>NC_091247.1:183772500-184397500 GCF_042477335.2 Ovis canadensis | reverse complement strand
AGCACAAGCTGGAATCAAGATTGCTGGCAGTCCATGATATTCTCCAGGTAAGAATGCTGGAGTTGGTGGCCACTCCCTTCTGCAGGGGATCTTCCCAACCCTGGGATCGGACCTGGGTCTGTCACACTGCAGGCAGATTCTATACCATCTGAGCCACCAGGGAAGCTTGTTTCTATTTCTGCTCTGCAGACAGGATCACTTGTACAATTTTTCTAGATTTTACATACATGTATTAATATGTATTTTTTATCTTAATAATTAATTTTTTATTAGCAGCAAGTGAAATAAAAACCTGAAGATGAAAGTGCACGTAGAAGTGAGAGAAGGTGCAGATTTCAGCCTCAGATAGATGGTGGGAAAAGGAAAAATACCAAACTTGACTTGGTTGTATTTTGATATTACCAGTGTGTGCAAATATATATATATATATATATACACACAAGAGAACACTTCTGTTTTCTTCTATGTCTCTGTACTTTTAAACTGGAAGTAACAAATATGATTTAATTTTAGAGTTTAAAAACTCAAGATAAGAGAGAGAATGATAGTTTTCACATTTGTGAAATAGAACTTAATAGCACAATATAATTAAAATAAAATTAAAACATTAAACTTGAAAAAAAAAGAAATATCAATAACCTCAGATATGCAGATGACACCACCCTTATGGCAGAAAGTGAAGAGGAACTAAAGAGCTGCTTGAAGAAAGTGAAAGAGGAGAGTGAAAAAGTTGGCTTAAAGCTCAACATTCAGAAACTAAGATCATGGCATCTGGTCCCATCACTTCATGGGAAATAGATGGGAAAACAGTGAAAACTGTCAGACTTTATTTTTTGGGGCTCCAAAATCACTGCAGATGATGATTGCAGCCATGAAATTAAAAGACACTTACTCCTTGGAAGGAAAGTTAAGACTAACCTAGATAGCATATTGAGAAGCAGAGACGTTACTTTGCCAACAAAGGTCCGTCTAGTCAAGACTATGGTTTTTCCAGTGGTCATGTATGGATGTGAGAGTTGGACTGTGAAGAGAGCTGAGCATTGAAGAACTGATGCTTTTGAACTGTGGTGTTGGAGAAAACTCTTGAGAGTCCCTTGGACTGCAAAGAGATCCAACCAGTCCATTCTGAAGGAGATCAGCCCTGGGTTTTCTTTGGAAAGACTGATGCTAAAGCTGAAACTCCAGTACTTTGGCCATCTCATGCAAAGAGTTGACTCATTGGAAAAGACTCTGATGCTGGGAGTAATTGGGGGCAGGAGGAGAAGGGGAAGACAGAGGATGAGATGGCTGGATGTCACCACTGACTTGATGGATGTGAGTTTGAGTGAACTCCAGGAGTTGGTGATGGACAGGGAGGCCTGGCGTGCTGCGATTCATGGGGTTGCAAAGAGTTGGACACGACTGAGTGACTGAACTAAACTGAAAGTTTACAGAAAGAACACATGTATCATTCTATTGTTGGTAACAGTTGAACAATATCATAAAGCACAACGGTTCTTGAGTAGCTAATAGTTATCAAAGATTATAACTGTACAGTATTGAGAAGTGTGGAATCTAGAAAGATGGTACTGATGAACCTATTTTCAGGGAAGCAGTGGAGTCACATAGAGAACAGTCTTGTAGTTCTCTACAAGGACACAGTGGGGGAAGTGGAGAGAGAGTGGGACGAATTGACAGAATGACATGATATGTTTTAATTCACAATTCCGTAATGACATATGATGTCAGGCATCTTTTCAAATGCTCAGTTGCCATTTGTATATTTCTTTTACCAGGTATCTGTTTAGATCTTTTGTTGCTGCTGCTGTTGTTGAGTTGCTCAGTCTCATCTGATTCTTTGTGACCCCAGGGAGTGAAGCCCACCAGACTCCTTTGTCCATGGGATTTTCCAAGAAAAAACACTGGAGTGGGTTGCCATTTCCTACTCCAGGGATCTTCTCAATCCAAGGACTGAACCTGGGTCTTCTGCATTGCAGGTGTATTCTTTGTCACTGAGCCACGTGGGAAGCCCTGTTTAGATCTTTGGCCCATTTTAAAATCTGATTGTTTTCTTATCACTGAATACTTCAAAAAGTGTTATTTCTGTATTTTAGATACAAGTACTTTTTTAGATTTGCATTTTGAAAATATTTTCTCCTAGTCTATGGCTTGATTTTGAAGTGAAGAAGTGGAAGTTGCTCAGTCGTGTCCAATTCTTTGTGACCCCCATGGACTATACAGTCCATGAAATTCTCCAGGCCAGAATACTGGAGTAAGTAGCCCGTCCCTTCTCCAAGGGATCTTCCCAACCCAGCAATTGAACTGGGATTGTCTGCTTTGCAGGCAGATTCTTTACCAACTGAACTATGAGAGAAGCCCCATGGTTTGACTTTGCAATCTATTTTTGGTATCTTCTGAAAACAGAAGTTTTTAATTTTATGAAGTTCAACTTGTTGATTTTTCTTTCATGAATTTATTTTTGATGTTGCATCTAAAAATTCATTACCACGCAGATTTTTTTCTATGTTATTTTCTAGAATTTTATAGTTTTACATTTTACATTTAGGTCTATGGTCCATTTTTACAGATTGTTTTGAAAGAAGTAAGGCATGTGTCTAGATTATTTTTTTTTTTGCATATG
The DNA here is from genome assembly GCF_042477335.2 of Ovis canadensis. Classification (NCBI taxonomy): domain Eukaryota; kingdom Metazoa; phylum Chordata; class Mammalia; order Artiodactyla; family Bovidae; genus Ovis; species Ovis canadensis. The sequence continues at coordinate 184,394,880 of NC_091247.1, read as the reverse complement.
GATATCCAGTTGTTCCAGTATCATTTGTAGAAAAAAACTATACTTTTTCATTAAATTGTCTTTGCGTCTTTGTTTGGGTCCATTTCTGGGTTCTCTATTCTGTTCCATAGGTCTACATGTTCTTTGTTTCACAAATACCACACTGTCTTGATTACTGTAGGTTTACAGAAAATCTCAGTCAGATAGTATCAGTCCTATAATTTTTATTCATTGTTCTGTAGTTTTTGACAGCTTTAGTACACACCTGTCATGTCTAGGAGGTTGACTCCTCAAGGATTTTTTATAAGCTTCACAAATGTAAAAGTGATGAGATGATCTTAGCTACTCATTTTGTAGGAAAATTTCAAGCAAGTTATATTCAATTGTACCCTCACCTAGGGTGACTAGTCGGGGGTACTTCCCAGATGGCTCAGTGGTAAAGAACCTGCCTGTCAATGCAGGAGAAGGGGGTTCGATTCCTGGGTTAGGAAGAGCCCCTGGAAAAGGAAATGGCACCCCACTCCAGTATTCTTGCCTGGAGAATCCCATGGATAGAGGAGCCTGGTGGGCTACAGTCCATGGGGTCGCAAAGAGTCAGACACAACTAAGCACACACCCTAGCCGGGGAACATTATTTTCCCTCCTGCCCCTTCTGTGTAGGTTTTCTGCCCTCTGATCACCAGAGGAGACAGTTTGTAAGGGTCTACAACAATTGGCCAGCAGTTTCCTTAGGGAATGAGTTAATGAAAAGGTCCATAGTAATGGACACACCGGAGAAGGCAATGGCACCCCACTCCAGTACTCTTGTCTGGAAAATCCCATGAACAGAGGAACCTGGTGGGCTGCAGTCCGTGGGGTCTCAAAGAGTCAGACATGACTGAGTGACTTCACTTTCACTTTTTACTTTCATGCACTGGAGAAGGAAATGCAACCCACTCTGGTATTCTTGCCTGGAGAATTCCAGGGATGGCAGAGCTTGGTGGGCTGCTGTCTATGGGGTCGCACAGAATTGGACACGACTGAAGCAACTTAGCAGCAGCAGCAGCAGCAGCAGCAGTGGACACACATGTCTGGAGTCCCTTACTCTTTGTCCTTCCCATCCATCTCTCCACCACAATCAAATCAGCACTCCACTTACAGAAACCTGGTAAGAACTGGCTGTTCTCTATGTACACCCCTTCAGGAGTTTCTTGTCTCCCCAGAGTTTTCCTAGAGCATATTAGGATAAACATACAATACTTGCATCCCAGCTGGTGTCCCAACTACAGAGTAAGATGTCAATTCCCTTCCTAGGAAAAAAAACCCCAACATTTCAGTGGGGTTCTTTTAGAAATCATCTCACTTTCCTTTGAATGAGAGTAGTCTCCACTCTTACTGAGGGCAGGAAAAAATGCAATCATGACTCAATTAGGCCAACAGTTTTCTGAATATTTGAATCTTCTCTTCCTTGGACTGGTGACATGATGGAGGTGAGGAATGAAGGTTTTCTATCTTTTAATAAGATCTATGATGCAAAATCTGGTTGCTTTTATTAGGCAAGCATAGTTTGAACTTTGTTTTAAACTATGGCACTATGATTTTTCATTAGTTATGTATGAATATGAGAGTTGGACTATAAAGAAAGCTGAGTGCCAAAGAATTGGTGCTTTTGGACTGTGGTGTTGGAGAAGACACTTGAGAGTCCCTTGGACTGCAAGTAGATCAAACCAGTCAACCTTAAAGGAAATCAGTCTTGAATATTCATTGAAAGGATTGATACTGAAGCTGAAGCTCCAATACTTTGGCCATCTCATGTGAAGAACTGACTCACTGGAAAAGACCCTCCAAAAGACTGGGAAAGATTGAAGGCAGGAGAAGAAGGGGACGACAGAGGATGAGATGGCTGGGTGGCATCACGAACTTGATGGACATGAGTTTGAGCAACCTCTGGGAGGTGGTGATGGACAGGGAAGCTTGGTGTGCTGCAGTCTATGGGGTCACAAAGAGTTGGACACAACTGAGCAGCTGAACTGAACTGACGGATCTTAGTCAAATATGGAGAACACAGAGAAACCGCCAGTTCATGTCCACGCTCACCTGCTCACCTGAGGCCCTGTCTCCAACTCACTGAGTTTCTTGCTATAACTTACGACTCTGCAGGTCAGGTCCTGGCTTCCCTCCAAAACTCAGCATCCATCGCTTTCCCTCTGGCACGTTCTGCTTGGCCACACTTGCTTCACACTGTGGGTCATACATGCCACATTTGAGCTGCTCTGTGCTCTCTGTTCTGTCTATCTGTGACTCTCTCTACTTCCAGACGATTACTTGACTTGCTCGTTTATAAAGGCTCCTGCTCAAATGGTCTTAACCTTATCCCTCTACCCTCTATTCTCTCATCCTGCATTTAGCACCACCTATTGATTGTCTTGAATGTAAAGTCCATAAGGATGGGTGGATGTCTGTTCACCTCTGTGTCTCCAGTGCCTAGAACAGTGCCCGGTATGCTGTAAGTGTTCATGAAATGATTGTTGAAGATTAAATTCACTGATTACTCTGATGATGTGGACCAGAGGCTTGTTATAGATCAGGTCCTTTGTTATCTTCTTTATATGTTATTTCTAGGGATTCCCTTGTAGATCAGCTGGTAAAGAATCTGCCTGCAATTCAGGGTTCGATTCTTGGGTGGGAAAGATTCCCCTGGAGAAGGAAATGGAAACCCACTCCAGTATTCTTGCCTGGAGAATCCCATGAACAGAGGAGCCTGGCAAGCTATAGTCCATGGGGTCACAAGGGTCGGACATGACTTACCGACTAAACCATGTTATTTCTTGTGCTTTCCAAATTATTTTGATTCTATGATAGAAATTATTATGATTTCAGAGGTCCAGAGCTGGGCACACAATCATGTTTGTGGATAGACTGATCTTTTTGCTCTTAGTTTGTGCTTTTCAGCTGAGTACAGTGTATGCCACATCTATATGGAGTCTATGGAATTAAGGGTCCCAGCAGCCTTTAATAAGATGTTCAATTCTGTACTAATTTTTGTCAGTTGCTTTTAATTTTAATTCACTCCAACATTCTCTTTTCTTTTGCACTCCCACTGCAGTATTTTCACTGAGCAGATGTCTTCATCCAAGCAGATGTCTTTGCTGAACTTTCTGAGATGACTCTGAACTCTCCCTCGGGAGACTGTCACTAATCCAGCCCATCACAGCATGCACACAGACTTACCATTTTCCTTCCAGCACACTCTACCGAGCACTTGTCTATGTCCTATTTTGTTGTCTGCTGTGTAGGGTAATTACCCAATTAAAAAAAAATTCCTAGGAGTACTCATGGTCTTCTTTTACCCTAAATCCTTTTGACCTAAATGGGAAATGCTTCATCTTGGGCTTCCCAGGTGGCTCAGTGGTAAAGAATCCTGCCAATGCAGGAGATGTAGGAGACGCAGGTTTGATTCTCTGAGTAGGGAAAATCCCCTGGAGGAGGAAATGGCAGTCCACTCCAGTATTCTTGCCTGGAAATTCCATGGAAAGAGGAGCCTGGTGGGCTACAGTCCATAGGGTCACGAAGAGTGGGGCGTGACTGAGCGACTGAGCATGCATGCATGTGCGAGTGAGGGGTTTAGGGATATGCCCTAATGGGACTCACGCTTTAGGTCTGCCCTCCCTGTGGGTGTATGGCATAATGGGGGGTGGGGAATGCCGGGGGTTAGGAATGGGTGCCGGTGCCACGGGAAGGAACCAGAGTGGGGAATTCCTAACCAAATCAGCCAAGGGTACTGAGAACCAAAGAGTCACATACAATCAGAGCCTTTCTGGGGCATTATAAATTCAAATGCCAGGCACACCAACTCACCCTCAAGCCAGAGTTCTAGAGGCCAGGATGAGGACAGAATCTTGAAGCCAGGAGCTTACGGCTTGGCTTAGATGGGATGGCAAACAGGAGGTCAGGATGGGATTCTGAGAATTCTCAAGCAGTGTTTTTAAGCCAGAAGACTCATGGAGAGAGAGAGGTGGGCCAAAAATAGGGAGGATAATCACTGCTTTGGAAGGACTTTTGATATTTCTGTGCGACCACAACAACCATCACTCTACATCTGAATCTTGATGTAGAGTTTATGGAGAATTTTAACACGTGTAATTATATGTGCCTAACTCTGCTATTTATAAATGATTATATTTTCTAACTTTATAGCTAAGAAAACTAAGATGCAGAGAAGTTGTGTGACTTACCCAAAGTTTTATGGCTAGGAAATCACTGAGCCAGGATTCAAGCAGATATCTAATATAAAAGTCCTTCTTTTTGTTTATTCCGTGATATTTACTTGGTAGTTACCATATGCCAGACATAGTTCTAGAAGCTTAGGAAATATCAGTGAATCAGAAATACAAGGGACCTGCTCTTCTGGGTCTCACACTTCTCCATTATAGCTGTAGCTTGCAGACCTTCTTGGCAGCATCTTAGATCAATGAGGAGAGGGTGGTTGTACCTTATGCAGTAATGTAACAGACCTGTTCATGAAAGGGACATCCTCCAACCACAGCTAATAATAACAAGAGCCAGGACTTATTAAAAATTTATGCCAAACATAGTGAGAAGTACTTTCTATGCATTATCTAATTTATCTTCACAGTAATCCTCTGAGGCAGGCACTGTTGTCACAATTTTACAGATGAAGAATTTGAAGCTTGGAGGACATTTTAAAAATTGGTTCAAACAGCTAGTTATATTAGAACCAGATTTGGATCTAGAAGGGCCTGAACCCAAAGCTCATGTCCTTTGTCATATAGCCTGAGTGTTACTAGAAATTTTATTTTTAATTTAATTTTAAAAGTTTTAATTTTTCTGGTATAGGAAAATAAAATATGGTAGGGAATGTGATCAAGGGTGGGATACTATATGGATTTCTGTTGGAGTTGCATGTTTCTCTCTTCTTATCCTTATGAACTAGGTGGTGGTTCTACAGTGCAGCGTGTGCTTGCTCAGTTGTGTCTGACTCTTTGTGACTATGGACAGCAACCCACAAGGCTTCTCTGTCCATGGGATTTTTCTGGAGAGAACAGGGGAGTGGGTTTGCCATTTCCTCCTCCAAGGGATCTTCCCGATGCACGAATCAAACCTTTGTATCCCACATCTCCTGAATTGCAGACAGATTGGCGACTCTGGGATATAGCCCCTTCCTGAGAAGGTCCTGTGAGATTAAAAGCAATTAAGGATCAAAATGATTATTAGTGACCTTTGTTAATGTGGTTGCAAAAGAGAATTCAAGTGCAAAAATATGCACAGAAGAGTAAATTATTAAAGAATTTTAAAATAAACAAAGTAGGTGTATCTACACTATGGAATATTACTCAGTAATAAAAAAGAATAAAATAATGTCATTTGTAGCAAGATGGATGGACCTAGGGATGATCATACTAAGTCAGAAAGAAAAAGACAAATACCATATGATATCACTTATATGTGGACTCTAAAATATGACACAAGTAAACCTACCTATGAAATAGAAACAGAGTCACAGATACAGAGAACAGAGTTGTCTTTGTCAAGGGGGAGGGAAAGCGGGAGATGGAAGGATTGGGAATTTGGGACTGGCAGATGCAAACTATTAGATATAGGATGGATAAACAACAAGGTCCTACTATATAACACTGGGAACTATATTCAGTCTCTTGTGATAAACCATTATGGAAAAGAATATGAAAAAGAATACATATATGTACACATATGTATATATGTATATATATGAATCACTTGCTGTACTACATAAATTAATACAATGTAAATCTTCCTATACCTCATAGAATTATACTTCAATAAAATTTAAAAAATAAATGAAGTATTTAATAATAACAATCCAGAGGTATGCTTCAAATTTTATAAGCAAGTTAAGAAAGTTGGTAGAGAAGCATTTTGAAGGAGGCAAGTATGCTGGTGTCTTCATTTAAAAAGACATGGTTTTGTTGGTTTCATTGTTGAAAGTAATCATGGTTTCATTGTTGAAGTTGATAACAAGATAAATATAATTTCAGGTATTTTCTTTAACATACAAGGGATTTGGCTTTAAAGATACACTTATCTTCTCTTTTCAAAGTCCCACTAGAAGTAACTATAAACAGAATGAGAGAAGGCTCATTAGCAGATGAGGGGACTGAGAATATCGGGAAGAAGTGGCGACTACTAAAGCAGCATGCGACTCACTTTACGGTCCAGCATGTTGTCAGTTTTAATAAATATTTCCCCACATGCTCTTGAAAAGTACATATTTTGCAGTTTCTAAATGCATGTTTTATATTTTTATGATTGCTCGGATTAAGTAAGTACCTGTTATTCTCAATTTATCATACTGGATGCTAGAGATTAACAGTCTTATTTAAAAGCCACCCTCCTACACTGTTGGTGGGAGGGTAAATTGGTGCAGCCACTGTGAAGAACAGTATGAAAGTTCCTTAAAAAGTTAAAGATAGAGTTACCATATGATCCAGCAATCCCACTCCTGGGCACATATCTGGAGAAAACTATAGTTCTAAAAGATACATAGATCCCAATGTTCATAATAACACTGTTTACAATAGCCAAGACATGGAAGCAACCTAGATGTGCATTAACAGATGAATGGATAAAGAAGACGCATATACATATATATATGTATATATATATATATATATACACACACACACACAATGGAATATTACTCATCCATAAAACCTAAATGTCCATTGACAGATGAATGGGTAAAGAACATGCGTGTATATATAAATACATATTATATTTATATAATTGAATATTACTCATCCATAAAAAAGAATGAAATAATGCCATTTGCAGCAACATTAATGGACCTAGACATTATCATTTTAAGTGGAGTAAGCTAGACAGAGAAAGACAGATATCATATGATATCACTTATATGTGGATTCTAAAAAAAACAAAAGATACAAATGAACTTATTCACAAAACAGAAATAGACCCACACACATAGAAAACAAAGTTATCATAGGTTGGAGAGGAACAGAGTAGGAGGTTAGGATGAACATATACATGCTACTATATTTATAGCAGACAACCAACAAAGACCTACTATGTGGCACAGGGAATTCTACTCAATATTTTGTAATAACCTAAGGAAAAACTACTCTCTCATATATGCCTATATATATAGTACATATATATATATATATATATATATATATATATATATATATAGTACTTATATATATCCCAGTATATATACAAATGAATCACAGTGCTGTACACTTGAGACTAACACAACGTCATGAATCAACTCTACTTCAATAGAAAAAAAAGAGCTACAATATCTATTCTTAAAGAGTCTACAATTTAGCTGCCATTGCAATTCAGATTTTTCAAGAAATAGGTTCATGAAGGTAAAAAAAGACACCTGTAATCTAACAAAAATGTTAATGCTTTATTTTCCTTATTCTAATGTTCCCTCCGACATATTTATTCCTAAACTTGATCATATCACGAGGACAAGTGAACACACTATGCTTCTACACTCTGTTAGATGTTTCTGCGTTGTCTTTTGATGCCCACTCTCCTCAGCCCTTGTCTATGTCCTGAGAGGCTGGCTGGTGTGGACACATCAACAGCTCCTCTTCCCTCTGGATTCCTGTAAACATTTGGCTAATGAGGAAGCTCAGCAAGAGGTCAGAAGGGGAATAGAATGATATATTGGGTTAATTTTTCTTCTGACTCTCTTCCTACAATTCAATGCAGGCAGACTTCATTCTTCAGCTGAAGATCAAGGCGCCTGTTGAGGAACTCCTCTCTACATGATATCCTCTTCTCAGGTTTCAGAAACCATTTCTTTCTCCCTCTTCTTCAGACTGAGGGGCTGCAACCACTCTGGGGGAAATGCACTGCATGGTTTGATTGCATGCTTAGGCTCATATCAAATTAAATCAAACAGAGGAAAACATTGTATATTAATGCATACATGTGGAATCTTGAAAAATAGTACAGATTATCTTATTTGCAAAGCAGAAATAGAGATACAGACATAGTGAACAAATATATGGATACCAAGGGGTAAAGAGGAAGTGGGAGGAAATGGAATCGACACATATAATACTATTGATACTACCTATAAATTAGATAACTAAGGAGAACCTACTATCAGTTCAGTTCAGTTCAGTCACTCAGTTGTGTCTGACTCTTTGTGACCCCATGAACCACAGCAGGCCAGGTCTCCCTGTCCATCACCAACCCTTGAGGTTTATTCACACTCATGTCCATTGAATTGATGATGCCATCTAACCATCTCATCCTCTGTCGTCCCCTTCTCCTCCTGCCCTCAATCTTTCCCAGTATCAGGGTCTTTGCCAATGAGTCAGCTCTTCTCATGAGGTGGCAAAAGTATTGGAGTTTCAGCTTCAACGTCAGTCCTTCCAATGAACACCCAGGACTGATCTCCTTTAGGATGGACTGGTTGGATCTCCTTGCAGTCCAAGGGACCCTCAAGAGTCTTCTCCAACACCGCAGTTCAAAAGCATCAATTCTGCGCTCAGCTTTCTTTATAGTCCAACTCTCACATCCATACATGACCACTGGAAAAACCATAGCCTCGACTAGACAGACCTTTGTTGGCAAAGTAATGTCTCTGCTTTTGAATATGCTGTCTAGGCTGGTCATAACTTTCCTTCCAAGGAGTAAGCGTCTTTTAATTTCATGGCTGCAGTTACCATCTGCAGTGCTTTTGGAGCCCAGGAAAATAAAGTCAGCCACTGTTTCCACTGTTTCCCCATCTATTTGCCATGAAGTGATGGGACCGGATGCCATGATCTTCGTTTTCTGAATGTTTATAGCACAGGAAACTGTACTCAAGGCTCTATGGGGAAGGAAATCCAAACAACTCAACATTCAGAAAACTAAGATCTTGACATCCGGTCCCATCACTTCATGGCAAATAGATGGGGAAAAAGTGGAAAGAGTGGAAGATTTTGCTTCTTGGATTCCAAAATCACTGTGGACAATGAGTGAAGCCATATAATTAAAAGACTTGCTCTTTGAAACTACAGTTATGACAAACCTAGACAGCATATTAAAAAGCAGGGACAATCACTGTGCCAACAAAGGTCCATATAGTAAAAGCTATGGTTTTTTCAGTAGTCATGTACAGATATGAGAGTTGGACTGTAAAGTAGGCTGAGTGCTGAAGAATTGATGCTTTTGAATTGTGGTCCTGGAGAAGACTCTTTGAGAGTCCCTTAGACAGCAAGGAGATCAAATCAGTCAATCAGAAAGAAAATCAATCCTGAATATTCACTGCAAGGACTGATGCTGAAGCTTCAATATTTTGGCCACCTTATGCGAAGAGCTGACTTATTGGAAAAGACCCTAATGCTGGGAAAGACTGAGGCAAGAAGAGAAAGGGGCAACAGAGGATGAGATGGCTGGATGGCATCACTAACTCAATGGACATTAGTTTGAGCAAGTTCCAGGAGATACTGAAGGACAGGGAAGCCTGGCGTGCTGCAGCCCATGGGGTCACAGAGAGTTGGGCACAACTTAGCGACTGAAGGAGAGCAACTATAAGCACGGATGAAGTGTGGGTAGGTGAAAGATGGAGGGAAGTTAAGTGCCTGTGACACTTTGTTGCTGTGATGACAATGATTGTAAATATTGTGAGTTCACATGGCCTGTTTTGATGGCTTTAGAAAGTATGATTTAGGAAAAGGAGAATTTGCAAGCTGTAAATGTCAGGCTGAGAAAAGTGATGGACAATCAGGAGGCTTGGATGTCATGTCCAAAGAAGCCCTTCAACTGATAAGATAGCTGCGGTGCACCATCTAGAATCATCCTGAAATCACCCTCCTGCAGTCTGTGAAAAAATTGTCTTCCATGAAATCAGCCCCTGGTGCCAAAAATTTGGGGACTGCTGGTCTAAGACACTAAGAATTCATTGGTGAGAGGAACAGAGGCATCCTTGAAACACACTGTACTGGCTGTCTTCTGTAGGATGGATTTTGGAGTTGGATTTCTTGATCACGATGGAGTTAATGGAATCCCAGGCTAATGTAAACTACATGGCACTGATGTAAACTAGCTGTGATAAGATAACTGTAAGATAGCTGTGGTGAGGTCCAAGACAGGTGTCTCTGTAGTGGGTTGCAGAATCTGTAGCATCCATCATTTGCACATTCTATGTGCTCTGCACCACAGGTAAGAGATGGTGGTGGGGGAAGTCTGCAATCCTAGGATATGACGTGAAAACATCTGGCAGACATGGATGCTGAGACTGAAAAGTAAGTCCTCAGATGTCTTTGATTCCTCTGAATCTCATTGGCTACAGAAGGAGCTCTACCCTGTGTCTTCCTTGTCCCCAGCCACAATCCGCACCCTTGCCGTCGGATGTGCAGCCTTCAGAAGAAAATGATAATTGGAAGGTGGTGCTGAATATCTCTGCACTCATTTCCTGCACATCTCGTCATCTCTAAGTTCATAACCAAAACCAACACAGCAAGGGCTGAAAAGTACAAAGCCTGTTCCAATAAAAGAGCGTATTCACCAGAAAAGTCATGGAAAGCATGTGTGGGACTGAATTACAAGGGTGTTAGCTCAAGGGGGATAGGAAGTTCTAATGGGCCAAATTCATGAACATGGGAGCATCCTTCTAGGATTTGGGACTTAATGTGTTAATTAAGCCATATAACCTAGACACCCAACATCTCTTAAGTTGGATAATTGAAACTTGGATTCAAAGAGTGTAAGTTAATAAGGCATTAATAATACTGCAGCTTTCTGAGTATATTTCAGAGGAGGAGGTCTGAAGGCTCAGGGAAAGGGGAGAGTTAGAATGGATTGATCACGTGTAATCTGTTTAGACTGCCTCTGACTATACCCTCACAGATGTTTCAGATGGGTCCTCTAAGACAGGGGTCCCCCAACTCCCATATCTAATGCCTGATGAGCCAAGGTAGAGCTGCTGTAATAATATTAGAAATAAAGTGCAAAGTAACTGTAATGTACTTGAATCATCCTGAAACTACACCCTCCTCCTCCTGCCGAGGCTGTGGAAAGGCTGCCTTCCATGAAATTGGCCAAAGAGTTTGGGGACTACTGGTTTAAGACACTAAGAATTCATTGGTGAGAGGCAGAGCCATCCTTGAAACATACTGTATGGGCTGTCTTCTGAAGGATGGATTTTGGAATTGGATTTCTTGATCACGATGGAGTTAATGGAATCCCAGACTGATGCAAACTAGGTGGCAGCTCTTAAATAACCAGTGGAGACAAATGCGGGTGCAAGGAACAGGAAAGCCACAAAGACAGACTGCTCATCAGAATTTTTAACTATCAGGGATCTGTAAAGATGGTATTGATCACAGTGTCTCTAAATACAAAATAATCTATGAATGTGCTGCTTTACATAGTAAAAATTCTACGACAATTGGGCAGAAATATGGCTTAAGTCCTGCAGTAGGGATTTTCAGCCTTGTACTTAGTCTCTAAACTCAGGCTAATTCACACATCTATCCACAACCTATTAACTGTGGATGAGACTGTCCCTCCTTGAACAAAGATTCTACAGTGCTTTATTACATGTATAATGTGAATCTTCCCTAAAACCTTCTCCAAAAGTACCTGTAGCCATATTAGGATGGTTACACTTTGAAAAAAAAAAAGGATAATATCTACATAATTCTGTAATCATCAAGTCCTAGCTCCTAACTGATATTAATATGCAGAAACCTGAAATATTGCCCTGATGGTTCACCCGTTATCTTATAGGGATAAGATAATAGATGGGATCTTGGCTTGAGAATGTGTCACATGGATCAGGTGGCCCAAACACTCACTCGTCCCCCTCAATCTTGGAATATATGTATGTGTATATATCCTGGTTAACAGGAAATTTCAAACACCCCACAAACCTTGGCAAGATATGTCCATGTCAGAAGGTAGGAGATAAATCCTGCTAAATTTCCCAATAGCCATCACGCTGATGAAGTTTGTAGTTCCAGTGGTCCTAGGCTTATCAGCGTCTTGTCACTGAAGCCAGAATGCGGTTGCTCTGCCTTTCATCCCCCACCATGAAGAAAGAATCACACTCTTGGTGGGTCTTTTTTTGTGTTTTGCAGGCAGCATATATCACACTTGGTCATGCTCCTTTGATCCATTTATTGAGTAACTCATAATGAGGACAGTTTTGAATGGAGCTTAGAGCAAAATACGGCTCTGGAACAAGTCCAGTCTGTGGTGCAAAGTGATAAGGAGCTTTTTGATGCTGCTGCAGGCCCAGTGGCACAGGAAACACCGACAGCAAATGGTGATACTATATGAAGCCTCTGGCAAGTCCCCAAAGATGCTTGACCTCTGGGGTTTGTAATGAGATCTTCTTCTGTGACAATTATTCTCTATTTGAAAAGCAGCTTTTGGACCCAGGTAGAAACTGAATGTCCAGCCATGAGATACTAAGTGAATATGGGAGCCGACTCCTCATGACCTTGATGTTACCTGATACCCTGAAGCATAACACTGGCATGTGGAGTAGCATTTCATTATAAAATACAAATGGAATTATGGTGCCAGGTCTGCACTGTTCTGGAGATACCAGTAAACTACACTTAACGGATGGTAAGACTCTGAGGTTCATCTACTGCTTTGCTGTCTGCCCCTCAACTCTTTCAGCTGACTTCATGAGTAGTTCCCTACGTTGGTTACTAGAAGAGGAAAACATGTAGGCCTGGTTTGATGATGGGTCTGCAAAGTATGAGAGAATAAGCTGGAAATGGGTGACTGCTTCTTTCCCACTCTGGGTCCTCTCTGAAAGCAATAGAGGGAAGAATTCCAAAGATAAGAACCTCAGGTGCTATGTCTGGTGGTCCAATTCGTGAGGAAGGAAAGATGGTCTGAGCATCAGATCGACACTTACTCAATGAGTGGTATTCACTGGGTTAGATGGTTTCTTGGAGAATGGAAAAGGACTGAATGATTAGGGATACAGATATTTATAAGGAAGAGATAGACCTAGACCTACTAGAGTAGGTAGAGAGACATTTCTATCCTACATGAATTTCTGTCTGTGGGTATTAATTGCAGAGGAAGCTTTTTTTTTCTTTTTTAGATTCTTTTCCCATATGGACCATTACAAAATATTAAGCATAGTTTTCTGTCCTATAGAGCTGGTTCTTATTAGTTACCTATTTTATATATAGTGGTATGTATATGTCTCAGTTTATCCCCCCTACCTTATCTCCTGGTAACAATAAGTTTGTTTTCTACATCCGTGACTCTACAGAAGAAGCTTTTATACATCAGGTAGACAAGAAACAATACTTTGTATTGGTCAGTTTTGGACACCCTGGTGTTTGCTCAGTGGACCCATATATACAGAGTGGTACCCATGACTACAGAGATGGAGACCATCATGATCTCAGAATCACGGAGTTCCCTTTAACAGTGCTGGCCTGGCTGTGCCATGCTGGAGTCTCACTTGGTAAGATCACGGGCCAACTCTAAGCTCTGGATATGGCACCATTCCAGGAGGAACAATTCAGCTATCTGTTACACTGTTGGTATCACCGTATCCTCCCCTTCATAGGTAAGGATAACCCTTTGTTCTGGCAAAGATAGGCACAGATTCCAAGTATGGATTAACCTTATCTGCTTAGTACCGATGGCCTTAGCACAAAATTACATTACGCTTTACCTTTACCATGGTGTCTATAGCATTAGTAGTGTTGGTCGCTTGGTCACGTCCACCTCTTTGTGAGGATCCCATGGACTGTTGCCTGCCAGGGTCCTCTGTCCTTGGGACTTTCCAGGCAAGAATACTGGAGTGGGTTTCCATGTCGTCCTCCGGGGGATCTTCCCGACCCAGGAATCAAACCTGGGTCTCCTACATTGCATGCAGATTCTTTACCATCTGAGCTACCCTATAGCATTTGTTCATATTAATTGTTATGAGCCATGTGTCGAAAATTTAACACATTGTTAATATTTACTGCAACTATTATTTTAAGTCTGATTTTAGCCTTTGAATGTCCATGTGTCAAGATTTTAAAAAATCGTAAGTAGCTGAATCTCTTGATTTTATTCTTTGTGTTTTATTTTCTGGCTCTATGCTTGAAAGGTTTTTACTTCTCTAGAGACTGGATTGTTATTCACTTCTCCTTTTTCCTCTAGTTTTTCTAAGATTTGATATTTTTTATATTTAATTCTTCAATCCATCTGGAATTGATTTCTCTGCATGATGTGAAGTAAGGGTCTAAAATTGATTTTTTCCCCTAAATTGCTACCCAGAGGTCCTGGCACCATTTGTTAAATAATCTTTCCTTTTCTCATTGATGTGTGATGTCTCCTTTATCACATATTAAATTCTCATACATCTTGGAATCTATTCTCAGGCTATCTATTTTGTTCCATTGATCTTTCTGTCCAGTCCCGTGCAAGCATCACACTAGTCAAAAAGAACTTAAAGGGAAAAAAGAACTTTAAACATGCTTAGAATAAGAAGATATGCAGGTAAGAGACAGGCTGCCCATTTGAGGCCAGCTATAAAACTCTGATGTAACAATGAGAAAATCATACTCTCCCCCTTCCCCCACTTTATGTACGTTTCTTTCAGGGAAATATCTCATAAGATAGAAAAGGCAAATACTAGTCAACAGGGTATTAGAACCTAAAAATGGGTGGAAAGTTATAGAAAAAAGGAGACAGTATTTCATTTACCTTTTCAAATGAGCATAACTCTCTTCATCTATCTCAGGTACTGGTGTCTTCTGTGATTCAAGAATTGTGTCTGAACTTTAAATATGAGTTTTATTTAATCTTGAGATAATTACTTTGCAGGAATTGTTGTTATCCCCATTTTGTATGTCTCCAAAACTTCATGTTCAACTCTTTGTGACCCCATGGACTGCAGCCTGCCAGACTCTGCTGTCCATGGGGATTCTCCATGGAAGAATACTGGAGTGGGTAGCCATACCCTCCTGCAGGGGATCTTCCCAACCCAAGGATCAGACCGAGGTCTCCTGCATTGCAGGTGGATTTTTTACCATCTGAGCCACCAGGGAAACCCAAGAGTGGATAGCCAAGTCCGCCTCCAGGGGATCTTCCCAACCCAAGGATCAAACCCAGGTCTCTTGCATTGCAGGCAGATTCTTTACCATCTGAGCCACCAGGGAAGCCCTCTGTAGCCCACGCAGGAGCCAAAAGAGACTCCCAAGAGGGCAGGCTCCAGACGGCAGAGTAAGAAGAACCAGAACTTACCATCCCCTTTTTCCCCCAACCCCGTGTGCAGATTAATGCTACATATAGAACAACTCTTGCTGAGAAAGACCCGAAAACCAGCAGCATGGGTCTTCTACAACCAAGGCTGTAAAGAAAGGACCTCAGAGTCTGGTGAGGGGGAAGGAGATGATCTCCTCAGGACCCACACCTCTAGCAAGCGACCCAGAAAAAGAAGGGGGTATCCCAGTCTCAGGGATTCTCCCAAAGGAGTCAGGGGTTCAAGCCCCATGTTAGGCATGCCTGCCCTGACATATGACACTGGGTAGATTAGCCCCCTCCAGCTGGTTTGAATGTAGAAGGCAATGGCACCCCACTCCAGTGTTCTTGCCTGGAAAATCCCAGGGACGGGGGAGCCTGGTGGGCTGCTGTCTATGGGGTCGCACAGAGTCAAACACGACTGAAGCGACTTAGCAGCAATAGTAGCAGCAGCAGCAGCAGCAGCAGCAGCTGGTTTGAAAGCCAATGGAACTCATTGGCGGGCTGTAAGGAACTGAGCCTCCATTCTTGAAGAGAGTATGTACAGACTTGCTTGCTCCCAGTCCCAGTGCAGAGGCAACAGCGAAAGCTGCCTGGTGCTCGGCTGGCCTGACGGGACACTCCAGCCTGCCCCCAGCCCACACTGGCTCCTGCTTCAGCCCCTCCTGCTCCAGAGCTGCTCCTCATTAAGGTGGAGACTGCTATTGCCATGGTGTGCAGAGTAGGCAAAAAAGTGGAGCCAGCTCACAAATGTGGCCCTAAACCAGCCTCTGATCAAGGTCGAGACTGCTGTCACCCAAAGGAGAAGCCCAGCACTCTCAGGGTTCCTGCTCCAGCCCTCTGCCCCCAGTCCTGTGCCCCCAAGAGAGCAGTGACTGCCACTGAACTTAAGAGAAACCCTTGTTCTCACTTGGCTCTGCCTCTGGTCCCTCAGACTCCAGCCCCACCTACCACCAAGGTAGCTGTCAGTACACCCAAAAGATGTGTTCCCTGCTCACTTCAGATCCAGCTCTCACACCAAAGCTGCTGGCCACATGCAGACTGAACTGCAATGCTCCTGCACAAGGACATGCATTCAAGACTGGGATAGATAACTGTTTTGCCTAAGTGCATAGAAACAGAGAGAGCCAAACAAAATGAAAAGACAGGCGAATATGTTCAAATGGAAGAATAAGATAGAACCCAGAAAATCCTAATGAAAAGGAGATTAATAATTTACCTGATAAAGAGGTCAAAGAGGTAGTAGTAGAAAGGCTTATTGAGCTTGGGAAAAGAATAGAGAAACAACGCATATATATGGAATGTAGAAAGATGGTGACAATAACCCTGTACGTGAGACAGCAAAAGAGACACAGATGTACAGAACAGTCTTTTGGATGCTGCGGGAGAGGGCGAGGATGGGATGATTTGGGAGAATGGCATTGAAACATGCATAATATCAGACGTGAAATGAATCGGCAGTCCAGGTTCGATGCAGAATAGAGGGTGCTCGGGGCTGGTGCACTGGGATAACCCAGAGGGATGGTACGGGGAGGGAGGTGGGAGGGGGGTTCAGGATGGGGAACACGTATACACCCATGGAGGATTCATGTTGATGTATGGCAAAACCAATACAATATTGTAAAGTAATTAGCCTCCAATTAAATAAATTTATATTAAAAAAAAAAGTTCAGGACACTCTGCCAAAATAAATAAATAAATAAATGTACCTAAAAAAACAACAAAGAACTAGAAAATATAAAGAGAATTTGAACTGAAGGATACAGTAATTGCAATGAAAAATATGCTAGAGGGAATCAACAGCTGATTGAGTGAGATCCAGAAGAATGCGTAAGTGACCTGAAAGATGAAATAGTGGAATAGTCTGAGGAAGAAGAAACAGTGTGATTCACCCAATCAGATCAGCAAAAGGAAACAAACAAAAACATTAAATGGGGATCATTTAAGGGACCTCTGAGAAAACATCAAGCATATTAACATTTGCACTATAGGGATCCCAAAAGGAGAAGAGAGAGAGGATAAAGGACAGAACACATATTTGATAAAATAATGGTTTATATCTTCCCATCTACAACTGCATCAAAAAGGATAAAATATATAGAAATCAACTTAACCAAGGAGGTGAAACACCTACACTCTGAAAAGTATAAGATATTGATGAAAAGAAATTAAAGATGATACAAAGAAATAGAAAGATATCCTATGTTCATGGATGGAAAAATTAATATGGTTAAAATGTCCATACTACCCAAAGAAATAAACAGATTTAATGCAATCCCTATCAAAATATCAAGGGGCATTTTTCACAGAACTAGAACAAATAATCCTAAATATTGATGGAACCATCAAAGACCCTGAATAGTCAACGAGTTTCAAAGTGTGGACGATCGTGATGCAATGTGGCTGGCCTGACGATGGAGGGGCTATGAAAGAAGGAAAATGGAGAGCCTTGAGGAGAAGAGAGAGGCCCTGGCAGAAGAGAAATGAGGACCTCAGTCCCATGACCACAAGGAACTGAATTTTCCCAACAATGTACAGGAATTTGGAAAAGGCTTCTTCCCCAGAACCTCCAGATAAAAGCCCAGCCTAGCTGATACCAGAATTTCTGCCTTGTAATTGTGTGAGCAGAAAGCTCAGCTAAGTTCAACCAGATTTCTGACTCACAAACTGAGTTAGCAAATGGATGTCAAGTTAAGTTGCTGAGTTTTTGGCTATTTGTTAGAGAAGCAACAGAAAATAGATTTACAGACAGACCTCAGAGATACTTCAACTTTGGTTCCAGACCACACAGTAAGTGACTATCACCATAAACAGAGTCACAGGAAATTTTTGGTGCATATAAAAGTTATGTTCACGCTCTACTGTAGTCTATTAAGTATGCTGCAATAGCATTGTGTCTAAAAAAATAATTTAAATACTTTATTACTAAAAAATTCTAACCATGACCTGAGCCTCCAGTGAGCTGTAGTAGTAACTCAATCATTGATCACCATCACAAATATAATAATAATGAAAAAGTTTGAAATATGGCTATAGTTGCCATAATGTGGAACAAGCGATTTCTGTTGGGAAAATGGCACTTAAAGACTTGCTGGATGCAAGGTTGCCACAAACTTTCATTTGTTAAAAAAATCAAGAGCAAAACCACAAAACAACAGTGTCTACAAAGCACAATGAAGTGAAGTGCAGTGAAACCAGGCCAGCCAGTACTTGGTTAACGTGCCTTGATAACATAGTAATAACAGTAACAATTTATTGATATAAATGTATTGATATGTGCTGAATACTTTAAAGGGATTCTCTCAATGAATCCTCATCCCAGCGCTATGACCTAGATGACAAATTGCTCAAAGTAACCTACTAAATATTGGGTTGGCCAAAGGTTCATTCAACATTTTCCATAAGATGGCACAGAAAAACGTGAATGAACATTTTGGCCAAACAAATAGTAAAGCCAGGCTTTAAAGTTAGCTGAATACTTCTATTCAATTACAAAATGACCCTATTACCCACAGCTTCAAGCATTGGTTCATCAACACCTCTTGGCCTGCAATCACTGCAGATTTTTCAAATACAGATGCCACAATTCCATGCATCATCACACCGTCTCCTCTTTGCTAAGGAGCATCACGGGGCTATAGTCATGTCCTCCTTTAGCTCCAGCTTCCCTGTACCCCATTTCAAGCCTTATCTGGCTACGTAAACACCTGGGAACTTCTATTTCCTTCACATTTCCTGAGCCCCAGGTATTAGAATCACTTGTTTAGCATTTAGAGCCTCATGGCATTATGACAATTCCCTTATATTTTATTATATTTCTACCCCTCAGCAAAATATAAGCCTTTTGAGGGAAGCAATTTTTCCGTTTTGGTTACTGCTAGGTTCCAAGTACCTAGTGTGTGTGTGTGCCCAGCTGCTTAGTCATGTCTGACTCTTTGCAACCCCTTGGGCTGTAGCCTGCCAGGCTCCTCTTCCCATGAGATTGTCCAGGCAAGAATACTGGAGTGGGTTGCCATTTCCTTCTCCAGGGAATCTTCCCAACTCAGGGATTGAACCTGTGTCTCCTGTGTCTCCAGAATCAGCAGGTGAATTCTCTACCACAAGTGCCATCTAGGAAATCCCCAGGTACCTAGAACAGGTACTAATTCACTAGAGAAACTCAATGCATTTTTGTTGAATGAATGAATAAACAAATGAACTTAGACTCTTTCACTTCTTTCATTCAAATTATATTGATCTGATCCATTTTATAATTCAATTTCTTCCTGAGTTCTACATGACGTTTTACTTTCTTCTGAGTTTCATGGAGATTATGCAGAAGATATAACGCTGGAATTTTCCTTTTCACCCAGAGCCATTTCTGCTCTAACTAGGCATGAGAAACACTATTTATTGATTAATTTCTTTGTTCCTGGCCTTTCCTAGGTATTTTACATATATGCACTATTTCATGTGGCCTTCATGCTACTGTACGAGGTTGGTGTTCTAGCTCCCATTTGACCAAAGAAGTTGAAGATCAGAGAAGACAGCCCAAGTTTACTTGTCTAGTAGAGGCTATGCCTGCTGTTCAGATATTTCTGAATGCAAAGGCTGTGTCTTTCCACTATAGCATAACCACTAGAATGTAAACTCTATGAAAATGAGCTCTTGGTTACTCTCTTATGAGAGTCCCTTGGACAGCAAGGAGATCAAACCAGGCAATCCTAAAAGAAATAAACTCTGAATATTCATTGGAAGGGCTGTTGCTGAAACTGAAGCTCCAATACTTTGGCTACCTGATGCAGAGGGCCAATTCACTGGAAAATACTCTCAATGCTGGGAAGGATTGAAGGCAAAGGAAGTAGGGGGCAGCAGAGGATGAGGTGGTTAGATAGCATCACCAACTCAATGGATGTGAATTTGAGCAAACTCCGGGACAGAAGAACCTGGCATGCTGGAGTCCATGCAGTCACAGAGTCAGGCATGACCTAGAGACTGAATAACAACAACAAAAAATCTTCAGTGCCTAGCACATATTTGAAGATCAGATGCACAGATATTGAAAAAATTACTAAATTGAAGAACAGATGAATGGATCGTGCCTCTTCTCTAGTTCTGCTTCAGAGGGAAAGCTCTTGCCTTTCATCCAAGTACTTTTGATTTAGATTCTACTGTACATACTTTAGCAAACCTTCTACCTTCTTCTTGACTTAATAGGGGTATTAGCATATCGGAATTGGAATCATTCTTAGAAGGTGGTTTTTCTGTTTCCCACCAATGTAGAAATCCTTTTTATAGCCTCCTGGACAGATGGTTGCCAGTCTCTGCAAGGACACCTCCAGCGATGGAGGACAGAAGAGAACAGGAGGCAGACTGTTTCATTTTGGAGGCAGTTCTGATGATTAGAAACATTTTCAGTTGAGTTGAACTAGATTCTGCAGTGTCAGTAAGGATTCTTCATGTTTCAAAAACCGGAAAGCACGACTAAAGTTGGATTTTAAAATAGTGAGGATTTATCAAGTCAGTGATTGAGAAATGCAGTGTGGGTGTAAGTTTCAGGTATAATTTGAGTCAAAAGCCCACAGTGTCCTGAGGGTTCTGTTCCATTTCTTCAGAATTCTCTCTTCCCTGACATCCTCCAGGTGTCAGTGTCTCCTTGGGCTCCTTTTCTTTGCAATAAGAAGAAAAAAAAATGCAGTTCTAGGGCCTTTTAGCTACACATTACTGTTACATACAGGAAGAGAGAAAGAGCTTTTGCTCCAGTCCATCAAGAAAAGTCATAAGGCTTAGTCTGACCCGAAAGGATTCAGTTCAGTTCAGTGGCTCAGTCATGTCTGACTCTTTGCGATCCCATCAATCGCAGCATGGCAGGCCTCCCTGTCCATCACCAACTCCCGGAGTTCACTCAGACTCACATCTATCGAGTCAGTGATGCCATCCAGCCATCTCATCCTCGGTCGTCCCCTTCTCCTCCTGCCCTCAATCCCTCTCAGCATCAGAGTCTTTTCCAATGAGTCAACTCTTCGCATGAGGTGGCCAAAGTACTGGAGTTTCAGCTTCAGCATCAGTCTTTCCAAAGAAAACACAGGGCTGATCTCCTTCAGAATGGACTGGTTGGATCTCTTTGCAGTCCAAGGGACTCTCAAGAGTCTTCTCCAACACCACAGTTCAAAAGCATCAATTCTTCGGCACTCAGCTTTCTTCAAAGTCCAACTCTCACATCCATACATGACCATTGGAAAAACCATAGCCTTGACTAGATGGACCTTTGTTGGCAAAGTAATGTCTCTGCTTTTCAATATGCTGTCTAGGTTGGTCATAACTTTCCTTCCAAGGAGTAAGCATCTTTTAATTTCATGGCTGCAATCACCATCTGCAGTGATTTTGGAGCCCCTCAAAATAAAGTCTGACACTGTTTCCACTGTTTCCCCATCTATTTCCCATGAAGTGATGGGACCAGATGTCATGATCTTCGTTTTCTGAATGTTGAGCTTTAAGCCAACTTTTTCACTCTCCACTTTCACTTTCATCAAGAGGCTTTTTAGTTCCTCTTCACTTTCTGCCATAAGGATGGTGTCATCTGCATATCTGAGATTATTGATATTTCTCCCGGCAATCTTGATTCCAGCTTGTGCTTCTTCCAGCCCAGCGTTTCTCAAGATATACTCTGCATACAAGTTAAATAAGCAGGGTGACAATATACAGCCTTAACGTACTCCTCTTCCTATTTGGAACCAGTCTGTTGTTCCATGTCCAGTTCTAACTGTTGCTTCCTGACCTGCATACAGATATCTCAAGAGGCAGGTCAGGTGGTCTGGTATTCCCATCTCTTTCAGAATTTTCCACAGTTGATTGTGATCCACACAGTCAAAGGCTTTGGCATAGTCAATAAAGCAGAAATAGATGTTTTTCTGAAACTCTCTTGCTTTTTTGATGATCCAGAGGATGTTGGCAATTTGATCTCTGGTTTCTCTGCCTTTTCTAAAACCAGCTTGAACATCTGGAAGTTCGTGGTTCACGTATTGCTGAAGCCTGGGCTTGGAGAATTTTGAGCATTACTTTACTAGCATGTGAGATGAGTGCAATTGTGCGGTAGTTTGAGCAGTCTTTGGCATTGCCTTCCTTTGCAATTGGAATGAAAACCGACCTTTTCCAGTCCTGTGATCACTGCTGAGTTTTCCACATTTGCTGGCATCTTGAATGCAGCACTTTCACAGCATCATCTTTCAGCATTTGAAATAGCTTAACTGGAATGCCATCACCTCCACTAGCTTTGTCTGTAGTGATGATTTCTAAGGCCCACTTGACTTCACATTCCAGAATATCTGGCTCTAGGTCAGTGATCACACCATCGTGATTATCCAGGTCGTGAAGATCTTTTTTGTACAGTTCTTCTGTGTATTCTTGCCATCTCTTCTTAATATCGTCTGCTTCTATTAGGTCCATACCATTTCTGTCCGTTATCAAGCCCATCTTTGCATGAAATGTTCCCTTGGTATCTCTAATTTTCTTGAAGAGATCCCTAGTCTTTCCCAATCTGTTGTTTCCCTCTATTTCTTTGCATTGATTGCTGAGGGAGGCTTTCTTTTCTCTTCTTGCTATTCTTTGGAACTCTGCATTCAGATGCTTATATCTTTCCTTTTCTTCTTTGCTTTTGACTTCTCTTCGTTTCACAGCTATTTGTAAGGCTTCCTCAGACAGCCATTTTGCTTTTTTGCATTTCTTTTCTATGGGGATGGTCTTGATCCCTGTCTCCTGTACAATGTCACGAACCTCCGTCCATAGTTCATCAGGCACTCTATCGGATCTAGCCCCTTAAATCTATTTCTCACATCCACTGCATAATCATAAGGGATTTGATTTAGGTCATACCTGAATGGTCTAGTGGTTTTCCCTACTTTCTTCTATTTCAGTCTGAATTTGTTAATAAGGGGTTCATGATCTGAGCCACAGTCAGCTCCTGGTCTTGTTTTTGTTGACTGTATAGAGCTTCTCCATCTTTGGCTGCAAAGAATATAATCAATCTGATTTCGGTGTTGACCATCTGTTGCTGTCCACGTGTAGAGTCTTCTCTTGTGTTGTTGGAAGAGGGTGTTTGCTATGGTCAGTGCATTTTCTTGGCAAAACTCTGTTAGTCTTTGCCCTGCTTCATTCTGTATTCCAAAGCCAAATTTGCCTGTTACTCCAGGTGTTCCTTGACTTCCTACTTTTGCATTCCAGTCCCGTATAATGAAAAGGACATCTTTTTGGGATGTTAGTTCTAAAAGGTCTTGTAGGTCTTCATAGCACCATACAACTTCAGCTTCTTCAGTGTTACTCTTTGGGGCATAGACTTGCATTACTGTGTGGGACAAGGATGATGAAATATGGGGACTGACTGAGCCTAAATCAAAGGTCCCAAGGCTGTGGGACGGTGAGTTTAATGAACACTTTTGAACCCTACAACCCTTCTGCTTTTCCAGCAGAAACCAGATTTTATTAATATTCATGTGTCTACCTATTGTGCATGCAGTTCATGTGACCAAGAAGAAGCCCCTCCATCCCTGGGTGAATTTTCATGGTTATATCCTGATTAGCCTAATACAATCAGTGCATGGAACTCCCCTGGTAACTGTTCCTGGCTTGGGCTTAGGCCATCAGTTAAAGATTGTATTCTGTGCTTACAGAAGAGGTTATCCTTTCTCCTTGAGTAAGATAAATAGGAAAGTGTAAGGTTCTGATTGCTAAAAGCAGCCGTTTTGTCCCAATAGCAATGGTCAGACTTAGAAAGAAGCCACTTCTATTGGAAGCAGGAGATAGAAAAGACCAGGTTATCAGCAATATTGTTGAGCTCCTAGTAGTTTCATGCCTGGACCTTCTGTAACCAAGTTCCTGATGTCTTATTTAACTATTTATGTTTGGATGTCTACGCTTTGAAATAAAAATTGTCTTTACTGGCACAGGCGGAAAGGATCTTGGCAAGACTGTCAGTCAGCAAGCGTAACCTCATGGGATTTCTTGTCATCTATACATTGGCTCAAACTCTACTGCTGAAGAATTTAAGAATGAGTGCCCTCCAAGGTGGTGTAACACTTTGCCAGCTACCATGCCCCTCTTAGAATTCTATCCTTCAGGCTATGATTCCCAGGCTGGTTGATAGATCACCATATGATGTGGCATTCAGACACTCCTCATGTTGGTAAGCCTCACAAAGTTTACAAATCTGGACCCCATATTCCAAATGCGGTCTGGTCTCCTTGGGTGCAAGGACAATATTATGTTTCATATGTATGATTCAGCTTGGTGTAATGGAAAGAAAACTGGAGTGAGCGTGGCTGTAATGGATTCAAGTTCAGGATCCGCCCACTAGAAGCAAATCTCAACCGCGCTGAGCCTCAGGTATCTTTCTGATAAAATGGGGAATGCAATCTCTGTTTACCTCAAAGCATTGCTGTGTGAATCAGATGAAATAACAGATATAACAGTTCTTTGTAAATTGCAAAACTATTCGAAAGTAAGAAGGATGATTAATGTATCTTAGGGTGGTGTCAGCTTCCTTTGGCAGTTGTATCACATGGTTTAATTATGCCCTGTCTTGTTTCAGAAAGAATTTCAGGCATCTTACAAGAAAACATAAAAAAGATAAGATAGCATAAATTAGAGACAAAGTTGAAAAAAAAAAAAAAAAGGAAAATAACAGTGTAGCCAAAAGGCAGACATTGAAAACCTGGCTCAGAGTGGGCACTGAGTAAACATTTTTCAATGAATATTGGAGTTGTTAAGAAACGTTCTTCCAAAAATTCACTGTATGATGCAGGGAGCTCAAAATCTGGCCCTCTGTGACAACCTGGAGGGGTGGGATGGCATGGAAGATAAGAGGGAGGTGTTAAGAAGGAGGGAACATATGTATACCTATGGCTGATTTATATTGATGTATGGCAGAAACCAACACAATATTGTAAAACAACTATTCTCCAATTGAGAGTACATTAAAAAAATAAAATATTCCTCTGAGCTTTCTGGAAGTCAGTGATTACATTGTTTTTGTTAATGCAGTTCTCGATTCCCATGAAATAAAAATGAATGTAACCTCTCTGTTGGTAGCTTTTCTGGATTTCCTAGGTGAGAACACACATTATCATCACATTTGCATTAATATCTCAAAACTCATATTTCCATGAACTGTATTAGCATATTACCGAAGTTGTACCTCTGAGATGTGGCTCTGCAGGCTCAGACCCTCCCTAGGAAGAACTCTTCATTGTGTGTCTTTTTGACTAGCTTCCAGGCTATCTTCACAGGTCAAATGTCCCTGTCCCCTTTCCACCATGAGAGTGTCCTTGTGCATGTCCCCATTTCCAGCCTTGAGGTTCTAAGAGCCTGGTAGTTCAGAGGGAAAAAGAGGCTGTGTCCTCACTCAGGTCAAGGACCACCTTATGCACCCTCATTCACACTTCCCAGTCTACTCTTCTCATTGGATCGGCAGATTGTCCCCTGCTTTTCAGGGAAACCCAGTCCCGTCCAGAGAGATGTGACTTTATTCTCTGGCCCCAATAGGACAACTATATCAACATGTAAAATTTCCACCTAGTACAGTTTCCCTGGGCAGAGTTATTAACTCTTAAATAACAAAGAGATCAAACAAGTCAATCTTAAAGGAAATCAACCGTGAATATCTACTGGAAGGACTGACGCTGAAGCTCCAATACTTTGGCCACTTGATGCAAAGAGCATGGAAAAGACCCTGATGCTGCTGACGATTGAGGGAAGGAGAAGGGGGTGACAGAGGATGAGATGGCTGGATGGCATCACTGACTCAATGGACATGAGTTTGAGCAAACTTTGGGAGATAGTGAGGACAGGGAAGTCTGGCGTGCTGCAGTCCATGGGGTCGCAAAGTGTCGGACAGGACTTAGCAACTAAACAGAAACAACAACAAAATAACATCCACTAGGTTCGGGTTGAACTTTGCTCTTCAAAGCTGGTTTGCATGGTCCCTTCAGTCTGAGGAGAAGACCAGACCTACTCCTCAAAAAACAGTCTTGTTGAATGAAAGTGTGAATAAATGATACATATGATTGAAAGCAACTCTTCTGAATTGCATTCTGTGTAGTCAAAGTCTATCAAAATGGATGTGGTGATTAAGTGAATTATTTTATATAGGTTTCACTTAATTTCCAAAGAAATGCTGTAGTAAAATGTACACATAAGGAAATCGAGGATTAAATAGTAAGCCTTCTAGACTGGTAAGACTAGTAGGAAGCAGCCAGAAGGTTTAGATTCAGACTTGTCTAATTGTAAATCCTATCACTTAACCTGGCCTTAAAGCAGCTACACAATTGAAAAGACATAAATTAATTCAACAAATACCCTTGAACTCATATTATGTGCTAAGCCTTGTATTTGGCCCTTCAGCTCTATTACTTATCTCTCATTAATGAATTTATTAGTTTTTCCAATAGAATCTTTATTCTCTATTTAAAGCAGAGTAGAGCTTCCTCCTTGGATTCCTCCTTCAAGGATATTGCCTAAGATTTGATACCAGAATGGCAGATGCCCAAGGATGCAGAACTATTAAGCAGAGGGAATATAGCATTTCCTCCTTCCTCCCATGCGGTACCACTTACTGTATGTATTACGCCCCATTTAATTAGTCCAGGAAATTCCTTCCAAAGCCTCACACAACTGCTTCCAGTGCTGGGGTTTATCACGGTTGACTTCTTCTCAGGTGGTCCATCTTCTGTACTTAGGGACCTCCGTCTTTGATTTTCCTACCAGGAAAAGCAGTAGCACCTGCCAGTGTTGCACCAGCACTGACTGAGGCCCTGGTTGGAGTTTGGTTCTGATAAACTTGCAGAGGGGGCCATTATGTTAGCTTCTCAGGGCCAGAGAGCGAGTCAGAGAGAGGACGGGTCCCTGAAGCTCTGACGGTATATGCACGAGAATGCGTTTGTTGGAGGCATGCAGCCTAGAGAGTGTAAATCTGTCTGTTAGCTGGAAATGAATACAAATCAGCCCTCATTTGTATTCATTGATTCCACAAGCTAGCGGGTTTGAGAGGCTGCAGGGTGTAGAACACGCCAGACAGGGAAGAAAGAGCCTGGCTTCTTGTCTCAGCCTTGCCGCTAACTTACAAGCGAACTCGGGCACATTATTTGCTGCCTGAGTCTCAGAATCTCCCTCCCTGAGGCAGTTTCATTAATAACTGCCTGTTCACAGAGCAGTGGGTTTCTCATGAGTCAAACAGGCCCATTCTTGAACCTCAGCTCTACTACTTGCTAGCTGTGTAGCTCTGAGCATGTTATTTAAATTGAACCTCAGTTTCTTCATCTGAACAGTGGGAACAAGAGTAATAGGTGACTCACAAGGCCATTGTGGAGCTTAAAGAAGCAGAATATGTAAAGTGTTTAACCAAGAATGTGGCACATGGTAAGCCATGAAATAATGTCAGTGGTTCTCATCAAAGCTATTTTCCCATAGGGTGCTTGTAAATAGCAAATGAGACTTTATGTATACTGCGTTTGATACAACCCCATGAAGTAATTGTAATTATATATGGACAATAAAAACTACATTATGGGTTTAAAGGATCATTGATATTGAGCTCTACTCAGCAATATACTAAGATAATAGAAACATCTATCTTTAGACTAACAGGATTTCAGAGATGATCAGATCCTGCTGTCTCTCCTTTTTTTTTTTTTGTATTGGGGTATAGCTGATTAACAAACAACATTGTGATAGTTTCAGGTGAACAGCAAAGAGACTCAGCCTTATGTAAATATGTATCCATTCTCCCGCAGACTCCCCTCCCATCGGGGCTGCCACATAACATTGAGCAGAGTTCCATGTGCTCTCCAGTAGGTCCTTGCTGGTTATCCATTTTAAATACCCTGTTCTCTTGTCTTATAGATGAGAATGTGCAGGCACAATGAAATAGAATTACTTGTCAATATCCAGAGCTAATTAGGGCCAGATTGGGACTGGAAACCAGATCTTATGACTCAGCATATGGTTATATTTCCATCTATTCCATCTAACGTACCAGGAAACCAAAGCTGGGGAGACAGCAAATTGCCTGGAAACTCAGGTGAGTAGTGATAAATCTAGGAATAATATTTATAATAGCTCACCTTTAAGTGTGTTTTGTAGGTGTCAAGCATCGTCTCAGTGCATTGTGTATATCAAAAAAATTTAGTCTCTACAAACTTAAGAGTTATAATTAAGATCCTCATTTTTCAGACGTGGGGATGGAGACCCAGAGAGGTCAAGTACACTGCCCAAGGGTGCACAGGAGGCAACCACATTAGGACACAGATCATTTGGATTCTGTGTTTGCACAATTCCTCTCCATGGTATTCTGAGTCTCTCAACCTGACCTTGTTATTCTTCCCCCTGAAGTACAAATAAGTCTGAGCTCTTGTTGGGAAAATGAAGCATAAAGATAAAGAACAGTATTAGTAGCAACACACTAGCCAATCACTGGGTGATGCATGCATACGTGCATGCTAAGTCACTTCAGGTGTGTCTGACTCTCTGCAACCCTGTTAACTGTAGCTCACCAGGCTCCTCTTCTCCATGTAAGAATACTGGAGTGGGCTGCCATGCCCTCCTCCAGGGCATCTTCCTGACCCAGGGGTCAAATCTGAGTCTCTTACCTCTCCTGCATTGGCAGGTGGATTCTTTACCACTAGTGCCACCTGGGTGATGAGACAGAGCATTTTGCGTGAAGGCTAAGGAGTCTGTGCATAGCAAAGGAGCTAGCTTTTATTTTGAGCCTGTTGCTTTCAAGTTTCAGTGTTATTAGAATCTCTCTGATAACTGCATGGGACACTGTTGCTAAACTAACATGTACCAGCAATGGCCCACAGAAGGATCAGTGGTTCTGAACACCTGCAGTTCAAGTGTCACTGTATCTGAAGGATAGAGCCATGGTGTTATCTGGGACCAGAATCTGCATTCCCCTGGGGATGGTGACTGTCTTGCCCTCTACCTACATATCTTGGAAAAGCCACTGCTGGAACAGCTTTGGCATCTCTGCAGCAACACGTGGGTTCACTGGACAATGTGATCATAGGTCTTAAATCAACCCTGTATGAAGCAACAGCAGGAAATGTAGGCCCACCTCCTGGCTGGATAATCCAGTTCGCTCTAAAGCATCCACAAATGGAGCTGCCTCTTTTGTGATGATTAAACATTCCTGGACCATTCAGGAGCCACAAGGAGGGTCCCTATAGGAAACTCTGGGCTTTTTGGTAATCTGAGCATATCAGAAGCTTGAGAAAGTAATTGTACTATTAAAAGAGCTGTGGCTTTATTTGTTCTGTGACTTGTTACATGAAATAAGAGTGGGGATGTTTAATGAGGACTTACGATGCTCCAGGCACAGTATCAAGTCATTTACATAACATAACTCCTTGACTCTTTGCAACATGGGAGGGTACTTTACACTCAAAGTACATTTCACACTCAAGGTAACTGAGCCCTGAGAAGGGAAATCACTCATTCAAGATCACCAAACTGTGGTATGGTCGAGACAGAAATCAGACTCAAGATTTCTGATAGCCTTTCTATCAGGAAGCCTTTCCCACTGTGAAACACAGCCATGCTTGAAATACAGAGACAGAAATGTCACAGTCCACACATTAGCTTACGGAATTCCCTGATGGTCCATTGGTTTGGACTCCACACTTCCACTGCAGGGGCCACAGCTTCAATCTCTGGTCAGGGAACTAAGATTCTGCAAGCTGTGTAGCTTGGCCAATAAGTAAATAAGAAATAAACATGTTAGATTAAAGGATGTGTATGTATTTTTGGAGTTGCAATGAGTCAGACATAATTTAATGACTGAACAATAACAACAATGTGTATTTGTGAGATCTCTGTCTCAGAGCAAACTAAATCATCAGTGTGTCTTACCTTTAAGAGAGGAGTTTCGGTGGAAGAGGTTGGTGTCCAAATGGCAGGAATAGCCCTACTGAGCTCCTGGGCTACCAGGTGAACTTGGCCAAGTGGATTTTCTTTCTAATCTAAGAGCAGCCCAGTTGGAAAACCAGGCACAGCACAAGAGCCTTTTTCTGAAAAACAAATCTCGTAACCGAGCCAGGCTTTGTCCCTGGGTGGAAAAATTGCCACAAAATGAGAGACAGGAAGAAGCATCCTTTTCTAACCGCCAGAGCGATTCCAGGGCTATGTGAAAATGTGCCAGAAGGCAACGCAATTAGCAAATCCTGACACCAGTGGCTGCTTCTCTCCTGGGCAAAGTCTTTGTCGGAGCCAACATCTGCCGGCTTACCTTGCCCAGCCAGGATGGGGGCTGCACCAGCCCTGCTGCCCACACACTCCATGCCAGGCGCACTTGGCAGAGTCAGGCCCCCCGAGGGCTGTGTGGCCTGGCCGTCTTGAGAAGGGGCCCAGCCTAAAGGTCCCAGGTGGCCCCACAAGCAATGCTGCTGCCGCCAACAGAACCCCTTGCCTGTAAATACTGACCATGGCCCAGAAGACAAGATAAGTACCATAAACAAGATTGAAGTGGACACAGAGCATATTAGAATGTCTTTGCTGCAAGGCACCTGCAAAATGTGTTTGTTCAACAGAACTAATAATATTAGCTAGCACTGACTGAGCAGGGGGATTCGGTGCAGTTTCTCTTCCAAGTGCTTTGGGCACTTTATCTCCATCAGCCTTACAACACAGAGAGGAGGGTGGGGCCACACACTCCATCCTCCAGACTGAGAACACTGAAGCTCAGAGAGGCTGAGTAACCACCCCAGTACTGGTAAGCAGCAGAGCCCAGGTAGAGTCAGAATTAGTCCTAACCGGGAAGGGCTTCCCAGGTGGCACTAGTGGTAAAGAACCCTCCTGCCAGTTTAGGAGACATAAGAAATGTGGGTTCGATCCCTGGGTCAGGAAGATCCTGGGGAGGAGGGCATGGCAACCCACTCCAGTATTCTTGCCTGGAGAATCCCATGGACAGAGGAGCCTGGCGGGCTACAGTCCATAGGGTCGCACGGAGTCAGACAGGACTGAAGCGACTCAGCACACACGTGCATGCACACCAGCCTAGAAGACTCTTATTCCACACTGCCTTCCCCTAGTTCCGTCCTTGGTAAAGTAAATCCTGAAACACACACCCCAGGGAGTCAGCCCCCTTTAAAAGGAAGACGAAAATGCACATCCGCCTCTCTCATACATTTTTGTGACTTTATATTCACATGCATGACTCGTAACAGTGTGACCACCTGTTCACACTCATGACTAGTAATAGTGTGATTACATGTTCACACTCATGATTAGTAACAGCACAATCTTCTGGGGGGTTATGAATCTCGATGGGAGCTCTGGCCAAAAAATCAATTTCAAGAAAAAGTAAATTTGGAAATTTTAAGCAAGACTCAGTGTGTCCTTTTTTCCCCTCTCTGTGTCTTAATTTTAGCTCTAAAGCCAGAGGGCAGGACAACAGAATATCTGAGGTTCCTTCCAATTCCAAAATGCTGTGATTCCTCAGGAAACCTGCACCATGGGTATGCTGAGAGCAAAGGGAACACAACCAACCCTAGTGCATCAGTGCATGATGCATCAATATCGTGTCCATTACTGTCCGGCCTTCTCCCCTCAAATGGCCTCTTTCTTCTCTTCCATCTGTCCAAATTCTCTCAAACAGAGTAATTCCTACTCTTGTGCCATCTGCTACTTGAGGCCTTTTGTGAGACAGTGGCTCCTATAGCTCAAAACAGTATGCACTCCCCCAGTGAATTACTGTCTCTTCTGCGCTGTCTTGCAGCACAAGATAGAGAATTGCATGCTAGCCCCACCTGGACTGTCCAGCAGGCGTGAGCCAAGCAGATGCGTAGGGGGTGATTGTGGCTGGGGTGGGGGAAGGAGGGCATGGCATGATGAAGTTCCATGCAAGGGCTCTTGGAGTGGAGAGGGGGAAAGGTGTTTGGTAGGTGGTGAGTGTGAGGTTTTGGGGAGACGGACACAAAACTGAAAGTAAGAATTGTTAGGAATTATTAGAGCCAATTGTATTCCCATACCTTAACATTTAAAAATGATTTTATTTATCTATTCATTTATTTGTGGCTGTGCTGGGTCTTTGTTGCTGCATGGGTTTCTCTCTAGCTGTGGTGAGCGAGGGCAACTCTCTTTCGTAGTGGGCTTCTTTTGTGGTGGTGCACAGGCTCTAGGTGGATGGCCTCCAGTAGTTGTGGCATGTGGGCTCAGAAGTTGCAGCTCCAGGGCTCTAGAGCACAGTGTCAGGAGTTGTGGCACACAGGCTTTGTGGCTCTGGGGCAGGTGGGATCTTCCTGGACCAGGGATTGAACCCATGTCTCCTTCATTGGCAGATGGTTTCTTTAACACTGAGACACCAGGAAAGCCTTAGAAGCTCTGGATTTATCTCAAGTATGGTCTTTCTGAAGCTTCCGCAGATACTATAGCCAAGTAGAACCATCCACTCACTCCAGTGCCTGAACTGTAGCCAGGTTAGATATGAGCCATAGATGGATGCTATAGACCTTTCCATCCATTGATTTATTTACATATCTGTGCCCTCCACTGCATGGTGAGCAACTGGAGTTTTTAGACCATACTAGAATCCTTTTTAACGTCCAGGGCTTGGTAAGTGTTCAATTAGTGAAGGTGACAATTTTCAAGGCACCAAGTGTAGAATTCTGCGTATGATTAATCATTAGTAATATATAAGAATTAGTCATTGTTTACTATTTACCAGAGAGAATGCCAATTCTGTCAATGGAATATCAGATTTAATCTGTTTGATAACTCTATAAATAACCATATAACATAGGTGGCTCAATGATAAAGAACCTGCCTACAATTCAGGAGACATAGTGGGAGCATGTGTTTGATTTCTGGGTCAGGAAGATCTCTGGGGAAAGAAGCGGCAACCCACTCCAGTGTTCTTGCCTGGAAAATCCCATGGATGGCCCATGGGATCACAAAACTATCAGACACGACTTAGCAACACAACAGCAACTACTATTACTAGCTTTTTACCTAAGAGAAAAAATGAAGCTTAAGAGGAAATAAGTCACTAGCTCAAGTCTCTACTACCAGAAAGATTGAAGGCAGGAGGAGAAAGGGACGACAGAGGATGAGATGGTTGGATGGCATCACCGACTTGACGGAAAAGAGTTTGAGCAAGCTCCAGCAGTTGGTGATGGACAGGAGAACCTGGTGTGCTGCAGTCCACGGGGTCTCAAAGAATCAGACATGACTGAGCAAGTAAACTGAACTGAATTACTACTAGCAACTGGATGAACCAGAAATCAAAACTAAACTGAACTTCTGTGTTCAGCTTAAACATTGCATCAAGATGGAAAAAGGTGAAGGAGGAAACAAATTATCTATAATATGGGAACAGTGGTCAGATATTAACATGGTGTAATGAAGTAACATATCTAAATTTTAAATAAGCATGTATCACCTTACACAACTTGATAATTTTTGATTACACATCCTGTGATTATTTTATGTGGTTGATTATTATCCCTTTTCAGGTAGCTACAATTACTTCAATACAGATAACTAACTCAAAGACATTTTTGTGTGCTGAAAGAAAGGAAATTGCTCAGTCGTGTCCAACTGTTTGCAACCCCATAGACTGTAGCTTACCAGGCTCCTCTGTCCATGGGATTTTCCAGGCAAGAGTACTGGAGTGGGTTGCCATTTCCTTCTCCAGAGGATCTTCCCGACATAGGGATTGAACCTGGGTCTCCTGGATTGCAGGCAGATGCTTTACCATCTGAGCCACCACAGTTTGGCTTCCCTAGTGGCTCAGATGGTAAAGCATCTGCCTGCAATATGAGAGATCTGGTTCGATCCCTGGGTCAGGAAGATCCTCTGGAGAAGGAAATGGCAACCCACTCCAGTACCCTTGCCTGGAAAATCCCATGGACAGAGGAGACTGGTATGCTACAATCCATGGGGTTGCAAAGAGTCGGACATGAGTGAGTGACTTCACTTGTGCACAAAAAGACCTCAGCAAATACTTGACTGGTTGACTCACAGGTTGAGAACTTAAATTGAATTCATGGTAGAAGAGAAGAAAATACTATGGGTGGCTCGCTCCACATCTGCTAGCCATCTCCTTCCAGTAGTCTTTCTTCTGTGCTGCAGAGACTGGAAAACTAAAAGTGGTACTTCCTAGATTCCCTAGGACCTAAGGTTTTGGATATGATTCCAGCTTTGCATTCAGATTCACCTGGCAGCACTTGACTCAGACCCAAGTTGGGCAGGCTGGGTTGTAACACTGAAGGCATTGTGTTGCTGATATTGATTGACCTTGCAGTCTCAATATGACCTTGGAACCAAGAGTCCCAGCAGTGCTTTCCTGGCCTTCAGCATCCTTCCTGTGATACAGGCAGTAGTCCCTTTGATAGCCAATTCTATAGTGTTATTCTAGAAATCAGTCTTGGAAGTTAATTCTACAACATGCTCCTCTTATTCCTCTAATAATTCCCTGCATTAAATCTCTCAAAAATTATTAAAGAAGTCCTGTCATCTATAGCTAAGATGTGATGGATACAATACTTGGTACCAGAAATGGTTATCAGCATTGGATTCCCAAGGATGAAAATCTAAGGTAAAGTATATGACCTGGCTAAAATCAAGGTAGTGAAGCCCTGGTTACCTTTGAGACTAGAACACTAGTAACCTGGGTGGTAAAACAGTATTTAAACGGCCACATGTGGTCATCTGGAATGAAGCATCTGCTGGAGGCACAGTTTCAGCAAACAGAGCGGTAACTAATTTTGTTCTGCTGACACCAGGTACCTGGCATCTGACGAAGGTTAGTAAACTAAGATAGTGAATGGAGGAACGGGCTTGGCATACCTCCTTCTTCCAACAGGCAGCATATTTGAGCATCCACTTGATTTTCCCCCTGAACAGTGTTTGACACTTGTCTGAAATTGGTGGAGGTGCCATGACAAATGTCCTATCATTCTTCCAAATGAAATTATTACAGTTTTGGATAAGTGAGTATGTATGTGTTTATACGGACAAGTGAGGAAGAATTATTCCCTAAAAATAACTAAAGTTCACTTTTAGGGTAGATAAAACTGGCTTTATGGTCTTTTTTCCACAAGTTGTCCAGCTCCAAATTTGAGAAATGCCAATCTGTCAAAAGCCCTGGAGATTGTCTGCTCTCTCCCCTTCACTCCATCTCAGGCTGCTTGACAAGTCACTAGTTGAGAACTTGTACTGGTCTTATTGGCCACAACAATGAAGAACCCCCCCGCCCCCCCCCCGCCCCGCAAATTCCTCCCTCACAATTTTGTATTATGTTGACTAAAATATGCACAATTTGGAATTGTGTTGACTAAAATATGCACCGAAGTTTCCTATTTCTGGTGCCAGGGAATATTGTCTACACAAGAACAAATTGAATCTCTGCCACACAGTAATTGCCCAGTACCCCCAAAGTTGATGTGTTTGACTATGCAGCAGAGATTAAGCTTCTCCAAGGACCAACTCTCAGCATATTTAGAAAACTTAATTTTATATTCTTACTTACAAGGTTTTTTTTTCCTTTCTTGAATTACTTATTAAAAAATAAAAGTACTGTAACCATTTTTCTTTTGATAAAACTCAGGCAGCCACAGCCTGGTCTTCCCTTGGGTCCTCAACAAAGCAGTTTTATCTCTCCACTTCCTGGTCACAGACCACTCAGAGATCAAGGCTTCTGCAGCCCTTTCTGTCTTTCATGGAGAAGAGGAAAGAGAAGCTGGGCTGCTGAATATGTAAATTCTCCCTGGCAGACAGCCTTTGAGTCTGATCATGGTGTGGGAAGGCCAAATCCTAACCCCAGAATCCACAAAAGCTTAGAAGGAGGCTCTGTGAGATGTTCATGGAGGGAATATTGAAGGTTAAAGAAGAAAGCTAAAAGAAATCTCAGTGAAAAGGACTTGACTACACTGGGTTCTTTTTTTTTTTCCCCCCCTTCAGTTCACAGTATAAAATGGTAGCACGACATTGAAAGAAAAGAAAGGCATGCCCCTGGCAATATCAGTCCTAATGAAAGCTTGTCTCTAAACTGTTTGGGCACTTGGGGTTCCTCAACCAGACCATGCAAGCTGGGCTTTAGGGTGATCTGACCAGAGACCCAGACAATGTCCGCAGTGGTGCTTAGCAACATTGACTTCAAGATCCAGGGCATCCAAGCCAGTTAAAGAGAACAGTGATGAGTTCCAATGTACCACTGAGTGGCATCTGAAATTAGAACTTTGCTTACTTGATTCCCAGGGCTTTCCTCATGGCTCAGTGGTAAAGAACATGCCTACCAATACAGGAGAAATGGGTCCAATCCCTGGGTCTGGAAGATCCCCTGGAATAGGAAATGGCAACCCACTCCAGTATTCTTGCCTGGAACATACCATGCACAGAGGAACCTTGTAGGCTATAGTCCATGGTGCCGGGGTCCAGCCCCAGTGGATCCAGGGAAATTCAAAGTGGGGACGGCGTTGGCGAGGAGAACTTATTTATTTATTAATATAGAAATATAAGATTAGATTAGGGAGAAATAATATAGTAGGAAAATTAAGTGGAGAAAGAAGGCTGAATAACTTGGTTTACGTGGGAAGCCAATAAAGTTCCAGACAAGGAGCTTGCACCATCTACATTAGGCCACTGGCATCCTCTTGAATATCGGGGGGTGCCCCACCTTGGGCTCTCCCTCGCGTGGATCTTAAAAGCCGGGACAGGTAAGTATACATGGTGAGCTTCCACGCCCCAGATGGGAATTCAGCCAGAAATTAGAGAGGAGACACAGGGGAAACCAGTCCAGCGACTGGCCCTGTCCTCTATTGTTCAGAAGGCCTTTTATACTTTTTGATTATACATAGAGATCAATGGTTAACACAAAGTTATGCAGGGTTAGCAGCCCAGACTCTTAGCAAAACCAGGCTTTTCTCTCTGCATACCTAGTTGTATACAAAAGTCTTAGGTAATTTACATCATCTTCTGGCCAAAAGGGCCAATTAATATTTTACAGCTTTTTTTCTGATAAGGGTTTGTCAACCAGAAGACTTATTTGTGTTGATCTTCCCAAAGTCTGGTGCCCCTCTCAGAAAGCACTAAATAAAGTTACATTCTTACATAGCAAGGACACAAGTGGAGTGTAGTGATATATAACAAAGAGAAAAGTAATTAACTCAAAAGTCTAGGGTTGCTAACATCAAAACTACTATATATCTTTTTCCATATCCCGTTTACATTGATTAACATCCTCCCAGGTGCCTAAAAGATAATATGGAGGCCTGGCAGCAGTCATTGAGTCAACAGTGAAAACCCTCTACCAATATGACTTTTAACACTTTAGAAAAGGCTCTGTATCTTTAAGATGCTTTAAGCTTTGTGCCTCTCATGGTTGGGGGGCTGTAAGAAATTCACAAGTTGTAAGAGGTCTGGGGGAACCTGTTAGGCAAGCTAGAGAGTTATCAGAGGGGGTTTAAGCTGAAACATCCCTTTCAAATGCAGAAGACTAAAGCCCTGATTTGGCTTTTTCCAGAGAATATCAGAAGAGTGGAAAAGCAGGCAGATTCTTATTTTTTGAGGGGTGGATGCTCAGGAAATTCCAGGGGGAAAACCTGAGGTCTGATTAGCCTTGCCATCAGAGCTCTGCTGCATGACCTTGTCACGGGTGGAATTCCTCACACTGGCTCCCGGCACCATGGGATCAAAAGAGTGTCAGATATGACTTAGTGAGTAACCAACAACCTTGATTCCCATAGCTGGGAGTCTTTCTTTTTCTTTTCTGTTTTCCTCATTCTATCTTACTTTCTGATTGACTTTCCAGTCCCCCCACCAACACACACACCCTAGTAGTAGAGCTTGATTCCCATCTGTCCTCATTCACTGTAGCCCGCTTGATGGGCTTCTGAAGAGCTGCCTGTCCCTGTCTATCTGTCTCACTATTGTATCTGCCTCCATGTAACAGCTGAGTCTACTCTAATCCAGGCTGGTTGGAATTTGATGGTTTCTACCTAGTGACTCCAAGTATTGCTTCTTCCTGAGAGTTCTGCTGTGGGTCCCAGTCACCAGATATGACTCCTAAATAATGATGTTGGCCCCCATCAAACTTGCCGTGAACTTTGAATGTGCTATAGCTTTCCCTGAGATGAAATTGTTCCACTTATCAAACATTCCTTGGTCTTGGGAGCTGGGATCCAGAGAAGAATAAGGTCGTGGCCCCTACTTTTGAGGAACTCAGACTTTGTTCCAACTGAGGGGCATAGATACTGATTGTACTTTAAAATAATCAGGTATTATAAAAAATGAGTTGAGGGATATCTTTTATTCTTTGGGCTGTTAAATAAATACTAAATATCATAGATTGGGTAGCTTATAAACAACAGAAATGTATCTCTTCTAGCTCTAGAGGCTGGAAGTATCAAGGTGCCAGCATGAGCTGGTGAAGGCCACATGATGGAGGGAGCAAGGGAACTCTCTTGGTCTCTCCTATAAGTTATTAATCTCATTCATTAGAGCTCTGCCCTCATGTTCCAATCACTTTCCAATGGCTCTTCTTATATCCTCATCACATCATGGTCAGAATTTCATGCCAAGGAGATGGGAGCCTACGAGTGACTCTAAGGCAGAGTGGACAAGCTATAACCCATGGGCCAAATCTACAGGCTGCTTGTTTTTATAAATGCAGGTTTTTGAATATAACCATGACTGTTCATATACTTCCTGTGTCAGGCTCTTCATTAGTCTTGCAAGATTAGAGTTGAGTAGCTTAAACAGAGGCTGTCTGGCCTAGTAAAAGTCTAAAATATATACTGTTTGACTCTTTATAGAAAGAGTTTTCAGACCCTTTCTCTAAGCCAAGGAATAATATCGTCAGATGGACATTTTAGAAAGATTGTTCTGAAAGCTGTGTGTAGCTCTGTATAAGATCTCATTTGGAAACAAAAAAATATGGGGTTTCTAGGAGACTTGAAACCTCCAGGCTGTTTCACAAAACCCAAATCTTTCAGTCTTGTGCAGTATTACTATGATTTTCTCACTTCCCTCCAATTTACTATCATGTTTATATATTGGCCTCTTGTGCTCATTCACTACGTCATGTCTGACTCTTTTTGACCCCATGGACTGTAGCCTGCCAGGCTCCTCTGTCCATGGGATTTCCCCAGGCAATAGTACTAGAGTGGGTTGCTATTTCCTTCTCCAGGATATTGGTCTCTAAGTCAGACCAAATTCCTTTAGGGCCAGGAATTTTAGCATTTTAATTCTTTTGTCTTTGTATCCCTGGTGCCTATGTCACTGCCCCCTACCTCTGGCTTAATAATAGAATTTAAAGGAAAGGGTGAATTACTGTCCAATGCACATGGAACCACCATCGTCCCTTTTACCTGCTCTGAGTATGCCCTTAGCCTGGTGCCTGTTTGCAAGTGGGAACCCTGAAAGGTGATAATCTGGTCTCTTGCCATGCCTGGAGCCCTCAAAAGGACTCTGACTTGAGAAGGTTTTTTTTTTTTTTAATTGCTCATTTTTTTTCTTTTCTTTTTTTTTTTTTTTTACTGGAGGAAAATTGCTTTACAATATTATGTTGGCCTCTACCACACATCCACATGAATCAGCCACAGGTATACATATGTCCCCTCCTTCCTGAATCCCCCTTCCCCATCTTCCAAACCATCCCACTTCTCTAAGTTGTCTCAGATCTCTGAGTTGAGCTCCCTGTATCATACAGCAAATACTCACTTGCCATCTATTTTTACATATGGTAATGTATATGTTTCTATGCTGTCCTCTCAATTTGTCCCAACGTTTCCTTCCCCCAGAGTCCAAAATCTCTTCTCTATGTCTGCGTCTCCATTGCTGCTGTGCAAATAGGTTCATCAGTACCATCTTTCTAGATTTATGTGTGTGTTTCTTTTGCCTTTAGGTACCTGGAGAAGGTCTACTTTGAGGTTCTTTCCAGGCTGTGTAGCCAGGTAGGCATCTTCTTGGCTGAGGTCCTAGGGGGAAGAAAGCAAAGTGAGGGTTGGGTTGACTCCTGGCCACCAGGAGTCCTTTGTGAGGCCAATCAGCATTTGCAAACGAAGATTAAGAACCAGGCAAACAACCCAGCAAATAATAACTGCAAAGCTGGTCTAATCTTAATGAAATCTGCAACATATATTTATATAAATCAGAATGACTCTTGCTTGCTCTCCCTGTAATTTGCTCAGATGGGTTTGGAATGACACGGTCAATTGTTTAGCCACTGACTTTGCCCTATTTTGAAGAGTCCCTCAGCAGCCCATGCCATGCTTGCAATGACATCCAGCTGGCCCTGTGGGAACTCAAGCCCGCTGAAACTGCATCACTTTCTGAAATCATCATTTCCTGAAATTCTCTCAGGAAAGCCAGGAGTTGTCTTTCGACCTGAATCTCAAAGAGGATGCAGTGGAGGGAAGTGTGGGTGTGATGACTCTTTCTGGGGTCCTATTAGCAATAATTTCCCTCCATCTCATACCAGTTCTCTATCCTCATGTCCTCAGAGATTTCAGGGTTCCCAGAATGGAGCTCTTCAGCACCCACTGCCGTCATTATGACTCAGCTTGCCAATCCAGACACGAAGAAGCCCGAACAAGCAGATCACAAGGCATGGAAGCAGGATGCTGGTGGTATGACCGCACATCCTCCATCTGATTCACTGCCTCCCCTGACACCACACACCTGTCATGCCCCTCCATGTCCTTCTTATCTCTTCAATTCAGTGGTTCTCCAAATGTGTTATGAGGATGCCTGCATGCTAAGCCACTTCAGTTGTATCTGACTCTGCTATCCCATGGACT
Source organism: Ovis canadensis (assembly GCF_042477335.2). Taxonomy (NCBI): domain Eukaryota; kingdom Metazoa; phylum Chordata; class Mammalia; order Artiodactyla; family Bovidae; genus Ovis; species Ovis canadensis. The sequence goes on along the minus strand of NC_091247.1, from coordinate 184,353,922 downwards.
GTAGCCCACCAGGCTCCTCTGTCCATGGAATTCACCAGGCAAGAACACTGGAGTGGATTGTCATGACCTCCTCCAGGGGATCTTCCCAACCCAAGGACTGAACCCCATCTCTTATGTCTCCTGCATTGCAGGCAGGTTCTTTACCACTAGCGCAACCTGATCTGCATCAAAACCAACTCAGGTGTTTGTTTCAAAATTTTCTAAATCTCTTGGGTTGTAGCCCCAGAATGTGCTCTTTAAACAGACTCTGTGAAGGGATTCTTTTGCTCATTCAAGTTTGGGAATGACTGAGTTTAACCTAGACATTGAGGGAACTTGGTTCTGTTACTGTATTTTGGATCTGTCCTATTTTTAATTTGTCCAGTGCCCAAGACTCCTTCCTGCTGCTGCTGCTGCTGCTGCTAAGTCACTTCAGTCGTGTCTGACTCTGTGTGACCCCAGAGATGGCAGCCCACCAGGCTCCCCCATTCCAGGGATTCTCCAGACAAGAACACTGGAGTGGGTTGCCATTTCCTTCTCCAATGCATGAAAGTGAAAAGTGAAAGTGAACTTACTCAGTTGTGTCCGACTCATAGCAACCCCATGGACTGCAGCCTACTAGGCTCCTCTGTCCATGGGATTTTCTAGGCAAGAGTAGTGGAGTGGCTTGCCATTGCCTTCTCTGAGACTCCTTCCTATGATCCCCCAATTCTTTTTACCCAGGTCATTTCTGACCCTTTTATCTTATTCTTTATAAAGTCTTATACTTGCAGTTTTGTCCAGCTGAACCACTGTGTCTCCATCCCATCTTTTCAGGCCTCAGTTTAGATGTCACCTCCCCAGAGAAGTCTCCCCTGAATATCATTTTTAAAGCTCCTCCTTCAACTTGGTTCCTATCATGTATTCTGCTTTTTTTCTTCAGAGCGTGTAGCAGAGCCTGTAATCATGCTATTGTTCATTCATTTGTGTTTGTTGTGTTATATCCCATGGGAATGTAAGCTTTACAGTCAGGAACCTGTGTCATCCCATTCTCTACTGGATCTCCAGAACCTAGCCCAGTGCCTGACACGTTATAGGTATTCAGTGAATGTTCACTAAATGTATACGGTTGGTAGAATCAAGGAAGACGGAAGGTTTCAAGAAGTCCAGCCATTCAAGTCATGTTGAGCAAATGGCCTGGTGGTCTTTGATGATGGTTAGAGGGAGAGGGGCAGTGTCTCACTCTGGCATTCAGAGCTCCTCACCATGTGGCCCTAATCCATGTGTTTGGTCCCCAGGTCTCATTAGACCCTACAAGTACCCTACCCTCTGTTTAGCACTCCCTATTCCTGAACTGTTCCCATTGTATTCCTACCTCTAATACTTTTCCTCAACAGTTCCCTCTACTAAGAATTCCTGCCTTCCCATTGTGGTCTTATAAGTCTATGAAAGTGCTGTGTGTAAGATTCACTAAAGGAAGAAATATTTAGCAAGTTACTTGTAGGTGCCTGTGAAAAGTGAAAGTGAAATTTGCTCAGTCATGCCCAGCTCTTTGGGACTGCATGGACTGTAGCCTGCCAGGCTCCTCTGTCCGCGGAATTCTCCAGGTAGGAGTACTGGGGTGGGTAGGTATTCTCTTCTCCAGTGGATCTTCCTGACCCAGATATCAGACCCAGGTCTTATGCATTGCAGGCAGCTTCTTTACTGTATGAGCCACTGGGGAAGCCCTGGCACTGCGGCTCCTAGGGCTGGAAAAGCTGCCAGGATGTCTCTGTGTGAACTCAGAAAGGTACTTCCCCACTGGGTCTCCTTGACTCATTTGCCTCTGTCCAAGGTGTTTGTGGTGCTGCAGGCTTCTCTGGCTCGGAGATTACTCTGACACACATAGTGGAACTGTGGGCATTGGGCTAGATCAGAGGAGAGAAAGAATATCTGGGGCAGATTCTGCATCTCCTCAAATGCTGCCGCATAGAAAACTCCACTCTTTGATCAGCTCTTGTCTTCTCTCACCTCAATGCCTGCCAGACATCCAGGCCACACTGGGCAGAAATCAATGCAGCCCATTTCTAAAAAACAAACAAGACAGTCCCAGTGTCATGTTAAGGGTGATAATAGCTTAGCAGCACCTTCAGTTCAGAGGAGCCCTTAAATGTCGGGTTCCCCCGAGCACTTCCAGGAAAAGAGCTTCCCAAACCAGGTTGAACCTGTTCCAACCAGAGACTCAAGTCACCTCCCTACAGGAAGAAGAGGGTGTCTGAATGTGAAGCTGCAAAGAGGTTCATGGTTACAAGTATTCTGCCCTGCCAGCATCCCACCTGCTCCAGCTGGTGCCCCCTATCGGAACAAAAGGCAATAGAATGAGCTTTAATTTACCTTACAGCCACCTCTTTTCGAGATGCATCTAAGGTGAGTGCGCAAAGACCTCTGTGGACATGCTCCCAACAAAATGGCATGTAAGGGCTTTGAGGATAGACAGACCTGGGTTTGAAACATGAGTTCTCCTTTTATTGGCTACAGAAACTTAATCCTGTTGCCTAAAGTCCTAGTTTCATCTTTTGTCAAAGGAACTATTGGAAGAATCACTAGCAACCATATGGAGCTCCTGGCAACATTCAGGGGACATCGTAGGTAACAGTAAATTGTGTTTATTTTTTATTTTTATTTTTACTTTACTTTACTTTACAATACTGTATTGGTTTTGCCATACATTGACATGAATCCACCACGGGTGTACATAAGTTCCCAAACATGAACCCCTCTCCCACCTCCCACCCCATATCATCTCTCTGGATCATCCCAGTGCACCAGCCCCAAGCATCCTGTATCCTGCATCAAACATAGACTGGCGATTCGTTTCTTACATGATAGTATACATGTTTCAGTGCCATTCTCCCAAATCATCCCACCCTCTCCCTCTCCCTCAGAGTCCGAAAGTCCGCTCTACACATCTGTGTCTCTTTTGCTGTCTCGCATCTTTCTACACACCGAGGAAACCAGAATAGAAAGACACGTGTACCCCAATGTTCATCGCAGCACTGTTTATAATAGCCGGGACATGGAAACAACCTAGATGTCCATCAGCAGATGAATGGATAAGAAAGCTGTGGTACATATACACAATGGAGTATTACTCAGCCATTAAAGAATACATTTAAATCAGTTCTAATGAGATGGATGAAACTGGAGCCGATTATACAGAGTGAAGTAAGCCAGAAAGAAAAACACCAATACAGTATACTAACACATATACGTTTCTTTTTTTGTGTGTGTGTGTTAGTATGGTCTTTGCTCTGAGCCTACATGGTCATCTTTTTTCTTGCTTGCGTGCTTTTTTTTTTTTTTTTTAATTGGAGGAAAACTGCTTTACATTGCTGTGCTAATTTCTGCTGTACAACAGTGTAAATCTGTTATGCTGTTGTTCAGTTGTTAAGTAGTGTTCAACTGTTTGTGATCCCGTGGAATGCAACATGCCAGGCTTCCCTGTTCTTTACTATCTTTCTGAGTTTGCTCAAACTCATGTCCGTTGAATTGGTGATGCTACCCAACTATCTGATCCTTTGTCTCCCCCTTCTCCATCTGCCCTCAATCTTTCCCAGCATCAGAATCTTTACCAATGAGTCAGCTCTTTGCATCAGGTGGCCAAAGTATTGGAGCTTCAGCTTCAGCATCAGTCCTTCTAATGAATATTCAGGGTTGATTTCCTTTAGGATTGACTAGTTTGATCTCTGTGCTGTTCAAGGGACTCTCAAGAGTCTTCTCCAACATCACAGCTTGAAAGCATCAGTTCCTCAGCACTCGGTCTTCTTTGGCACTTCTTCGGCCCTTCTCAGTCCCTATGGTCCAAATCTCACACCGATGCGTGACTACTGGAAAAATCATAGCTGTGACTATACAGACCTTTGTTGACAAAGTGATGTCTCTGCTTTTTAGTATGTTGTCTAGTTTGTCCTAGCTTTCTTTCCCCAAGGAGTAAGTGTCTTTTAATTTCATGGCTGCTGTCACTATCTGCAGTGACTTTGGAGCCCAAGAAAATAAACTCTGGCACTGTTTCCACTTTTTCCCCATTAATTTGCCTTGAAGTAATGGGACCAGATGCCATGATCTTAGTTTTCTGAATGTTGAGTTTTAAGCCAGTTATAAGCCAGAACCAGCTGTAAGGTTACATGTATCCCCTCCCCCTCGAGCATTCCTGGCAACCCCCATCCCACCCGCATCTAGATCTTCACGGAGCACCCAGTTGAGCTCCTGGTGTTATCCAGCAGCTTCCTGCCAGCTATTTTACATATGGTAGGGTAGATATGTCAGTGCTACTCCCTCAATTTGCATGGTCATCTTTGAACATACAATTCCTTAAACATGCCCTGCCTCCCAACCCGTTTTTCAGTACAGGTGTTTTGTGGGAGGTATAAAGCTCTGTGTCTCCCACAGGCCAAATTCACCCAGCCAGCCTTCTGACTTGCACGGCTCACATTGTATATCCTTCTGGCACCAAGCTTATCAAAGTCAACCATGACTGTTTAAACTTCCCTTCTAAGATGGAAAGTTATTTTGGGGCCTGCAGATTGTATTCATTTCTATATCCCTATCGCCAGGCAAAGCGCCTAGTATCTAATAAGTGTTCTGATTTCCTGTGGCCCAGGGATTTGAAACAACACCCTAGGTGAAGGCAGGAGATTCAACAGCTGATGGTGTGGCAAAGAAGTCAAGAGGGACACATAGCTCTATTTGTTACAGAAATCCAATACATAACAACTGCACTTTGCAGGGAAGAAATGGCTTTTTTATTCTCTACACACTCATTCATGCAGCAAATATTTACTGGACATCAATACTGCATGAGATGCTGTGAGGCAGAACTAGAAATGAACTTTGAATCCAGCTTTCTTCAAATCAACCCAGTTCAATTTGGAAAGAATGCATGAGGTTGGCCTATCAAACCACAGGCTGACTCTTTGCCTTCAAGGAGTCCCAAGTCTGTCTGGAGAGACAAGATTAAAAAGCAAGGAGTAATTTTGTGTTTAGGATATCAGCCATATTATCTGTCATTGTAGTGCAAATATTTTGTCAGTGTGCTATTTGCTTTTTATTTTGTTTGTGTGGATGTGAACTTGGAGAAACTTTCCATGTGTGTGTAGGCAAGTCTGTCGATCATTTTCTTTTGGCCTCTTTGGGTATATAAGTCTGCCCATGAAGTTTCTGATGATTTCTGTGTTGGTGGGATTTTTTTTTTTTTAATTTTTGCTAACTCGCAATTTTCATTTCTACGCAGTGAGACTCTATTAGAATTTGGAATAAGAAAAACCTTTTATTCTTGTCATTATGCAAAGCACCATTATAAAATCAAACAGAATACATTGGAATTGAACAAAGAACCTAAGTATATCCGGAAAGAGTGAAAATGTATTCCAAACCATCTAATTAAGAAAACAAGGAAATGTGTATTACTTTTAAGAATTATTTCCATGAAAAATGTCAAACTGAAAAAAAAAATGTTAATCTCAGCTGTTTTGAAGTTTAATTTCTGTAGACTAATTTCTTTCCTAACCATTTTAATCACTAAAGTATGGCTGCAAAAATGAGAACTTGTGTGAAGACTAAGGAGCATTCATGTCAGCACTATGCCACCATAGGAGTAACTAGGAGAGGAATTAGATGTGGAAATTACTGATGAATGAGATTCAAGACACATTTACTGAGATTCTATTTATTAGAATATAACTTTTTTAGCTGTTAGAACAATGGTGAGGTCTGTGTTTTCATTCCTATTTTATCTTATTTATTTTTTAATGTTATTCTAAAGTATTTAATTTGTTTTGATATTATTAATTTTGTCTTTCTTTCATTATTTCCCATTTCTTTATATTTTTTCTTTTAAAGTTAATTTTTATTGGAGTATAGTTGCTTCACAATGGTGTGTTAGTTTCTACTGTACAGCAAGATGAATCAGCCATCCATACACATATATCCCCTCTGTTTTGGACGTTCTTCCCTTTTAGGTCACCATAGTGAATTAAGCGGAGTTCCCTGTACTATATACAGTGTGTTCCCATTAGTTATCTATTTTATGCATAGTATCAATAGTATATATGTATCAATGCTTTCCCCTTTGGTATCCACACATTTGTTCACTATGCGTATGTCTCTATTTCTGCTTTACAAATAAGATCATCTGTACCATTTTTCTAGATTCCACATATATGTGTTAATATACAGTATTTGGTTTTTTCTTTCTGACTTACTTTACTCTGTATGACTAAGACTCAGAGATAGCAAACTAGTTCCTTAAGTTTAAAGGTAAACCTATAACTTTCAATAAAAGTGAAACTGGAGACTCTCCAGAAAGTTCCCTACATGGAGTCCAAGGACCCATTTACATTCTTGCTAGCTGCCTTATGCTGTTTCTCGATTTAAGGGAAACAGATGAGACTTTTAAAATGGAGACCAGGCTTGAAAATCACCAAGACAAAATCATTTCAGTCATGTAAGCTCCCATACTAAATTTAGCTTATTTAATGAACATAGGCTAAGCCTAATAGGTTATTTCTTACAAATGTCACTGATAATCATAAATAAAAGTTGTCAACTTCCTAAAATAGTACAGGATAATAAAGTTTAACCAATTCCCAGCTGTATAGAAATTCCATTGTAATTACCAATCACTCTAAAGGTTATTCATTAAAACACTTCTCTCATTTCTACTTTATAAGCTGTCCTGTCCCGTCATGCCTCTGAGCTTCATACCAGTTTGAGATTTGAATACTCCCAGTTTGTGAACTTTTTTTGTGTGTGTGCACAATAAACTCTTACTAGATACTATTTTTACTGGTTTCATTTTTCACTGTTTATGGATTCAGTGTTTACTGTTCATGGGTTTTGGACACACAGACATGTGGCTAGTATCAGTTATTTTTAAATAGGGAGCCCAGGTCTGGTTGCCATTCTCAGAGATGCACAACCCCTTTGCCACATGGGAGAAAAGTGTTTGCAACCTCCTGTTTCATACTCCTTTGTTTGCAAGTGTGCTCACTTGCCTGTTCTGTTGGTACCAACATCAAGAAGAAATGTGTGTCCCTTTGGAACTTAAATAAGAAAACGGATGATTATGAATCGATTTCCCCATAAGGAGTGACTTGTCTCTCCAGGGAGTGGGTTATCTGTAAGCTGTTCTCTGCTTCTTGCAGCAACTGGGTGAGCTCTGAGTCTCTGTGTCTCACACAGTTTAAGATTCCCACCTTCACAAGATACCTGAGTAAGGATGGTTCACTGAACATGTATGTTTACCACTGCTCCTTCCATCACTGGTTTTTGTTCTACGTTTTAAGGCATCAACCTATAAGACGAAGGGGATAGAAATGAATAACATTGTGGGGGGAACCGGGAAACTGAAACTTTTGCAATGCATCAGAAAGGCTCAGAACCAGGGTCAGATACAAGCAAATATGGGGGTGAATGTGGGGCTGCAAATACAGGAGTGGTTGAAAGTCTGTGAAAAAAGTTGATCCCATTCATTCCCCAAACCTGGCAGAAGACTGATGTTTCCACTACGGAGACAATGAGCCAAAACGGCTGATAAAATGAAAATGAGGATGCTGTTTAACCTTTACAGTGATGAGTTGTTACAATACACATTTCCAGACAGTAGATGATGGGCTAAAAGTGATGATCTTGTACCATTTTAGGAAAATGACTTCAGTTTTGTTTATGATTATCAGAGACATTTACAGGAAATAACCTAAGTTAGGTTTAGCTTGCATGCATGCTATGTTGCTTCAGTCATGTCTGACTCTTTGTGACCCTATGGATTGCAGCCTACCAGGCTCCTCTGTCCATGGGATTTCCCAGGCAAGAATACTGGAGTGGGTTGCCATGTCCTCCTCCAGGGGATCCTCCCAAAACAGGGACCAAACCCTTGTCTCTTTTACCTAAGAGACAGGGTTGGGTGGGTGGGCCCTTTATCACTAGCACCACGTGGGAAGCCCAGGTTTAGCTTAGGTTTATGAAATGAGCTAAATTTAGATCTGCTTCAATGGTTTAAGTGGATTTGTCTGTTTGGGGGATTTTCAAGCTTTGTCTCCATTTTATCAATATTTTATCAGAGCAATTCTGGCTTTAGAGGCTCTCTGGCTGTATGGGGTCAAGTGGACTACTCCATAGTAAAGCTCCCTAGTTTATATGAGGTATAAGACTTACCCAGCCCACAAAGGGTCCCCAGTCATCTTGCTCTTCTCTCTTAATGTGAATAGACAGCCAAATAGCTCCAGACATGTGAGGAAAACTTCCAGAGAAAAAAGATGCAAAAGAAAAGAAAAGAGATGAAAGAAAGAAATGAAATGAAAACAATAACTTGGAGAAAATAGAGACTCAGAACAGGACAGCTAAGAAAATTAAATGCTCAGGCTGATAAGGAAAGATACTGAATTCATGTAACAAAAGCAAGATGCTATAAAAAGGAACCTTCAGAGAACCAAAAGGAACTCTTTAAAATTAAAAATGATAGCAGAAATGAAAAACCCAATAGCAAGTAGAAAGATTAATGTGGGTACATATCTCAGAATAAAGATCAAAAAGATAGATATGGTAAGCATTCCAGGGAGAGAGAAAGCAGAAGAGAGAACAGAAAACTATTTTTTTTAGAAAAATAACTTTTCTAAAACCTCAGGGCATGTGAGTTTCTAGCCCAAAATGTCCCCAGATGCCCAGTGTAATGGATGAAAAGGCTAACATGGAATTTCAGAACTCTAGACAAGAGCCTTAAAGTTTCTAGAGAAAAAAAAAATAAAGTCACAATCAAAAGAACAAGTATCTGTACGGCATGAGATTGCACAACAATAGAGAAAAAAAAGAAGGAAAAAAAAGATAAAAGACAAAGTATTCTTTTATAATTCTGAATGGATTATAACAATGTTGAACAATCTTTAGTTCTATACTCAGCCCAAAGGATCAATTAAGTATGAACATACAATACACTATTAAATTTTCAAACTTCTAAAGATTTATCTCCTCTGCAGTCTTTCTTGGAATTCCCATGTTGCTCAGTGGTAAAGAATCTGCCTGCTAACGCAGGAGATGCAGTTTTGATTGCTGGGTCAGGAAGATCCCCTGGAGGAGGAAGTGGCAACCCACTCCAGTATTGCCTGGGTAATCCAATGGACAGAGGAGCCTGGTGGGTTACAATCCATGGGGTCACAAATTAGTCAGACATGACTGATCAGCTGAGCAAACACTTGCAAGCTTTCTCAGGAAGCTACTGGAGAAGGACTTTACCAAAATAAGGAAGTCATCTAAGAAAGAGAAGGTAAGGGCACTAAGAAACAGAAGAACAAAAATAGGAGAGAAGAAAAGTGAATTCCAAGGTGATTGTGGTGGCCCCTGAGCCTGAAACAACAGGACAGCAGGTCCAGAAAAGTGTCTCTGAGAAGATGCAGCTGACAAAAATCCAAGGTATTTGAGTGTATTGAAGTGAGATTTAGATATGTGATAGGGCTTTGGAGATTTGTGTAGGAATTTTGTAGATTTTCTGTAGGAATACAGAAAATTATGTAACTGAATGAAAAATAAATAGTTAACTCCAAGGTAAGGGGTGGGGCATACAACAAGAAAGGAAATGAAGTCAGAGTATGCCTCCTGGCTCAGCTATGAATGTGGTTACACAGTTATGGTAACATAATTACAGGATGAATTCTCATCTTCTAATAGTGAGGAGTCAATACACTATATGGTGATCAAAACTGAGAGGTGATGATTTTCCAATATAGGTATATTATTTTGAGATTGCTAGAGTGGGTTGCCATTTCCTACTCCAAGGGATCTTCCCGACCCAGGGATTGAATCTGCATCTCCTACATTGGCAGGTGAATTCTTTATCACTGAGCTACCTGGGAAGCCCTGAGATAGGAAAGTGAAAGTGAAAACTGCTCAGTCATGTCCTACTCTTTGCAACCCCATGGCTTATACAGTCCATGGAATTTTCCAGGTCAGAATACTGGAGTGGGTAGCCTATCCATTCTCCAGGGGATCTTCCCAACCAAGGGATTGAACCCAGGGATTGAACCCAGGTCTCCCGCATTGCAGGCAGATTCCTTACCAGCTGAGCCACAAGGGAAGCTCAGGAATAATGGAGTAGGTAGCCTATCCTTTCTCCAGGGGATCTTCCCAACCCAGGAATCAAACCAGGGTCTCCTGCATTGCAGGTGGATTCTTTACCAATTGAGCTATTGGGGAAACCCTGAGATAGGAAGTTTTATCCTTAAAAATACAACTCAAGGAGTTGAAAACGCCCATTTCTGGGGAATGGGAAAGATGAAGTTGGGAGTAGGGACAGGACAGAAACAAGAATCACTGTTTGTCATAATAAGTCTCATAGAGCTCTTTGCCTTCTCACATAATATTCAGATATATCCTTAACAGAAATTAAAATCACATTTAATAAGCAGGCAGAAGGCAAGTGTTACATAGGTCATACCTGAATAATACTTTCCACTGCATTTGATAGGAAATAACAGGAGGGTGAAGTGGGGCAGCGAATAATCATTCAGTTTCAGAAAATTATGGAAATAAAACAAAGATCAAAGTTTGGCTTGAAAATGAGAGGAAGTGGCCTAAGTTTGGCAGACCCTAGAACCTGAAATTCAAAGCTGCAAAGTGAAAGCACGCACGTTGTTCAATTCAATTTTCATGGGAATCCATTATCATTATAGGAAAGGTAATACTTTATCTCCACTATACAAAGGGAGAACTTGAAACTCATAGAGATTAAGTGACGTGGCAAAAGGCACCAGGCTCATGAGATGCAGAGCTGGGATGTCAAATGCCAAGGTCAGCACTTTTTTCAATTTTGTGGTACTGTTACTCTAAAAAATGGAGCCCGAGTTCAAGGATGGATGATTGATACAGATAGCAAACAGCTCAAGAGGTGCATGTATTTAAACAGTTATTTGACTATAGGAAATAGTCAATAACTATATGTTGAAAAACATAGGAAACCATCTAAGTTTCCTGAGATGGTTACATGGTACTTAACCAGGTGGTCACTATTCATTGCCTATGTGATCTTAAAGCTCAACATTCAGAAACTAAGATCATGGCATCTGGTCCCATCATTTCATGGGAAATAGATGGGGAAACAGTGGAAACTGTCAGACTTTATTTTTGGGGGCTCCAAAATCACTGCAGATGTTCATTGCAGCCATGAAATTAAAAGATGCTTACTCCTTGGAAGGAAAGTTTATGACCAACCTAGATAGCATATTGAAAAGCAGAGACATTACTTTGCCAACAAAGGTCCGTCTAGTCAAGACTATGGTTTTTCCAGTGGTCATGTATGGATGTGAGAGTAGGACTGTGAAGAAAGCTGAGCACTGAAGAATTGATGCTTTTGAACTGTGGTGTTGGAGAAGACTCTTGAGAGTCCCTTGGACTGCAAGGAGATCCAACCAGTCCATTCTGAAGGAGATTAGCCCTGGGATTTCTTTGGAGGGAATGATGCTGAAGCTGAAACTCCAGTACTTTGGCCACCTCATGTGAAGAGCTGACTCACTGGAAAAGACTCTGATGCTGGGAGGTATTGGGGGCAGGAGGAGAAGGGGACGACAGAGGATGAGATGGCTGGATGGCATCGATGACTTGATGGATGTGAATCTGAGTGAACTCCGCGAGTTGGTGATGGACAGGGAGGCCTGGCGTGCTGCGATTCATGGGGTCGGAAAGAGTCGGACACGACTGAGCGACTGAACTGAACTGAACTGAAACTATTTGTTTTACTTTCTGTCTCTCATCAATAGAAAAAAAGGTATATGAATATGGGAATTTTATTTGCATTCTTTTTTATCATATCTCAGTGATAGGGGGAAATGAGTGGTCATATTCTGAATATTTGTTGGGTGAATAAATGAATGATTATACAGGAGATCAAAACAATTCAATCTTAAAGGAAATAAACTCTGTTCACTGGGCAGACTGATGCTGAAGCTGAAGCTCCAATACTTTGGCCACCTGATGCAAAGAGCCGACTCATTGGAAAAGACCCTGATGCCAGGAAAGATTGAGGGCAGGAGGAGCAGGGGGCAACAGAGGATGAGATGGTTGGGTGGCATCACTGACTCAATGGATATGAGTTTGAGCAAACTCTGGGAGATAATGAGGGACAGGGGACCTTGGCGTGCTGCAGTCCATGGAGCTGCAGAGTTGGACACAATTTAGCAGACTGAACAGCAACACAAACTGTAAGGTAAGCTATTTCCATTCCAGTTTTACAAGTCAGCAAACTGACACCCATAGAGTTTATATGCAATGGCAACCCACTCCAGTACTCTTGCCTGGAAAATCCCATGGACGAAGGAGCCTGGTAGGCTGCAGTCCATGGGATCACTAAGGGTTGGGCATGACCGAGTGACTTCACTTTCACTTTTCCCTTTCATGCATTGGAGAAGGAAATGGCAACCCACTCCAGTGTTCTTGCCTGGAGAATCCCAGGGATGGGGGAGCCTGGTGGGCTGCCGTCTATGGGGTTGCACAGAGTTGGACATGACTGAAGCGACTTAGCAGCAGCAGAAACAGCAGCAGAGTTTATATATATATATTTTTTTTAACTTTTTATTTTATATTAGAGTATAGCTGTTCACAATGTTGTGATAGTTTCAGGTGGACAGCAAAGGGATTCAGTGATACATATACATGTATCCATTCTCCCCCAAACTACCCTCCCATCCAGACTGCCACATAACATTGTAAAATTAATCTTTTTTGTTTTTGGCCGCACTTCAAGGCTTGTAGGGATCTTAGTTCCCTGACCAGGGATCAAACCCACGCCCCCTGCAGTGGAAGCTCAGAGTCTTAACCAATGAACCACCAGGGATGTCCTGATGCTCATAGAGTTTAAGTAACTCATCATGACTGCAAGTGAATGGCAGACTCAGAATTCAAAACCAGGTCTGTCCAACCCAAAGGCCATGCTCTTGGCTACTAAACTAAGACGAAGCATGTGAACCACACAGCATGGTACCTGGCCCACAGCAGGATGAGAAACCCCTTTCCTCTCATTTTTTTCTACCCGTCCTTTGATCATTGCTGCCACCAGCACAGACTCGTGGCCTATAAATTTAAAGTCTGGAAGCTTCCTGCCTCCCTCCCAGGCCTAGACCGTCGAGGCCTCTTGCAACAGGGAGGCAGGGCCAATGGAGCGGCATTAATCGCTGGTGACTAGTGTGTGCATCCAAACGAGGAAGTGGCAACTTCCATCAGCGCCTGTCTCTTCCCATCGTCCTGGGAGAAATCTGACCTGACACACTCTCCCCATTTGACAGCAATGTCGCTGCCTGGAGACACAAAAATAATAAACAGGAAGGCTCTGGCAGAGTGACAGCCACAACATATGTGTGTGACAGTGGTGAGCGGCCAGCACAAAGGAGGCTGGACATGCGTTGGTCGTTGCTAACCCCCTTTCTTAGTCCAGCGTGCCCCTCACCTGCACCTGGGCCTGCTGAAAGTGTAGGTGGAAGAAGGTGTGCCCACCTGGGTTTGCACGCTGGCCAAGCCCCTCCATAGCCGCATCCTTACACTAGCTCTTTGCTCTCTGCTCCTCCCCTGTCACTCATCTCGTCCTCCTTTCCCCAAGGTCCTCTGAGTCCTTGGAGTTTTGCAGTTGTCCTTTCGTTCACTTTTCTTCACTCTCCCACTCCCAGAATTCACCTGTATGTAGGACATACTCCTTGTCATTAAATTTATCTTTTTCCCCCCAAAACAAGATAAAAATAGAAAGAATACATATGTGCATGACATAGATTTCACTGGAGACTTTGGAACAACTGGCAGCTGTCACAGAGCCACCAACACAGAATCTCAGTGTAGACAACGTCCCAGTGCCGCCAGGGGCCTCACCTTGCCCCCCCCAGCCCCCACCGCCACCACTGCTTTACCTCTCACTGTCTTGCAAAAGTCTCTCATCCTTCCTGCTTTGCCCTTCAATGCCTCCTTCCAAAAACAACCCTGGACCTCTGAATTCTTCATTTATGCCTCAGAACAGCACAGATTTCACAACCTCAAGATAATCAGAACAAAGGGCTTTAAGACAGTTGAGATAGTTGAGGTTGAACGAGAAAGCAAAAAGAGGAACCAGATGTCCTGGTGCCTTATTATTAATATTAATGATTGTATCACCTTTTGAGACCTTCCCTCCACCTCTGTACCCACAGCAGGTTGCCTGAGCTCTTATGCAGCTCCCTCTGTGTACTGCTATGCAATGAATTAGTGCTTATGGCATCGCCCACTCTAGGGGACCACTGACATTGCCCCTGATGGTCTCTAACCTAACATTATTCCCCCTTTGGGGCTTAACACAGAGCAGCTGTACCAGGCTCAGAAGCTATGCCCACTTAAGCTAACTAGGGTAGATTGTAAGACCCCAAGTTTTCCAAAGAGACTAGCCATAGAAGAACAAACTGACTGCTTTACCCAAATCACACGCATCTCCAGAATCAGCTCTCACTGACCTTTGTGCCTCTACTGGCCCTGATGCAGCCTTCAGACTCAGGTCCTACCTTTACTTCTGATGAAAAGTGGCTGCTTACCAGCTGGTGGACCCAGTGTCTGTTTTCCCCACTCTGTTTACCCATCTTTCTCCCACTGGGTTTTTTAAACCACCTCCTCCATCATGAAAATAAAAAGTGAGTATGTCGCAAACTGAATCACTGGATGCTGTTTAGTGTGTTGGAGTTATTATCACTGCAGTGTTATAAGACATGGTTTATTAATTTCTGAGAATTCCCAGCACTTCATGCCTCTTTCTCACCCCTCTCTCTCACTTAGGAAAGTTTATCTTTTCTCACCCAAGTTTTTTATCTTTTCCCACCCTTTAGAAGAGTACTGTGTCTGCTTGGAGATCCTCAAACACACTGCAGAATCAGGAATCTGAGTAAAGAGGAAAAGACTGGAGGGATGGGGCAAAAATGTTTGTTATGGAGTCCATTTTTCAGCTGCTGTTTTGTTTTGAGCAGTGAGTGCAGCAAGGATACAGCTTCAGAGGTCATGTCATCTACCTAATAAAGAGCTTGGTGGATGGAGGGGAGATGGAAAAACATGGCAGCTGAATGCAGCGGAGACTTTGGAGGATGAAGAGTGAGACATTGTAGCTGTGACATCCATCAATTAGCCGCTAGACACGTGGAACCATAAAACTGAAACAAATTAAGTAAAGTCAAATAAAATTAAAAATTCATATTTTCAGTCATAGTCAGGCTAAAAAGTTTTAGTTCAAGTGCCCACCAGTCTCACGTGGCCAGCAGGCACTGTATAGAAGAGGACAGATATGGGGTATTTTCATCATCACCGGAAGTTCTTTTGAACAGTGCTGCTCTAGATCTATTGTTGGATGTGAAAACAATTAAATAGAAGAAATGTTTAAAGAATTATTTTATAAATTATGAATTAGATCTTCCTTATCCTATGAGAGGCAAGTCAATGTTGAATTCTTTCTTTCTTTCTTGGTCATGGAGATAATTTGTTTTCTGTTGAATATAACTAGATACAGAATTGCTTTCCTTGAGTGCATGCTTCCACGGGTCCTGTAGTTCTTTTTTTACAAAAGTTTGCAAATATAGTTGTCCATTGGGGATATAATGACTTAGGAGAAAGACTCTGGAAGTTGGCTTCAGAAAATCTGGGTTCAAATCCTAGCTTTTCCACTTACCATTTAAAGTCAAAGAATGTGAGGGGGTGAGAAAGACTCACTTTCCCACTGGCTTCATCTTATTATGTGGGAGAAGAAATGTCAGGCAGTGAACATTTCTTGAGCTCCCACTAAGTACAAACTGTTCCACAGCTCATTGGGAAATCAGAGGTGAACAAATGGCTTTTCTAGGGGAACTCCTATCACAGCAGAGAGAAAGAATACAAAGCAAGCAAAACAATAGCTCTGGTATCTTCACCTAAGTGTACAATCTTGAAGAATTTGAAATCAGGTAGAACTTGACTTGATTTGAGTGGGTCAGATATCCTTTAGTCCTGGTCTGTCTCTTTGGGGCTATCTATCCACCTCTTAATTAGTCTCTTGTGCTTGGAGGTGATTTTATCTATATCTGTTAACTTGAAACACTCACTGGTACTCTGTCTCTTAGACTTTTCAGGCATTCATTGGCATAAGTGAAATGAAATCACTTTTGCAAAGAGCCTATCCCCATATGAGGGTTTGTACCTGAAGGGCTACAGCTCTCAAAGATGTTTGGGATCAACTGTTGTCAAATCTGGAATTTATTTGGCCTTCCTTTTGTCAATCTTCTAAAATTCCTTCCCAAGCATTTGTAAAATAGGGTAGTTATTTAATGGTTTTCTTCGGAGTTTAAGATCTGGATGCTGGTGAGAGCTATCCCCAAATAAAACCACTGGTTAAGAGACCCTATATCCTTCTCTTGCTTTGTCAAGGCCACTGAACAGTGTTTCAGAAAGACTGAAGAAAGATGACGTTTTACACCTAAATAGTGTAAAGACAATCAGAGGCTCAGATGCATTATACTCACATATGCTTCATCTCTCCACTATATGCTTTCTCAGTTCCCTGACACATTATCCTTCCCTCCTATTTACAGCTTGGGCAACTGGGAAACAAAACCACATGTACTGAAGATGTTCTAATGATGCAAGCCTCAACAAAATAGAACTTGAAAATCTTTTAGAGTCATCAATAGCAGACCTGACTTGTTCCCTTTTAAACATCCATTGACTTTTTCTTGAAAACAGACAGTCCATTAAGATAGGCAGTGTGTGTGTGTGCTAAGTCATTTCAAAGTCATGTCTGACTCTTTACGACCGTATGTACTGTATCCCATCAGGCTTCCTTGTCCATGGGATTCTCCAGGCAAGAATACTGGAGTGGGTTGCCAAGCCCTCCTGCAAGAGATCTTTCCTACCAGGGATAGAACCCGTGTCTCCTGTGGCTCCTGCATTGCAGGCGGATTCTTTACCACTGAGCCACCGGGGAAACCCTTAAGATAGGCAATGGTGGTGGTTTGATTGCTAAGTTGTGTCTGATTCTCGAGACCCCATGGACTGTAGCTTGACAGGCTCCTCTGACCATGGAATTTTCCAGGGAAGAATTCTGGAGTGGGTTGCCATTTCCTTCTCCAGGGGATCTTCTTGACCCAGGGGTCGAACTTGGGTCTTCTGCATTGCAGGCAGATTCTTTACCGATTGAGCCACCAGGGAAGCAGTGTGCTCAGCAAATAATTTCTAATTTCAGCATCCCATGCAGCCAAGGTTGGTCTGTGACATCATTCTTAACAATAACAACAGCAACCCTATTATGACATATAGCCAATTTCTGAGATGTAAATGCTTCCAATATGGTTGATTTCTAGCCACTCATGGTTAAAAACTGGGAAATAAAACCCCTAAAAATGTAACAACAACCCCTGCAAGCTAGTAAAAAATCCAACTTCAACAGACAACTGGTTCTAGTCAATTACGTACTGGCTAAGTTCTGCTGGAATTTTGGGGAATTTTTTGCTTTTCTAGCAAAAGAAAATAACACTGCAGTTACCATGGTTCTCAAGACAACAAAATGAAATGTTAATGTAGTGAAGTAGAAAAACGAAAAGGATCATGGAGCCTTGACAATAGCTGTGGGTGACTTGCCTACAGTCTTCTTGTTGTGTGATATAAACAGCCCCCAGGTTTGTTAGCTGCAAGTAGAAGTACCTCATATGTGAAAGGAGGCTCTAAGCTTAGTATGGGGTGGGGAGCAGCAAAGAGATGGGAGGTGGTGAGGGACTCATGTATCTTAGGAGGGTGAAGCTCACGTTATGTTAATGATTGAGGCACCATTCCCCCTGCATATGATATTTTCCTCCTTCAGTGTTTGGAGGTCATCTATTCTATTTCTATTATTTAAGAGCTACCCTAGAAACTTTAAGATACAAACTTAATAAAGTCTAAAATTCATACTTCTCATACACTGACTCCAATTCACTTATAACTATCTTCATCTGTAATACTGATTCCACAATCCTAAACATGACCAACACACAAACAATGGGCACCCTGCTCCTTTTTGAAAGGTTGACCTCTGCTCCAATCTCATAGATTGACTTGTCAGATGTAGGTTATAAAATAATATACTCTCCTCTTGAAAACTGTAAGGAACTTTCCTTATTTGTATAATGTTGTTGTCAAACATTTTAGCTCTATCTTGTTCTTTTAACCTTCAAATTTCCTCTTCCCCTTTCTATTTTTTTTCTCTGACTGTTCAATCAGTTCAGTTGAGTTGCTCAGTCGTGTCCAACTCTTTGCGACCCCATGAATCGCAGCACACCAGGCCTCCCTGTCCATCACCAACTCCCGGAGTTCACTCAAACTCATGTCCATCGAGTCAGTGATGCCATACAGCTATCTCATCCTCTGTTGTCCCCTTCTCCTCCTGCCCCCAATCCCTCCCAGCATCAGGGTCTATTCCAATGAGTCAACTCTTCACATGGGGTGGCCAAAGTATTGGAGTTTCAGCTTTAGCATCAGTCCTTCCAATGAACACCCAGGACTGATCGCCTTTAGAATGGACTGGTTGGATCTCCTTGCAGTCCAAGGGACTATCAAGAGTCTTCTCCAACACCACGGTTCAAAAGCATAAATTCTTCAGCACTCAGCTTTCTTCACAGTCCAAATCTCACATCCATACATGACTACTGCAAAAACCGTAGCCGTGACTAGACGGACCTTTGTTGGCAAAGTAATATCTCTGCTTTTGAATATGCTGTCTAGGCTGGTCATAACTTTCCTTCCAAGAAGTGTCTTTTAATTTCATGGCTGCAGTCACCATCTGCAGTGATTTTGGAGCCCAAAAAAATAAAGTCTGACACTGTTTTCCCATCTATTTCCCACGAAGTGATGGGACCAGATGCCATGATCTTAGTTTTCTGAATGTTGAGCTTTAAGCCAACTTTTTTGCTCTCCTCTTTCATCAAGAGGCTCTTCACTTTTTTGCCGTAAGGGTGGGGTCATCTGCATATCTGAGGTTATTGATATTTCTCCCAGCAATCTTGATTCCAGCTTGTACTTCTTCCAGCCCAGCATTTCTCATGATGTACTATGCATATAAGTTAAATAGGCAGGGTGACAATATATAGCCTTGACGTACTCCTTTTCCTATTTGGAACCAGTCTGTTGTTCCATGACCAGTTCTAACTGTTGCTTCCTGACCTGCATATAGGTTTCTCAAGAGACAGGTCAGGTGGTCTGGTATTCCCATCTCTTTCAGAATTTTCCACAGAATTTCCTCCTTTGCTTTTCGCTTTTATTATGATCCACATAGTCAAAGGCTTTGGCATAGTCAATAAAGCAGAAATAGATGCTTTTCTGAAACTCTCTTGCTTTTTTGATGCTCCAGTAGATGTTGGCAATTTGATGTCTGGTTCCTCTGCCTTTTCTAAAACCAGCTTGAACATCTGGAAGTTCGTGGTTCACGTATTGCTGAAGCCTGGCTTGGAGAATTTTGAGCATTACTTTACTAGCGTGTGAGATGAGTGCAATTGTGTGGTAGTTTGAGCATTCTGTGGCATTGCCTTTCTTTGGGATTGGAATGAAAACTGACCTTTTCCAGTCCTGTGGCCACTGCTGAGTCTTCCACATTTGCTGGCATCTTGAGTGCAGCACTTTCACAGCATCATCTTTCAGGATTTGAAATAGCTCAACTGGAATTCCATCACCTCCACTAGCTTTGTTTGTAGTGATGCTTTCTAAGGCCCACTTGACTTCAAGTTCCAGGATATCTGGCTCTAGATGAGTGATCACACCATCGTGATTATCTGGGTTGTGAAGCTCTTTTTTGTACAGTCTTTCTGTGTATTCTTGCCGCCTCGTCCTAATATCTTCTGCTTCTGTTAGGTCCATACTGTTTCTGTCCTTTATCGAGCCCATCTTTGCATGAAATGTTCCCTTGGTATCTCGAATTTTCTTGAAGAGATCTCTAGTCTTTCCCATTCTGTTCTTTTCCTCTATTTCTTTGCATTGATCACTGAGGAAAGCTTTCTTATGTCTCCTTGCTATTCTTTGAAACTCTGCATTCAGATGTTTATATCTTTCCTTTTCTCCTTTGCTTTTCGCTTCTCTTCTTTTCACAGCTATTTGTAAGGCCTCCTCAGATAGCCATTTTGCTTCTTTGCATTTCTTTTTCTTGGGGATATTCTTGATACCTGTCTCCTGTACAATGTCAAGAACCTCCATCTATAGTTCATCACGCACTCTGTCTATCAGATCTAGTCCCTTAAATCTATTTCTCACTCCCACTGTATAATCATGAGGCATTTGATTTAGGTCATACCTGAATGGTCTAGTGGTTTTCCCCACTTTCTTCAATTTAAGTCTGAGTTTGGCAATAAGGAGTTCATGATCTGAGCCACAGTCAGCTCCCAGTCTTATTTTTGCTGAGTGTATACAGCTTGTCCATCTCTGGCTGCAAAGAATATAATCAATCTGATTTCGGTGTTGACCATCTGATGATGTCCATGTGTAGAGTCTTCTCTTGTGTTTTTTGAAGAGGGTGTTTGCTATGACCAGCACATTCTCTTGGCAAAACTCTGTTCACCTTTTCCCTGCTTTATTCTGTACTCCAAGACCAAATTTTCCTGTTACTCCAGGTGTTTCTTGACTTCTTACTTTTGCATTACAGTCCCCTATAAGAAAAGGACATCTTTCTTGGGTGTTGGTCCTAAAAGGTCTTGTAGGACTTCATTGGAGAAGGAAATGGCAACCCACTCCAGTGTTCTTGCCTGGAGAATCCCAGGGACGAGGGAGCCTAGTGGGCTGCCATCTATGGGGTCGCACAGAGTCAGACACAACTGAAGCGAGTTAGCAGCAGCAGAACGTCATAGAACCCTTTAACTTCAGCTTCTTCAGCATTACTGGTTGGGGCATAGGCTTTGATCACTGTGATATTGAATGGTTTGCCTTGGAAAGGAACAGAGATCATTCTGCCGTTTTTGAGATTGCATCCAAGTACTGCGTTTCGAACTCTTTTGTTGACCATGATGACGACTCCATTTCTTCTAAGGGATTCCTGCCCACAGTAGTAGATATAATGGTCATCTGAGTTAAATTCACCCATTCCACTACATTTTAGTTCGCTGATTCCTAGAATGTCGACGTTCACTCTTGCCATCTCCTGTTTGACCATTTCCAATTTGCCTTAATTCATGGACCTGACATTCCAGATTCCTATGCAATATTGCTCTTTACAGCATCAGACCTTGCTTCTATCACCAGTCACATCCACAACTGGGTATTGTTTTTGCTTTGGCTCCATCCCTTCATTCTTTCTGAAGTTATTTCTCCACTGATCTCCAGTATCGTGTTGGGCACCTACCGACCTGGGAAGTTCCTCTTTCTGTATCCTATCATTTTGCCTTTTCATATTGTTCATGGGGTTCTAAAGGCAAGAATACTGAAGTGGTTTGCCATTCCCTTCTCCAGTGGACCACATTCTGTCAGACCTCTTCACCACGACCCGTCCGTCTTGGGTGGCCCCACAGGGCGTGGCTTAGTTTCATTGAGTTAGACAAGGCTGTGGTCCTAGTGTGATTAGATTGACTAGTTTTCTGTGATTATGGTTTCAGTGTGTCTCTCCTCTGATGCCCTCTTGCAACACCTACCGTCTTACTTGGTTTCTCTTACCTTGGTATCTCTTCATGGCTGCTCCAGCAAAGTGCAGCCGCTGCTCCTTACCTTAGATGAGGGGTGTCTCCTCACTGCCGCCCCCATTGATGAACGGGGAGTAGCTCCTCTCGGCCTTCCTGTGCCTGCGCAGCCCCCACTCCTTGGACGTGGGGTTGCTCCTCTTGGCTGCCGCCCTGACCTTGGGAGTTGGGTAGCTACTCTCGGTCGCTGCTGTTGGCCTTGGACATTGGGTAGCTCCTCTCGGCTGCTCCTGTGCCGACTCAGCCTGGCTCTCTCGGTCGCCGCCCCGACCTTGGGCAAGGGGTAGCTCCTCTCCACCACACTTCTGCGCTGTCCATCACAGCCTGCGTGCTTCTGCATGGTCTGACACTTCAATAAGCATATATTAAAATATTTTCTTATAGCTGGACGTTTCCATTTTTTGATCACCTTTAGCCGCTTTCCTTAACTCCTCCAGTTCCTACCTATGGTTCTCTGTTTCTATGAATTTTTACTTTTAGATTCTACATATAAGTGGTGAAATACACTGTTTGTCCTCCTCTGACTTGTTTTACTTAGCATAAGGCTCTCAAGTTTCATCCATGTTGTTGCATATTGAAGAGTTCTTCTGTTTATGGTTGAATGTATATATACATATATGTGTATACATATATATGCTTTTCTTTATCCACGCGTCTCTTGATGGACACAAGGTTGTTTCCAAGCCTTGGCTATTGTAAATATGGCTGCAGTGAACATGGAGGTTCAGCGATCTCTTCAAGACCCTGTTTTCATTTTCCTTGGATATATACCCAGAAGTGGGTTGCTGGATCATATGGTAGTTCTATTTTTAAAATTTTGAGGCGCTTCCATACTGTTTTCTACAGCAGCTGTACCAATTTAAATTCCCACCAAAAATAAGTTCTGGGTATGTAATGTACAGTGCAATGAATATAGTTAACCATTCTGTATTGTACATTCAAAACCTGCTTAAAGAATAAGATCTTAAAAGTTTCCATCACAGGAAAAAAAGATTTATAACTGTGTGAAGTGATGGATGTTAACCTTAAAGTGTTAATCATTTTGCAATATATATATATTCGAAGTCATAGTGTACACTTTAAAGTTACACAGTTATATGTCAATTATATCTCAGTAAAAAGGGAAAAATAAATGAAAAATTATTTTAAAATGAAATGAAATGTATCTCTCGGCTATGTCTCTTCACATTTCCTCTATAATTTACATTTACTCTCTCCATGCTTACATTTTGTGTTATTTCTCTTACCACATCAATTCCTTGGTTTAATCTTTCTGTTGAGTCATTAAAAAAAAATAGTACATATTTTGGGTTTCTTCAAGGTCTGCTTGACTCTCTTGCAAGTACACCCAAAGATTTTTGTTCATTTCTTGTTCTTGTTTCTTTAGTCATACCAGATTTATCTTATTTTATAGCCTGTATCTGGCAAGTCAATCTGTGGGACTGGAGTAAAGGTCAACCTTTGAAAAAGGAGCAGGGTGCCCATTGTTTGTGTGTTGGTCATGTTTAGGATTGTGGAATCAGAACTGCAGATGAAGATGGATTTAAGTAGATTGGAGTCAGTATCTGTAGGAGAAGCATGAATTCTATGACATCCTCGCCAGTAGTACTGACCCACGGCCTGAGCTCCCAGTGAGGGGACTGTCACCTCCCAGGGCAGTACTTCCAGATGTTAAGACTGCCAACCATTTGGCGTTCTTGAAGTTATCCTTTTTTTCTAAGTAGAAACCATCATTTCTAGTTTCTTCTCATTGGCCATGGGTCTGATTTCTGAAGTTAACATAACCAACTTAATCTTCATCTCCCATACAACCTTTCAGATATCAGAATACAATGACATTTATCTTAAGCCAATTTCATCAGATACATGAATAGAAATGGTTAATTGGTGAAAAGAAGGCACAGGGCATACAGTATTTCCAAATCTCTAGCTCTCTAAGGATAATAAGCCCCTTTATTTACTCTGAACCTAACAGTTTACAAGGCATTTTCATAAGTACTATCTTCTTTATCTCACAAGATCTCTGTGAGAAGAGTATCACATCACCATTATGCAGATGGCACCTATGAGGCTCTGAGAGTTTAAGTGACCTGCTCAGACGCAGTGGCGCTAGTGATAAAGAACCTGAATTCCAGAGACCCGAATTCCATCCCTGGGTCAGGAAGAACCCCTGGAGGAGGGCATGGCAACCCATTCCAGTATTCTGGCCTGAAGAATCCCACAGACAGAGGGGACTCTCGGGTTGTAACCCATAGTGTCACACAGAGTTGGATGCGACTGAAGCAACTTAGGATGCACGCATGCTCAGACCACAAGCTCTGAATAGTGGAGTGGAGTGAGAGTTCAGAACAGAGCTTCTGAGATCAAATGTATGTTTTTCTTACTCAGTTTCTCCTAAGATCCTGCTCTCTTTCTGCCCATCCCCATTCCTGAAACAAAAATTTTTATTTTTATGGTCAGTTTCCAGCTGCTGATTTATTCTGAAAGCAAGAACTGGCTGTAACTGAGTGATATTGCATGCCCATCTTAGGATTACAAATTGGAAAACTCAAGAGGAGGGGACAGAGTCTTTATGAGAAGAGGCACAGAGAATGCTACTCCTTTGGAAGAACAAATGCACATAGATTTAGGGCAGACAGCCAGCCAGATTCAGTCCCAGGTTTTCAGTGTCCTTTGCTGATTATGGGAGACAGATAAGTCAGGACATCCCGCTCTGGGACATGTGAGGGACACAATTTCTCAAAGGTTCTTTGTCTCAATCAGTACCCAAGTAAAAAGCAATGAATCTGCCTTGACGCACTCACATTTGCTCCAACTACTGGGTGCTGCTGGCTGGTACATAGTTTATGAGGCATCATCCTGACAATGCAGGTTTTGTGACTTATCTTCAGAGAAGCATCTCAGGGAGAACTGGCATTCTGAAAGCATAGGAACAGCAGGGGCATGGAGCTTAAGCCATTAAGGTTCCAATTCTGAGTCATTAACTTAGTTTTCTCTTCCAACAGATGTTTCAGTTCAGTTCAGCTCAGTAGCTCAGTCGTGTCTGACTCTTTGCAACCCCATGAATCTCAGCACGCCAGGCCTCCCTGTCCATCACCAACTCCCGGAGTCCACTCAAACTTATGTCCATCAAGTCGGTGATACCATCCAGCCATCTCATCCTCTGTCATCCGCTTCTCCTCCTGTCCCCAATTCCTCCCAGCATCAGAGTCTATTCCGATGAGTCAACTCCTCGCATGAGGTGGCCAAAGTATTGGAGTTTCAGCTTTAGCATCAGTCCTTCCAATGAACACCCAGGACTGTTCAGTTCAGTTCAGGACTTATCTCCTTTAGGATGGACTGGTTGGATCTCCTTGCAGTCCAAGGGACTCTCAAGAGTCTTCTCCAACACCACAGTTCAAAAGCACCAATTCTTCGGTGCTCAGATTTCTTCACAGTCCAACTCTCACATCCATACATGACTACTGGAAAAACCATAGCCTTGACTAGACGGACCTTTGTTGGCAACATAATGTCTCTGCTTTTGAATATGCTATCTAGGTTGGTCATTACTTTTCTTCCAAGGAGTAAGCATCTTTTAATTTCATGGTTGCATCACCATCTGCAGTGATTTTGGAGCCCCCCAAAATAAAGTCTGACACTGTTTCCACTGTTTCTCCATCTATTTCCCATGAGGTGATGGGACCAGATGCCGTGATTTTCATTTTCTGAATGTTGAGCTTTAAGGCAGCTTTTTCACTATCCTCTTTCACTTTCAACAAGAAGCTTTTTAGTTCCTCTTCACTTTCTGCCATAAGGGTGGTGTCATCTGCATATCTGAGGTTATTGATATTTCTCCCAGCAAACTTGATTCCAGCTTGTGTTTCTTCCAGCCCAGCGTTTCTCATGATATACTCTGCATAGAAGTTAAATAAGCAGGGTGACAACATACAACCTTGACAGACTCCTTTTCCTATTTGGAACCAGTCTGTTGTTCCATGTCCAGTTCTAACTGTTGCATCCTGACCTGCATATAGGTTTCACTGTGATGGTGCAGGAGCGGCCCAGAGGAGCTACCCCATGCCCGAGGTCAGGGGCAGTGGCCAAGAGGAGCTACCACATGCCTGAGGAGTGGGGGCTGCACGGGTGCAGGAGGGCCAAGGGGAGCTACTCCACGTTCAAGGTCAGAAGGGGTGGTCATGAGGAGATACCCCTCATCCAAGGTAAGAAGCAGCATCTGCACTTTGCTGGAGCAGCAGTGAAGAGATACCCCACATCCAAGGCAAGAGAAACCCAAGTAAGACGGTAGGTGTTGTGAGAGGGCATCAGAGGGCAGACACACTGAAACCATAATCACAGAAAACTAGTCAATCTAATCACGTTAGGACCACAGCCTTGTCTAACTCAATGAAACTAAGCCATGTCATGTGGGGCCACCCAACGGCTGGGTGGTGGAGATGTCTGACAGAATGTGGTCCACTGAAGAAGGGAATGGCAAACCACTTCAGTATTCTTGCCTTGAGAACCCCATGAACAGTATGAAAAGGCAAAATGATAGGATACTGAAAGAGGAACTCCCCAGGTCGATAGGTGCCCAATATGCTACTGGAGATCAGTGGAGAAATAACTCCAGAAAGAATGAAGGGATGGAGCCAAAGCAAAAACAATACCCAGCTGTGGATGTGACTGGTGATAGAAGCAAAGTCCAATGTCATAAAGAGCAACAAATATTTACTTGGGGCTTACTCTACTTCAAGAATTGTGCCAGGTGTGAGGACACAGTACTGAGTTGAACCAGACATGTGAGACTGCTGCTCTCAGTAAAGCCTCGAGTTTATCTCATTATAATAGCAGTGATGAGTCTATTAGTGAGAGAAAAGGGAGAATGGGTGATGGGTAGGTAACAGGTGTCTGCCATATTGCTATAGAAAAACTGTGGGTCTACTAGCTGTGGCTATGTCACTAGCTAAAACTATGACTTCAGTCAAATCGGATAAAGTCTCTGTGTCTCTATTTTTGCCTTCTGTGAAAAATAGGCAGTGAATGATATGAACCCCACCATGTCATGCAATTATTAGCATCAGGGCCGAAGGCACATCGCAAAGTGCATGGGACTGAAAGTAAAAATCTCCCCTTGTGTATGGAGAAGCCCTGCAGTATCCTATTAATCATTTTGATAAGGAGGCTCAGAAAATGGACCATCATTCACTCAGGAAAATGTTCTCCCAGGTACTAAGGGACATACTGATGTGTCTTTAAATCTGCAACCACATTTTAGCATATATCTCTAATGCCTTAGACTCTATTCCATTTGTAGTGGATAGGGTTTTTTTTTTTTTTTTTTTTTTTTTTTTTTTTTTTTTTTAGCATTTAGATAAAGTATGTATTGTTGGAACATATTGAAGCCAGATTAATCTAAGGAATAACAATGCTGGAAGCAGGAGGCTGTTGTACTGGGTGCCTGTCGCCCTGGGTGGCTAAGTAAGCAGCAACAAAGAGAAAGCCGATAATGCGCATATCTGATGTGGAGGAGGTGGTCCACAGGGCCGCCTCCTCCAACAATCTCATCTCCTTTCTTCATTTCCTGAACAATCCCGCCAGTGGCAGGGAAGGGGGACAAGTTGGCATTCTTGCTGCCTGTCTGCTGAGTAAAGCCTGGATGATTAATTTCCATTTGCAGAAGGCTGAATTATCTCTGCCCCCCACATGTTAGCGTGCATTGTCCAATAATTTCTTTTCTCCTCCAGCTTCATTTCAGCATGAGTTTAGATGGGATTTAGGGCCAGCAAGTCAGGATCACTAAATGGCTGTGTCTTTAGAAAATTAGTATATTTGCCTGAAGATGGCATTCAATGAAGATTTATCATTAATAGCTATAGCTGCTAAAGGCTGTTGAACACTTACTATGCATTGGACTTCAATGTCCATGATTTTCCACATGATGACATTGAAGCATGGGGAAGGTAAGTAACCTGCCCAGTGCCTTACACCTTTTCAACAGTATAGCTGGAATTCAAACTCAGATTTCTGATTCCTGTGTCCTTAAGCACTAGAATGGTGACCAAATCTGGCACCCACTACATGGCAGACACAGTATCAGGTACAGGGGATATTGTTACTGACCTTGTGGAAACAGGCTTGTGAACAAGGGTTACAGATGTTCCCTGAAATCTGGATGGGAAGGTGATGCAAAGCAAAATGGACAGCTCTAGCAGGGAGAAAAGGAAGGCTCATGAAGAAGTAATGCTTGAGTCATGTGTTACTGGCCCCTGAGTCAGGAGTCCTGAATGTCATCAGAATATAAACCACATAAATGCAAGGGGTTTTTTGTTTGCCAATTTTGCTAGCCATTTTATCTCCAGGACCTATAACAGTGCCTGGCATGCAGCAGAAACTCAATCTACAACTATTGATGGAATAAATCAATTCATGAATCCTCAAGTGTGTCCCTATTAAACTTATGTGCTGTCGAGATTAAAGAATTACAAAGCTGAGCTGAGATGGGAGTCCTGGGAGGGTGGCCAGGCTGTCCACTAGTCCTCATGCCCCAGTGTATCAATGTGCGGGAGCCACATTAGTGCAAGGATGGTCACAATGTTCTCTACTCTGAGGGAGGCACAGCAGGCTTTCATTTCCAGGTGCAGGGAAAGGTTTCTGGCCCTAGGCTGCTCATCAGAATGAAATGCACTGGTCGAGGAATTAGAAAGTAAATGACCCCTACCCCAGGCTCCACCCTATAGCATATGAGAAGTCCACAGCAGTAAACCCTTCCAGCTTTACCCAGCTGTGACAGTTACAAAGTTACAAAGCCTCATTGTCACCCCACTGGATGGTCAAGGCAATTCTTCCCATTATACAGATGGAAAAACTGAAGCTCACTTTACCCTGTTACGGGACTGCTCAGAATATGGAAGGAATGACATTCAGACACTAAATTGATAGCAAAAATATTATGAACAATTGTATGTTAATAAATTTTATAACCTAGATGAAATGGACAAATTCATTGAAATATATAAAACTGAGTAAAAAGGAAATAAAAAATTCAAAACCCTATATCAAAGAAATTGAATTGGTAATTAGCCTTCCCCACAAAGAAAATGCCAGGCCTAGATGCCTTTAACAGTGGATTCTATGAAACACTTGAAGATGACATGATAATAACCCTACACATTCTTCCAAAATTCATAGAGAGAAGAATAAATCTAACCCCTACTTCACAAAAATAGCTTAAACAAATCATAGAGTGACATCTAAAAGCTATGCATTGGGGGGAGGGAAAGATGGCGGAGGAATAGGACGGGAAGATCACTTTCTCCCTCACAAATTCCTCAAAAGAACATTTCAACGCCAAGCAAACTCCACAAAACAACTTCTGTAGGCTGGCAGAGGACATCAGGCAACCAGAAAAGCAGACCATTGTCTTCAAAAACAGGTAGGAAAAAATATAAAAGACGAAAAAGGAGACAAAGGAGGTGGGGAGGGAGCTCCGTCCCGGGAAGGGAAGCCCGTCCTGGGAAGGGAATTTTAAGAAGAGAGGTTTCCAAACACCAGGAAACACTCTCCCTGCTGAGTCTGTGGCGAGCCTTGGAAACACAGAGGGCAACATAACAGGAAGGAAAAATAGATAAATAATTAAAACCAACAGATTACAAGCCCACCAGTAACTCCCCCAGCGGAAAAGCAGCACAGACGCCTGTATCCGCCATTGGGAAGTGGGGGCAGGGCAGGGACGTGCGGGAGGCGCGGGCTGCAGTGCTTTGCAAGAATCGGGCAGGAATGCCCCACGAGCAACCAGAACGATCTAACTTGGGCTAGCAAACCAGACTGTGGGATAGCTACCACGCGAAAAGCTTGAACATAAGACACTGCCAGGACCGAGCACAGAACAAAGGACGGAACGGAAAAGCCGGCTGCAGACCATGCCCTGCCGGGGACAGGCAGCCAGAGCCGTAAGGACTGGAAAGGGGCAATTGCAGACCCGGAGAGACTTTACGTACCTAACTGCAAGCAGGCTCCTTTGCTAAGACTTCTGGGGGTGCTGGACAGTCACAATCTGCCTCACGGGGTGTGCCAGCGGTCCACCCAGAGAGCTGAGCGGCAGCAGCGGAAAAGGTGACAAGCCGCGGCGATCCTGCTCACCAAACTCCTGAGCTACTCGGACCTGGGAAGGGCACAAAGCGCAGTCCCAGCCGAATCTGTGCCTCTGAGTGCTGCCTGAGCACCGAACCTGAGTGGCTTGGACGGGGGAAGTACACGCAGCCTAGGGCCGGCCCCAGATGGTTCCCGGCTGAGCATCGTAGAGCCAGAGCAGTTTGTGCGCTGCGAGAAAGGACAGGTCAAGTGGGGCTGAGATATGGTGTGCACACGACAGTGCTGTTTGTTTGCAGCATCCCCCCTCCCCACAGCGCGACTGAACTAGTGAGCCTAAAAAACCAGCAAACAGAAGAAGTTAAACAGAGGGAACCACCTTGGAAGTGAGCCCACATGGCCCATAACATCAGAGAAGGGCTAGATAAATTTTTAATATTTTTAAAATCATTCCTTTTTTTTGCTTTTTGCTTTTTTGTTATTTTTTCTTTTTTTTCTAGCTTTTTTAAATTGTTAAGTCTTCTATTTCTCCTCTAATTTTTATTTCTATAACCTATTATTACTATTTTTTTAAAAAAAGACTTTTTTTTTTTTTTTAAGGCAAACACCATATATACTCTTTGGATGGTTGTTGGTGTGTTTTTTGTTGTTGTTGTTTGTTTGTTTTTTAATAATTCTTTTTTTTCTTTCTTCCTTTTTCCTTCTGCTTTTCTTTAATATTGTATCTTTGAAAATCCAACCTCTACTCTAGATTTTTAATCTTTGCTCTTAGGTTTTTGTTGTCAATTTTGTACATTTAAAAACCCAGACTTCACTACCCAAGTTTACCTATGAGCGAGATTACTGGCTTGACCACTCTCTCCTCCTCTGGACTCTCCTTTTTCTCCACCAGGTGGCCTCTGTCTCTTTTCTCCCCCATCTCTTCTCTATCCAACTCTGTGAATCTCTGTGTGTTCCAGACGGTAGAGAACACCTAAGGAACTGGTTACTGGCAGGATTTGTCTCTCTCCTACTCATTCCTCTCTCTTATCCTCCTGGTCACCTCTGTCTACTTCCTCCCTCTCCTCTGCCCCGTATAACTCTGTAAATACCTCTGAGTGGTCCAGACTATAGAGTGCACATAAGGAAGTGACTACTGGCTAGCTTGCTCTCTCCTCTCTTCATCTCACCGCATCTCATTCCAGTTACCTCTAACTACCCCCTCCATCTTCTCTTCTCCTTGTAACTCAGTGAACCTCTCTGAGTGTCCCTCAATGTGGAGAAACTTTTCATCTTTAACCTAGATGTTTTATCATCGGTGCTGTATAGATGGAGAAGTCTAGAGGCTACTGTAAAAATAAAACTGAAAACCAGAAGCAGGAAGCTTAAATCCAAAGCCTGAAAACATTAGAGAACTCTTGAATTCAGGGAACATTAAGCAATAGGAGCTCATCAAATGCCTTCATACCTACACCGAAACCAAGCTCCACCCAAGGGCCAACAAGTTCCAAAACAAGACATACCACGCAAATTCTCCAGCAACACAGGAACACTCCCCTGAGCTTCAATATACAGGCAGCTCAAAATTATCCCAAAACCTTTGATGTCTCGTAACGCATTACGGGTCACTCCACTGCACTCCAGAGAGAAGAAACCCAGCTCCACCCACCAAAACTCCAACACAAGCCTCCCTAACCAGGAAACCTTGACAAGCCACTGATAGAACCCCACCCAAAGTGAGGAAGCTCCATAATAAAGAGAACTCCACAAATTACCAGAATATAAAAAGGCCACTCCAAACGCAGCAATATAACCAAGATGAAGAGACAGAGGAATACTCAGCAGGTAAAGGAACAGGAGAGTTGCCCACCAAACCAAACAAAAGAGGAAGAAGTAGGGAATCTACCTGAGAAGGAATTCCGAATATTGATAGTGAAAATGATCCAAAATCTTGAAATCAAAATGGAAACACAGATAAATAGCCTAGAGACAAGGATTGAGAAGATGCAAGAAAGGTTTAACAAGGACCTAGAAGAAATAAAAAAGAGTCAAAATATAATGAATAATGCAATAAATGAGATCAGAAACACTCCAGAGGCAACAAATAGTAGAATAATGGAGGCAGAAGATAGGATTAGTGAAATAGAATGGTAGAAATAAATGAATCAGAGAGGAAACAAGAAAAACGAATTAAAAGAAACGAGGACAATCTCAGAGACCTCCAGGACAATATGAAATGCTCCAACATTCGAATTATAGGAGTCCCAGAAGAAGAAGACAGAAAGAAAGATCATGAGAAAATCCTTGAGGAGATAATAGTTGAAAACTTCCCTAAAATGGGGAAGGAAATAATCACCCAAGTCCAAGAAACACAGAGAGTTCCAAATAGGATAAACCCAAGGCGAAACACCCCAAGACACATATTAATCAAATTAACAAAGATCAAACACAAAGAACAAATATTAAAAGCAGCAAGGGAAAAACAACAAATAACACACAAGGGGATTCCCATAAGGATAACAGCTGATCTTTCAATAGCAACTCTTCAGGCCAGGAGGGAATGGCAAGACATACTTAAAGTGATGAAAGACAATAACCTACAGCCCAGATTACTGTACCCAGCAAGGATCTCATTCAAATACGAAGGAGAAATCAAAAGCTTTACAGACAAGCAAAAGCTGAGAGAATTCAGCACCACCAAACCAGCTCTCCAACAAATTCTAAAGGATATCCTCTAGACAGGAAACACGAAAAGGGTGTATAAACCCGAACCCAAAACAATAAAGTAAATGGCAACGGGATCATACTTATCAATAATTACCTTAAACGTAAATGGGTTGAACGCCCCAACCAAAAGACAAAGACTGGCCGAATGGATACAAAAACAAGACCCCTCTTTATGCTGCTTACAAGAGACCCACCTCAAAACAAGGGACACATACAGACTGAAAGTGAAGGGCTGGAAAAAGATATACCACGCAAATAGAGACCAAAAGAAAGCAGGAGTGGCAATACTCATATCCGATAAAATAGACTTTAAAACAAAGGCTGTGACAAGAGACAAAGAAGGCCACTACATAATGATCAAAGGAACAATCCAAGAAGAAGATATAACAATTATAAATATATATGCACCCAATATAGGAGCACCGCAATATGTAAGACAAATGCTAACAAGTATGAAAGGGGAAATCAATGATAACACAATAATAGTGGGAGACTTTAATACCCCACTCACATCTATGGACAGATCAACTAAACAGAAAATTAACAAAGAAACGCAAACTTTAAATGATACATTAGATCAGTTAGACCTAATTGATATCTATAGGACATTTCACCCCAAAACAATGAATTTCACCTTTTTTTCAAGTGCTCATGGAACCTTCTCCAGGATAGATCACATCCTGGGCCATAAATCTAAACTTGATAAATTCAAAAAAATCGAAATCATTCCAAGCATCTTTTCTGACCATAATGCATTAAGATTAGATCTCAATTACAGGAGAAAAACTATTAAAAATTCCAACATATGGAGGATGAACAACACACTTCTGAATAACCAACAAATCACAGAAGAAATCAAAAAAGAAATCAAAATATGCATAGAAACTAATGAAAATGAAAACACAACAACCCAAAACCTGTGGGACACTATAAAAGCAGTGCTAAGAGGAAAGTTCATAGCAATACAGGCATACCTCAAGAAACAAGAAAAAAGTCAAATAAACAACCTAACTCTACAACTAAAGCAACTAGAAAAGGAAGAGTTGGAGAGCCCCAGAGTTAGTAGAAGGAAAGAAATCTTAAAAATTAGGGCAGAAATAAATGCAAAAGAAACAAAAGAGACCATAGCAAAAATCAACAAAGCCAAAAGCTGGTTCTTTGAAAGGATAAATAAAATTGACAAACCATTAGCCAGACTCATCAAGAAGCAAAGAGAGAAAAATCAAATCAATAAAATTAGAAATGAAAATGGAGAGATCACAACAGACAACACAGAAATACAAAGGATCATAAGAGACTACTATCAGAAGTTGTATGCCAATAAAATGGACAACGTGGAAGAAATGGACAAATTCTTAGAAAAGTACAATTTTCCAAAACTGAACCAGGAAGAAATAGAAAATCTTAACAGACCCATCACAAGCACGGAAATTGAAACTGTAATCAGAAATCTTCCAGCAAACCAAAGCCCAGGTCCAGACGGCTTCACAGCTGAATTCTACCAAAAATTTCGAGAAGAGCTAACACCTATCCTCCTCAAACTCTTCCAGAAAATTGCAGAGGAAGGTAAACTTCCAAACTCATTCTATGAGGCCACCATCACCCTAATACCAAAACCTGACAAAGATGTCACAAAAAAAGAAAACTACAGGCCAATATCACTGATGAACATAGATGCAAAAATCCTCAACAAAATTCTAGCAATCAGAATCCAACAACACATTAAAAAGATCATACACCATGACCAAGTGGGCTTTATCCCAGGGATGCAAGGATTCTTCAATATCTGCAAATCAATCAATGTAATTCACCACATTAACAAATTGAAAAATAAAAACCATATGATTATCTCAATAGATGCAGAGAAGGCCTTTGACAAAATTCAACATCCATTTATGATAAAAACTCTCCAGAAAGCAGGAATAGAAGGAACATACCTCAACATAATAAAAGCTATCTATGACAAACCCACAGCAAACATTATCCTCAATGGTGAAAAATTGAAAGCATTTCCCCTAAAGTCAGGAACAAGACAAGGGTGTCCACTTTCACCGCTACTATTCAACATAGTTCTGGAAGTTTTGGCCACAGCAATCAGAGCAGAAAAAGAAATAAAAGGAATCCAAATTGGAAAAGAAGAAGTAAAACTCTCACTGTTTGCAGATGACATGATCCTCTACATGGAAAACCCTAAAGACGCCACCAGAAAATTACTAGAGATCATCAATGAATATAGTAAAGTTGCAGGATATAAAATCAACACACAGAAATCCCTTGCATTCCTATACACGAATAATGAGAAAGTAGAAAAAGGAATTAAGGAAACAATTCCATTCACCATTGCAACGAAAAGAATAAAATACTTAGGAATATATCTACCTAAAGAAACTAAAGACCTATATATAGAAAACTATAAAACACTGATGAAAGAAATCAAAGAGGACACTAATAGATGGAGAAATATACCATGTTCATGGATCGGAAGAATCAATATAGTGAAAATGAGTATACTACCCAAAGCAATTTGCAAATTCAATGCAATCTCTATCAAGCTACCAGCCACATTTTTCACAGAACTAGAACAAATAATTTCAAGATTTGTATGGAAATACAAAAAACCTCGAATAGCCAAAGCAATCTTGAGAAAGAAGAATGGAACTGGAGGAATCAACTTGCCTGACTTCAGGCTCTACTACAAAGCCACAGTCATCAAGACAGTATGGTACTGGCACAAAGACAGACATATAGATCAATGGAACAAAATAGAAAGCCCAGAGATAAATCCACACACATATGGACACCTTATCTTTGACAAAGGAGGCAAGAATATACAATGGAGTAAAGACAGTCTCTTTAACAAGTGGTGCTGGGAAAACTGGTCAACCACTTGTAAAAGAATGAAACTAGATCACTTTCTAACACCGCACACAAAAATAAACTCAAAATGGCTTAAAGATCTAAATGTAAGACCAGAAACTATACAACTCCTAGAGGAGAACATAGGCAAAACACTCTCAGACATAAATCACAGCAGGATCCTCTATGATCCACCTCCCAGAATTCTGGAAATACAAGCAAAAATAAACAAATGGGATCTAATTAAAATTAGAAGCTTCTGCACAACAAAGGAAAATATAAGCAAGGTGAAAAGACAGCCTTCTGAATGGGAGAAAACAATAGCAAATGAAGCAACTGACAAACAACTAATCTCAAAAATATACAAGCAACTTCTGCAGCTCAATTCCAGAAAAATAAACGACCCAATCAAAAAATGGGCCAAAGAACTAAATAGACATTTCTCCAAAGAAGACATACGGATGGCTAACAAACACATGAAAAGATGCTCAACATCACTCATTATTAGAGAAATGCAAATCAAAACCACAATGAGGTACCACTTCACACCAGTCAGAATGGCTGTGATCCAAAAATCTGCAAGCAATAAATGCTGGAGAGGGTGTGGAGAAAAGGGAACCCTCCTACACTGTTGGTGGGAATGCAAACTAGTACAGCCACTATGGAGAACAGTGTGGAGATTCCTTAAAAAATTGCAAGTAGAACTACCTTATGACCCAGCAATCCCACTGCTGGGCATACACACCAAGGAAACCAGAATTGAAAGAGACACACGTACCCCAATGTTCATCATAGCACTGTTTATAATAGCCAGGACATGGAAACAACCTAGATGTCCATCAGCAGATGAATGGATAAGAAAGCTGTGGTACATACACACAATGGAGTATTACTCAGCCATAAAAAAGAATTCATTTGAATCAGTTCTGATGAGATGGATGAAACTGGAGCCGATTATACAGAGTGAAGTAAGCCAGAAAGAAAAACACCAATACAGTATACTAACACATATATACGGAATTTAGGAAGATGGCAATGACGACCCTGTATGCAAGACAGGGAAAGAGACACAGATGTGTATAACGGACTTTTGGACTCAGAGGGAGAGGGAGAGGGTGGGATGATTTGGGAGACTGACATTCTAACATGTATACTATCATGTAAGAATTGAATCGCCAGTCTATGTCTGACGCAGGATGCAGCATGCTTGGGGCTGGTGCATGGGGATGACCCAGAGAGATGTTATGGGGAGGGAGGTGGGAGGGGGGTTCATGTTTGGGAACGCATGTAAGAATTAAAGATTTTAAAATTTAAAAAATAAAAAACTGAAAAAAATTAAAAAAAAGATAAAAAAAAACTAATCTGACTTAAAAAAAGCTATGCATTGCAGTATATTGAAACAATGAAATACTATTGAGCAATTAAAAGGAATAAACTGCTGATAAATACAACAACATGATAACACTCAAAGGCATTTTGCTAAGTAAGAGCAATCTCACAAAAAATGCATCGGGTATGATTCCATATATGTAAAGTTCTGCAACAGACAAAACTAACCTGTGCTGGAAAAAATCAAAACAGAAGTTGTCTTGACAGAGGAAAGATGGGGTGTTGCCTGAGAAAAGGCATTCAGGAGCTCCAGACTGATGCTTCTAGGCTATGTTTTATAGGGATTTGTGTTTGTCCAAACTTAGGGAATGCATGTTTAACATTTGTGTTTTATTTTATAACAATTTTACCTTAAATATGTAAACAAATATTATATTCAAATTAGTAATACATTCTGAAATATTTAGGGAGAATTTGATTGATGTCTATAATTTACTTTGAAATGCACCAGCAATAAGGTAGATTGATAGATGAAGAGAGAAATACACAAATAGATAAACATGCAATAAATAAAGGAAAAGAAGTAAAATGTTAATGGTGGAATCTACGTGGCTGGTGTATAGAGATTCACTATAAATTTGTTTAACTTTTCTGTATGTTTGAAATTTTTAATATTGGAAACAATTATGCTGAACCAGAGAAGCTAGACACAGAGTATACATTGTCTGATTCCATTATGTGAAGTTCTGAAATAGGTAAAACTAACCACTCAGGATAAAAATCAGTTTGGTGGTTATCTGGGCTGGAAAGCAAGGGAGGTTGACTGGGAAGGAACAGAAGGGAATAATTTGGGATGAAGGAAACTGCATACATATGTCAAAATGTTTCATACTGCTCACTTAAAATGAGTGCATTGTTTTATTGTGTCTAAATCCTCACTTAATGAATTTGGTTTAAAAATTCTCTCTACTATTCTATAACCAAGTGTCCATCCCAAACTTCACGCACTGCTGGTGGTTTGGACAGGCATACCTAATGCTTCGTGGTCTCTCTTCAGCCTACAGAGGCTCAAACTTTCCCCTGCTCCTGTTGGTAAAGTCCTTCAGCTGGCTCATCCCTGGTGCTGACAAGGGGTCCATACTTCATGATAGAGCATCTCAGAGCAAGTCCAGGCTGGCCCCTCCCCATTGCCCCATGGGGAAGGGCACTGGCAGTGATGGAGGTCAGCTTAGGTGGTCCATGTCTGAGATGCACAGGGCATGTGTCTCTACCTGGTATGGGGAACGGGAGCTAAGAAGATGGCTTGAAGGCAGGTTGGGGACATGGAGGCAGAAGCTGGGCCGTCCTTCCTGGATACTGCCATGTGCTTGGAAACAAAGACCAGTGTGAGCACATTCTAGGAAATCTACTAGAGTGAGCACATTCTATGAAAGAAGTCAGCCCTGGGTTGGCTCCAAGTCAGAGTGGAGTGTTGAGTCCATGGAAGTCCTTAGAGTTCTTTCCCCTTGGTCCTCTGCCCAGGCTCAGGTTGGCTTTATTTCTGGACCAAAACACACAAAGTATCAGATAACACTTCTGAAGACAGCCTCTGTACACTCGGTCTAAGATAAGGGAGACCACTTGTAGTGATCTCATGGTGTGTGTCTGCTTTCCTCCCATCTGATTTTAAACTCAGATCATCTCTCTTCTTTAGCTCATGTGCATGCTAAGCTGCTTCAGTCATGTCCAACTCTTTGTGACTTCAAGGACTGTAGCTCGCCAGGCTCCTCTGTCCATGGGATTCTCCAGGCAAGAATACTGGAGTGGGTTGCCATGTCCACCTTCAGGGGATCTTCCTGACCCAGGGATTGACCCCATGTGTCTTATGCCCCCTGCACTGGCGGGTGGGTTCTTTACCAATAATGCCACCTGGGAAGTCCTTCTTGAGCTCATGCTGTGCTTAGTACTCAGTGGCGTCTGACTCTTTGTGACCCCACGGACTGCAGGCTGCCAGGCTCCTCTGTCCTTGGGGATTCTCCAGGCAGGAATACTGGAGTGGGTTGCCATGCCCTTCTCCAGGGGATTTTCCCAACCCAGGAATTGAACCCAGGTCTCCCACATTACAGGTGGATTCTTTGCTGTCTGAGCCACCAGGGAAGCCCAAGAATACTGGAGTGAGTAGCCTATCCCTTCTCCAGGGGATCTTCCCGACCCAGGAATTGAACTGGGGTCTCCTGCATTGTAGGTGGATTCTTTACCAAGTGAGCTACCAGGGAAGCTCATAGACCTCAGCTATTTTATGTTCTTTTTTGGCACCTTCCTGGGTGAAGCGGGGGTGGGGTGGTAGAAATTCATTCTCTGGCAGGATTCTGCCACATCTCTTTAAATGCCTATGTTTCCCAGGAAATTGGCAGCTTTTGAGAGTGGAGATGACATTCTGTTCATATCTCTCCCTGCATAGCCTCGTATAAGCCAGGGCACTCTTTACCAAATGAGCATTTATTTTCCAAGCATTGTCTACATATATTAACCATCATTAGGGGACAGAATAAAGAGAGGACATATTGCTTTTTCCTTAAGGAATGTGTTCTCCTGTCATGAAGATAAAACATTTGCACATAAAACAAATTAGCAAAAAAAAAAAAAATAACACAAGTGAGTATAAACTTGGCTCCTGGTTTCCATATAGTCAATTTCCCTTCCCTCATACAGGAAGACAGAAATCAGGAGTGGTGTGTGCAGAATGCAGTTATTAGGAACTTTGTCATGGACAGACTGTAACTTGATCCAGAACTTGGTGGATTGTTGCAGCTTAGCTAGGCAGGGAGGAAAAGGGGAGTGACTTCTCAGCAGAGGGCTGGGTGTGAGTAAAACCCAGAGATGTGTGTTATTATTATTATTATTATCATTGTTTATCCATCTGAGACTTTCCATCTCAAATCCCTTCCAGATTTCTTATCCCTCAAAGATGCAGGCTGCTTTTCCCTCCACTCTAAGTTGTAGGATAGTGAAATCTCATCACCAACCAAAGAGAGAGGTCCAAATGCTTGCTCCATAAAGGTACTGATTGGTATTATATTCAGAAAGATTTTGCACAGGGATGAAAACAATGAATTATATGCATGTTCTATTTCTCCCACTGGAGTCCAACTTCCTTGAGAACTGATGCTATGATTCATCTCTAAGACCAACACTCTAGCTCCAGGCACAGAGCCACATATAGATTAAATACTTAGTATCTATTATATCTGCTTTAGCAAACAGAAGTTATCAGAATTTAGTCATCAGCTCTTTTCCTTACAGCTAAGCCCCTGGAGAGCTGGTTTTAATGAAGAAGGGAGAAGGAAAGAAAAGTTCAGGATCCCAGGTTTGGAATTGTAGGTAGACTATGGTCATGGGATATAGTGGTAGCTTGAGGCATAGAGAATGGACATAAAAGGTTATGAATGAAATTTAAAGGAAAAAAACACTGGATTTTGACTATGATCACTGCTTCACCTAACTTGTTCTTTTTTACCTATGCCATAGCCCTGAGAAGGACCTTCCCAGGCTAGTCTGCTGATCCTGCTGCTGCTGCTGCTAAGGCGCTTCAGTTGTGTCTGACTCTGTGTGACCCCACAGACGGCAGCCCACCAGGCTCCCTTGTCCCTCGGATTCTCCAGGCAAGAACACTGGAGTGGGTTGCCATTTCCTTCTCCAGTGCATGAAGGTGAAAAGAGAAAGTGAAGTTGCTCAGTCATGTCTGACTCTTCACTACCCCATGGACTATAGCCTACCAGGCTCCTCCATCCATGGGATTTTCCAGGCAAGAGTACTGGAGTGGGGTGTCATTGAGGAGGATTAGAGACACATGGAAGAAACTTATCCAGAGTGGAAACTAGACCAGATTGGCCAACCCCTGGAAAATTGGCAGATACATTGTAAGTCATAAATGATTAGTATTTGCTGAGTTTCACAG
Source organism: Ovis canadensis (assembly GCF_042477335.2). Classification (NCBI taxonomy): domain Eukaryota; kingdom Metazoa; phylum Chordata; class Mammalia; order Artiodactyla; family Bovidae; genus Ovis; species Ovis canadensis. The sequence continues at coordinate 184,313,395 of NC_091247.1, read as the reverse complement.
GCGTGTGAATACATCGCAATAGGTAACTAATAGACCGATCCTTCCATGTATTCACTGGCGGGCCTTAAGCAAAACACTGATCCACCATTCTTAGTCAGCTAGACCTGCTGAAACTGTGTTCCTCAAATTGGGACTTGAACACACACGGCCAGGACTCGAACCTAGCCAGAACCCACCATCTTCCAATTGAGATCAAACACCTGGTCTCAGCATTTAATGAAGCTCATGTTCTTGATGTCTCATCACAGAAAGAATTCAGTGAGAGACAGAGTTATAGGTAAGAAATGGATTTATTTAGGGAGAAACACACTCCACAGGCAGAGTGTAGACCATCTCAAAATATGGCAGGGTTAGTTTTTATGGGCTGGGTTAATTTCATAGGTTAATGAGTGGAAGGGTTATTCCAAGTATATCAGGGAAGTGGTGGAGGTTTCCAGGAAATGGGCCACCACCTACACTTGGGCTTCGATGATCTGCCTGGAAACAGCCATGTCACCTGTGGATGTGTCCTTTAGTTTGCTGATGTGACGCAATGAATGTATACTTAGGCTCAAGGTCTAGTGGAAGTTGACTTATCCGCCATGTTGGATCCATTTTGTTCTCGTTGGTTTATGTCCTATCCTTGACTATGTCATTCTTTTAAAGATTGTGCCCTGACCCTTCCCTTCTGTTTCACTGCCATAACAAAACACCATAGACTGGGTGGTTTAAACCACAGATGTTTATTTTCTCACAGTTCCAGAGGCTGGGAAGTCCAAGAAAAAGGTACTGGTAAGTTCTGTTTCTGATGAGTGCTCTCTTCTCTCTTCCTAGCTTGCAGATAGCTACTTTTCCTTTTCTTAGTGCTTGTGCAAGAGCAGAAGGTGGAGTAGAGTGAATGAACTCCCAGATGTGTCTTTCTATAAGGACACTAATCCTAAAGAACCCACCGTATACCCTCATTTATTTTGATTACTTCCTTAGAGCACCATCTCTGAATATAGCTACAGTGCTGGTTAGGGCTTCAACATAGGGATTTTGGGGTGAAATTAAAAGACAGCTGCTCCTTTGAAGAAAATGTATGGCAAACATATGACAAACAGTGTAATCAAAAGTAGAAACATTGCTTTGCCGACAAAAGTCTATATAGTCAAAACTATGATTTTTCCAGTAGTCATGTATGGATGTGAGTGTTAGACAGCAAAGAAGGCTGAGCACTGAGGAACTGATACTTTCAAATTGTGGTGCTGGAAAGACTCTTAAGAGAGTCCCTTGGGCTGCAAGGAGATCAAACCAGTCAATGCTGAAGGACATCAAACCTGAGTATTCATCAGGACTGGTGTTGAAGCTGAAGCTCCAATATTTTGGCCACCTAATGTGAAGAGACAACTCATTGGAAAAGACTCTGATTCTTGGAAAGATTGAGGGCAAGAGGAGAAGGGGACAACAAGAGGATGAGATGGTTGGATGGCATCACTGACTCAATGGAAATGAGTTTGAGCAAAGGACAGGTAAACCTGGCATACTGCATGCAGTTCATGGGGTCACAAAGAGTCAGACACGACTTAGCAACTGAACAACAAAAACAAACACTTAGGGAGTGTTTGTTGTTTATAAGTTCTTAACACTTCTTAGGCATCTTTTATTTATAGGGATGCTTGGTACACAGTACACAGTCAATAACTCAAGGAGACTGACTATATAATTACTAAGAGTCATTATGAGGTGGTTTTCTTTTATTTTTTTTCCCTTTTTTCCATAAAGTCATCCAGAGTTTATGGCAAAAGGAGAAATATCCTCCTCTATTGAAATGAAGCTGTCAGTGAAAAGGGAGGGGCATGGAGATGCCAGGCATTTAAATGCACATAAGTATATTGAATCCTGTTGAGAAAGGAACTCAACTATTTCATTCAGTGTGATTTATCTAGATTCTACATCCCCTCTTGACATATAGTAGGCCTCAATATATTTACAGAATAAAATAAATTAGTAATTGAATTAATGAGTCAAATTAGGGGCTCATGTCTGTCTATAGCTGTCCTCAAAGTGTTCAGGGAAATGAGGCAAAATAAAGTGAGTCATTGGAGAGATGAGGTTCTCTGCTTGACTGATAAGAGTTGCAAAGATGGAGGCAGGAAAGGTTCTGAGTTATCCTAGTGGGTTGAATTCCCCTGGTGCAGTCTGCAACTCCTGCCTCCTTCCTCTGCCTCCCTCCCTGGTTTTCCTTCCTCCCCGATGTGCCGTAGACCTGTCAGCTGCAGCCTGTTCCAAACCATACTCATTTTCCAGATTCTTTCTCCCAAACTAATTGTGCTTGTCCTCAGTTGCTGCCTAGTTGTCCAATTGAGAGATCTGAGTCACTGGCTTCCCTAAAACTGCTCCACTGAAATGGAAAAATCCAATTTGACCTTCATTACCAGCACTGAGCCTCCATTTGCTGGGATTTACCAAGGGCCAAGCACTGCACTAGACAACCACTGTGAGAAATCCCATCTAACCCTCACAATAACTCCATAAGGTTGATATAATCTTTATATCATAGTGAATAAATATGAACTCAGAAAGGTTAAGTGACTTTCTCAAGGTCACAGAGCTGGATCAGAGGATGTGCACCTCTGATTCAGTTCAGTTCAGTCGCTCAGTCATGTCCGACTCTTTGCGACCCCATGGACTGCAGCATGCCAGGCCTCCCTGTCCATCATCAATTCCCAGAGTTTACTTAAACTCATGTCCATAGAGTCGAATGATGCCATCCAACCATCTTATCCTCTCTTGTCCCATTCTCTTGCCTTCAAACTTTCCCAATATCGGTGTCTCTTCAAATGAGTCAGTTCTTCACATCAGGTCGCCAAAGTATTGGAATTTTAGCTTCATCATCAGTCCTTCCAATGAATAGTCAGGGATGACTGTCTTTAGGAAGAACTGGTTGGATCTCCTTGCTGTTCAAGGGACTCTCAAGAGTCTTCTCCAGCACCACAGTTCAAAAGCATCAATTCTTCTGTGCTCAGCTTTCTTTATAGTCCAACTCTCACATCCATACATGACTACTGGAAAAACTATAGTTTAACTAGACGGACCTTTGTTGGCAAAGTAATGTCTCTGCTTTTTAATATGCTGTCTATGTTGGTCTTAACTTTTCTTCCAAGGAGCAAGCATCTTTTAATTTCATGGCTACAGTCACCATATGCAGTGGTTTTGGAGCACCCCCTCCCCCCAAATAAAGTCTGTCACTGTTTCCATTGTTTTCCTATGTGCCATGAAGTGATGGGACTAGATGCCATGATCTTAGTTTTCTGAATGTTAAGTTTTAAGCCAACTTTTTCATTCTCCTCTTTCACTTTCATCAAGAGGCTCTTTAGGTCTTCTTCGCTTTCTGCCATAAGGGTGGTGTCATCTGCATATCTGAGGTTATTGATATTTCTCCTGCAATCTTAATTCCAGCTTGTACTTCATCCAGCCCAGAATTTCTCATGATGTACTTTGAATATAAGTTAAATAAGCAGGGTGACAATATACAGCCTTGAGGTACTCCTTTCCCAATTTAGAACCAGTCTGTTGTTCCATGTCCAATTCTATTTCTTCCTGACCTACATACAGATTTCTCAAGAGGCAGTAAGGTGATCTGGCATTCCAATCTCTTTAAGAATATTCCATAGCTTGTTGTGATCCACACAGTCAAAGGCTTTGGCATAGTCAAGAAAGCAGAAGTAGATTTTTTTGGGAACTCTTGCTTTTTCAGTGATCCAGTGGATGTTGATCTCTGGTTCCTCTGCCTTTTCTTTTTTTAAATATAAATTTATTTGTTAATATAAATTTATTTTTTTATAATTTAAAATTTTAAATATAAATTTTAAAATATAAAGTTGTTTATTTTAATTGGAGGTTAATTACTTTACAATATTGTATTGGTTTTGCCATACATCAACATGAATCCGCCACAGGTATACACGTGTTCCCCATCCTGAACCCCCCTCCCTCCTCCCTCTCTGTACCATCCCTCTAAATCCAGCTTCAACATCTCAAAGTTCATGATTCACGTACTGTTGAAACCTGGCTTAGAGAATTTTGAGCATTTTTCATCTCATTACTAACTTGTGGTAGTTTGAGCATTCTTTGGCATTGTCTTTCTTTAAGATTAGAATGAAAACTTATCTTTTCTGGTCCTGTGGGCACTGCTATGTTTTCCAAATTTGCTGGCATATTGAGTGTAGCACTTTCACAGCATCATCTTTCAGGATTTGAAATAGCTCAGCTGGAATCTCATCACCTCTACTAACTTTGTTCGTAGTGATGCTTCCCGAGGCCCACTTGACTTTGCATTCCAGAATGTCATGACTATCTGGGTCGTGAAGATATTTTTTGTACAGTTCTGTGTAGTCTTGCCACCTCTTCTTAATATCTTCTGCTTCTGTTAGGTTCATACCATTTCTGTCCTTTATTGTGCCCATCTTTGCATAAAAGATTCCCTTGGTATCTCTAATTTTCTTGAAGAGATCTCTAGTCTTTCCCATTCTATCGTTTTCCTCTATTTCTTTGCATTGACCACTGAGGAAGGATTTCTTATCTCTCCTTGCTATTCTTTGGAGCTCTGCATTCAAAAGGGTGTATCTTTGCTTTTCTCCTTTGCTTTTTACTTCTCTTCTTTACACAGTTATTTGTAAGGGCTTCTCAGACAACCATTTTGCTTTTTTGCATTTCTTTTTCTTGGGGGATGATCTTGATTCTTGCCTCCTGTACAATGTCATGAACCTTCACCCATAGTTCTTCAGGCACTCTAGTCTGTCAGATCTAATCCCTTGAATCTATCTCTCACTTCCACTGTGTAATGTAAGGAACTTGATTCAGGTCATACCTGAATGGTCTAGTGGTTTTCCCCACTTCCTTCAATTTAAGTCTGAATTTGGCAATAAGGAGTTCATGATCTGTGCCACAGTCAGCTCCCAGTCTTGTTTTTGCTGGCTATATAGGGCTTCTTCATCTCTGGCTGCAAAGAATATAATTAATCTGATTTCGGTGTTGACCATCTGGTGACGTCCATGTGTAGAGTCTTCTCTTGTGTTGTTAGAAAAGGGTGTTTGCTATGACCAGTGCGTTTTCTTGACAAAACTCTAATAGCCTTTGCCCTGCTTCAATCTGTACTCCAAGGCCAAATTTGCTTGTTACTCCAGGTGTTTCTTGACTTCCTAATTTTGCATTCCAGTCCCCTATCATGAAAAGGACACCTTTTTGGGGTATTAGTTCTAGAAGGTCTTGTAGATCTTCATAGAACAGTTCAACTTCAGTTTCTTCAGCATTACTGGTGAGGGCATAGGCTTGGATTGCTGTGATATTGAATGGTTTGCCTTGGAAATGAACAGAGATCATTCTGTTGTTTTTGAGATTGCATCGAAGTATTGCATTTCAGCGGAGAAGGCAATGGCACCCCACTCCAGTACTATTGCCTGGAGAATCCCAGAGACGGGGGAGTCTGGTGGGCTGCCGTCTATTGGGTTGCACAGAGTCGGACACAACTGAAGCGACTTAGCAGCAGCAGCATTGCATTTCAGACTCCTGTTGATTACGATTGCCTGGGGATGCTGGGAGGTATTGGGGGCAGGAGGAAAAGGGAATGACAGAGGATGAGATGGCTGGATGGCATCACTGACTCAATGGACATGAGTATGAGTGAACTCCGGGAGTTGGTGATGGACAGAGAGGCCTGGCATGCTGCAAGTCATGGGGTCACAAAGAGTCGGAGATGACTGAGTGACTGAACTGAACTGAACTGCACTGGAAATAATGGTGACCTCCTTCAAAAGGCCCCATGGAGACACTGGTACACTCAGTGTCCCCAACCCTGCAGCAGGCCACTGCTGACCCACTCTGCCGCAGACTCCTGGACACTCACGTGCAAGTCTGGGTCAAGTCTCTTGTGGGATCACTGCTCCTTTAACCTGTGTCCACATGCGCACAAGGTTCTCTTTGTGTCCTCCAATGTGCACCTCATTAGATGGACTTTAAGATTCTTGCCCCTTCCATACTATCAGATTATTTCTAGGTCAGATGTTCCCTTCTCTACTGTCTCTATTCTAACACCATTAACTCATTTCTGCTTCTGCAAAACTGGCACACCTCTCTAGGCTAGCTCTTATCACATGAGATTATTCATAATTATTCATCTGCCCACCTATGACCTGCTGGGAAGTGTCTTATTCCCCCCTCTATTCCACATTCTTGGTTCAGTGTCAGGTCTACATAACACCTGCCCCATGAATATTTTTAGAAATTAATTAAATGCCTACATTTCTAATTATCAAATATGTTATCTTTTGTAGAGGGAGTAGAGAGTTACATAAATTGTGAATGAGAAGGAAATTCCCCTATCTGTCCATTCTTTTCTGTAAGAACAAACCTTTTTGGTCCCTAACCTGTCCATTGTTATCTCTAGGTTGTTGCTGTTGTTCACTCACTAAGTTGTGTCCAATTCTTTGCAACTGCATGAATTGCAGCATGCCAGGCCTCCTCCCTGTCCTTCAGTATTTCCCTGAGTTTGCACAAACTCATGCCCATTGAGTCAGCAATGCCATCCAGCTATCTCATCCTCACCCCTTTCTCCTCCTGCCCTCAATCTTTCCAAGAATCAGGGTCTTTTCTAGTGAGTTGTCTCTTCACATTACATGGCCAAAGTATTGGAACTTCAGCTTCAGCATCAGTCCTTTTAGTGAATATTCAGGGTTGATTTCCTTTAAGATTGACTGGTTTACCTCCTTGCTGTCCTCTCAAGAGCCTTCTCCAGATACACCTGCCATAAGATAAGGGCAGGAGAATGACCCCCATGTCCCACTGGTTCGAGGGCCCCGAACTCTCAAGGTCTTGCTGCTTTTGAAAGGATTGACCTGCCGGGGAATTCTTACTGAGTCCAGCCAACTGCTTAGTTAACTGCAGGTCTCAGTCAGAGACTCCTTTCCTTCTAGAAGTCTGAAGCAGCTTCACCCTGTTTCCTTAGTGCATTTTCTAGATCATGTAGCCACAAGATGTTCTCTGAAAAACCAACCAAACGAGCCACAAAAACAGAGAAAATAGTACCCTCTGGCTTCCTTATGTAAAACATCCTCATATTTGCCTGTCCTTCAACATCAAAGCTAAACTTCTCTTTGGCCATTTCATTCTCTCTGTCTTTCACAATTCATGCTTGGGCACCAAGCAGACTCAAGAAAAGACTTCTAAAAATTCCTGCTGTTCCAAAGAAGGATTCATGTTGATGTATGGCAAAATCAGTACAATATTGTAGAGTAATTAACCTCCAATTAAAATAAATAAATTTATATTAAAAAAAAAAGAACTACAAAACAAAGAGGGAGAAAACAGCAGGGGAAGCCCAATTTCCTGAAGAGGGAAGGGGAGGCAGCCATCTTGGCTGCCAACTCATTCCAGCATCCAAGCAATGCCTTTATTTACTTGGCAAACCACAAACCAGCAATTACCCAAGACAAGAAGTGAAGTGGTTTTTATTCTTGCCTGCATGAGGGAAATGACAAAAATTTTTATCTTGCTCTCCAAAGAACCAGTCTTGGCCCAACAGAAAAAAAAAAAAAAAAAGCACTACTGTGTTGTGTCCTGTGATGAGAATATTTCTAGAATGTTTCAAAGAATTGATCATGGGGCCAGAGCCTTAGGAAATGTATTAGGTGACACAGCTTGGGGAAAATAGGTGTTTCTGTGAAGAAAGTAAAGCAGGATTTACTTCTTTTTTCTTCTTTATATATATGCAATATATATATATATATATAACATATATATTATACATATGTAATATATATAACATATATTATATATATATATATGTTTTATTGAAGTCTAGTTGACTTACAATGTTTCAAGTGCACAGCAAGGTGATTCAGTTATACATATACGCATACATTATTTTTGAAATTATTTTCCACTATAAGTTATCACAAGATATTGACTATAATTCTCTGAAGCAGGACTTACTTTTGATTATCTTAACCTTAGTTTTTCAGGCTCACCTCTTTTCCTTACCCTCTAAAGTTTAGCAGCTTAGGAGCATGAGTGCGATGACTTCTGAAACTGCCTACCTGGAGTTAGGACAAACTTCACAGCCTGTCTTTAATATAGGCATCAGTCCCAGGACCTTTAGATTCCCAGGTCCCCTTTGTGTCTGACTTGCTGACACAACTCGAGAGTTCTTTCTACTTCTTCTGGCATGATAACTCACTAGGATGACTTGCAGAACTCAGGGAAAGTCTAGACTTATAATGACATCGTTGTCATAGCCAAACGATACAGAGAGAAGCATAAGAAGAGGTCCAGGAGGGCCCCAGCTTCTGCTGTGTACCCTCCAATGTACTGTGGACTATTACAATGAGGGGAGCTCACTGGTGTTTAGGGGGATTTAATTACATGAGTATGATTGACCTCTGATGCTGATGCTGAAGCTGAGGCTCCAATACTTGGGCCACCTGATACAAAGAGATGGTTCATTGGAAGAGACTCTGATGCTGGGAAAGATTGAGGGCAAGAGAAGGGAGTGACAGCGGTCAAGCTGGTTGGATGGCATCATTGACTCAATGGACACAAGTCTGAGCAAACCCCAGGAGATGGTGAAGGGCAGGGAAGGTGATGGTGAAGGACTGGTGTGCTGCAGTTCATGGTGTCACAAAGAGTCAGACACGACTGAGTATAGGCTCAGTCAGACTCACTGAATAACAACAAATGATTGATTGGTTCATGGGCATGTACTTGAATTCAGTTTCCAATTGTTCTATCCTTCTAGAGGTGAGGCTGATATCATATAATACAAAGCCTCAACTCTCTAATCACATAGTTGGTCTTTCTCATATGATGGACCCCTATCCTCAGGCATCTCATTAGCGTAAACTATGTAAGGGCCTACCAGGAGTGACATTATTAGCATAAACTATCAGGTGAGCAGGTGTGATCAGAGGTACTTACGGGAATAGAAAGGACATTCCCAGGACTCAAGAAATTCTGAGAATTTAGAAGCTGTCTCCCATAGCTGAGGACAAAGATAGCTAAATTCCTTATTACACAACAAAGAAGTCCGGATTTGGGCTTAAATATGATCTAAGCAGTGTTCCCCCACCTTTTTGGCACCAGGGACTGGTTTTGTGGAAGACAATTTTTTCATGGACTGGGGCAGAGCAGGGATGGTTTTGAGATGATTCCAGTGCATTACATTTATTTTGCATTTTATTTCTATCATTATTATATCACCTTCACCTCAGATAATCAGGCATTAGATTCTAGAGGTTGGGGACATCAATGGATTTCGCCATTTTATCTCTTCTCCACCTTAGACCAAATTATCTTAATTGATTTAGGATGCTGCCAACTCAGCATGGGATTCTGAGAGTTCAATCACCTGAATCTCCTCCTGGATCCCCTATCTCACTGTGTAATCTTGGAAAAGTCTTTTAACTGGCTGAGCCTCAGTGTCCCTAACTGCAAGTGGAAATGTTAGACTGCAATATCTCTGTGGACTACTAATACATCAAACTGATGCTTCTGTGGCTAAGCTACTAAGGCTCTCTGAGACTCAATCTCCTTATCTTTAAAATAAGAGGGTTGGATTAAATGATTTCTAAGGCCTCTTGCTGAGCTTATAATGTGATTTTCATACCTTAAGACCTCCTCAATGTGTAAGGAAAAGATGACTCATTGCTTTTCCACATGGTGGATAGCATTTTCGAGTTTATTGTTCTCTCCTCTCCAGAAATAAGATGTTGGCTGTCTACTACCTTATCAGCAACCCCTCGCACAGATGCATGAGAGGATGCCAAAGATTTTTCTTAGTTCTGGAGAAATGAAAGAAACAGAAGGTAGGAAACAGGAATAAGTTTAAAGTCTGTGCCAAAGAAGACTGGGTAATGGGCCAGCCAAGAAGGCACGGCTAAAGGAATTTTTCTCCTCTAGACAGATCTTAATTTTGCTTTAAATACTGTGTTGCAAAGTATAGGAAACCATTTACAGGAAAAGGACCTCAGTTCCAAAATGCGAGCATTTTCTGACTGTCAGGCAAATGTGTTTTTTCTGGAGGCCTATAAATATTTTGTACATAAAAATATGAAATAAATAAATACTGCATGATAATGCTACTAATATTCCCTGAAGCAAAAACAAAAAGTGTCCCTTTGCAGTTTTTAAGACTCCCCTGCTCTACGTCTTTGCCATTAAAGTTGGCAAAAACAAAACAACAACAACAACAACACAAAAAAGCATTCGTTTACTTCCTAGTATGTCTGACTCCCTAAACCAGAAACTTTTAAACTTTTTTGATAACGTACCTCCAAAATGGGTATAAAGTTCCAGCACATCCCCCAAACATATATCATTTATTTATATTTTAATATAAATTTATTTATTTTAATTGGAAGTTAATTACTTTACAACATTGTATTGGTTTTGCCATACATCAGCATGAATCTGCCACAAGTATACACGTGTTGCCCATCCTGAACCCTCCTTCCTCCTCCCTCCTTGTACCATCCACACGGAGGAAACCAGAACTGAAAGAGACACGTGTACCCCAATGTTCATTGCAGCACTGTTTATAATAGCCAGGACATGGAAGCAGCCTAGATGTCCATCAGCAGGTGAATGGATAAGAAAGCTGTGGTACATATACACAATGGAATATTACTCAGCCATTAAAAAGAACACATTTGAATCAGTTCTAATGAGGTGGATGAAACTGGAGCCGGTTATATAGAGTGAAGTAAGCCAGAAAGCAAAACACCAATACAGTATACTAAGGCATATATATGGAATTTAGAAAGATGGTAACGATAACCCTGTATATCATTTATTTTAAAATCACACATATGTCATATTTTATCAAAATATATCTATTTTACACAAAACAATAGAAAGAAAAGACAGCTAAGTTAAAAAATGAATTTATTTACAATAATTTCATTTGATATAACAAAAAAATCTCATTTATTTCACTAAAACATCTCAGTATTAAAAATATTTTAGTGAAGACAATGTGACTAAATATAATCTATTACTTTTGGAAATTGTAGTTTGTTATAACGTGATACAACAGTTTGAAAATCTGGTTGAATATTCAGTCTGATACTTGATATTAATGGTCATCGTGACTGGAAAAAATTTTTTAATATTTATTTATTTGGCTGTGTCAGGTCTTAAATCATATAGGATCTTAAGTTGCAGCACACAGATTCTCTAGTTGTGGCACTCAGGCTTAGTTGCCCAGCGGGATGTGGGATTTTAGTTCCCTGACTAGACATTGAACTCAAGTCTCCTGCACTGCAAGGAGGATACTTAACCACTGGACCACCAGGGAAATCCCTCTAACTGAAAATTCTAAAACCAAATAGTACAGGGTTCAAATAGAAGAACTGTGTCATTGGCTGAACTGATTAAGTCATAATAATTATTTTTCAACTATGCAAATACATTGGTTCAAATCTGACTAGTATATTTTATACTCCCTAAGATTCATTACATTTTCTGTAAACAAAATGGGAAGTACTGAATTGCTATCTATGTCTGTGTGTCTGATTCTATATGTGTTATCGTGCATGCGTGCTTTCCTGCTAAGTCACTCCAGTCATGACTGACTCAATGACTGACTCATGGCCTGCAACCTGCCAGGCCAGGCTCCTCTGTCCATGGGGTTCTCCAGGCAAGAAGACTGGAGTGGGTTGCCATGCCCTCCTTTAGGGGATCTTCCCAGCCCAGGGATCAAACCTGCATCTCTTACATCTCCTGCTTTGGCAGGCAGCTTCTTTACCACCAGCACCACCTGGGAAGCCCCATATATAATACATAAAATGCATATATAATATGCTGCTGCTGCTGCTGCTGCTAAGTCGCTTCAGTTGTGTCCGACTCTATGCGACCCTATAGATGACAGCCCACCAGGCTTCCCCATCCCTGGGATTCTCCAGGCAAGAATACTGGAGTGGGTTGACATTTCCTTCTCCAATGCATGAAAGTGAAAAGTGAAAGTGAAGTCACTCAGTCATGTCCAGCTCCTAGCAACACTATGGACTGCAGCCTACCAGGCTCCTCTGTCCATGGGATTTTCCAGGCAAGAGTACTGGAGTGGGATGCCATTGCCTTCTCTGATATAATATGCATATATATATCATATATAATCCGCATAATACGGATCCAATATCCAATGGATAATTGAAAAAGCAAGAGAGTTCCAGAAAAACATCTATTTCTGCTTTATCGACTATGCCAAAGCCTTTGACTGTGTGGATCACAATAAACTGTGGAAAATTCTGAAAGAGATGGGCATACCAGACCACCTGTCCTGTCTCTTGAGAAACCTGTATGCAGGTCAGGAAGCAACAGTTAGAACTGGACATGGAACAACAGATTGGTTCCAAATAGGAAAAGGAGTATGTCAAGGCTGTATATTGTCACCCTGTTTATTTAACTTGTATGCAGAGTACATCATGAGAAATGCTGGGTTGGAGGAAGCACAAGCTGGAATCAAGATTGCTGGGAGAAATATTAATAACCTCAGATATGCAGATAACACCATCCTTATGGCAGAAAGTGAAGAAGAACTAAAGAGCTTCTTGATGTAAATGAAAGAGGAGAGTGAAAAAGTTGTCTTAAAGCTCAACCTTCAGAAAAATAAGAATATGGCATCCAGTCCCATCACTTCATGGCAGATAGATAGGGAAACAGTGGAAACAGTGGCTGACTTTATTTTTCTGGTCTCCAAAATCACTGCTAATGGTGATTGCAGCAATGAAATTAAATGACACTTATTTCTTGGAAGGAAAGTTATGACCAACCTAGATAGCACATTAAAAAGCAGAGACATTACTTTGCCAACAAAGGTCTGTCTAGCCAATGCTATTGTTTTTCCAGTGGTCATTAGGTATGTAAAAGTTGAACTATAAAGAAAGCTGAGCACCAAAGAATTGATGCTTTTGAACTGTGGTGTTGGAGAAGACTCTTGAGAGTCCCTTGGACTGCAAGGAAATCCAATCAGTCCATCCTAATGGAGATCAGTCCTGGGTGTTCATTGGAAGGACTGATGTGGAGGCTGAAAGTCCAATACTTTGGCCACCTGATGCTAAGAGCTGACCCATTTGAAAAGACCCTGATGCTGGGAAAGATTGAGGGCAGGAGGAGAAGGGGACAACGGAGGATAAGATGGCTGGATGGCATCACTGATTCGATGGACGTGAGTCTGAGTGAACTCTGGGAGTTGGTGATGGACAGGGAGGCCTGTTCATGGTGCGGTTCATGGGGTCGCAAAGAGTCGGACATGAGTGAGCAACTGAACTGAACTGACTGATGCGTATACTATTTATTACATTTATATTTAATGTCTGTGTACTTATAATACACTTCCTATTTTTAAGACAGTTTTAGTTTCAAAGCAAAATTGAGTCAACATTAAAGAATCCTCATAGAATCCTGTTCCTAACATGCACTGCCTCCTCCATTAGCAATATCCCATACGACGATGATATATTTATTACAATCAAGGAACTCACTTGATATACTGTGTATTTATTACAGTCAAGGAACCCATTACTATCACCCAAAGTCTACAGTTTACATTAGGGTTCACACTTGATGTACAATCTATGTGTTCTGACAACTGTGTAGCAAGTATCCACCAATAATGTACCATATGAAATACTCTATGTAGCCTAAAAATCCTCTGTGATCCCCTGTTTCTCCCTTTTCCCCAACTTCTTGCTGCCACTTATATTCTACGGTTTCCATACTTTTGAGTTTTACATAATGTGATACACTTGGAATAACACAGCATGAAGTCTTTTCAGATTAATTTCTTTCACTTAGTAATATGCATTTAAGGTCCTTCCACAGTCTTTTCAGGGCATGATCTTTCGTTTCTTTTTAGTGCTGAGTAACGTCTCATTGGATGGATGTGCCATATTTTGTTTATCCATTTGCTTACTGAAGGAAATTTTGGTTGCTTTCAAGTTTTGACAATTATGAATAAAGTTGCTGTAAATGTTCATGCTCAGGTTTCTGTCCAGATCTAAGTTTTCAACTCTTTTGGGTAAATACCAAGGAGCACATTGCTGGATTAATAGTCCATGCAGTAATAGGTTAGAATGGGACAATTATCAATTACTATTTCGCTTGATATAGATACAGTTGTCTATACACAGAACTATTTATAGATATTACGTATGGAGTGGTTAGTAGACACACATCTATTTTCTCATTCTGTTGGCTGAGAGCATCTGGAAACAAAGTCACCGCAGTAGCAATGAGACTACCTCGTACCCAGATCTTGGTTTTTCATACCATTTTCTAATAAAAGAAATCCATGCTCTTGGAGAAGCAGCTGGTCCTAAGACTGGGGCAGTGAATTTATGAGATGAATCTGAAGCTTCTTGCAGTTCCAGAAAATAAGAAAGTTATTATTTTTCTTTTCAAAAAAAGTACAATGAAGGGGAATGTCATAGGGACATGAGAGCCTTTGAAAGAGCTGCCAAAGGAAAAGTGAGAACAATTTGAGCAACAAAATAAGACGGTATTCCATTTGAAGTATAAAATAAAAATGGAATGCACACTGATGTAATAAGTTGTTGAATAGGTAAGTGAAGGAGAGGAGACTCATCTCCCACACAGAGGAACTGCAAATAATGTACCAGATAACCCACCCTCAAGGGTTTGGAACATCTCTCTTCACTCCTTAAGTGTGGACCCTACATGGTGACTTCCTTCCAAAGAGCACAGTATGCCAAGAGGGAAACAGGGGTACAGGGGAGAAACCTGACAAATGATGCCTTTACTGTATGATCAAGGTGAACATCTTGCAGTGAGAATTCATGATGCTAGTATGTCATGAGAATGGCATTTTGCCTCTTTGGTCTTCCTCCCAAGAACTCATCATCCCAGTCAAAACGTGAGAAAAACATCAGAAAACCAATGGAAAGAGAGTCTGCAAAATACTGCCAAGGTCATCAAAAACAAGGAAAAATAGGAGAAATTTCATAGCTAAGAGGATTCTAGGGAGATATTCAGGTCAGTTTCAGTTCAGTTGCTCAGTCGTGTCCAATTATTTGTGACCCCATGGACGGCCGTATGCCGGCCTTCTTGTCCATCACCAACTCCCAGAGTTTACTTAAACTCATGTCCATTGAGTTGGTGATGCCATCCAACCATCTCATCCTTTGCCATCTCCTTCTCCTTCTGCCTTCAATCATTCCCAGCATCAGGGTCTTTTCAAATGAGTCAGCTCTTTGCATCAGATGGCCAAAGTATTGGAGTTTCAGCTTCAACATCACTCCTTCCAATGAATATCCAGGACTGATCTCCTTTATGATGGATTGGTTGGATCTCCTTGCAGTCCAAGGGACTTGCAACTCAGCTTTCTTTACAGTCCAACTCTCATATCCATACATGACTACTGGAAAAAGCACACCTTTGACTAGATGGACCTTTGTTGGCAAAGTAATGTCTCTGCTTTTTAAATGACTTCAATAGTATAAAAAGGGAGACATTACATAAATATTATGCAAATATAAATATAAGGTGGTGTTCTGGATGAATTCTGGGGCAGAAGAGGCATATTAGGTAAAAACTAAGGAAATCTGAAGTAATGGATTCAGTTAATGAAAATGGGTTAATATTTATTCATTAGTTGTGACAAATATACTTTAGTAACATAAGATGCTGATTCATTCGAAAAGACCCTGATGCTGGGAAAGAGTCAAGGCAGAAGGCGAACGATGAAAGAGGATGAGATGGTTGGACGGCATCAGCGACTCGATGGACATGAGTCTGAGCAAGTTTCGGGAGTTGGTGATGGACAGGAAGCTGGTGATGGACAGGGAAGCCTGGTGTGCTGCAGTCCATGGAGGCGCAAAGAGTCGGATACTACTGAGCAACTGAACTTGAACATAAGATGCTACTACAAAGGGTAAGTGGCTGTGGGGCATTAGTGAATTTTATACTATCTTCTTAATTTTCCTGTAAACCCAAAACAATTCTGAAACTAAAAATTTATTTAAAATTTTAATTGATATTGACAAATTACTCCATTAAAATGCATCAGTACATACTTCCACCATCAATGTGTGAAAGTCTCTGCTTCTCTGTACCCTTGGTAACCGTGAATATTATCAATCCTTCTAATATTTGTACACTTGAAAGGAGACATATGATATCTTACAGTTAAATTTGCATTTTTAAATTACAAATGAGATTTAGCAACCATCTTCTCATTGATTGGTCATTTATATTTCTTTTTCTACAGCCATACATTGCTATCCTTTGCTTGTTTTTCAGACTGGTTGCTGATCTTTTTCCAACTGAACGCTAGTCTTTTGCCTGTGTAGAGCTCTTAAAGTGAAGTGAAGTCGCTCAGTCGTGCCCGACTCTTTGCGACCCCGTGGACTGTAGCCCACCAGGCTCTTCTGTCCGTGGGATTCTCCAGGCAAGAATACTGGAGCGGGTTGCCATTTCCTTGTAGAGCTCTTGGTGCGGTTAAAAAAATTATCATTTTGTTTTATAGGTTTGCAAAACTTTTTTGCATATTGTGTTTTTTATATTCTTTCATTTTTAAAAAATATGCAAAAATTTAGCACTTTTGGTAATCAAATCTCTCTTCATTTACAAATTCAGATTTTCATCACACTTCTATTTTATTCTCAAATAAAATTCCCAGTGGCTTGATTACTGTAAATGAGTCCCTTCAAGCTTGCTCCTAATTATTTTAGGTGTTCTTTTTTATTTTTTTGGCCATGCCTTGTGTCATGCGGGATCTTAGCTCCTTGTGCAGGAGTTGGATCTGAGTCCCCTACACTGGAAGTGGGGCGTCTTAACGACTGGATCACCAGGGGAGTCCCTAGGTGTCCTTGAAAGTGTGTCTCACACAGGTTCACAGTCCACTATCACTTCAAATCCCTCTTGGGCTTTGCTCTTATTCTTCCGCTGCCATGCTACTTGTTTTCTGAAAGCCACATGGAGACAGGTGCTTTTATCAACCCTGGAGACTCTAATCCCCACACCGAGAGCATTGCCCTTCCACCATGTTAGGTTCCAGTCCTCAGGATGTGAGAACAGGTTGGTTCGATGCAATGGAATAAGTATCTTCCTTTTGGAAGGATGTTTGTTTTCAAACTTGGTTCCTGTACACTTCTGGTTCCTCACCAGTTATTCTGAATATCCTTTGCTGATTTCTCCTGACTTCCTGGTGATTAAATGCCAGATTGATGCTGTAGGACCTGGGCCTTGATCTCCTCTTTAGCAGCAATCATTTATTGGATGATCTCAGCTCATTTCCCTGCTCTAGCTAATGCTTCCCAGTGGCACATATTCCCAGCTGTGATTCTACTCTGACCCTCCTACTCTCTCCTCTCCAGACTCATACACCGAAGCCTGCTCAGCCTTTCCACTTATTTATTTAATAACTGTTTCAGGGTCAGCATGTCCAAAACTGAACTCCTGATCTTTGCTCCCATCTTTAACACCTGAATAACTGGGAACTCTGTCATTCTGACATTTCAGGCCAAAATTGTTAGAGTCAGTCCTTACACTTCATTCCATCTCCAATCTGTCTGGAAATTCAGTTAGCTTTAATTTCAAAGTATATCCATAATCCAAACATTTTCCAAGACTCTTACTGATAAGACCTAGGTCACAGTCACTATCACCTCTCTTCTGGAATTCGCTCACACCTCCTAATCCATCCTCTCACTTCAGGCTTGTCTGCATCATCGATTCTCTATATGGCTACCAGAGAGGTCCTTGTAAAACATGTCAGAATATTTCACTTCTTAGCTTAAAACTCTAAAAAAAAAAAAAAAAGTAAAGTACTCTTTAAACCCCCAAACCTTATAAGTGGCCTCAGGCCCTAAATTATTCTGGCCCCCTGCTATTTCTCTGGTGTGATTACCTTTTTTTTTTTTTTTCTCTCATCTGCTTTATTTTCCACTTTTTCTTTTATTGCCAGTGGATATACTATGGCTGTTTATTTGTTTATTGTATAACTTCCCCCACTAGAGTTTAAACTCTGTGTGGAAGAGATACTTTATTATTTTGTTACCTATACCCCTAGCAGAAAGAACAATGCTGGGTAGTTAGGATGTATTCACAAATATTTGTTGAATAAGTGGATACATCCCATTATGTGCCTGGCAGCCAAATCTGAAGTAAACGCTGAACTCTGGATCTAATTCCATCACTTATGCTTTTTCCTGCTAATCTGTGGCCATATCTAGGTCCGCTGGCGTCTCAGCAGCCAGCACATTGGACCATTTCATGCTGATTCTGTGTGTCCCCGTCTACAGCCTGCTTCAAGGCTCCTCTGTCCGTGTGATTTTTCCAGGCAAGAAGACCGGCACGGGTAGCCATTTCTTTTACCACGGGATCTTCCTGACGCAGGGACCAAACCCGGTCTCCTGCATTGCAGGCAGATTCTTTACCATTTGAACCACCAGAGAAGCCCATCTTTATGAACAGAACTGAATTCCAAGAGTTTTGCAAATGGAGAGGGTCCAGAAAGAGAGCAGAATAGGGTCTCCAGGAGCAAGTTCATAGCATGGGGAGCATGAACAGAAGCACAAAGTAGAGAGGGCTCATGAGAATCTCAGTGCCAGATCTAGTGCCAGTGTGGATGCAGAGGCAAGGCAACAGGACTCATTTTTCTGTGCCCTTTTCCTTCCATCAGATCTCATTTTTCTCTTGGATTCCAATTCCCAGTCACTGTTGGAAAAGGAGCCAGGGCTGTGTGGTGGAAAGAGTCCTGGATTTTTAGAAAGACTTGGGTTAGAATCCTGCTTCTGACACTGAGAGCTGAATGAATTTGGACACACTCGTTAATCTTTGGGAACATCAGTTTCCTCATCCATGAAAGACAGCTAACAATGGTTATTACCTCTCTAGTTCTGTACATGTATTAAAGAAAAAAGGTAAAAGAAAATATACCATACCCAACATACACAACGGAGTGTCAGAATTGTAAATGGAGCCTATTGAGTTGGCAGGAATTGATCAACTTTATATGTGACTTGACATCTCTCTGGCTTTATTTATAGCCTCGGCTGATGGAATTTGTCCTTTTTGTCTCTCTTTTAGACTCTTTTTTCATTCTTTCCTTCCTTGAATGTCCTGTGGTCTGAGTCTTTGGACCCACAGGATTCTTATGTCTCTCTGATTCCTCTGTCCATAAGATGGCAAACTCTTGAGTTTTAGAATAAAGAGAAATAAAAGAGAAGATAGATAGTTTTATCTGGAGAAGAAAGAAGTCAGTTTCTCTCTCTCTCTCTCTCTCTCTCTCTCTCTCTCTCACACACACACACACACATACACACACATTACACGTGGTGATGGAAAAGAGTGAAAATGGAAAGGAAGTGATTTCCATACCCCTGCCTCTGCAGTGCCAGCTACAAAAGCAGAACTGCTTAACAGAGCCCTGGGAAGCCCCCTAAGTGCATCCCGCCCAGCATGGCATCAGCAGGTTCCACCATTAGGAAGCAGCAGGGCAGGTGAGGGTTTAGAATAACATGGGCCCCTGGGGTGTGCAGAACTGCCTTGATTCGAATGGACTGGGGCCCCCCTGGGAGCTCTGGCTTCTGACCCACGAGAGCGGAAAAGGAGGCTTTAAGAATTAGAACTACACTTGAATTCTGGGAGGAAGAAGTGTCTCCAGCACCAGTGAGAGTTATCCCAGGAGCGACATACCTGAAAACAGCAGAGAAAGTGAGACAGAGGGAAAGCCACCTCCACGATGTGTGTGTCTGAGCTGCTACTGCCATTTCCTTGGGCTCCCCTCTGAGTCCCAATCCTCTGCAGAGTAATTCTCACCTAGATTCAGATGAAGTTTCCTTCCCAGCATGGTGTCCTTGAAAGACACACCTATTAGGGCCATAAAAGTCTATGTCTGAATTCCATTTTTGCCAGTCACTAGAGGCTGACTTCAGGAAAGTTATATAACATCTCCGAACCTCATTTTCCTGTCTGTACATTGGAGGTAATAATATTTGTCTCTCAGAATTGCTTGAAGCCTCAAATGAGAGAGCATATGTGTAATATGAATATGCTGTTGTCGACCATTTCTCATTTGCATAGATGATTTCCACGTGGCAAAGCCCCTTTCTCTTTCCCAGTTCTCTGAAGAATTTCTGAGGTTGGGGATTTAAGTGTTAACCAGAAGGAACGTGATTTACATCCCTATCACCAGTGCTCCCTGCTCATTTTATTTCTTCCATTTCTCCCCCATCACCAAGCTCTGGCCTCACCTCCTTTTCTCTTCAGAAAGACAACATGGCCACCGTGGACCACTTGGCACAGCTAGTCTTCCAAAACGCCGGTCTCTTTGAATTGTCTTGTATTTCTCACCTCTGGTATCAACCAAGGAGACCCAAAGAGTCTATCCTGATAAATAAAGGTAATGGAGTGTGCAGTAATGCATAATTTTTTGCACTGATGCCCTCTTAATCCTTTCTGCATATGGTCATGACAATATTAAAAATTCCCAAGAATCTCGCTTCTCTGCTAAAATTCTCAGGTGGCCTCCTGTCTCAATAAGAGGTACAACGTCTCTAAGATGACCTGCAAGGCTCTCCTTTGCCCTTCTCTCTGGTTTTCTAGTTTCCTCTCTAAGCTGATTAGCAGCCAAGAGTGCTAAGGTGTGCCATTCCTTCATCCGTCTTGCTAGATGGGCCACTCAATAATCTTCCTACGTAACTAGCCTTAGTGTTTCACTTTTGTCTTAAAATGGTTCAACAGCTGACTTTTGTTTATTGCGGAACACTGAAGAAATTAATTTAATTCGTGAGCTCTGCAGTCAGGATCCACCCCCTGGAGTCTGTGTAACTGTCGGAAACTAAATCTCATTGTGCCCATTTTATTTATAAAATGAAAATCATAAGAGTACCCTATGTAAAATCTCTGGTACAGTGCCTATCACCTAGTAAGTAATAAATAAATAATAGGTGGTTTTGCTGAAATATATGGCAGATTCTAGACTCCTATAATATCAGGTAAGACATTTTAAAAATCTTTTTAAAGTCTTTATTGAATTTTGTTACAATATTGCCTCTGTTTTATGCTTTGGTCTTTTGGCCCTGAGGCATGAGATCTTAGCTTTCTGATCAGGGATTAAACCCATACCTCCTGCATCTGGAGGCGAAGCCTCAACCTTTGGACTGCCAGGGAAGTCACAAGACTCTTTTTATTAGTAATACCCTCTAAACCTATCTAACTTTAGATTCATCTTGTCTCCGTGTTTTCATAACTGCACTGCCTTGGTCTCTGTTTCTATCTGGCAAATACCCACTTAATCTTCAAGACCCATTATAAAAATTGGATCAGGATGGTAGACTGAATTCACTTTTTTATACCTTTTGCATAAAAATCTCTTTGAATGATGGAAAAAATATTGTAAAAGATAGTAAATATTGAACAGCCCTGGAAAAAATAAAAGAATGTCATCAACGAACCATAATTCCATATGTGTATTTAAAATACAGATGTATATTTAAAATACAGAAAGCAATCAGAATATCTCTATTTCTGGCTATCTGAGAAAGTTTTTGGAAAGCTCCTGAATGAGGGAAAAATACTTGGAAATGATAGATAAAATGTCGCAAGCATTCTTTTAAATGCATAGCTGAGCTTCTGAGAAAGAAGGAGAAATCCCCAGGGACCTGAAACAGAGGGAGATGTTATTCAAGTTGTAAGTTACCACCCATGTAGATCGACTGTGAGAGCATTTGCCATGCTTATTAAGCAAGATGCTTGAGTTTTAGTAGCTGTCACAGAAGAAAACAAGGCCTATGACTTTCTAAAAGTAGAAGTTGCAAATGAAACTCTGCATAAACCTGGAACCCTCAAGAGGCTACACTGTGGGTAAAATAGTGGATCAGAAAATAATATATCCTGGAACAAAGGAGACCGCAAGGAAATCACCTGTAACTGTGTGGGCTTGGGGAGGGAAAACGTCTTTCCTGTATATTTATAACCTTAAGCTGTCCATTATGAAGAAATGAGGTTTTGAGACAGCCCAAGCACATCAGGGTACCTCTCAATAACAAATGAAAATCTCTCAGCAGAGAAATGCCTTCAATTTTAACTTCACAGGATTTTGAAAGCTGGAGAGGCACTGAAGAACATAGCCAGGTTCAAGAAAGAAAGCATGAGAAAACCAAATCAGAAAGCAAGATTCAGCAGAAAGAATAAATACCAGGATTAGACACGCAATCAGCTCAGCTAATAGAATTATTTGATTCAGACAAATAAGTAGAGAATTGAAAGCGAAACTGAAAATATGTGAAATGAGCAGTGCACAATTAAAAACTACAAAGTAAGGTTGCCAAAGAAAACAAATAAATGTTAAAAATAAGATATACTTATTTTTGAAAAAGATAATAGAAAAATTTCGCAGTGGAATAAATATTAGAAGACTTTCAGAATGTGGCACAAATAGTAAAAGAGAAAGAACATGTCAGGTATAAAGAATAAATAGAGAAATTGGAAGTACATACTGAATCAGATTCCTAGGGAAGAAATTGAATGGAGTGTGGGGCAATTGTTGAGGATATAATGGGCAAAATTTTCCATAATAGATAAGGAATTATGTTTCAGATTTAAAACACAATGGAAATGATTCAGGAGAATTTTTTAAAAAATCCACATTTGAACACATTGCTATAATACTGAAGAACACAAAAATAGAGTAAATCTGCTGAAGCAAGAAAGAAGGAAAGGCAGAGAAATATAGCTTTCAGTCCCAAATAAATAGTGTCTTATTTTTCAGGAAAAAAAAAGTGAGTTTATTACAAAAGTTCCTTACTAATGAATGTCTAAAAGATGTACTTTGGGAAGAAGAAACTCATGTCCAGAGGAAGGACTTAGATAAAAGATGGGAGTAGTGAGTAATTTAACAGAGAAATGTGGTAGAGAATTTGGAAAATACTATCTATATGAAACAGTGATAATAATAGCTAACTTGGAGATGTATTAAAGGCAAATTGGAAATTAAAATATATGAGAGGGAGAGGGTGGGATGATTTGGGAGAATGGCATTGAAACATGTATACTATCATGTAGGAAATGAATCGCTAGTCTAGGTTCGATACAGGATGCAGGATACAGGATACAGGATGCTTGGGGCTGGTGCACTGGGATGACCCAGAGAGATGATATGGGAAGGGTGGTGGGAGGGGGATTCAGGGTTGGGAACTCATGTACACCTGTGGTGGAATCATGTCAATGTATGGCAAAACCAATACAGTATTGTAAAGTAAAAAAATAAAATTTAAATTAAAAAAATATGGATAATAATAAAACTGATATGAGTATATTGTAGCAAAATTCTCTAAATTTCTTGTATAATCCTGTAGGATATTGTACACTTAAATTTTAATGATTAGCACAAAAAGAATAGAAAACAGTGTGTAACTTACAAAAAATGAAGAAAAAACTATTTGGCCAACCAAAAACAAGTCAAGAAAAGAGAAAAATAACTATAAAATAGATAAATAGAAAGCAACAATTTATTTTCAGATATATATGAATATACAATATTTATATACTTTATA
Source organism: Ovis canadensis (assembly GCF_042477335.2). Lineage (NCBI taxonomy): Eukaryota > Metazoa > Chordata > Mammalia > Artiodactyla > Bovidae > Ovis > Ovis canadensis. The sequence continues at coordinate 184,289,867 of NC_091247.1, read as the reverse complement.
TACTATATTTATATGCAAAGTATTTACATTATTGTATATAAGACCATCAAGCATATATGTGTATATATTATATACACATGTAAATAAATAAATACATTTGTTGTTGTTCAGTCAGTAAGTTGTGTCCGACTCTTTGAGACCCTACGAACTGCAGCATGCCAGGCTTTCCTGTCCTTCCCTATCTCCCTGAGTTTGCCCAAACTCATGTCTACTGTGTCAGTGATGTCATCCAACAATCTCATCCTCTATTGTCCCCTTCTCCTGACTTCAATCTTTCCCAGCATCAGGGACTTTTCCAATGAGTTGGGCTCTTCTCATCAGGTGGTCAAAGTATTGGAACTTCAGCTTCAGCAGCAGTATTTCCAATGAATACTCAGGGTTGATTTCCTCTGGGATTGAGTGATTTGATCTGCTTGCAGTCCAAGGGACTCTCAAGAGTCTTCTCCAGCACCATAGTTCAAAAGCATCAACTCCATGAACAGTGTGAAAAGAATACTGGAGTGGGTTGCTGTTTCCTTCTCCAAGGGATTTTCCCAACTCAGGGATCAAACTTGTCAACTCCTACATTGGCAGGCGGACTCTTTACCACTGAGCCAGCAGGGAAGTCCACAATAAATACATAGGATTTTTTATAACAGTGTGATGGATGAAATTGTGTCTCCTCTTACATTCATATGTTAAAGCCCCAATCCTTCACAACTCAAAATGTGACCTTATTTGGAAATAGGGTCATGTGGGTGTAAATAGTTAAGACGAGGTCACACAGAAGTAAGGTGGACCCCACATCCAATTATGACCGGTATTCTTAGCAAGGGGTAAAAGTGGACTCAAAGACATAAACACATGGAGGACACGTGTGAAGACTAAGGCAGAGCTCGACTGGGGTGATGCTTCTGTAAGCCAAGGACTGCCAACGTTTGTCATCAATTAGCCAGAAGTTAGGCAAGAGGCGTGGAACTGTCTCTTCCTCACAAACCTCAGAAAGAACAAAAGCTGCTGACACCTCATCTCAGACTTCTAGCCTCCAGAACTCTGAGGCTATAAATGTCTATGTGTAAGTCATCCAGCTTATGATACTTTTTACAGTACAGTTTGGCAGCCTTAACAAACTAATACACTCAGTTGTGTGTGTTTTGCCAGACATGTGTCTTTAGAAGATAAGTACAAACAAAGCTTGAAAGTAAAATAGTTAGAGTAAAGACATATCAGGTAAATTCTGGAAAAAAGAAACCTGACACATTGCAGTAGTATAAGAATTAAAAAAAATAACTTCAGACAGTTTTGTGGAGATAAAAAGGATCACTCTGTGATGATAAAAAAGAAACTGGGAAAATTTGATGATTCTGAAATTGTATGCATATTACATAGCTACATGCACACTGCATACTTACATATGTGCTGTGCTACAAAGCTGAGTCAGTTGTGTCCTGCTCTTTGTGACCCTATGAACTGTAGCCCACCAGGCTCCTTTGTACATGGGATTCTCCAAGCAACAGTGCTGGAGTAGATTGCTGTGCCCTTCGGGATCTTCCCAACCTAGGGATCAAACCTTAGGGATCATCTTTTATGTCTCCTGCATTGGCACGAGGGTTCTTTATCACTAGTGCCACCTGGGATACGTACATAATTTACAAAAGAAAAATAAACAATTCAAAACTAAATTGAAAAAATAGAATTCTAGTGAACTACAAGAAGATATCATAACACACCATTCTTTGTATTTAAAGAAAAAGCAATGGGAAAAAACTGAGTATATAAAAGAATAGAACACAATTGAAAAATAATTTGAGCAATGTAATTGACAAGCTTAATCTAAGAGTACTGAGAACCGTGACTGCAACCCAAAGAATATACATTATTCTTGAGCATATAGTCAATATTTATGAAAATTAGTAACTAGCAGATCATAAGGCTAGGCTCAACAAATTTCCAAAAATAATTATCCCAGGCATCACATTTTTTAATGCAGTGCAACTTAAATTTAAAAAAAAATTAAATTAAGTATTTCAGGAAAGAGCAAGCATTAGAACAATGCAAATAAGACATATCACACTTTATGGGATACAACTGAAGGTATGATTAGAACAAAACTAATATTCTTTTAAATATTGTGCTAAATCTGAAAATTGATGAAACAAAAATTCACTTACCTGTGGCGGATTCATGTTGATGTATGGCAAAACCACTACAATATTGTAAAGTAATTAGCCTCCAATTAAAATTTTAAAAATTATATTAATAAAATAAAATAAAATGGTTACCTGTGAAATAGAAAAAAAAGAAAAAGAATTTAGAGTAAAATAAAAAGGACTAAACCAAAAACCAAACAGGGAAATAACCAGGATGAGAGCATATAACAATAAATAGAAAACAAACTTTAAATGAATAGGAAACGATTGCTAATAGTTTGTTTTTAAACCAATGAAATACATAAACTAATAAAATAGATAACCTAGCATGATTTGTCATACCAAAAAGAGTTAAGGTCTAAGTAAATAATGAGAAAATGAAGTAGAAAAGAAAGATGGTGAGCAAAGATTGAAAATATAAGTGAAAGAATGCTGTTTTAAAATAGATAACTAAAATTTTATTACATGGGCAATTTCTTAAACACAAAGAAAGCCTAGCTCAGTAAAAAAAACAAAAAGGCAAAAATCAAAATAGACTGATAGTATTAAAGAAATTGAATATGAATTAAAAAAAATCATCACAAACAGATTTACAGGTGAGTTCTACTAAAAAAAAAAACAAGAAACAGAGCTCCAATATTACGGAAAATCTCATAAGAAATCAAAGAGTGTTAAGACAATACTATAGTTTTACTGTATAAGACTAATATGACTTTTATACCAATACCAGACAATGATTTTGTGAAAATAAAATGATAAATCTATCACTATGAACTATAAATCTATATAAACTATAAATCACTATAAATCTATCTTATGAACTTAGAGGCCAAACATTCTCTAAATATCTTGGTTAATCAAACATTGTGTGGGTTTTTCTCACCACTCCCCACATTCTCTTTCTGTTTCCATAGACTCACAATTATGATAAAGTTGGATTTACCCCAGAATGCATGAACTTAATATTAGACAATCTATTATTGAAATTCACCACGTTTAGATATTATAGAGAAAAATCATGTGGTTTTCTCAATAGGGAAAGAAAACACAGTTGATAAAGATAAATGTTCACAGGGACAAAAATTCTTGGCAATTAAATGAAAAGAGAACTTGATTTCATAAAGAACATCTCTGTAAAACCCTTAGAAAGAGTCATAATTAGTGGGCAAAACATTAGACTCTCATGCCCTGTCAAATCAGAAATATAACAGGGTTGTCTGGTAGTACTTCTTTTGGGGATCTTGCCAGCTTATAGTATTGCTGCCTTTCCCAAAGGGCATTACTGCATAAATGGTGTTCCCCAGAGTCCTATAGGACTCATCCTGTATGGCTTTGCAACTGAAGTCCTATTAGCAGAACTAGATAAGAAACAAAAAATATTAGGATTGAATAGCTTCCTAATTCTTAGGTATTGCCGGGAGCCAGCACAAGGAATCCCACCCATGGCAAAGGTCATGAGGAAGAGACCCGACAGGCAAAGGCAAGTTGGTTCTCCAGGGAACCTCCCTGGACCTACTCGAGCATCTACCCCAAAACCAGAATCTGTCTGCCTTACTATATTATGCCTTTCACCAACTCCTCTGACATTAACAGGGGGCTGTCCCCCCACCACCTTTTTCTGGAAAAAGTTAATTTAGAGCTTTTAGATAATAAGTCTCCTGGGCATAATAAGAGTGTTTCAATCCAAAAACCCCTCTGATGGGTTTCTATCCTGCCTGACAGGTTTATCTGGACTCTTACAGCTACGCATGTGATTGTTTACAGCCTCCCGACCACGAGAAGCACAGGAAGCGTAAAACATCCTAGGAATGTAGGGCCTTTGAGGAGTCAAAACCATTAGAACAGGACTGATTAAGGGTTTCATTGTTGAGCCAATACTTGCTGCCAAGTTTTCATATCTTTTATTTGTTGATATAGTTGGTATGTAGAAAAAACAGGTAGTAGCCCTGGCATTAGCAACATGAGATCTTTGAATTAAGTACTTTCTTTGTTATAACCCACTGTACCTTTGTTCTACAGGAAGGTAACTTTATTTAGTACTTTGAGGCTGATGCAGATTAAAGAAAAAACACTTCAAGGGAAAATGAGTTTTCTGGTTGATAGACATTTATCTAGGAAAAGAGCCATAAAAATGTTAACAGGCCTCTTGGCCAGAAGATAATGTAAATCACCTGAGACTTTTTGTATACGGGAAGGTATGCAAAAAGAAAGCCTGGTCTCAGTAAGGGTCAGAACTGCTGCCCCTGCATAACTCTGCATATTCCATTATTTCTTTATGTACAACTTGGGGTACATAAGCTGCCTTTGAAAATACAGTTGTGGGTCCTGCACTGATACTTGGCTCCCCCATGTTGTTCTTTTCTTATTCTCCCTTTTCAGGCTAAATTCCCATCTGGAGCATAGACACTTACCGTGTCTACTTATTTGCCTGGGCTTCTAAGACCCACGTGAGAGGGAGCCCAAGGTGGGGCACCCTCTGCTATTCAAGTGAGCGCCTGCAGCCTATATAGATGGTGCAAGTCCCTTGTCTTGGGGCTTTATTGGCTTTCTATGTAAACAAAGGAATGCAGCCTCTTTTCTCCTCTAGTTTTTCACTACAATATTCTTTTCTAATCTCTATTTGAATCTCTAATTAATCTCTCTTTAATCGCCAACTCCATCCCTGCTTTGAATTCCCTGGATCCACTGGGGCTGGACCCCAGCAAAATATTATGTTGTGTATCTAGAAAATCCAATAGAATCAATCTTCAAATTATTAAAATTAATAACAGCATTGCCAAGTTGTCTGGACATAACCAGGGAAGTCCATAAAATAATCATACAAAACATATTTGCCTTCCTATACAACAGCAACAAAGAGTTAATTAGATAGTGATTATTTACAAGGCAGAAAAATGATTAGATACACAGAGGAAAAAATCTAAAAAAAATGTGTAAGATCTTTATTGGTGAATATTATGATATAACACTGGTACAAAACATTGTATCAATTACATACAAAAGTGGGAAAACAGCCTGTGTACATTGATAAAATTAAGATCACAAAGCTGTCTCCTATGCTCAAACATGTGTAAATGTTCAAATAATTCTGGTTAGAATCCAAACCAGGTTATTTATTTAACAAGTTCATTCTAAAATTTATTTGAAAAATTGATGGGCCAAAAATAGCCAGTTCCTTTCTGAGCAAAAAAAATCTGGTGAAGGGACATGCCCTATCACATATCAAAAATTCTAGAAATACATAATATTTTTTAAATATGGCATTTTAAAAGGAATAGACAGATCAAACAATGGACCAGGGTAAAGAGGCAGGAAACAAAATTGTATAAAGAGAAACTTAACAAATTAAAATAGGCATTGCACACCAGTGGAGAAAGGATAGCTTATTGAATAAAAGATGTGGTGCTATTTGATTAGGTACAGGGGGAAAACGGATTCTTAACTCATTCATAAATAAAAATATATTCCTGGTGAACTCAAGACCTAAGTATAATAAGCGATCTTTCTTTTTATAAATTTCTGTCCACATTGTGCTTAATTCTCCAACCAGGGATTGAACCCATTTCCCCTGCAATGAAATCATGGAGTCTTAACTACTGAACCACCAGGGAGTTCCTAACAAGCAAACTTTTTAATCTTTAAAAAATAATTGAGAGGCTATCTATATAAATTTATGGCAGCAAAGTTTTATTTTAATAAAACATGAAAACATAGAGCATAAGGGAAAGTTGCTGTATACAACATTAAAATCAATAGCTTTTATCATAATTCAAGTAAATAAGTAATATAAAGACAGGCTACAAATTACTAAAAGATATCTGCAATTCACTATGATCTATAAGAATTACTAACGATTTACATTTCTCTGATAATGAGTGATGTTGAGCATCTTTTCATATGTTTGTTAGCCATCTGTATGTCTTCTTTAGAGAGAAACGTCTATTCAGTTCTTTGGCCCATTTTTTTGATTGGGTCATTTATTTTTCTGGAATTGAGCTGCAGGAGTTGCTTGTATATTTTTGAGATTAGTTGTTTGTCAGTTGATTCATTTGCTATTATTTTCTCCCATCCTGAAGCCTATCTTTTCACCTTGCTTATAGTTTCCTTTGTTGTGCAGAAGCTTTTAAGTTTAATTAGATCCCATTTGTTTATTTTTGCTTTTATTTCCAATATTCTGGGAGGTGGGCCATAGAGGATCCTGCTGTGATTTATGTCAGAGAGTGTTTTGCCTATGTTCTCCTCTAGGAGTTATATAGTTTCTGGTCTTATGTTTAGATCTTTAATCCATTTTGAGTTTATTTTTGTGTATGGTGTTAGAAAGTGTTCTAGTTTTATTCTTTTACAAGTGGTTGACCAGTTTTCCCAGCACCACTTGTTAAAGAGATTGTCTTTACTCCATTGTATATTCTTGCCTCCTGCTGGGCATACACACTGAGGAAACCAGAACTGAAAGAGACATGTGTAACCCAATGTTAATCACAGCACTGTTTATAAGAGCCAGGACATGGAAGCAACCTAGATGTCCATCAGCAGGCAAATGGATAAGAAACCTGTGGTACATATACACAATGGAGTATTACTCAGCCACTAAAAGAGAGTATTTGAATCAGTTCTAATGAGGTAGATGAAACTGTAGCTTATTATATAGAGTGAAGTAAGCCAGAAAGAAAAACACCAATACAGTATACTAACACATATATATGGAATATAGAAAGATGGTAATGATAATCCTGTATTCGAGACAGCAAAAGAGACACAGATGTATAGAACAGTCTATATATAGAACTCTGTGGGAGAGAGCGAGGATGGGATGATTTTGGAGAATGGCATTGAAACATGTATATTATCATATGTGAAATGAATCGCCAGTCCAGGTTTGATGCATGATACAGGATGCTTGGGGCTGGTGCACTGGGATGACCCAGAGGGATGGGATGAGGAGGGAGGTGGGAGGGGAGTTCAGGATGGGGAACACATGTACACCCGTGGCAGATTCATGTCAATGTATGGGAAAACCAATACAATATTGTAAAGTAATTAGCCTCCAAGTAAAATAAATAAATTTATATTAAAAAATAAAATATTTGAATAACCAAAAAGAAAAAGAATTACTGGCAAGCATATAAGAAACTCCCTCTCAATAAAAAGGTAAAGTTAACCAATAAAATGTTAATTCATAGAAGAAATAACAAAACCTAATAAAATATGAAAGGTACTCTATTTCACCAACATTCAGAGAAATGAAAATTAAAACTGTGAGATACAATTTCATATCTACTATTTAAGCAAAATTTAGAAAGTACGCTGGGGCTTCAAGGATGGCACTAGTGGTAGAGTCTGCCTGCCAATTCAGGAGACTCAGGCAATGCAGCTTTGATCCCTGGGCCAGGAAGATCCCCTGGAGTAGGAAATGGCAACCCACTCCAGTATTCTTGCCTGGAAAATTCCATGGACAAAGGAGTCTGGTGGGCTATAGTTCATGAGGTCGCAAAGAGTGGGACGTGACTGAACAACTGAACACACACACACAGAAAGTATGACAATAATAAGTATTCGAGGATGTGGATAAATGGGAGCTCTTACATGCTCTGGTGCGGTTGGAAACTTTCAAACACTTTGGTGAACAATATGGCAATACCTACTACAGATGAAGATGAACATACTTGATGACCCAGCAATTTTAGTTGTGATTATAAATTGGAACACCAAACACAAAACCTGAAAGAGATGGAGAAAATAAAGCATACTGGGTTGGTCTAAAGGAGAATCAAAGACAGAAACAGTTAACTCTGGGGAGAAGTAATCACTGATGTTAAAGCTCGTTCTCCCATAGACTCTCCTGAGAAATGCTGAGCTCAGAGTGAACATATACAAAGGTCTAGAGGGAACATGAGGAAATCATCAGATAAATTAATTAAAGGGCTAAATTCGAAACAGCTGCTCACATTGAACTTCTCTCCCTCCTCCGTTTTGAACATCTGGTGGCAATAGCTTTTGCCCTTGGGAAAAAGGCTTGAGAAGTGGTATAAAAACAAAGTGAATAGCTTTTCTCTGAAGGGCTCTTCGCAGAAGTGTTGGCACTGAAGAAATAAACATAGAGTCTCAGGTAAACCTGTAAGAGTGTACATACATACAAATAGAACCTCACACTTTTGAAAATGTTAGCTGCCTTTAAGGTCTTCAACAAAGTAGTTGGAAGTGTAGATTTAGCCTGGGAGATTTAACACATTCTGTGTTCAGAGAAATAAGAAATGACATCTAGATTCTAAAGCATAAAAACTTTATATAAGCACTTTCCCCTCATTTGTCAGCACTCATAAAATGTTTTTGCAATGTCCAGAATTTAGACTCATTGACAGGTAAACAGAGATACGTAGTTGGTCAAGAAAAGGGTATACTAGCTTCCACTATTGATCAGTCTAGCCTTAACCTACTGATAGGAGCAGCCAAGAATCAAGAATTTGAAAAAAACATGCACCTTGAAAGAGGCATCAGATTAAATACTCAGAAAAACTGTCTTCCTTCTGCCCCCTCAAAAAATCCCAAACACAACTGAGAATATAGAGAAAGCACTTCAGAATAAATACAGTTAATATCCTCAGGGAGATTAAAAAACCATCTGCTATGAAATAGAACTATAATTCTGGAACTTAAAAATAGGATAATTAGAAAAAATATATTAATAGATAAATGACAGAATGTGAATAGCTGAAGATTCAATTAATGAGCTAAAAGACTGAACCAAGTAATTAGCTCAAGAATACAGTGCAATAAGATGAAGAGATGAAAAAGATAAAAAATATGAGAGAAGAGTTAGGAGGTATGAAGAATAGATACAGAACCTCCAATATCTGTCTGTTAATATGTTCAGAAGGGAAAGTAATAGGCAAAGGAGAGTGGTAGGCAGAATAATGCCGCTACAAAGATAAACAATGGCCTTGTCGCCAATCTGCAAATATGTTACATGATACAGGAGACTGCATAGTGGTTCCCTCCGATATTTCCATGTTCTAATCCTCAGAACCTGTGAATATTAATTTATCAGGTAAAAGAGGCTTTGTAGATGTGATTAAGTTAAGTATCTTGAGATGGGGAGCTTATCTTGAATTATCTGGGTGACCCTGCTTTACTTTCAGTGATCTTTTTAAGAGGGACAGAGAAGGGTCAGAGACAAAGCAGAAAGTGATGCTGAGAGATAGAATTAGCAGAGAGTGGAGTGATGGAGCCAGGAGCCAAGAAATGCCGCCAGCCATCAGAAGTTGGAAATGGCAAAGACCACAGACCACTTTGGAGCCTCCAGGAGGAGCCAGGCATACTGACAACTTGATTTTAGTTCTTTAAGATTCATTTTAGACTTTTGAAATCCAGAACTGTGAGAGGTTATACAGAACTAAATGTAAAACCTAAATTGATAACAGCAAGGAGATAACCAGTCAATCCAAAAGGAAATCAACCCTGAATATTCTTTGGAAGGACTGATGCTGAAACTGAAGCTCCAATAATTTGGCCACCTGATGTAGAGAGCTGACTCGTTAGAAAAGACTCTGATGCTGGGAAAGATTGAGGCCAGGAAAAGGGGATGACAGAGGATGAGATGATTGGATGGCATCACTCACTCAATGAACATGAGTTTGAGCAAACTCTGGGAGATACTGAAGGACAGGAAAGCCTGGTGTGTTTAGTCCATGGGGTCACAAAGAGTTAGACATGGCTTAACAACTAAACAACAAGAAATTGGAACAAATCAGTGGTCATAAAGGAAATGCAAATTAAGATACACATTTAAGATGCCACCACGTATGTATCAGAATGTCTATAATTAAGAAGGCTGATGGTACCAAGAAATGGGAAGGATATGGAGCAACTCAAAATTTCTTGCACAAGGCGGACTTCCCTTGTGGTCCAGTAGTTAAAACTTCACCTTCCAATGCAGGGAATACAGGTTCAGTCCCTGGTTGGGGAGCTAAGATTCCACATGCCTCATGGCCAAAATATCAAAACATAAAACAGAAGCAATACTGTAATATAATTCAATGAAGACTTTCAAGAAATGGTCCACATTCCTTTTTTTTTTTCTTAAATTTCATAACACTACTGGTGTCAATGAAAATGACATAACCACTTTGGAAAAAAGTTTAACAGTTTCTCAAAAACTTTATATATACTTTCCATTGTAATGGGACATTCGATTTCTGGACATTTACCCAATATAAATGAAAGTGTATGCCCATGTGAAGACTTACACACTAATGTTCATAGCAGCTTTCTTTTGTAATGATCTCAAATTGGAAATAACCCAAATGTCCATCAACAGGTAAATGTGTAAACAAATTGTTGTTTATCTTTTCAAATGACTACTATTTACTTAATAACAAGGGCTGAGCTATTTATACATGCAACAACACCAATAAATTTAAAAATACTTATGAGAGTTAAAAACAAAACCAAACAAACGGGGTATATGCAGTTGATTTTATTTATATCAAACCTCTAGAAAATGCATACTAATGAATAAGGCATAAAAAAGATTAGTGGTTGCCTGGGGGTAGGGTGAGAGGCAGAGAGGTCAAAGAGGGAGTGATAGCAGAGGCCATTAATAAACCTCTGGAGATGATTTATCTGCTTGTTTTCTTGATTTTTTGTGATAGATTCATTGGTGTACACATAGGTCAAAGCTTATGAAAATTTACACTTTAAATACATTCAAAGTCTACTGGATCAAAGTTGTTTAAATAAAAACTTTTAAAAACAATAATATGAACAATGGAGCACATGTGTTTTTACATTTGTGGTTTTCTCAGGGTATATGTACAGCAATGGGATTGCTAGGTCGTATGGCAGATTTATTCCTGATTTTTTAAGGGATCTCTGTACTATTCTCCATAATGGCTGTATCAGTTTACATTCCCACTAACAGTATAGGAGGGTTCCCTTTTTCACATCCTCTCCAGCATTTATTGCAGATTTTTTAATGATGGCCATTCGGACTGGTGTGAGGTGATACCTCATTGTAGTTTTGATTTGCATCTCTCTAATAATAAGCAATGTTGAACATCTTTTCGTGTGTTTATTGGCCATCTCTTGTGGACACAGCAGGCCAAGGAGAGGGTGGGATGAACTGAGAAGGCAGCATTGACATATATACATTATCATGTGTAAAGTAGATAGCCAGTGGGAAGCTGCTCTAAAACACAGGGAGTCCAGCCTGGTGTGCTGTGATGACCTGGAGGGGTGGGATGGGGGGATGCAGGGAGGGATATATATATGATATGATATATATATGATACATATATGTACATATATATACATATATGATATATATATGGATAATTCTGACTGATTTGCATTGTTGTATGGCAGAAACCAACACAATATTGTAAAGCAATTTTCCTAAAGAAAACAAATGATAGTATGAACTATAACTTATTGAATAAAATTTGAATACTTTAAAATCAATAGCAAATGAGCAGTAAATCTAAAAGGGATAGATAAAACAATACAGTTTCCGGAAGATAACCTAGGAGACACATTCATTCCACTGAGACAGGCTTAGTTTCGTTAAAGTAGATACAAAGAAACTAGCCATGTTAAAGGAAAAAATTGGTTAATTTGATCAAGCTAAAACTAAAACTTCTGTTAATTAGACAATATTTTTTTAAAAGTAAAAAGGCAAGGCACAGACTAAGGATAGATAGGTGATAGATGATAGAGTATACTCTGAACAATTTTATTTAAATAAAATAAAGAAGGGCAAAGTTAATCTGTGTTTATATAAGCGAAACTACAGTTGCCTTGATTGGGGGGCAAGTCGTGAGAGTTCGTGATGCATGCAGGCTTGGGTATTGGTGATACTTTTTAAAATTTGGGTATAGTTACAAGAGTGACAAGAGTGTTTTCACAATGTACAAATTCAATTAATTTATGATATGTACACTTTTCTGTGTGTATGTTATCCTTCAAATTTATTATGTAGAAGAATAAATTAAAGAATAAAAACATTATAATAGTGAATACTTCTGAGTTGTTTAACATAAAATAAATGCTATTAAAAATTGCATAGAAAGGAAAGAAGAATATATGCCTTTGTTCACTTATAAATGAATTCAAATTCTAAAAAAGAATAAATGAGGAAAACCTTTACTAATGAGATTATGCCTCTTTTCATGCTTCCCTGGTAGCTCAGACAGTAAAGCATCTGCCTACAATGTGGGAGACCTGGGTTTGATCCCTGGGTTGGGAAGATCCCCTAGAGAAGGAAATGGCAACCCACTCCAGTATTCATGCCTGGAAAATCCCATGGATCAAGGAGCCTGGTGGGGTACAGTCCATGGGTTGCAAAGAGTCGGACACGACTGAGCGACTTCACTTCACTTCAATCAACATTGCCACAGTATCTTTTGTAAGTGCTTCTAAAATATCTTGTCCATTATAAAAAATTGTGCTATTTATCTTTTCCTTAGTACTGTGTAAAAGTCCTTTATATATTTAGGATAAAAGTTTTTACTTGGATTTCTCTCTTTCTTTCTATCTATCTGTCTATCATCTGTTTATCTATGCCTTGCCTTTTTACTTTGTAAAATACTGTCTTTTAATTAACAGAAGTCTTAATTTTAAAACAATGGTGAGAAACAATTTCAAGAGAGGGAATTTTTGAGATTTTGAAAAAATTTAAATTAAAAAAAATCTGAGGCTTGCAAAATAAAATATAAATGGGAGGAAGAAAGAAAGGGAAGGTAGGAGAGTTGAGGGGGTGCAGAAAGAGCCTTCCCAAACCAGAGCCAGAGAAAAGATGGTTGTCCATCCTAAAGATGATCAAGCAGGCCAGAGGTTTAGGATGAATAATTCAAGGATGCCCAGATGGTGTCTCTGAGTTCTCTTGTCTCTCAGCATCTGCTTTTTGTTTCAGGGTTTTGAGATGGGTGCTGTAACTTAGAACTTCATATTAGATAGTCATGGTCAAAGAAGAGGAGAAAAGACAAAGGATCTAAGCTGTGTCCCTTTTAAATGCTTTTCTAAAGCCCAGTCCATGACGTGGGTTTGTATCTCTTTGGCTAGAGCCCTGTCACGTGACCACACATGGCTGCATGGTAACCTCGCAAGTGGGGGTTCTGGGTAGAAGTGTGTCCGTCACCCAGCAGGCTGGCTGTCACTGCACTGATTACTAGATCAAATTGGTAGGCTTGGTCCCTTGTCCTGTCTTTTTGGACTGGAATGCATTCTTCTTAAAACTTTCTATGGTCCCTATAGCCTTAAAATAAGCTTAATCTCCTATTTATGAAAGCTAAGCGTTTCATGATCTGGGTCCTGTCTACCTTTTTGTCTTCATCAACTAATACTCAGATTGGCACATAAAACTGCTCTCCTAAATAATTTGCTATTTTCTCTGCATGCTAGGCTATTTCACCCCATGCAGTTCCTTCTGCCTGAAGCCCTCCTTGACCTCAGCACAGAGTGTATTTGGCACTCATCCTCCAGGTTCCTACATCACTGGTGCACTTCCTTTCAGATCAGCAACCAATCTTTATGACAATAGTCTGCCAATTTGTTCTATGCATGTGTGCTCAGTTGCTTCAGTTGTGTTTGACTTTTTGCAATCCCATGGACTGTAGCCTGCCAGACTCCTCAGTCCACGGGATTCTCCAGACAAGAATAATGGAGTGCCTTGCCATGCTCTCCTCATCTTCCCTACTTAGGGATGGAACCCGTGTCTCCTTCCTTTCAGGCAGATTCTTTACTGCTGAGCCACCAGGGAAGCCCCAATTTGTTCTATATCCCTTACTGAGTTGGGATTTTCATGGCAGAAACTCTGTTGCTTATCTCTGCAACCTCCGTCCCTGAGATAGCAGTTGCTAAATTAATGTTTATTGAATGGATAAAAGCTAAGAAGAAGGGAAAGAATATACCAGCTCTGTAATTTTACCAAGCATAAACCTCAAAACACTGGGGGAAGGCATTCCTCTCCAGTAAAGCAACATCTGGCAGGCATCTGCAAGTCCTCCTTTGTTGAGAAGCTTCTGGGAAATCAGAAATGTTTGTAATAAAAGGTTTGGGATTTTCCTTCCATAGGGTGTTCACTGAGCCCCACGAGGTGCTCTGGGGAAGAGCTCAGGTTAGCAGCCAAGCAGAACCTGATTATAGATCAGCTGTCAAACTGTAGAAGAAATCTTTCTCATGCTGGACAGATTGCTTGGTGAGGATCATTAACCATTCGGGACACATGACATTTTTTTTCCTTTAAAATTGCTTTCAAATCTAGCTATATGAAAATGAAACCCCATTATGACAAAATCATTTTTCATTTATTATTGGAATCTCATCCTTCAAGTGCAATTAGGGAGAATTTGAAGTTGTCTCCCAGTCTTTGAGTTAGATCAGGATCAATAAAATGTTGACTTGGAAAGGGGATGAAGATTGAGTTGGCCTCCAACTACTTATATATATGGAGCTCCTACTGTGTACAAGACAATTAACATAAATTAGTATGTTTATTCTTAACATAAAGTGAAAGTGATAGTCACCCAGTCATGTGCCAGGGTCCAGCCCCGGTGGATCCAGGGTGATTCGAAGGTGGGGACGGAGTCGGCGTCCTGGAAAAAACTTATTTAATTACAGATATAGAGGGAGATTAGAAACAGATAGTGTAGTAGGAGAATTGGTGGAGAAAAGAGGCTGAATAACTGGTTTACATGGAATACCAATCACCACCTACGTAGGCCACAGGCGTCTTTCCATTCTCCCGAAGGAGAGGCGGCACTGAGGCCTCCCCGGTCTGGTCTCAGAAGCCCAGGCAGAATTAGCAGGCTTGGTGAGTACCCACATTTCAGATGGGAATTCAGCCAGGAAAACGGGGAGCGAGAAAGAAACGACACAGGGGAATCAGTCTTTCCAGAAACTGATCCGATTTCTTTATTTTTCAGGTTTGTTTATATACCTTTTTGTTATACATAGGGATGAATACAGAGTCACGTGGGGGTCAGCATACCTGACCCTTGTCACAATCAGACCTGACCCTGTCACAATTATACAAAGGTCTTATGAGTTTCATCATCTTCTAGCCATGAGGTCTGCTAACATTTTATGGCCCTTTCTGATACCGGTCAGTTAACCAGAAAACTTATTTTTCCAGGGGTGATTTTTTCTTAAATCAGGAGCCACCCTCCAAATAAAGTTGCATTCCTATAGGGTGAGGGTGTAGTGAGTTACAATCAAGAAAGGAATTTACTTAACCTAAGGTTTAACATGATTAATCTTAAAGGTTAATACTTATTTCTCCTATATGCTAGTTATATTCATTATAAGGGCAGGAATATGGAGATTTAGCAGCAAATATTGGCTCAACAAATGTAAACCCTTCACCAATGTTCCCCTTAAGATCTATTTTGTCTTAAGATAGTGATAAAGTTACATTTTTGCATAGCAAGGACACAGTGATTTATAACAAAGTACAGTGGTCTATAATAAAAGAGAAAATTCATTAACTCAAAAGTCTAGTATTGCTAACATCAAAAACTACTATATTTCCTTTTCTATATTCCAAATACATTGATTAATATATTCCCAGGTGCCTAAGGATATGGAGGCCTGATGGCAATCATTGACTCATCAATGAAAAAAGCCCTATGCTAATACTCCAAACTATCTGTGCTGTTTATTGTTGAGAGGTTGTCACACACATGAGCTAGTCTGTCAGCAGAGAGGTTTGACCTGAGACATCCTTGTCACACCCAGGGCAAGGAATTAGCAGTAATTATTGGCACGACAAATGAAAAAAACCCTTCACCAATATAATTCCTAATTGACCCACTAATACTATACTAATGATCTTCTAACTTCTCAAAAGAGTCTGTATTTAGAAAGTTTTAAAACATCCCTTGCCTCTCACAGTTGGGAGGCTGTAAACAATCACATGCAGCCGGACGAGCCTGATCAGGCAGGCCAGCGAACCTTCAGAGTTCCTAAGCTGAAACACTCTTGTCACGCCCAGGAATTTTTATTAACTGGAGCTGCAAGTTAACTCCTTCTCTGAGAGAAATGGTTATGGGGGAGAGCTCCCCGTAAAGTACTCTGATTTGGGGGTAGATGCTCGGGAACAGGGGGTTTCCTGAGGCTTGATCACGCCTTTGCGTATGCCAAGCTTCCTTCCTCATGACCTTTGCCATGGGCGGAGTTCCTCACGCTGGCTCCCAACAGTCATGCCTCTTTGCGACCCATGGACTACACAGTCCAGGGAATTCTCCACATGAGGAGGTACTTATTATTATAATGACAAAAATGGATTTCAAAGAGCATAAGCAAAGGTACAGGCTGATAGGCGTGTGTCAGAACCAACATCTGCCATTAGGGAATTAATTTATTCATCTAATAAATAAATAATGATTGACTGCCTGATGTAAATTCCATCTCTGGATGTAACAGTCAGAAAAATGAGGTCACAAAACATAGTATTTGGTTGTCACAACTGAGAGGGGTGGTACTGGCATTCAGTGAGTACTGGCCGGGGATACCACTGAACATCCCACAGTGCACAGGACAGTCTTTGATCCCTGACAAAGATTTATCCAACCCCAAATGTCAGTAGTAGGACTTCCCTGGTGGTTCAGTCAGCAAAGAGTCAACTGGAAATGCAGGAGACTGCCTGCAACGCAGGAACACTGGTTTTGATCCCTGGGTTGGGAAGATCTCCTGGAGAAGGAAATGGCAACCCACTCCAGTATTCTTGGCTGGGAAATCCCATGGGCAGAGGAAACTGGCAGGCCACAGTCCACGGAGTCACAGAGTTAGATAAAACTTAGCAACTAAACCAGCACCACCACCACCACCAGTGTCAGTAGGGCGGATACTGAAAAATCCTGATACACACACAGACACATACGCACATACACTTCATCACCACTGTCACCAACCCTCTCAACTTACCGTTTCTTCATAAACACTTCAGAGATGATGAATGTCAACTTTAAATCAGAAAATCCAACTTTATTGAAACCATCCAGATTATGGAACTGTATAGACACATGTTCTGTTCAGTTCAGTCTCTCCATCATGTCTGACTCTTTGCAACCCCATGAATCACAGCACGCCAGGCCTCCCTGTCCATCACCAACTCCGGGAGTTCACTCAAACTCACGTCCATTGAGTCAGTGATGCCATCCAGCCATCTCATCCTCTGTCATCCCCTTCTCCTCCTGTCCCCAATCCCTTCCAGCATCAGAGTCTTTTCCAATGATTATGCTTGAATAAATAAATTAGGAGTAGATTAAAAACTGGAATTTATAAGATTAAATCTGTGTTATTAATTTAACCCATTAGAGGTACTCTAAGCACTTTTCCTGTCTTTAATAATTATATTAAAAAGTTAAAGACTTTACAATTATTACAAGAAATGAGTAAGTAAGTGGTAAGGTTCTTAGGATTCTCTGAGGTGTTTTGGTTTGAAATTTAGAACTTTTTTTCTATAGAAATCCAAGAAGATATTAAGACATCCTAGTTTATAGAAGTATGAAGTAAAACTGTTTATTTTTTTAAACTTTTCATTTTATATGGTGAGTGTGTGTGTTCTCAGTTGTGTCTGACTCTTCGCTACCTCTTGGACTGTAGCCCTCTAGGCTCCTCTGTCCATGGAATTTCCTGTGCAAGAATACTTGAGTGGGGTGCCATTTCCTTTCCAGGGGCTCTTCACCACCCAAGGATTCAACCCTCTTGGCAGGGAGATTCTTTACCACTAGTGCCTCCAACCTGACAGCATATTAAAAAGCAGAGACGTTACTTTACCAACAAAGGTCCGTCTAGTCAAAGCTATGGTTTTTCCAGTAGTCATGTATGGATGTGAGAGTTGGACTATAAAGAAAGCTGAGCACAAAAGAACTGATGCTTTTGAACTGTGGTGTTGGAGAAGAGTCTTGAGAGTCCCTTGGACAGCAAGGAGATCCAACCAGTCAATCCTGAAGGAAATCAGTCCTGAATATTAATTGGAAGGAGTGATGCTGCAGCCGAAACTCCAATATTTTGGCCACCTGATGTGAAGAACTGATTCATTGGAAAAGACTCTGATGCTGGGAAAGATTGAATGTGGGAGGAGAAGGGGACGACAGAGTATGAGAGGGTTGGATGGCATCACCAATGCAATGGACATGAGTTTGAGTAGGCTCTGGGAGTGGTCATGGGCAGGGAAGCCTGGCATGCTGTAGTCCATGGGGTTGCAAAGAGTTGGACATGACTGAGCGACTGAATTGAACTGAGTATTACCTAGTTTCAGGTGGACAGCAAAGGGACTCTGCCATACATATCCATGTATTCATTCTCCCCCAAATTCCCCTCAAAATTATTTTGTTTATTTTATAATAACAATCAGAAGAACAGTAACAACTCAATCTGACTTCCATATCCTAAACACTGAGGTGATCTCTTAAGAGAAAGAAAATATCAAGATTGCTTAAATAATTTTGGAAAAAAATAAAATACTCCACAATTAAAAACTGAGGGTACAAAAATCTAAAGATAGACACTAGTGAATTTGTCTCAGTGGGATCTTCAAAAATCATTCCCAAACCCTTAATAGCCTACTCCTATGCCCAATTCACTCTACAGGAACTGGTAACACCAAGGAATTAAAAAAATATATTTATATATTTTTGCTTCCCTGGTGGCTCAGACAGTAAAGAATCTGCATGGAGTGCAGGAGACCCAGGTCCGATCTCTTGGTCAGGGAGATCCCCTGGAGAAGGGAATAGATATCCACTTCAACGTTCTTGACTGGAGAATTCCACTGACAGAGGAGTCTGGCAAGCTACAGTCCATGGGGTCGCAAAGAGTCACGACTGAAACGACTGACACTTTCACTTTTCAAAGAAGGAATAGCAGGCAAAAGTCCTGGAATTTCTATTTCAATGACTTGAGCAATAGCACAGAATAGCGGCAAAGGGTATGAGTCTTGGACTTGTACAGCCCTAATCAAATTTGGCTCTATCAATCATTTATTTTTTATTTTTATTTATGTATTTATTATATTTGGCTGTGCCGGGTCTTAGTTATAGGACGTGAGATCTTTGATCTTCGCTGTGGCAAGCAGGATCTTTAGTTGCAGCATGCGAACTCTTGACAGTAAGTAACTCATAGCTTGTCTGTGCTTCCTTGTGCACTTCTGTACGTTGTGTAGAAATAGAACCCAAATTATACTTTTAAGTAGTGAATATAAGTAAAGCATTTCTAGGTGATATTAGAGTTACGTTGTTGCCATTGTGGCAGATGTCGTCATTATCTTTAGTAAACTGATGAGTGGTTCTAGAGTTGGAATCGTAATAGAGAAAAAGGAGGCAAAGCCAAGGATCAGGACTGTGCAGACTGCAGACACGGCCGAACTTGCCACATCAGTTGGACCCATTCACCATCACAAATTAGTGGTCACTTCAACTCCAATTTCTTCCCGAACTCCCAAGGCTTGAGGAAGCCATACTGTCTTCCTCTCCCACTTGCCTCTTAGTGGGTTCATGTGTGTGTGTGTGTGTGTGTGTGTGTGTGTGTGTGTGCGTGCACTAAGTTGCTTTTTGTGTCTGACTCTTCTCGACCCTATCGACTGTAGCCTGCCAGGCTCATCTGTCCAAGGGATCCTCCAAGCAAGAATACTAGAGTGGGTTGTCATGCCCTTCTCCAGTCTTACGTCTCCAGCATTGGCAGGCTGGTTCTTTACCACCAGTGCCACCTGGGAAATCCCTGCCTCTTAGTGAGACTGCTCCTGCCACACACAGTCTGTGCAACAGTTGAAAACTCCTTTTAAAAAAGAAGTTAGACCATGCCACTCCCTGGCTCAATACCTTACAATGATTACTCATTTCTTCACAGTGACAGACAAGGTCCTTATGATGACCCTTTAGGCTTTCCGTGGTCCAGTTCTTCTTACCTCTTTGTTCTCCTGGTATTCTCCCCTCCCTGGCTCCACTCCAGCCCCTCAGGCTCCTTATTGCTTTTCAAACACAGCCAATGTGCTCCTGCCACAGACCCTTTGCATTATCTATTCTCTCTGCCTAGGATGTTCTTCCCACTGAACTAACTATCTACTTCACATCTTTGCTCAAATATCCTTTTTCAATGCAACCTACAGCAGCCACACTATTTAATGAAACTACCTGCCTCCTCAACTTCAACCCCTTGGCCAACTTGGTCCTTCTTTCCCTGCAGTACAGTTACCATCATGACCCTGTCTCGGACCAACCCATAGCATCCTAACAGGATCCTTATCACTATACTTGCCACCCTGTCTGATACTCACAGAAGCCAGGGTGTGCAGGAGTCATTGCATTTCAATACACTGCATAATTCACTTAATTGTTATGCGTACTATTTATTTCCTTTCTGACCTTGCTAGAATGTAAGATCCAGGAGGGCAGAGATCTTTGTTTCATTCAGTGATATCTTACAAGCACCTTGTACAATGTTTGGCACACAGGAGAAACTCAAAACCTGAACCATGAATGAATCTCTTTCATTCTTACCCAGAACATGATAGCCAGACTCCTCAGGCAAGGAGAGCCCTGGGGACATTCATTCATTCATTCATTCAATCATCCACTCACCCTACTAAGATATATTGAGTGTCTATTTTGCTTTCTGCCTTTGGTGAGGTATTATCAAAACAATGATGTTTTACCTCTGTCTCTTCTCAGCCTCCACCCATTCATTTTATACTCCATCCCCACTTAGTTCATTAATTTTTCCCAAGCATACAATGTTCTTTCAAACTCTGAGTTCATTGACCCTGTGATTTCCTCTGCACAATGAATAATAATGAATAATAGCTAACATTTATTGAGGGCTCTGGTCCAGTGCTTTAAATGCATTTATTTATTTAGCCTTCATATCAATACAGAGATTTAGGCACTTTTAATATCCCTATGTTGACAATGGAAGAAAGCCAAGGCCCAGGAGGGTGAATTAAATTGTCTAATGTCATGTAGCTGGTGAGCAATTCAAACACAGGGCATTTGATTCCAAAATATCTCTTCTTTTAACCACTATACAACAGAGGAAGACCTTTTTTGTTGTTCTTTATATGCCCTGAATCTTGTCTTTGCCTAAATTAGAGGTCATGAACTTAAGAGCATTCAGGAACCAAGCAGGTAACAAAAATATATGAAGGCATTAGATAAAATTATGGGAGTAGTGGGCTTGTAATAAATTAGCAACTTGTCTAATTTTCTTATAAACACTGGTATGTGCTGACCAAAGCATGTTTCTGCTGGATTCAGTCCATAGGTTTGAGAATCAGCCACGCTGCTTTGGCCACATCTCAAAGATCAGTGTTGGTTCTTACTCCCTCTTTGGTGTCTTTGTCTACTTAGTACTTCATCTATGACAGCATCAAGTAAGTCGTTAACACATAACTGATGGAATGCAGATACATATAATATGGGTGGAGTTCAAGGTATCCCGGTACATTCCTGAACACATTTAATCTGGTAAGGAGACAGACCTATACTAATGGTATCCAACGTGGAGACAGACCTACACTAATGGTACTCACCATTACAACTGCAGGGATAGAAGCTTGTCCAGGATCAAGTAGAGGGCCGACGGAGAAAGGGGTGGAAATGCTCGGTAAAGGCATCAAGGAGGAGCTTGACTCTGAAGTTGACAGAGGGAAGCAACTGGAGGGGAAGAAAGTGGTTGAGGGAGGGTTTTCTTACTACAGAAGGCATTTGAGTATGTTACTCATCTGAAAGGAAGCAGCCTAGAGAGATTCTGGAGGTACAGGGTTTGAGCTGAGATGGAAAGGCATGAGATCAAGATCACTGGTCAAGGGTATCCACACACAAAGAGACCATGGCCTCTGAGCCTGGGAGAAAGGAGATGTAAATGCGAATTGAAGTTACATTTTCAGTATCCCACTAGGAAGTGTGGGAAGGTCTCATCCAATATCATCAATTTTCTCAAGGAAGTAGGAAAGAAGGACCTCCAGTCAGAGGGCCATTTTCATAATCACATGGCCCATGTTCCAGAGGACATGCTTCTTTTGCTTCTGGGATTGTCTCTGTGTGTCCTTGTACTTTCTCAGGCAGTTGCAGGGTTTTTGTTGCCATAACAACAGGATGTGGTATTTTAAACTAGTTCTTAAAGAGTGTGTGTGTGTGTGTGTGTGTGTGTCTGTGTGTGCTATGCACAAACAGACTTGCATATTGTAGTAAGCATGATGTGACTATGGGCTGAAGTGTCTGTTAGACTAGGTGCTTCTTGTGATTATGCATGTGGATAATAAGTTGGCAGGAGTGTGAATTGTTTTTGTGTGTCAGTGTGTGGAGATGGAGAGGCAGCAACTGAGTATCTCTTTAAGGTATGAGTGTGTTAGGGTATAGGGCTTCCCTGGTGGCTCAGACGGTAAAGCGTCTGTCTGCAATGTAGGAGACCTGGGTTCGATCCCTGGGTTGGGAAGATCCCCTGGAGATGGAAATGGCAGTCCACTCCAGTATTCTTGCCTGGAAAGTCCCATGGACAGTGGAGCCTGGTAGGCTGCTGTCCATGGGGTCGCAAATATCAGCATGACAGTGTGTACAAAAGGGAAAGGTTGGTGTTTGGGCATGTGTGTGTGATATGCAGGTTTCTGTGAGGGAGAACCCACAGGCATGTGAGTTTTGAGTGTGTATGATCAAGTTAGTAGGTATGTGTCTGTGTATATCAGAGAAGGCAATGGCACCCCACTCCAGTACTCTTGCCTGGAAAATCCCATGGACAGAGGAGCCTGGTAGGCAGCAGCCCATGGGGTCACTAAGAGTCAGACACGACTGAGTGACTTGACTTTCACTTTTCACTTTCATGCATTAGAGAAGGAAATGGCAACCCACTCCAGTGTTCTTGCCTGGAGAATCCCAGGGATGGGGGATCCTGGTGGGCTGCCATCTATGGGGTCACACAGAGTTGGACACGACTGAAGCGACTTAGCAGCAGCAGTCTGTGTATATATACCTTGTTATTGTTGTTGTTTAGTCACTAAATCCTATCTGACTGTTTTGCAACACCATGGCCTGTAGTCTGCCAGGCTCCTCTGTCTAGGGGATTTTCCAGGCAAGAATACTGGAGTGGGTGGCCGTTTCCCTGTCCAGAGAATCTTGGTGACCCAGGGATCGAGCTTGCATCTCCTACATTGGCAGACAGATTCTTTATCGCTGAGCCACCATGAAAGTCCCGTGTATATATTTGAGTGATGGCAAATGTGCGTGAAAGTGCATATGGGTGCGTGACAGTATGTATATGAACCTGAGTGTGTGCATACAGGTAGAAACCAGACACTACTGTATGGCCTTGAAACCCTTATGAAGACTTATTAAAATTTTCCACATGCTCCTTTGCATTTTCCATACAGATTTCAAATTTCATTTTGACCATCTTTCATGTTGACAGACTCCGAGAAATGATGTTTGATTTCACCTGGTGTTTGAGTGAGTCACATGCAGAGGACTTCGTGGACACTCTGCAGGTGTGTAAGAGTGATAAAAAGCAAATGTACATCAGAGGGCATGTGAGAATTGTGGTGGTGTGTATGTTTGAGTTTACATATGTTGTATGTGGGAGTTGGTCTCGCTTTGAGAGAAAAAAAACAGAGCCCAGCTCTCTTTCAATAAGTATTTTTAGAGCAAATTCTCTGTGTCAAGCTTTGTTCCAGGTGCTGGGAAACAACAGTAAACAGAAAATCATGTTCCAGCTCTCTGAAAGCTTATATCCTAGTGAGGTGTGACAGACCATAAAGGAATAAGCTGATACATAACACATGGTGGGGGGAGAAGTATTAAGAAGAAAATAGAGCAGATAAGGCAAAAGGAGAGTGATGAAAGGCTCTCTTTTATATCAGATGGTCCTGGAAGCTCTCTCTGGGGAGGTCATCTCTGAGCAGAGGCTGGTTTGTGGTAATGGAGCAAATGGTGAAGTAGCTGGGGAAATTGTTCCTGACATAGAGCAGGAGCACCAAGGTGGGGGGCAGGTACAGGTGGGGTGTTGAGAAGAGCAAGGAGGCCAATGTGGCTGGAACAGGGAATTCTATGAAGATGTAAAATCTTCCTCAATCCTCAAGTACCAAAGTTATCATGTGAAAGTGAAAGTCACTTAGTTGTGTCTGACTCTTTGCAACCCCATGGGTATAGTCGGTGGAATTCTCCAGAATACTGGAGTGGGTAGCCTTTCCCTTCTCCAGGGAATCTTCCCAACCCAGGGATCGAACCCAGGTCTCCCGCATTGCAGGCAGATTCTTTACCAGCTGAGCCACGAGGGAAGTCCAAGAATACTGGAGTGGGTAGCTTATCCCTTCTTCAGCGATCTTTCCAACCCAGGAATCGAACCAGGATCTCCTGCCTTGCAGGTGGATTCTTTACCAACTGAGCTATCAAGTTATCATAAGTTAGTAAATTTGAGGATTTGAGGTCGGTCTCTGACCAGGGAAAGGGTGTACAAAGAAAGCCGGCAAAGAAAGTAGGAAGATCCTGATCATCACAAAGGATAACAGAACTGGAGCAGGGATAAAATCTGGGGGACCTAAGGAAAACCCGGATGTGCCCAAAGTTTAAAACTGCTTGGGTGAGAACACCAAACACAAGACAGGGCTGGAGGATCTGGCCTCCAAACCAGTCTGTGTCACTTGAGTATTGCATGATCCTGAGCACATCATTTGTCCACGTCACCTCTTTAAAAAGTAAATAGTAATCCTTTATCATTTACAATCCTTTATCAAAGGGTTGTTCTGAGAACTGAACATTGTTTAGTCCTCACTCAATAAATATTCTTTAAAAAAATATATATATATATATTTTAATTTATTTGACTTGAGCTTCCCAGGTGGCACCAGTGGTAGAGAACCTACTTGCCAATGCAGGAAACAAAAGAGACATGGGTTTCATCCCTGGGTTGGGAAGATCCCCTGGAGGAGTGCATGGCAACCAACCCACTAAAGTATTCTTGCCTGGGAAATCTCATGGACAGAGAAGCCTGGCAGGCTACAGTTCTTGGGGCCACAAAGAGCTGGACATGACTGAAGCAACTGAGCTTGCAAGCAAGATGAAGGTTTATTCTTTCTCACATAAAGGTTGAACTGGAATAACTTTTCCACAAATGCGGCAAGAGGCCAGGCTGCTTCTCTCTCCCTCTGTGTGCCTCAGTTTCCTCATTTGTAAACTACCAAAAATAGCACTATTTAACTGGTAAGAATTAATCATACAGACAAATCTGTATCTACATCTAGCTTAGACCATGGTCACTTTACAGCAAGCACTATAAAAATATTTGCTATTATTGTATTTATTGGTGAACCCTATATTTTTATAGACTCTTGTTTTTCATTGTTTAACACATATGTAACTTCTTCCAAGGCAACGGTAACTATGTGCAGGTAGAATATGAGGTTATATGGGCTTCCCCGGTGGTGCTAGTGGTAAAGAAACTGCCTGCCAATGCAGGAAATGTAAGAGACACGGTTTGATCCCTGGGTTGGGAAGATCCCCTGGAGGAGGGCATGGAAATACACTCCAGAATCTTGCCTGGAGAAGCCCATGGACAGAGGAGCCTGGCGGACTATAGTCCATAGGGTCACGCAGTCAGACACAACTGAAGTGACTTAGCACACACACACATACTAGCTATATATAAGCTTGTTTTCTAATATATTATAATCACTACTAAAACAAACCCGCAGTTTAAACATGTGACATCTGCAGTCATCTTATACATTACCGGTGCACCTGCCCCCACCTCAGGAAGTTACCTGACCTGCAGTGAGAAGACTCAGACTCCAGTTATCTGCGGTTTGACCCTGGACTGTCGTTTCTCTCTTCTGACACTCAGTGTCCTCCTGTATTAGACACACAGAGAGTAACGTCCATTTCAGGTGCTGGTTGAGAAGACTAGGTGATAAAGCACCAAGACTCCAAGCCTGGTGTGGAATGGGTGTGTAGCAAAGTCCATCTGAATCTGAAACTCCCCAATGACAGGTTTTGTTTTTGTTCCCCTCTGAGAAAGGTGGACTGTGGGGAGAGTCTTCCTTTAAAGGCTTTTGGAGAGGAAGTAGCAGCTTTAGAAGTCAATGGCCCATGACTATCTTCTTTGCTGGATAGAGAAGTCTCTTCTTTGAAGACTGAGATACTGAATCTGCCATGTAATTGTCCATTTCTTACAGTTCCTGCTAATAGGAGGGCATACAGAGGTCAAGAGCAAGGTGACCTCCAAAGCTAAGATGGTTCCTTGGGAAAACAGCTCCCTTCTACTTGCCTCCCCTACCTCCACTTTTTCCCCCTTTCCATCTGTTCCTCCAACAGTTTCTAGGGATAAATTTTCTTAGAACTGGGGAAGGCGCTCTGTTAGGGAGATGCAGCTCCTTATCCTAACAAGGTCACGCTGTCTCCACCTGCTCCGTTTCCTTCTTATCTCTCCCCGGCTCTTCCAGATCTCTGACTCATCACCCGTCTCCTACTTCCTCTCTTCTTTGTTTCTAACACTCCCATCCTCATCTCTGGGGTTTACTTTCCAAGATTAAAAGGAAACGTGCTCCATCTGAAGACATGATGCGACTTTAGGGTCTCCTCTTTCTTTTCAAGGAATTGATCTCCGTTCTTCTGATCTTCCATCCATGATGGCAACTTCAGATTGCAGGGGTGGGAAGTTTTAGATTCTATTCAGTGCACTAGTTACCTGACTTCGGACAAGTCAAGCTATCATACCTTCAAGAGGCCAGTTTTCCTCTTCTGTAAATACTCTCCTCTAGGGGAAATAAAATCAGGAGATATTTTTATGGGACATAGTACAATTCCTGGAATGGAACAACTGTTCAATCAATGTTACATTTTTCTTCTTTGCTTTCTTTTGGTTTTCTTCACTCCACATCTAACTCTCCCATTACAGCAAAGGCTGGAGAGCTTATCCACAAATAGTTGATGAAACTCACAGCTGAGGCTCACAAAGGAGATGAATTTATTTACTGTTGATATTGATGAATATGACATTAGGTTACTGAGTACCTACCTGCATCAGAGCATTTTTTATACCATTTTCATATGTGTTAATTCACTTAAAATCTTTCTAGGACCCTTAAGAAATCAGAATGCTTGTTCATTGCATTCCTTGCATGAAGTCACTGATAAAAAACTAGCACAACTTGAATCTGTGTCCATCTTTTGTGCTTAAGGTGAATACACTTTCCACACTTTCATGCTGGTATGAGATGATGCATCATTCAGGCCTACTCAGGAACACAGAAAATATTTCAGATATCTAAAGCAAAGGGTATTTAATTATACAGCTGATAGAAGAGGTGAAAAACCCTACAGGGTTCCAACAGTTTAAAAAAAAACAAAAACAAAAACACTGCAGGCAACTCTCAGGTTCCAGCAGTAAACTGGTGCTGCTTCAATCCCCTCTAGGGCTTAAATGTCAAGGAGAAACGATGGAATGAACAGAACCCAGAAGTGGAGGCCCTCCAGTGGAGGACCTGAATCCCAGAAGAGATGGTACTAAAACTGGGGATGCTCCCAGAAGTCCAGAGAAAGGGGAAAAGAAATAGCCGAGTTGTCTCCTTGCCAGTCTTCTGCCAGTGCCTCCCATTGCCTGAAACCACTTGGTGATAAAGTGCAAAGGATTCTGGGGAGTGTAGTTCTCTGAGGGGGTGGGCAGTGAGCACAGAGGGAGAGGACCTGGGAGTGAGATTTTGAGAACAAGTGAGCAAAAGGGCCACCAGGGTAGCAATGATGGAACAGAAAGAGAGCTTGAAAGGGGAACTGGTTAACCCTTTACACATGCATTTAAAGACAGAAACAAAGGAAAGTTGTTTGATGGAGGAAGAGGCGCTCACTTCCATTCGAGGTGATTTTCTGCCTGACTGGTTTGACTGAGAGCCTAAGATATTAGGCACCCCACTCCAGTACTCTTGCCTGGAAAATCCCATGGATGGAGGAGCCTGGTGGGCTGCAGTCCATGGGGTCGCTAAGAGTCAGACATGACTGAGCGATTTCCCTTTCACTTTTCACTTTCATGCATTGGAGAAGGAAATGGCAACCCACTCCAGTGTTCTTGCCTGGAGAATCCCAGGAACCGGGGAGCCTGGTGGGCTGCTGTCTATGGGGTCGCACAGAGTCGAACACAACTGAAGCAACTTAGCAGCAGCAGCAGAGAAAAAGCACACTTTAGGGGAGGAAAACAACCCAAGAGAAATTACTGTAATAGGAAGACAACTGTTCCTGCTGATAAATTGGGCACAAGCACTTGAAGAGAGGTTTGTCATGGATACTAATGACCTGCTGCAGGATTTTGGGGAAAGGAGAGTTGATCAGAGCTGGGAAGAAGGCCATTTTCAGGACAGCAGTAGGTGGTGGCATGGGCTGAATCCCCTTATGTTCACTGTAGCTTATAGTGGAAAATGCTTGGAAAACTGTAGGAAGACCATCCCAGGTTGCAATACCTCCTGAGGGGCTGCTGCAGAGACCCTGATCCTCTTCCCTCTAGGAACAACCAGTCTGAAACCAGGAGTGGTCCTGCACTATCCACCCATTGGGGGTAACAGCCAGAGGCAGGTTTAATTCTGTGTTAGAGCAGAAATATATTTGGAGTCGGACACGACTGAAGTGACTTAGCCCCAGCAGCAGCAGCAGCAACAGCACAATGAGTAGAGATATCTACTGCACTTTGCCCCAACTTCCTTTAGCATCTATCTATTTGTCCCTCTGGGTTGGGCATCTGTATTCTGGGGCTAACTTGTATTCTGGTTTCTCACTGGGTGCAGCCAATGGGAGGCACCACCTGAAGTCTGAGAAAGGAGGAGCAAGACATGCAAGCCCATGTTCCCTGCTCCTTCCTTGGCAGCTTCAGGTGGAGGTTATAGTATGTTAAGCCTAAGGCAACACCTTCCTATGGTTGCTAGTCTCTGGTGCTTCATTGCCCCTTAACGGTCTTCTCAACTCCACCCCAAACTCTGTAAACAATCCTTTCTGTTCAACTTTCCCTGCATACCCTTTGAATGTGCTCTTTGTTTGCTGCCTGGACAATGACTGATACAGCATCCATAGGTTACATACATTGTCACAGAATCTCTATCAACAGATCACAGAAAACCTAGATGGTGAGAAGGACCCTGGACACCACTGGGTCTGACTTCCTCATTTTGCAGTTGAAGAAACTGAGGCTCATCATACTTAAGTCAGAGCTGGATGAGAAACGACTCTTATCACAGAATATTTTCCATAACATTACACCAATTTTTTGCCTTAAGTAAAAATATGTTTTTCTCTGTCAATTACCTCTTGTAAAACTAAAACTTGTCATCACAGCAGAACTGCCTTAATAACATGGAGATTCAATCAGCTGCTATTAAGTATAACATACACTGAAGAAAATAGTAGTTTATGTTATGCCACATCAGATTGTTTGAGCTGAAGTTTGTTGTGTTTGTAGCATCAAGAGTTTCCTTCCCAAATCCTATGCCTGTCTAGTCAGCCTTTCTTCTTTTAAATTTCTGGCTGAAATGTAAAAGGGCATCTGGCACTAAAAAAAGTGTAACCATTCACCTGAGACATAAGATGACAGGATGGTGATCATATTCAGCACTAGCCAACAATCAGCATCCCTGGTTCATTTTTTAAATTATTAACTTTTATTGGAATATAGTTGCTTTACAATATTGTGTTATATACACTACTGATACTATGTATAAAATAGGTAACTAATGAAAGTCTGGAGAAGGCAATGGTACCTCACTCCAGTACTCTTGCCTGGAAAATCCTATGGACAGAGGAGCCTGGAAGGCTGCAGTCCACGGGGTCGCTGAGGGTCAGACACGAGTGAGCAACTTCAGTTTCACTTTTCACTTTCATGCATTGGAGAAGGAAATGGCAACCCACTCCAGTGTTCTTGCCTGGAGAATCCCAGGGATGGGGGAGCCTGGTGGGCTGCCGTCTATGGGGTCGCACAGAGTCGGACACGACTGAAGTGACTTAGCAGCAGCAATGAAAGTCTACTGTGTTATACAGTAGATTAACTTACTGTGTTATTCAGTGCTCTCTGGTGATCTAAATGGGAAGGGAATCCAAAAGAAAGGGGGGAGGATTTATATACAAATATAGCTGATTCACTTAGTTATACAACAGCCCTGGTGAAGAGAATTTGAGATTTTTCTCTAATCTTGTCAAACAAAATGAACATGTCTGATGGTCTGCCCCATTTCTAGGAGCCTCCTAAATTGCTCTCACATCCAGGGGTGGTGGGCTTCCCAGGTGGCCCAGTGGTAAAGAATCTGCCTGCCAATGCAGAGATGCAAGGGATGCAGGTTTGATCCCTGGGTTGGGAAGATCCCCTGAAGAAGGAAATGGTAACCCACACCAGTAGTCTTGCTTGGGAAATCCCATGGACAGATGAGCCTGGGGATGGGGGCAGGGGGCGGGGCGGGTGAGGTGTGCAGCATCCATGGGGTCATAAAGAGTTAGACACAACTGAGCGCGCACTCACACACACACACACACACACACACACACGAGGGGTGGTTCTCAGCTATTAAGTTGTATAATCATACTGTGTCTCTGGCCACAGATGATTAGACCAAGAAATGGGAGATATTTAACTCAAGTCAGCCAACTAGTTTCTCTTTCCCAGGGATCTGAAAATAGGAGAGGATGACTTCTGAAGAGAGAGAAGTAAACAGAGAGACAGAGGGTACAGAATCAAGTAGCCAGAAAACTCCAGAACTTGGCTGGTGATTATCCACCAAGTAGACTGGAGAACAGAGAAATCAGACCCACCAAGCCCGAGTGGTGATATGGCTTCTGGTACCAACAGCTCCCATCAAGACTTGGCCATCTTCCTGGCCTGAGATCATGGTTCGTGTCCTCCCATATTACAGTGCTTTCTACTTTTATTTTGTTTAATGTGTATGCTGGTTCCTGCTGTTTAAAAAAATGCCTCTACTGCTCACACTCCCTAAAAGAGTTCCAGTCAACTGTGAAAAAACAGAACTTCCTTGAGGAACAAACTCAGAAGTTCTGGGCTGAAAACGGACTCAGAATCTGCCCCATGAGTCATGACACTTCAATGTACTAGGTTTCCTTAGGTCTGACCTGCAGGAGTTGGCTCAGAAACCCCCTTGGCACTCAGGAAAAAGGAAGAGCTTATTAGAAAAAAGAAAAGTACATTTTACCCTAAGGGTGTAGATCCAGAGAGGTTAAGTAACCACCTATGCAGGGGTTACTTCCCACAAATTCCATTACTCAGTTCTAAGGGAACTTATCTTTACTTGTCCTTATCCCTTGCAGATGAGAAAATGGGAGTGAACAAAATTAAGCAATAGGAATCAAGTTAAAGTAACAGTTGAGTGCTTGAGGTGAAACTTGGAGATGGGATGTTCTACACACAAGATATGATTCCTCCTGCCCTGAGGATCTGATTTGATTATTCCCAGTTTTCAGCTTCACCCACTCTCTTGGGCTGGCATCAGCCTGTCATACATACCTTCCAGAGTTTCTTTCAGGTGTAGAGAGTCCTGAGCACTCAGCCAGTCCAGTGGTTCTCCAGCTTTGCTGTAGTCAGAATCTCCTGTGGGGTGGGATGGGGGAAGTTATGAAAACACAGTTTATTGGGCTTCATCACCAGAGCATCCAATTTACCAGGTCTGGGGTGGGATGGAGATTTGCATTTCTAATAAGTTCCCAGGTGATGATGATGCTGCTGGTCTGGGGACCACAGTTTAAGAGCCTGGTCCACCTCTTTTATTTGACAGGTGAAGATGCTGGGGTTCATAACGTGCAAGCAACCTTCCCTGGGTCACACAGTGAGTAATGCAACCTTTCATCTTAGACTTGCAGCTCCTCATACCTGTCTTTAAATCTGCTTTAACCTGCTCACATATATTTCAGGGTGGACATGAAGGTAAAACTAAGAACAGTAGGTAATTTTTCAGTTATTTGAGAAAGAATGGTTCAGGATACAATTTAGGCATAGAGTAAAAGTTAGAAGTTCGGACTGTGTACTTTTTCTCTGTTCCATGATTTTCTCTCCTGGGAATGAAAGTACTGGGTTATGTAAGGACTCTTGTATCTCTCAGCTGTGGGACAAGATATCCTTCCCTGAAGTCAAGTCCTCATGTAAATTAGGAAACTTGCTATTTAGTAATCATAAGTGATTTTGCCAATTTATTAATCTCTATGACCTCCTCCTCCTTCAATAGGTCCTATGCACACACTGCCACACTCAGTGCCCCCAGCCCTGCAGCAGGCCACCGCCGACCCACGCCTCCACCAGAGACTCCTGGATGCTCACAGGCAAGTGTGGGTCAGCCTCTTGTGGGGTCCCTGCTCCTTTCTCCTGGGTCCTGGTGTGCACAAGGTTCTGTTTGTGCCCTTCCAGAATCTGTTTCCCCAGTCCTATGTAAGTAAGTTCTGCTGGCTCTATGGTGGGTTAATCGTGACCTCCTCCAAGAAGGCTTATGCCATACCCAGGTCTATTGCACCCAGAGCCCCTGCCCCTGCAGCAATCCACTGCTGACACGTACCTCCACAGGAGACACTCAAACACATTTCTGTATCAGCCTCTGAGGGGTCTCTGGGTCCTGGTGTGCACAAGGTATGTTTGAGCCCTCTGAGCAACACTGGCGGGTATGGGGTTTGATTCTAAATGTGATTTCCTCCATCCTATCATTTTGCTGGGGCTTTTCCTTTGCCCTTGGATGTGGATATCTCCTCAAAGTCACTCCAGCACTGCCCCAGCTGCCGCTCCAGCGCCTACCATCTTGCTCGGGCTTCTCTGTAAATCTTTAATCCAAAGTTATGGTTGTTCTGATAGTCATGTATGGATGTGAGAGTAACTAATGCCAAGGATTTGATGTTTTTGAACTGTTGTGTTGGAGAAGACTCTTGAGAGTCCCTTCGACTGCAAGAATTTCCAACCAGTCCATCCTAAAGGAAATTTAGTTCAGTTCAGTTCAGTTGCTCAGTTGTGTCTGACTCTTTGCGACCCCATGAATCGCAGCACACCAGGCCTCCCTGTCCATCACCAATTCCCGGAATTCACTCAGACTCACGTCCATAGAGTTGGTGATGCCATCCAGCCATCTCATCCTCAGTCGTCCCCTTCTCCTCCTGCCCTCAATCCATCCCAGCATGAGAGTCTTTTCCAATGAGTCAACTCTTCGCATGAGGTGGCCAAAGTACTGGAGTTTCAGCTTTAGCATCATTCTTTCCAGAGAAATCCCAGGGCTGATCTCCTTCAGAATGGACTGGTTGGATCTCCTTGCAGTCCAAGGGACCCTCAAGAGTCTTCTCCAACACCACAGTCCAAAAGCATCAATTCTTCAGTACTCAGATTTCTTCACAGTCCAACCCTCACATCCATACATGACCACCGGGAAAACCATAGCCTTGACTAGACGAACCTTTGTTGGCAAAGTAATGTCTCTGCTTTTGAATATGCTGTCTAGGTTGGTCATAACTTTTCTCCCAAGGAGTAAGCGTCTTTTAATTTCATGGCTGCAGTCACCATCTGCAGTGATTTTGGAGCCCCCCCCCCCCAATAAAGTCTGACACTGTTTCCACTGTTTCCCCATCTATTTCCCATGAAGTGATGGGACCGATGCCATTATCTTCGTTTTCTTAATGTTGAGCTTTAAGC
Organism: Ovis canadensis; assembly: GCF_042477335.2. Lineage (NCBI taxonomy): Eukaryota > Metazoa > Chordata > Mammalia > Artiodactyla > Bovidae > Ovis > Ovis canadensis. The sequence continues at coordinate 184,256,130 of NC_091247.1, read as the reverse complement.
CAACTTTTTCACTCTCCTCTTTCACTTTCATCAAGAGGCTCTTTAGTTCCTCTTCACTTTCTGCCATAAGGGTGGTGTCATCTGCATATCTGAGGTTATTGATATTTCTGTCAGCAATCTTGATTCCAGCTTGTGTTTCTTCCAGCCCAGCGTTTCTCATAATGTACTCTGCACATAAGTTAAATAAGCAGGGTGGCAATATACAGCCTTGACATACTACTTTTCCTATTTGGAACCAGTCTGTTGTTCCATGTCCAGTTCTAACTGTTGCTTCCTGACCTGCATATAGGTTTCTCAAGAGGCAGGTCAGGTGGTCTGGTATTCCTATCTCTTTCAGAATTTTCCACAGTTTATTGTGATCCACACAGTCAAAGGCTTTAGCATAGTCAATAAAGCAGAAATAGATGTTTTTCTGGAACTCTCTTGCTTTTTTGATGATCCAGCAGATGTTGGCAATTTGATCTCTGGTTCCCCTGCCTTTTCTAACACCAGTTTGAACATCTAAAAGTTCATGGTTCACGTATTGCTGAAGCCTGGCTTGGAGAATTTAAAACATCACTTTACTAGCATGTGAGATGATTGCAATTGTGTGGTAGTTTGAGTATTCTGTGGCATTGCCTTTCTTTGGGATTGGAATGAAAACTGGCCTTTTCCAGTCGGAGTTGAAACTCCAATACTTTGACCACCTGATGTGAAAAATTGATTCATTTGAAAAGACCTTGATGCTGGGAAAGATTGAAGGTGGGAGGAGGAGATGACAGAGGATGAGATGGTTGGATGGCATCACTGACTCAATGGATATGAGTTTGAGTAAGCTCCGGGAGTTGGTGATGGACAGGGAGGCCTGGCGTCCTGCAGTCCATGGGATCACAAAGAGTTTGACACGACTGAGCAACTGAATTGATGACCTTCTCCATCTACCTGTCAGAAAGAAGTAATTATAACTCCCTCATAGAGTGGTGGAGAACATAAAATGTTGCTAAGCAGAATATCCAACAGAGTCCCTGGAAGGGAGGAGGTTCCCAAGAAATGTTAGTGCTTCTCTCAACTCTCTTTCAAAACCAGAATAAAACAGCTGTAGATTGCTATGTGAATAACAGATCGGTGTAAGAATAGAGTGTAAGACCTTAGAGATTGTCCAGTTCAGTCTAAGCATTTTGTAGATGGAGGGACAGAAACATGAGTAATGAAAGCTGGGTAGAACAGAGAATCCTTGAAACAGATGTTTCAAGGATGAGGGTGTACAATCTCCTCTATAGTTTTTTTCTTCCTAGAATAGAGTGTATTTACACATTCAATGGCCCTGTCTGAAAGCTAAAATTTTCATCAAATAATTCCCTGTTGCCATTACACAATATATTAAAAAACACATTGTAAACAGGAAAAGTTGAAGAAGATAACTTATATCTGGGGCATCTTTTATGTGTTGAGCACTATATTAGACCCTTTGCTTGTTTGATCTCAATGACAACGACACTGTGGGAGTATATTACTTCTCTGACTTGCAAGTATAAGAGGAAAATGAGGTCCAGGGAGATAGCCTAGGAAGTTCAAGGGCACAAGATAGTAAGTGGTAGAGGCTGGCTTTGAACCAGGTCTGTCTGGTTCACAGCTCCTGCTTTTGTGTGTTTACCAGTCTCTCTTACTCTTAAATGAGTATAAAGACTTCATACTTTTGATGTACAAATGCTGTCATTGTGTGTACACAGTGATGCCCTGGATATACCAAAGGCCACTTGACCATCTGGCATCGAAACAAGGGTGCCATTTGCATGTAAATTCCACATTTGTTAGGATCATTGGACACCAAGGTCAGGTCTCCTTTAGGGCCTTGAGAATGGGCAGTTTCGTTAACAAATGAAATGGAGATGTATCAGGACCCTTGACATCCATCTATAGCCATTACCTGGACCTAGCTGTTGCACTCCGTCTGGCTGTGTACACAGAGGGGACTTCAGAGCGGCAGATCAACAGTGGCTTGCTTGAACTGAGCACTGAGCAGAAAAGTCAATTACACAGAAGAAGCCGACGCTTGGGAATATCTCCTTTTCGTGGGTTATCAGACCTTGACATAACTAGAGGGAATCATAGTAAAGCTGAAGAGCTGTTACACTTAAAAAAAAAAAGGAATAGGCTTGTTAAATTCATTCCATTTTAGCCCCGAGGGGTAGAAATAGAACTATGAGATGGAAGTTACTGGCAGTCAGACTTGGTTTGATACACAAAGAAACTTCTTATACATCACAAATGTGGAAAGATGGAAAGAGGGGCTTTGTGAGATACAGAGATCCTTGTCACATACAGCTTGGATCAGTGTTTTTTGAAGATGTTAAAGATAACATTCAAATAACAGATAAGTGGTTTTAGCATTAGGAATTCTTTCTCTTACAAATGGGACAAAGTTCTGATATCATTATTGCCAAGAAAGTTGAGAATACCTAAATCCTAGCTTCATCCCAGTGACCTCTTCCCTGTGAGGTTCTTTAGGAAACTGAACTTACCAGGAGCAGTGGAAAAATGAGAAAATGAATACTTTATGATTGGTTGGGCCAGTTTGTACCCCCAAGAGAAAAATTCTATTGCTAGGTTGTAGGAAAAGCCTCACCTATACATCCATTAAGATTTCCATCTCAAACTGTTGAGTGTGTCTGCTTCCTTGACTGTGGGGATGGCATCACAGGTGTTTGCATATGTCTAACTTATCAGACTGCAGACATTAAACATGTGCAGTTCCTTGCATTTCAATTATAAATCTGTTCGGTATGTTTCCTTTTTTAGAAAATGTTTTTCTGTATTTCCCATTTTTCTACATTGGATATGACTCCAAAATTTCTTTTATCATCTAACTACTTTTTTGAACTTCAGACTCAGTATCCAACTGCATCCTTGACAGTTGTCCTTGGATGTTTAATGAGTAACTTATTAAACTTAGCATGTCCCAAACCTGCTTCTCCCACAGTCATATTCATCTTGGAAAAGACTAACTCTGTCTCTCCACTTGATCAGGTCAAATCCTTGAGGTCATTCTTCACTCATTTCTTTTTATCTGCAGCTCAGTTCCAATCCAGCAAATCTGTTGCCTCTGTCTTCAGAGTGGAAGCTGGGTTAGACCATGTGGTAGATGATGGAATTATTTTCCAACTGTCTTGACTTCTTTCCTTGTGATGCTCCTACCTGCGGGCAGAAGGATTTTCATCTTTGCATTGATGAACTCTGGAGCAATTCTGTGACTTCACTTGGCCAATGTCTCTTTTACACCGGCCACTGTTCCAGATGGAAACCCACTTGCCAGCCTGTGTCTTGAAGTGAAAATGACATAAATCAGAACCACAGGCATTCCATGAAGCACATGTACTTCAAGAAGAAAGAAATCCTTGTTCTATGCCACCGAGATATCAGATATCTTTTGTTATCACGGCATTATACAGCCCATTCTGATGGTCGCAAGTCACTTTGGTCATCTCTAACTATGACCATAGTAATCCAAGTCTCCTCTTCTTCAGAAGCGAGCTCTTTCTTCTTTGTCCTCTTCTGGTTTATTCTCAACACAGTAGCTAGACAGATCCTTTAAAAACACACTGAACCATGTCACCCTTCCACGTAAAAACTTCCAACTCCTTTTCTTCTTAAAATAAAGGATGACAGCCTTGCGCACTTGTTTCCAAAGCCTTATGTGACCTTGCAGGACCATTTATGTTACTCTGTATTCAATACCACTGTCTTTCAGACCTCATGAACTACTCCTCTCTTCTACTGTCTGGACTTCAGTCACCTAACCTCCCTGCTGTTCCTCAGAGATGCTAAGTACGACCAGGCCTCTTAGCCTTTGTGCTTGCTGTTCCCACTGCCTAGCTGCTTTTCCTTCCCAAGGCTCCTTCCTCACTTCCTTCTGGTCTGCACAGCTTTCCATGCCCACGATTTGCCTTCAAGCACTCCTTCTCCTCCACCATTCTTTATTTCTCTCCATATGTATACTATCACCCAGAATAATATATATTTATTTTTAATTTACATTTTATATATTATAACTATACACTTCCTTTTCATTCCTTAAAAAGTTTTTTTATTGCGGTAAAAGTCACACTATAAAACATACCACTTTAAGCTTTCATGGTGCAGTCACTGTCCACAGCGATTTTGGAGCCCAAGAAAATAGGATCTGTTGCTGCTTCCCCTTTTTCCCCTTCTATTGGCCATGAAGTGATGGGAGTGGTTGCCATGACCTTAGCTTTTTTAATGTTTAAAAGATGCTTGCTCTTTGGAAGAAAAGCTATGACAAACTTAGTGTATTAAAAAGCAGAGACACCTTTGTTGTTAAAAGTCCATATAGTCAAAGCTATGGTTTTTCCAAAAGCCATGTACAATGTGAGAGTTGGACCATAAAGAAGGCTGAGTACTGAAGCACCGACTCAATGGACATGAGCAAACTCTGGAAGATAGTAAAGGACAGAGAAGTCTGGCATACTGCAGTCCATGGGGTCACAAACAGTCAGACATGACTTGGCAAGTGAACAACAACAACATTTTAACTTTATTTAATTGTACAGTTCAATGGCACTAAGTACATTCACATTGTTGTGCAACCCTCACCGTCATCCGTCTCCTGAATTTTTCACCTCCCTAAACTGAGACTGTGTCCCCACTAAACACTAATTCCCCATTTCCCCTCTCGACTCCCACCCCACCCCTCACTGCCTGGCGCCTGGCATCTAACAAGGTACTTTCTGACTCTATGATTTTGACCAGTTGCAGAGATGTGGATGGACCTAGAGACTGTCATATGGAGTGAAGTAAGTCAGAAAGAGAAAAATAAATGTCATATGTAGAAATCTAGAAAAAATAGTACAGATGAACATATCTACAAAGCAGAAGCAGAGACACAAACATAGAGAACAAATGTATGGACATCAAGTAGGGAAAGGAGGAGGGTGGGATGAATGGAAAGATTGGGTTGACATATATATATATATATATATGTATATATATATATGTGTGTGTATATATATATATATATATATATTCACTTTATATGTGTCATCCATCTCCTCCTCCTGAAATGTAAGCCTCATGAATGCAGAAATTTTATTTTGTTACTCGCTATTTTCCCCAGTATTTGACTTGTACCCAGCACATGGATCAATAAATATCTACTGAGTCAATGAGTAAGTGAACTTTTTATAAGCATAAAAAAAGTAATGGGTAGTGAAGAAAGTGTATTTTTTTAAAAAAGCAACTTAGCCGTGGAGGAGACAGCGAGTCACATATTAACATGTCACAAATTTCAAGACTATATTAATGAATGCCATGATTTGAGTGACATCCCTGATAAATTAAGCTTTTCACTTTGAATTCAATTAGCACCTATATAGTTGGCGCAAATTTACTTCTCACTTAAAAATAAAATTCCTTAAAAATTGTGTTTTCCTGATAACAGCAATAAAAAGTCAAGGAAGAATAAGCTGAAGTAAAATGTTACCATACTTTATATTTTGGTAGAACATTGCATTCTTACTTGCTCAGTCGTGTCTGACTCTGCGACCCCTTTCAACTGTAGCCTGCCAGGCTCCTCTGTCCATGGGATTCTCCGGGCAAGAATCCTGGAGTGGGTTGCCATTCCTTTCTCCAGGGATTTTCCTGGCCCAGGGATCGAACCCAGGTCTCCTGCATTGTAGGCAGATTCTTTACCGTCTGAGCCACCAGGGAAGCCCAGGTAGAACATTACAATGTACAAAGGTCTTTCGCTTTCTTTGTCTTGAGGGGCTTTGTTTATTCTCATTTCATGGTTAGGGAAACACAGGCTCATCAAGGTGAAGTGACTTGCCCAACGTCATAACAGAGGAGAAGTGGTAACACCAGAATTCTAACAGAGGCCTCCTGACATAGGACCAGTGATCTGTTTTCACCCTCCAAGCTACTTCACTCTGCATAATTTACTGTATGAAACATAATTTCATCAATGAAAATCCTTTGCAAATGGTAAAGTGTACAGCACATGCTATTATTGTTATTTTTATTGCCACAACTACCACCATTCACTTGCCTTATTTTGAAAACTGTGACCTCACTGAAACAGTTTGAACAAAAGCATCTCCTGGGGTCTTTTTCAGTATCAGTAGTCAATGATTTATTTTCCTTTAAGATCCTATGGCATTACTAAATGGCCCCGGGCAAGTTCTTCCAGAAAGATAGAAGAAAAGGCTGTCACGGAGGAGAGACAAACATGAAAAAGTTCAGCACCTCAAAAAAAGTAATTTTTTCAGAGCAGGAGAAGCCAGCCAACAAAAACACCATGCTTGAGGGTTGCAAATGAAAGTCTCTTTTCAACCATAGATTTAATGGAAACCACTAATGAATCAGAACACCTGGTAAGGAATAAATAACTTCAAAGGGGGTTGGGACTGGAGCAGATTATGGAGTCTGATCTAAGAAAGCCAAACAGGGCACGGAAGGTTGGTTTTATTTTGCTGGAAGGCACGAGCATGGAGCATGTTCATGGTATTTCATTTGTTTCAACAAATACTTATTGAATGCCTACTAAGTGTGAGGCTTCACTGTAGAAATAATTCACTCTCTAGTTGTGATCAAAAAAGAAGGCTAACAGGAAACAAGGCAAAGATTCTGTGATCTCTCATTGACTCAAATATTCAGCTTCTCCCTTAATACTGAGGACTTGGAAGAAGCTGTCTAGGTAGCTAGGTGCCTGGGTAAACTGGAAAGGAAGTCTTTTCAAAACAGTTGATCCTAATTCTCTAAGGACAATATAGAAACAATTATTACATAATGAGAAAATGTATCTGACCCCAAGTTGAGACACCATGGAAAATATCACTTTGTAGGTGACAAGCTGAACTATAAATCTTGAAGGAAGAATGGGAATTTTCCGAATGTGACTGTGGTACCCATTCCCTTCTGTACTAGTCAGGGTTCTCTAGAGACACAGAACCAATAGAATGTGCATGCATGTATGTGGATCGATAGATAGATGGATGGATAGATGGGTCAGTAAATACATAGATAGGACAGACAGACAGGTCAGATCTGTCTATCAAGAGATCAATGTGTTTTAAGGAACTGGCTCACGTGATTATGGAAGCAGCAAGTCCAAAATCTGCAGGGAGGCTGGCGGGAAGAGTTTATGTTGCAGTTTGAGTCCAAACGCAGAGTGTAGGGAGAATTCCCTCTTCCTTGTGGAGGTAAACCTTTATCTTCTTAAATTGATTGATTGAATTTTACTCCCATTATAGAAAGTAAACTTCTTTACACAGAGTTTACTAATTTATATGTTAATCTCATTTAAAAATACTTTCAGGGCAAAAATCAAGACTAGTGTCTGATCAAATACCTAGACACATCAGCCCAGCCATGTTGATATATGAAATTAACCATCACTCCCTCTGTTCCCTGTGTACTAGGAGACACAGAGCATATTGGCTAGCCTTAGTCTCACTTTCAGAGAAAATCATGGCACATCAAAGTGATATCTCAGTAGGTCACTGGATCATACCTTCCATGTTCATGGGGGATCTGCTTTGCATGGTCTACCGCTGTTGGAAACAGGAAACAGCAGTCCAAACACATAATGAGGCTATAACTTGTACTGACACTGGAGGGATCTTAGGATTCCCAGTCCTCTTATTCTTTTAGAGTTTGGTCACATATTTTGGATTAGTCTCCAAATAACATTTATTGTTGAAAGTATCATCATCATTTTCCTATGGCCTATATTTGGCCAATTATAAATGTAATTAATAGAAAAAAATGATTTTTAGCATTTTAGTGTATTACTCATAGTGCCTAAAACAAGACTGAGTACATAGGACAGATGCTAAATAAAATACAAAATAACTGTACTCTGATGCATTAGGGTATTTCTATCAATTCAGTTCATCAAGCTGTTAGAGTCTAAGTGTGCTAAGTCACTTCAGTCGTGTCCGACTCTGTGTGACCCCATAGACGGCAGTCCACCAGGCTCCCCCATCCCTGGGATTCTCCAGGCAAGAACACTGGAGTGGGTTGCCATTGCCTTCTCCAATGCATGAAAGTGAAAAGTGAAAGTGAAGTTGCTCAGTCGTGTCCGACTCTTAGCGACCCCATGGACTGCAGCCTACCAGACTCCTCCATCCATGGGATTTTCCAGGCAAGAGTACTGGAGTGGGGTGCCATTGCCTTCTCCAAGAGCCTAAATGTATTCATGCTGAACTGATGAATCATCTAACCCCATTCATGTGCTGTATAGATACAGGAATTACCCAACATTTCCTATTTCCTTAACAAACCAAACTAAAAAATACCTTAACACAACATTCACATCCTCTCCCAGTCTGGACCCTCACTTTTCCAGTCATGTATTTTACCAGGTTTGCATATTTCCCTAATACAGCATGTATTTTCACAACTTTGAACTTCTGCTGATATCATTCCCTCCTTTTACAAAGGCCATTTCTCATTTTTCTCAGTCTGTAAGTGTGTGTTAAGTAGCTCAGTCATATCTGGCTCTTAGTGACCTCATGGACTGTACCCACCAGGCTTCTCTGTCCATGGGATTTCCCAGGCAAGAATAGTGGAGTGAGTAGCCGTTCCCCTCTCCAAGGGATCTTCCCAGCCCAGGGATTGAACCTGGGTCTCCTGAATTGCAGGCAAATTCTTTACCATCTGAGCCACCAGGGAAGTCCCTTTCTCAGTCTAGATAACTCTTATTTATCCTTTGAAATTCAGCTGAAAAATCAATGCCACTCTTGGGCATATATCCAGAGAAAACCTTAATTCAAAAAGATCTGTGCACTTCCAATGTTCATTGTAGCACTATTTACAATAGTCAGGACATGGAAGCAACCTAAGGTCCATTGACAGAGGAATCGATAAAGAAGATGTGATATACATACACAATGGAATACTTCTCAGCCATAAAAAAAGAATGAAATAATGCCATTTGAAGCAACATGGATAGATCTAGGGATTTTCATACTAAATGAAGTCAAACAGAAAGACAAACGCTATCACTTATAGGTGAAATCTAAACAATGCTATGAATGAACTTATTTACAAAACAGAAATACAGTCACAGATATTAAAAACAAACTTATGGTTACCAGGGGACAAAGGGGAGTGCTAAACTGGGAGATTGGGGTTAACATATACATTATATACACTACAAATATATACTACCATATATAAAATAGCTAACTAATAAGGACCTATTGTACAGCACTGGGAACTCTACTCAATACTCTGTAAAGACTTATAATGGAAAAAGAATCTATAAAAGAGTGGATACATGTATATGTATAACTGATTCACTTTTCTGTACAGCAGAAACTAACACAACTTTGGAAATCAACTCTACTACAATAAAATTTTTTTAAAAATCACTTGCTCCATGTACTATTTATTAGTGACTCTAGAGTTGATTATTCCACTCTGTATTCTCAAAATTCTTGGTACTTAGGGTAATGACAGCATAAAATGTAATGCACTGTGATTTTTAAAAAGAAACATCAGTTCAGTTCAGTCGCTCAGTCGTGTCTGACTCTTTGCGACTCTAGGCACTGCAGCACGCCAGGCTTCCCTGTCCATCACCAACTCCCAGAGCCTACTCAAACTAATGTCCGTCACGTTGGTGATGCCACTCAACCATCTCATCCTCAGCCGTCCCCTTCTCCTCCCACCTTCAATCTTTCCCAGCTTCAGGGGCTTTTCCAATGAGTCAGTTCTTTGCATCAGAGGCCAAAGTACTGGTGCTTCAGCTTCAGCATATTCAGGACTGATTTCCTTTAGGGTGGACTGGTTAAATCTCCTTGCAGTCCAAGGGATTCTCAAGAGCCTTCTCTAACACCACAGTTCAAAAACACCAATTCTTTGGGGCTCAGCTTTCTTTATAGTGCAACTCTCACATCCATACATGACCACTGGAAAAACCATAGCTTTGACTAGACAGTTCTTTGCTGGCAGGGTAATGTCTCTGCCTTTTAATATGCTGTCTAGTTTGGTCATAATTTTTCTTCCAAGAAGCAAGCGTCTTTTAATTTCATGGCTGCAGTCACCATCTGCAGTGATTTTGGACCCCAAAAAATAAAGTCTGTCACTGTTTCCACTGTTTCCCCATCTATTCCCATGAAGTGATGGGACCAGACGCCATGATCTTAATTTTCTGAGTGCTGAGTTTTAAGCCAACCTTTTCACTCTCCTCTTTCACTTTCATCAAGAGGCTCTTTAGTTCTTCTTCACTTTCTGCCATAAGGGTGGTGTCATCTGCGTATCTGAGGTTATTGATATTTCTCCCAGTAATCTTGATTCCAGCTTGTGCTTCATCCAGCCCAGTATTTCGCATGAGGTATTCTGTACATAAGTTAAATAAATAAGCAAGGTGACAATATACAGCCTTGATGTACTCCTTTCCCAATTTGGAACTGGTCTGTTGATCCATGTCCAGTTCTAACTGTTGCTTCTTGACCTGCATACAGATTTCTCAGGAGGCAGGTAAGGTGGTCTGGTATTCCCATCTCTAGAATAATTTTTCACAGTTTGTTGTGATCCACAAAGTCAAAGACTTTGGCATAGTCGATAAAGCAGAGTAGTTGTTTTTCTGGAACTGTCTTGCTTTTTCGATGATCCAACAGATGTTGGCAATTTGATCTCTGGTTCCTCTGCCTTTTTAAAATCCAGCTTGACATCTGGAATTTCACAGTTCACATACTATTGAAGCCTTGCTTGGAGAATTTTGAGCATTACTTTGCTAGCACGTGAGATGAGTGCTATGGTATGGTAGTTTGAATGTTCATTGGCATTGCTTTTCTTTGGGATTGGAATGAAAACTGACCTTTTCCAGTCCTGTGGCCACTGCTGTGTTTTCCAGATTTGCTGGCATATTGAGTGCAGCACTTTCACAGCATCATCTTTTAGGATTTGAAATAGCTCAACTGGAATTCCATCACCTCCACTAGCTTTGTTCATAGTGATGCTTCCCAAGACCCACTTGACTTTGCATTCATCCCTATATCCTTACTACCTAAGGGAATACCTGGCATGAGCTATGCATGTATGACATTTTTGAATAATTGCTTTGATCCCATGTCCTTTACAAAAACAAGCTAGCAAAGTATGTCACATAGAACACCATCAGGTCAGTTCAATTCAGTTCAGTCTTTCAGTCATGTCTGACTCTTTGTGACCCCATGAATCGCAGCACACCAGGCTACCCTGTCCATCACCAACTCCCGGAGTTCACTCAGATTCACGTCCATCGAGTCGGTGATGCCATCCAGCCATCTCATCCTCAGTCGTCCCCTTCTCCTCCTGCCCCCAATCCCTCCCAGCATCAACGTTTTTTCCAATGAGTCAACTCTTCGCATGAGGTGGCCAAAGTACTGGAGTTTCGGCTTTAGCATCATTCCTTCCAAAGAAATCCCAGGGCTGATCTCATTCAGAATGGACTGGTTGGATCTCCTTGCAGTCCAAGGGACTCTCAAGAGTCTTCTCCAACACCACAGTTCAAAAGCATCAATTCTTCGGTGCTCAGCCTTCTTCACAGTCCAACTCTCACATCCATACATGACTACTGGAAAAACCATAGCCTTGACTAGATGGACCTTTGTTGGCAAAGTAATGTCTCTGCTTTTGAATATGCTATCTAGGTTGATCGTAACTTTTCTTCCAAGGAGTAAGCATCTTTTAATTTCATGGCTGCAGTCACCATCTGCAGTGATTTTGGAGCCCCCCAAAATAAAGTCTGACACTGTTTCCACTGTTTCCCCATCTATTTCCCATGAAGTGATGGGATCAGATGCCATGATCTTCGTTTTCTGAATGTTGACCTTTAAGCCAACTTTTTTACTCTCCACTTTCACATTCATCAAGAGGCTTTTTAGTTCCTCTTCACTTTCTGCCATTAGGGTGGTGTCATCTGCATATCTGAGGTTATTGATATTTCTCCCAGTAATCTTGATTCCAGTTTGTGTTTCTTCCAGTCCAGCGTTTCTCATGATGTACTCTGCATAGAAGTTAAATAAGCAAGGTGACAATATACAGCCTTGACGTACTCCTTTTCCTATTTGGAACCAGTCTGTTGTTCCATGTCCAGTTAATACTCATTAATTAGAATAATTTAAGTGCTTTGATTATAATTACTGACTGACAAACACAAAAGATAATACAAAAATACTGAGGTTATGAATTAAAAAAGAATACTGGACAAGAAATGCTGATAACTCTCTGAATACTACTGAGTTGGATTATAAGACCAAAATGTGTTTTATTACCAAAGAAACCAATTATAAAAATAGATTGTTACAGTATCTTTTAAATAGTTGTTTTCCTTGATAATAGAAGTAGTTCACAGTATTTGCACAAAATTTGGAAAATACAATAATATATGTAGAAGAAAATAAAAGCAAAACATATAACCTCACATTTCCTATCTAATAACCACTATGATATATTTTATTTCAGTCTTTTTTTATTAGCACATTATATGAAGGATTAGTGACAAAAATCAATGAAAGTGTTTACTATTCTATTTTTTTCATGTATTATATTTTGAGTCATTTTTCCACGCCATTAAATGTTATTTGAAAACATGATTGCTATGACAATGCTATCTGCTCCCATTGGGTTAGCTGTTCTCTTCTTGTTATACATTTAGATTAATCCCTTGTTCTGTTGCTTCAATAAACAACATTGTGGTGCACATGCGGTAGCAGAAAGTTTTCTTCAATACTAGTTTGCATGACATAGCAGGATAATGGTTTAAGGTTTTAACTCTCATACCCAGAGACAGCGTGGGTGCAAATTAATGGACAGTATTTACTGTCCAGACTACTTTGGAAGAGCCAGGACCTAGGAACAAGGATGAGCCTGGTCCCCCTGACCATTCACAGACCTGTCTGACAAAGCTATCAGGTGATGGGATTGTATAAGGGGTCTTTGGTCCTTAGAGGAGGGGCACTAGTCCCAGAAGGATATCACATGATCCCCCTAAAGAGAATATGTCATCTGGTCATATGGGAGTTTTTACCTCCTCCTGATGTGTGGGGCCTCAACCGTGGTGCTCCATGACTGCTCCCACTCAGGAGAAGGGAAATGCTGGGGACAAACCCAAACATTCTTGGAAAAGAAATATGGAAATCACCTGTGAAGCAGCAAAAGTAGCTCAAGGCTCCATATCCAAAGGAATGCCAACTCAAGCCCAAGCAAAAATGAAGTACACATCCTAAAGGGAAGATCCAAGGGCAAAGTGGTCAATTCAATGCAATAAAGAGAGTGCCTTGGCTCTGAATTCTCCAATACACTCAGGGTCTTATTCTGGCTTTGCCTCTTGGAGCATTTTGAGTTGGTAGGTCACTACTCAATGTCTTGGCTTCCTGATTATAAGACAATAAATAATATCTACCTTGCATTATAGCTGTAAGGATTAGAAGGGCTTTAAGATGATTAAAACAGAGAAGGCAATGGCAACCCACTCCAGTACTCTTGCCTGAAAAATCCCATGGGCAGAGGAGCCTGGTAGGCTGCAGTCCATGGGGTCGCTCCGAGTTGGACACAACTGAGCGACTTCACTATCACTTTTCACTTTCATGCATTGGAGAAGGCAATGGTAACCCACTCCAGTGTTCTTGCCTGGAGAATCCCAGGGACAGAGGAGCCTGGTGGGCTGCCATCTATGGGGTTGCACAGAGTCGGACACGACTGAAGCGACTTAGCAGCAGCAGCAAGATGATTAAGAACAGTGTTGCAGCTTATAGAGCACAGTTAGCAAGCAGCAAGAAGAGGAAGAAAAGGGGGAAAGAGAAGTGCATTATGTCAGATTTGTTGAAAACCAAACTCTGAGACAGATGTGTGAGCAGAAGCTTTCTTGGGGAACCATCTTGGGATCACCACCTCTGAGAGAGTGAGGGAGGCAGATGGGACGCGGTGGGATGGGGTGGGGAATATAAGCTGCTGGGACATTGCAACGAAGACTGTAACCAATTCCAGTGGAGCCGTGAATCTGGGATGGCCCTTCAGAGTTGTCCTGAATCATGCAAGGGAGCCAGGCCCAGCAGCCCAGGAATGACCAGTCATTGGATGCAGGCTGGCCCAAAAGACAGGTGACCCTGGGTAAGGTAGCTCTCTTCAGCCAACAATCCCAGTATCTGGGGAATGAGTGTGTCAGTCCTAGAGAAGGGATCTTAGATGGCAAAACAATGCATCTCCTGGAAGGAGAACACGTGGTTTTAATTTCGGCTGTGCTCAGTCTTTGCTGCTATGGGCACTTTTCTCTAGTTTCAGACAGCGGGGCTACTCTCAGCTGGTAGTGCACTGGCTTCTCATTTCGGTGGCTTCTCCTGTGGCAGAGCACAGGCTCGGGGGCCTGTGGGCTCAGCAGCTGCCGCTCATGGGCTCTAGAGCACAGGTTCCGTAGCTGGGGCGGACAAGCTTAGTTGCTCCACGGCATGTGGGCTCTTCCTGGATCAGGGATTGAACCTGTGTCTCCTGCATTGGCAGGTGGGTTCTTTACTACTGAACCACCAGGGAAGCCCCGAGAAAACCTATTGTTCATCTAATGCTTCTACCACGTCCCAGACACATCTTCACAATAAAATCGAACACTTTTAGCATTTGCTTTCTTTCAGGCACAGTTCTAAGTTACCAATATTGACTCATGTACTCTTTAAGACAGCCCTTAGAAGGCAATGGCAACCCACTCCAGTATTCTTTTTTTTTTTTTCCCACTCCAATATTCTTGCCTGGAGAACTCCATGGACAGAGGAGTCTGGCGGGCTACAGTCTACGGGGTTGCAAAGAATCGGACTTGACTGAGTGACTAACACATAGGAAGTTTTACCACACTCAGAGTGAATAAGAAATTGACCCACTGTTACCCAGCAGTACATGTCAGAGGTAGAGTTTGAACCCCAGTGGTCTAACTCCAGAGTCTATGTTCTTAACCTCAAGGATAATGAAATATATTCTCCGCTCTGGAGTAACTCACTATTTCAATAGCTGTGGAACAAATTCTTGTTAAAGGCAGTGATTAGTTATCTATTGCTTCCCTAACAGATTACATATTACCACAGATATAACAGCCTATAACAAAACCTTCTTATCATCTCACATTTCTGTAGATCAAAGCCTGGTGCAGCGCGGCTCCACTGGGTCTTCTGCTGAATTGCCAGTGGGGCTGGAATCAACGTGTCAAGAAGGCTCGTTCCCTTTTGGAGATTCTGGACATCCATCGACCTCCAGGCTCATTCAGTTCCTTATGGTTGTAAGACCGAAGTCTCTGTTTTCTGGCCGCTGTCACCAGGGAACAACATTTGCTCTGAGAGGCTGCCGGCGCTTTTCCTGTTTCCCAGTGGTCCCTCCTCTAGCAACAGCAGGTTGAGTCCTGCTGCTGCAAACATTCCTGACTTCTCCATGTGTCTCACATTTCTTACTCCAGCCCTTTCTGTGCTTTTAAGGGCTCAAGTGTCCCCTTGATAATCTGAGATAACCTCCCTGTCTTAATTATAACTGCAAAGTCCATTTTGTCATGTGATATAAGATGTTCGATTGCAAGATCTCAGGATTAGGAAGAAGGCATCTTGGGATGGGGGTGCATTCTGACTTCTACCAGCATTTAGGACAACAGTTACACCAGCTCATCATCACAATGAATGTTCACGCTGATCTTTGTTTTTATATCAGGCAGTGCTGCCACTCACCCATGCAGCCAGCATCCAATAATGATGAGGGTAGGGTACCAGCATTCAACTGATGATATTATTTTGGCTCTTTTCCTGATTAATAGTTTACTCCTCCTTTTGCTGTTTAATTTGTCTGCTGTTTGATTTTGTTTTTATCTCCATCTTCAAACCCTATTTCTGTCCTTAGGCTTAATAAAGAAGGGGCTTCCCTGCTTTCTACTTGAGTCACCAACAAAAACAAGGCTCCTTGGGTTGGCAGGTCCAGGAAACCTCTCCACCTAACTGATCCTCCTTGGACTTCTCCAAGCCCTTCAGTGCCCAGTCTCTGCCTGCCTCTCAAACTCCACTTCCTTCTGCTCAGAATCTCCTCCCCTAGAAGGGCAAGGACAGTGTATTATTCATATCTTTAGCCACAGCTTCTAGAATAGTGTCTGGTGTAGGGTAAGCAATCAATATAAGCTTGTCAAATTTTGCATGGAGGGAAAGTGGATGGATGTGTGTGTGAATTAAATGAACAAAAGAGCTCAATTAGTTATGAGATAAGAAGCCTTGCCTTTCGTAAGTGTGATGATTCATGAGTTAGGCCAGCAGGGTGAAACCAAATGTATTTTCCTTTATAGTTTACTTATTAAACAAATATTTACTGAGTGCCTTTATAAATGAGATTCTATAATAAGTTCTGGTGGTGATGAATGAGACATGCTTCTTGGCCTGAGAGAGGTTTACTTTCCATCAGGGAGAGAAGCTATGTACACATTTGTTTCTTTTCTCTCCCCCATGTCTTCTGACCCATCCCTTCCCCATCTGTATTTCTTGACATTCTGCTGCTCCTTCCTAAATCAGTCCCAAGACCCTGACCTGTGCCAGCAATTCCTCAAACAAAGAAATTGCTCATCTTAGGCTTAACTTTTTTTTTTTTAATTTTTTTAGTTTAGGCTTAACTTTTAAAACTAAGTATTAGAAAGGTTTTGAGAGCTGATTAAATGCCTTTGTTGGCAAGAAAGAGAATTTTTTTAAAAAACTTAAAAGAATTTTGCTATTTTTGACTGTTTCATGGTTACTTTTGAGGTTATTTATACTTAACTTCCATCCTTTCTGGCATGGATAAACCTGTCTTTCTACTGGTTCTATGATCAAACCAAATGAGAGAAGCAACATGACTGTTGAGAGCGAGAAAACGCAAACTTTGGGGCCAGAGACACTGGGATATTTCATTATTTTTGTAGTTGTTGCTAAGGTGAAATTCACATAACATAAAACCACCAATTTAAAAGAAACAACAACAGTTTATTCAGTGACATTTCGTATAGTCAGTGTTGTGCAACCATCCTCTCTAATTCTACAACATTTTCATCATTCCAAAAGGGAGCCCCATATCCATTAAACCATTATTCCCTCTCCCCCCTCCCCAAAGGCCCTGGTGGCCAGCAATCTGCTTTCTGTCGCTATGGATCTTCCTATTCTGGATATTTCATATAAATGGAACATACAACATGTCACCTTTTGGTTTCTGGCTACTTTCCCTTAGTATAATGTTTCTGAGGATCATATCCACACATTGCTGTGTGTATCAGTACTTCATTCCTTTTTATGGATAAATAATGTTCTATTGTATGTATATACCATAATTTGTTTACCCATCCATTCACTGATGAATACTTTGGTTGTTTCCAACTTTTGGAATTATATTGCTACCAAAGTGCAGTTATGCGTATTTGTTTGAGTACTCGTTATCAATTTGGGGGGTTTATACCTAAGAGAGGAATTCCTGGGTCATTCATATATATTGTATATATATGACGTTAGTGATAAAGAATCTGCCTGCCAATGGAGGAGATGCAGGAGATGCAAGTTTGATCCCTCATTCAGGAAGATCCCCTGCAATAGGAAATGGCAACATGCTCCAGTATTCTTGCCTAGAAAATTCCAGGGACAGACTATCCTTGTGGGCTATAGCCCATCGAGTCGCAAAGAATCAAACACGACTAAACACACATACACACACACACACACACACACACACACACACGGGCCTCCCAGGTAGCTCAGCTGGTAAAGAATCCACCAGCAGTACAGGAGATGCTGGTTGGATTCCTAGGTCAGGAAGTTCCCCTAGAGCATGAATAGGCTACCCACTCCACTATTCTTGGGCTTCCCTGGTGACTCAGATGGTAAAGAACCCGCCTGCAATGCGGTTGACCTGGGTTTGATCCCTGGGTTAGGAAGATCCCCTGGAGAAGGGCATGGCAACCCACTCCAGTATTCTGGCCTGGAGAAACCCCATGTATGGAGGAGCCTGGTGGGCTAGAGTCCGTGGGGTTACAAAGAGTCAGACACAACTGAGCATGCACGCGTGTGTGCGCGTGCGTGTACACACACACACACACACACACACATGCATATATATATATATATTTCTATATTTCTATGTTTAACTTTTTGAAGACCCACCAAACTGTTTTCCAAAGTGGCTACACCATTTTATGTTCATACCAGAAATATATGGGTGGGAGGTATTCCTTGCCAGCACTAGTTATTTTCCTTTTTTCCCCCTTACATTATAGCCATGCTGAAGTGAAAAAAAGAAAAATGAAAGTGAAGGTCACTCAGTCATGTCCAATTCTTTCCGACCCCATGGACTGTATGTGAAAGTGAAAGTGAAGTTCTCAGTCTTGTCCGACTCTTAGCCACCTCATGGACTGCAGCCTACCAGGCTCCTCCGTCCATGGGATTTTCCAGGCAAGAGTACTGGAGTGGGTTGCCACTGCCTTCTCCAATGCATGAAAGTGAAAAGTGAAAATGAAGTCACGCAGTCGTGTCCAACTCTTAGCAACCCCATGGACTGCAGCCTACCAGGCTCCTCCATCCATGGGATTTTCCAGGCAAGAGTACTGGAGTGGGGAGCCATTGCCTTACTGTATAGTTCATGGAATTCTCCAGGCCAGAATCCTGGAGTGGGTAGCCTTTCCTTTCTCCAGGGCATCTTCCCTACCCAGGTATCAAACCCAGGTCTCCCACATTGAGGGCAGATTGTTTACCAGATGAGCCTCAAGGGAAGCCCAATAGCTATGCTAGTGGGTATGAAAAAGCATCTCACTCCGGACCCACCAGTTTCCCTCTACTCCATTTCCCACTTTCTTTCCTGTTGGAAAGGGGTTATTCTTCAGAACTTTTGCCTCTTTCATGCCATCGTGGACCTTGCTATCTCTAGGAAACCCTGTAGTCCTCATCTACCCTTGACTAAGTCCTTTATTTTGCAGAGATAACCTTCTGGTTTCTTAAAAGTTACCAGAAAATCCAAGTTTACAGCATACTAAATACGTGGTTTGGAGAAGACAATTTGACCTGAGGGACTTAGGCTTTTTACTTGTTAAATGCATGGGAATTAACATCCCTTACAGGGTTGATATAGGACTCAAAGACGTTATGAATTGCAAATGCTCTTCTGTGTTATTGCTATTACTGGCCAGAAGGACTGGATGTATTATGATTGCATTTCTCCAGCATAGGATCTGGCCAACAATAAAAGATCTATGATGAATGAATGACTATTATATCATTATTTCACTGTGGAAATGACAGAGAGATGGAAAAGATATTCCAGTTCTTTCATCAAAGAAGTGTGTAACAGACTAAAGTATGTGCAAACTGGAGAGTGCATAAATCCAGTCCTACAAAAGGACTGCCTCTCTTCCTGTACTAAGCAGTCCTGGGTCCACTTGAACAGCAAGGTAGCAGGCTCAGAAGGCAACCCACTTCCCGCTAGCCACATTTTGCTGGCATAATCTTGGCTACCATATGTTGTAGGAAGGCAGAAATAACATGGTCTCAGTTTATGGGCCTCTAGGCTTCACATACAGAACAGAAGTATAGTCCTTTCCATGCATGAGATCTACTTGGTCCTAATCCCTATTTGGGAAAGGGGACTCCAACCCCAACCACCTGTATCTGGTTCAAATCCCTACAATTCATAATCATTTAGCTTCAGGCTTGCAACTCTGGGTTCTCTGTTATCTTTGAATGTAGCTGTGTTCTTTTTATTATATAAAATATTTTACCTGCAATGTCTATGCAACTGGATCAGAGAGAGAGAAGTTTCAGAGCATGCTCACTTCTCCAAATTACCCTGGAGAGATCTTCATTGCTTTTTCTACCATTCCATTAACCAGGGTTATCTGGTTCATCCTACACTCTCTCTACTTACAATCAAATAAATAACTTCCAGAGAATAACTTACAGAAGGTGTACTATGTTTGGTCTTCATAACAACTCTATGTGGCAGATGGTTTTATTATCCTCCTTTTACATCAGAAGCATTAATTTGCTATGTCCAGGATGCCCATGTGAAATTGGATTCTTGTTTTACTCTGACTCTCATTACTGTTAAAGTTGATGTCTGTACACACTATATGGGTGTGAGAAAGAGGACACACACACACACATGTCTATGTGCACACACATGCCCAGATATCCGTATACACACACAATAAATACATTTTTTGGTCCATGCTGCTAATCAATTGTTGAAAGGATCTTTGCTTGGGGCTTGTCAACAGACTCACTTGCTTTAGATGTCGAAATAGTAGTACAGTTGCTCACTTGTCTTTCCCACTTGAATTGATTGGACAAATCAAGGCCTTTTCAGTGAGCCCAGCCCTATTAGCAGGCTACAGAAATGGGTGCCCTTTGCCCTTTCCCACCCCCTTTCTCCAGAAGCCAGAGTATATGGAGAGACAGGGAGCACCAAGTCCGACAGTAATGGGCTGTAATTGAGTTCTCAGTTTGTTTTAACTGCCCGAGTGTGATTGCCTGTGAAAACGGTTTGATTTTATGCTCTTTGTGAAGCTGCGTCAAGCCCCATTTGAAATAACAAGGGCCTTTCTTTCTTTTGCTTCTGTTCAAAGTGGGGATGAGTGGAATAGGGGAAAGAAGGGAGGGTGAGTTTCCAAGGCAGCTGGCAGGGCAGGACTGTGAGCGATCATGGGCAGGAGTGAGTAGGCAGATGGGGGAAGCAGTGCCATACGACTGCCCACAGGCAACCTGCAGCCTCGGCAGATGCAGGCAGCGGCATCTGGCACCTTCCAAACATCCCCTTCATTCGGCAGCTGCTCTGTGAGGACTGATCAGGCAGGCGTTTGGTAGGACCTTCTCTGTGTCTGTGTATAATGATAAAGCATAAGGGAAAAAAGTAGGAGGGTCGGAGGTTAAACATACTAACTTGAGCACCATAGAACCCATACTGTTCATACTGCCTAGTCCTGGCTATTCCTTACAGAAACAGACCCCATAGCTGTGATGTCCAGGTCAGTAGACACATACGACTCTTTGTGACCCTGTGGACTGTAACCCACCAAGCTCCTCCGTCCATGAGATTCTCCAGGCAAGAATACTGGAGTGGGTTGCCATTTCCTTCTCCATGTAGCTACAGAGCACTTAAAATGTAACTGAATTGAGATGGGCTGTGAGTGTAGGATACACAGCAGAGTTCAAGGGCTCAGTGTGATAAAAATAACTTTAAAATTTATAATTAATAATATTATTTATATTATTATATTCATTAATAATATTTTATGCTTTGCAAGTATTCAGAAATATAGACAAAGAGGTAGAGAACAAATATATGGATACCAAGGGGGAAAGAGATGGGGTGAGAGGAACTGGGAGAGTGGGGCTGACACACACTTGGAACTATGTATAAAACAGGGCTTCCCAGGTGGCACAGTGATGAAGAGTTCACCTGCCAGTGCAGGAGAGGTGGATTCCATCCCTGGGTCGGGAAGATTCCCTGGAGAAGGAAATAGCAACCCACTCATATTCTTGCCTGGGAAGTCCCAACGACAGAGGAGCCTGGTGGGCTAAAGTTCATGGGGTCTTCAAGAGTCGGAGATGACTTAGTGACTAAACAGTAGACAGCAACCAAACAATAAGACAGAAAACTGATGAGAAAGTACTGTATAGCACAGAGAACTCTACTTAAAGCTGTGTGGTGTCCTAAACGGGAGGGAAATCCAAAAGGGAGGAGATACATGTATATGTCTGGCTGATTCATTTTGCTATGCAGTAGAAGCTAACACAGCATTGTAAAGCAACTATATTATAGTAAAAATTAATAAAAACCAACCAAACAAAAATACTTTATGCTGATTCAATGTTGAAACGATAATGCTTTGGATACATTGGTCTAACTAACATATATTATTAAAATTAATTTCTCCTTTTTGAGCTTTGTTAATGTGGTTACTGGAAAATGTGAAATTAAATGCAGGGCTCCCATTACATTTCTACTGGACTGTGCTGATCCAAAAACCAAATCCAGCATGCTCCCATAGGCTCCTGTAGGCTGCAGTAGTCAACATCAAGTTTTCCACACAGACACCTCACTTTGGCAACCCCAAATGTAGCTCAGTTTATTATACACTCATAAAAATGGCTTTATGAGCCCTTAATTGATGCAGTAAAAGCTCAAAATTGCTTGATGTTCCAACTCCAAATGCAGTCAGTTGCAGGAAATCTTGTGGGCAGAATGGGGAAAAATACTTAAGACAGCACAGAGGTCACAATCCCCAGGAAGATGCTTGCCACCTTTTCCATCCACTTTGATCCCTGTTCTTCTTCCCCCCTTTTTTATCACCATCTTCCCTTACTTGCTTTTCCTTCTCCCTCCTAATGTTGGAGAAGCAGAGCTAGCATTGACTGCCTAGCTACCAAGAGTTAGATTTATGCCTGAAATAATCACACAACATTCATATGAACTAGGTATCATTGTCCCCATTTGAAAGGTGAGAAAACTAAGGCTCAGGGAACTGAGGGCATTTGTCTGAGGTCACATCAGTCAGTCAGTTCAATTCAGTCACTCAGTTGTGTCCGACTCTTTGTGACCCCATGAATCGTAGCACGCCAGGCCTCCCTGTCCATCACCAACTCTCAGAGTTCACTCAGACTCACATCCATTGAGTCGGTGATGCCATCCAGCCATCTCATCCTCTGTCGTCCCCTTCTCCTCCTGCCCCCAATCCCTCCCAGCATCAGAGTCTTTTCCAGTGAGTCATCTCTTCACATGAGGTGGTCAAAGTATTGGAGTTTCAGCTTTAGCATCAGTCCTTCCAAAGAAATCCCAGGGTTGATCTCCTTCAGAATGGACTGGTTGGATCTCCTTGCAGTCCAAGGGACTCTCAAGAGTCTTCTCCAACACCACAGTTCAGAAGCATCAATTCTTCAGTGCTCAGCCTTCTTCACAGTCCAACTCTCACATCCATACATGACTACTGGTAGTAAGCAGCAAAACTGGGATTCTAAATACAGGCAGTCTGAATCCAGTGCTAATGCTAATTCTATTCCTTAACTCCACCACTGTCTTTCCCATTTTGCTAAAGCCATTTCTGGCTGTTAATTGTAATACCCTCACCTGTACATAGCCCAAGAAGACCTGGGCTTCAAGCTTCATAGAAAGGAAAAGGATAGAACCAACAGGGAGGCACCCTTGTCTTATCCTTTGTAATAGATACATCGTCTTGCCTTTTTTTCTTTTTGAGTGGCTGACCTCCTGTTTCCATGATCAGGACTTTTGTCTATGGTGCAGAACGATCTGATGTGTACAAGCAGAAACAAGAGGGCTACGGCACTCTGGATATCTGCTTCCAACCTAACCGGCTTGCTCACCCTTCTTGTCCTGTATGTTTTATTCTTGCTGGTGTGATACTTCATCTTACGTCTCTAAGTCTGGTAGGCTCAATGCCACCTCCTCTCATATATCCTAGTCTATTTCATCTCCAAGTCTCAACTTAATTGCCTCTTCCTGTTGGAAGTATTCTTTAATCCTGTTTAGCGAGACATGATCTCTTCCTGTGTCTGTCTTATGTTGCTCAATTAGTCCTTTTCAGCCGTGTATTACAATGATGACGTATGCTTCTCATCTCCCTTACAATGTTTTGAAGGAAAAATAGGCATTGTGATGACTGCATTGACCTGGAGGCAAAGGAGCTTGGGTTCATATTCTGGTTCTGCCACTTAGTAGCTCTGTAACCTCAGGTAAGTGATGCAAACCCTCCAACTCTCATTGTCTTCATCTCTAACAAGGAGGGGCAAATGAATCTCAATTTATGATGATTTAACCTATGGTCTTTTTTCACTTTGTGATGGTGTGAAAGATATACCATTCAAACTTTGAATTTTGATCTTCTTCCAGGCTAGTGATAATTCTTCCTGATGCTGGGCAGCAGTGAGCTGCAGCTCTTAGCCAGCCACAGGACCACTAGGGTAAACAGTCTACATACTCACAACCATTCTGTACCACACAACCATTCTGTGTTTCATTTTCAGTACAGTATTCAAAAAATATTTTAAAATTTATATGATTTTCAGCACTTCATTATAAAATAGGTTTTGAGTTAGGTGATTTTGCCCAACTGTAAGCTACTGTAAGTGTTCTGAGCATATTTATGTAGGCTAGACTAAACTGTGATGTTTAGTAGCTTAAGTGCCAAGATGCAGTTTTGATTAATAATATTTTCAATTTACCATGGATTTATTAGGATGTAATCACACTGATAGATGGGGAAACAGTGGAAACAGTGTCAGACTTTACTTTTTTGGGCTCCAAAATCACTGTAGATGGTGGTTGCATCCATGAAATTAAAAGACGCTTACTCCTTGGAAGGAAAGTTATAACCAACCTAGATAGCATATTGGAAAGCAGAGATATTACTTTGCCAACAAAGGTCCATCTAGTCAAGGCTATGGTTTTTCCTGTGGTCATGTATGGATGTGAGAGTTGGACTGTGAAGAAAGCTGAGTGCCGAAGAGTTGATGCTTTTGAATTGTGGTGTTGAAGAAGACTCTTGAGAGTCCCTTGGACTGCATGGAGATCCAACCAGTCCATTCTGAAGGAAATCAGTCCTGGGTGTTCTTTGGAAGGACTGATGCTGAATCTGAAAGTCCAATACTTTGGCCACCTCATGCGAAGAGTTGACTCATTGGAAAAGACTCTGATGCTGGGAGGGATTGGGGGCAGGAGGAGAAGGGGAGGACAGAGGATGAGATGGCTGGATGGCATCACCGACTTGATGGACATGAGTTTGAGTGAACTCCGGGAGTTGGTGATGGACAGGGAGGCCTGGGGTCGCAAAGAGTCAGATACGACTGAGTGACTGAACTGAACTGAGTCACATTGAAAGTCAAGGTGGATCTGTACTAATATCTATATCATAGATGTTAAAACCTAGGTCTGAAGTGAGGTGAAAGTGTTAGTCACTCAGTTGTGTCCGACACTTTGCCCCAGGGACTAGGCAGGCTTCTCTGTCCATGGAATTCTCCAGGCAAGAATACTGGAGTGGGCAGCCATGCCCTTCTCCAGGAGGTCTTCCCAACCCAGGGACTGAACCTGGCTCTCCTGCACTGCACGTGGGTTCTTTACTGTCTGAGCCACCAGTGAAGCCCAGAACACAGCTCTACCTCTTACTAATCATTTGACTTTAGATATCTCCTTGAGTTTCCATTTCTTTACCCTTAGAATAGGAACAATAATACTTTTCTGATAGATTTTGATATTAAAAGATACTGTATGTAAAAGGCACAGCACAGAAAATTTTAATAAAGTTGGCATTCATAAAATGCTTACTGAATGAATTAATAAATTAACAAATGGGGATGATGGTGGTCAGGAGCAGGGATATACAACAGATGGAGTTAGAGTCAATTCTGGTTTATTTAAAGACTACAAGACCACTTACTGAAGATCTTACTTAAAAATTAAAGAGTAATAATCAGAACCATTTAGAGAGCACCACCAATATGCAAATATTTAAAAACAGCATCTGATAACCTTGTCAGACAGTAACCATTAGCCCTGACAAAGCTCTGCCCAATTTAGAATCCAAGCTCCTCACCACTCCATGATGCTGACATTTATCAAATGGGGGAATCCAAGCTTTTTGAGAGTCAAGACACTGTTAGTCTAAATGATAGAAAGGCAGCTTCAAATAGCACAAGCCAAAGAGCAACTTGTGATTCAAATAGTTGGGAAGAATATAAGCCTCTGAGATTTGAAATAACTCCTGGAATCTTATGTTCTCCAGGGCCCCTAACTATACTCACCCCATATCCAGATATTATAATAAAAATTGTGCAATATTTAGGTGCATTTCTCTTCATTACTTTCCTCCTTCTCTTCACCTTGAAACACTAATTGCTCTCTTCTCAGATTTCCCTGAATACTTTGTTTGTATGAAAGTACTGGCCATGTTTTACTTATATTGTGGTGGTAGTTTTCTTTGCAGTCGCACATAGACCAGTAAGCAGATTGGCTGCTTAAATATATTTGACTAGATTGATGGGTAGATCAAGAGGTGGCTTGAGAGCTACATAGATAAATGGGTAGAGGTAAGGTGAACACGTAGATGAAAAGATGGATGGATAAATACATGAGAGATGGAAATATATCGATGGATAGAATTGTGGTCGGATGAATGGACTCCAGGATGGATGGGTGCAAAAGGATGCAGGGGGATATTTTATGGGTGTTAGATTGATGCATGAATAATTTATTGAATTAATGGACATACTGGAGAATGGATACAATGAGAGAGGTAGCTGAATGACAACATAAGCATCTGAAGGACACCTGTTCCTTTCAGGTATGCATAGAATTTTAGTTCTTTCTTGTATAAAATAATACAATATGCAGCTGGCACAATTTTACTTTTTCCATGGTTAATATCTTAGAAGTCATCAGGGAAAGTTGATGCTTTCTGTAGATGGAGTCTGCAGAAATGCAGGTAAAATGTTTACCTGTGTTGTGGTTTATATATTACACATCATAAGGCGTCTGAGTATCTTGGTGAAGAAGAAATGGAGCAAGATATTTTCTGTGAACATATGACAGTCCATTAATCTTGAATTCTGAGAGTAACGCTGCCCCCTTTGACAGGGAGAGAGAAAGGGGTTGGAGGTGAGTGGAGCAGGAAGAGGAACAAGTTAATTGCTTAGTATCGCTCATGGGGTAAAACAGCACTCAGACAAGCAAGTCCCACTTTCTTCCTTTAACCTGCTCTTTGCTGTGCTCCTGCCACCAGGTTTAGCTGCTTTCTCTGCCTCGGAATGAGCAGAAACAAAGTTGTATTCTGGAGCTCAGTCATAAGGAAAAGACATATAAGTTCTTAGCAATAAAGGTAGCATCCATATTCTGATCTGACTCAACTGGAAGAGAGAGGAACCATCACTATTCTGGTATTAGATGTAATATGTTTCAGGAACTCTACCAAAGATGGGTTCTTAGAGGGAGGCAAGTTTGGGTTTGTGTCTAGATTCTTTCTCTTACTGAGTGAGAGACTTCTGTTTCTAGTATCGTGGTCTACTAGGAGTCTCCTATCAGCTCCCCGCTACCAGTTCTCCTGCTGAAAACAACTGTCAATGCTAGGTAAAACATCTTTATGCCTTTTTGAATGTTTCTTTGAGCTAGCAAGAAGTTAAATGGTGCTCATTATAAGGACCTAGAGATGTAAACATAACACTGAAGCTGCGTTGTGCCTAAAGGGCATTTTCTCATCTTTGTGAAACAAGTTTGTACAGCCTTATGGAGCTTAGAGACAGAATACAAAACTCAGATCACCCAAGACAAGAAGATGGGACCTGACAGAGCTTTAGTACTCTTTAGTGTACAGGAGAATTAGAAACACACACCCTGGATGATTTCAGAGAAATTTACAATGAAAGAAGTTTGCTCAAGAAATTTTAGCAATGAATGGAGAGGAAACACATCCCATGAGAATTCATAAACACAAATCAGCCATCATACAAAGTTGTAGTCGGAACTCACTCTGTTGAATATCTAGCTAAGAAAAATTTAAAATGGTTCTATCCTTGTCCCTGAGAGATGGCAGAAACCTAGGCCAATCTTCTTTATGTCTATAGGTAAAGTTTCAGGGAAATATGTCTATCTCAATAAATTCTTGACTATATACAGCATTTTATAGGCTAGACATAGCTTTCTCTCTCAACCTAATAGTTACCATCTTTTAAAATGGAAAGCTTTCATTTGGGTCCTGGATGATACTGGTTTATTTAAAAGAAGAAAATAGAACAGAAGATAAGAATAAAGATTAGAATGAGAAGGAGGAGGAGGAGAAGAAAGGTGCAAATATATAGAAAGAAATGAGTGTTACCATGTTGCTAGACATACAGACTGTGACCAGTTTCAACTAATATAATTAATGCTCAAAAAAGTATATTTATACTCAGAAGTTTGACTGTTTTCTTTTTATGTACTTGCTAATTCCCTAAAAGTACGATTATTGGATTGAAGTGACTGAACATTTTTATATCTTCTAATTCCTGATGGGATAACTTATGCAAAAGATCCTTATAAACCTTAATGAGATAAAATATAAGGGATTTAATGTTATTTTTATGAAAAGGTAGAGAAACATGAAGAGTAAGAAAAGCACTGAATTTCAGTTTGATTAATTCACTTAATACATCTTTGAGCTCATGCTTTTTCATTGAGGGAATTCTAGGTGCTGAGGATATCATCATAAGAAGTAGTCACAACAACCTAGAGGGGTGGAATGGGGTGGGAGGTGGGAGGGAGGTTTAAGAGAGAGGGGACATATGTACACCTGTGGTTAATTTATGTTGACGTACGGCAGCTGCTGCTGCTTCTGCTAAGTCGCTTCAGCCATGTCTGACTCTGTGCGACCTCATAGACGGCAGCCCACCAGGCTCCCCCATCGCTGGGGTTCTCCAGGCAAGAACACTGGAGTGGGTTGCCATTGCCTTCTCCGATGTATGGCAGAAACCAATACAATATTGTAAAGTAATTATTCTCCAATCAAAAAAAAAAAAACAGAGAAGTGGTCACAACCTTTGCCCTCAAGGAACCAACGACAAGTAAAAGGAGATGGATAAACAGTTGTACATCCATGCTTGGAACTGTGCCAGCACATAGCAGATGGTCAATAAATATTTGTTGAATCAGATAAATGAATAACTTGAATACAATGATGCCATGATAAGGATGTAGAAGGGATTATTCAGTTGAGCCTACGCAGAGGCAGATGTAGGTTTGATAGAGAACTTACAGAATCAGTTTCATGGTAAAAAGGCAGTGCCCTGGCAGGAGATGTGAAGGGTGAAATTACAACTGACTTGGCCAAAAAGTTCGTTCTTGTTTTTTAATATCAGGAAAAACCAAACTAACTTTTTGGCCAACCCAGTACCTTCTGCTGGGAGGCTTGGGAAGTGAATGCTAACAAACTTGGGGCAGTGGTGGAGAGAGGAAGCACAGGATACCTTGTGGAAGCTTGACTTTGAGCCTTACTGAAAATACCCAAGATAGAAGCCAGAATTTTGAGTTGCTAAAATCCAAGATAACCTATGCCTCAAGGTGGCACTAGCGGTGAAGAACTCACATGCCAGTGCAGGAGACCTAAAAGACTCAGGTTTGATCCCTGGGTCGGGAAGATTTCCTGGAGGAGGGCATGGCAACCCACTCCAGTATTCTTGCCTGGAGAATTCCAAGGACAGAGAAGCATGGGGGGGCTACAGTCCATAGTGTCACAAAGAGTCAGACACTGACTGAAGCGACTTAGCATGTATGCAAGATAGCCTATGGGAAAGAGTGGTCCAGACATGGAAAATATTTCATGTGGATCAAATATCACTTCATTGGAGAGAAATCTGCATGTCTCTCTTGAACTCCTTATACCCCTTATCCTAGCTTATTTATCTCCATTTTACTACTAGATTCTTATTTGTTGTCAACCTCCTACATGAAAAGAAAGAAGAAAAGGATATATGTCTTCTCTCACAATTATAACCCTAGTGTTCAGAACAGGCATGCAGTATGTAGCAGAAGTTCTGCATAGTCTATGGTTAACAATATGCATTATAGATGTGTTTATTTCACAAAAGGGTGGAGAAACTCAAGAAAATTTTGAGGTGATGGCTGTCTATTACCTTATTGTGATGGTTTCACAGGTGTATACATATGCCCATACTCATCAAATGGTACACATGCTGGGAGGGATTGGGGGCAGGAGGAAAAGGGGATGACAGAGGATGAGATGGCTGGATGGCATCACTGACTCGATGGACGTGAGTCTGAGTGAACTCCGGGAGACGGTGATGGACAGGGAGGCCTGGCGTGCTGCAATTCATGGGGTCGCAAAGAGTTGGACACGACTGAGCGACTGAACTGAACTGAAACATGTGCAGCTTTTGCATATCAGTTACATCTCAATGAAGGTATTCAGAAAGGAAACTCAAAAAATATTTGCTGAATGAATAAGTAAATAAAGGCAATTTTGCCTAAAGACCCCTCTTATTTAGCTACTTATTTTCATAGTAACTGCCATTCACTCAGTAACTACTATTTTCAGACACCATATTGATTTTTGTTTGTACATTACTTCATATAGTCACCCAAAAAACACATGCAATGAGCCCTATTTATTTCTCATTTTATAGAGACAAGTTTTACAAGACAGAGAGGTTTTAAAATGTTCTTGGCCTAGTAGCTTTTATTTATTGTTGTTGTTTTCCATTATTTAACATAAAGAGGGCTTTGTATGCCATCTTATTTATACCATGTAACAGCTAACAGAGTGAGGTCGTGCGGGGAACATGGGATTTGAAATCAGGTCATCTGAATTCTAGCTCAAACTGTGGGACTATGTGGGGCTTCACTTTCCCCTTCCTAAAATTGAAAGCTCCTCCCTATCTTTCCTACTTCATAGGAATATTGTGAGCATAAGGCAAATTAATAAATGTGAAGGTTCTTAGCAAGCTATAATTTGCTGTACAAATCTGACTATACTTTTATAGCTATCCCCTCAGGGGAACTAAGTCTGAAAGACCTAAAGCTTCTGAGCTTCCAAGTATATCTTCCTTTGCATATTTCATTTGCCTAGCTTTGGTGGACAGGATCATTAATATTAATATTCAGGCTTCATGAATTATACACCTGAACCAAGAAAATTTTCTTCTACCTTTCCCATCTTATACTTCATCTCACAAGCCCAGTGAGCTCCAGCCACTAACAAAGACCTCGTAGAGGGTGAAGACAAGACGTGTCCTTGGGATGGCTGGGCATGGGCCATTCCCACACTAGGCATCATCCACTGCCAGCAGGAAGTCTAGACTTATTGGTGTGCCAGGATGCATCTACATTTCCAAGTATTGATCTCCTTTTCACAGAAGTCCAACTGGGCCATTTGCCACCTATTGACTCAGATGGAGACAAGGTTGGAAGTGTCTCTAGTGGAACCTGTTTACGTACTCGGTCAATGGCCTGTCCACAAAATAATGGACCCTGAGGAGGCACATTAAAGACGTAACTTTAAAGGAAAAGAGGGAAGAACACACATATGTGGTAAATAGTGGTGTTCCTACCACATTCCCACAACCAATAGGTGCCAAGTATAGGAAGTAGGAAGAAAATGCCCCCATCCCAAAGATGCCCACATCCTAGTACCCAGAACACATGAAGGTGTTACCATGCAGGACCTTTTTAAAGTTTGCAAATAGAATTGAGGTTGTTGATTGTCCTAAACTGTCCAGGTGGACCCAGGGAATCAAAGAAGTTTTAAATGGAGAAGATGCAGGCAGAAGAAAATGCATGTTGGAGTAAAAAAGACTCAATTTGCCATTGTTGGCTTTGGAGATGAAAGGAGATGGGCAGCCTTTTAGAGACTGGCAAAGACAAGTAAATACATTTTATCCTAGAGCTTCCAGAAATGAATTCAGGCCTACCAGCACCTTGATTTTACCCCAGCGACTCTCATTTCAGACATCTGACCTCCAGAACTATAATATAATAAATCTGTGCCTTTTTAGACTACTAAATTTGTGGTTAGTTGTTACAGAAGCAATAGGAGAATAGAACAGTGCCAACAGTTTGTGTATCATCTATAAGTTTCTGATCAGAGATTCTGGCTCATTGCCATGAAAGCTAGAACTACCAAGATGCTAAATCAATCTGGAAATTACAAGATCATGGGCATTATTCTGACACTAAATATAGTGAGTTAAAAGATCCGCCTCCTCTTTGCCCATCTGCCTCCTCTTTATTCATCTCTGAGAGGACTGGACATTGGTCTCTAGGGTTCCTCTAGGTCTGTGACCAAAGTCTCCAGGAAGGTTTTGCCTTGTGCTGGTCACTACTGTCCTGATGGGAATGGACCCACTCATGTGGCTCTAGATGATAGGGTTACAAATACCAAGGTTATTTCAAAGACAATTCATAAGTACATGAGACATTTTATTACGCATTGAGTACTCATTGCTGTGTAAAAAAGACTCCCCAGGTGGCATTAGTGGTAGAGGACCAGCCTACCAAGGCAGGAGACATAAGAGATGTGGGTTTGTTCCTTGGGATGGGAAGATCCCCTGGAGGAAGGCATGGCAACCCACTACAATATTCTTGCCTGGAGAATCCAATGGACAGAGGAGCCTGGTAGGTTACAGTCCATAGGGTTGCAAAGAGTTGAACACGACTGAAGTGACTTAGCATGGCACAGCATGGCTATATAAAAAACTTGCAATTTAGGATATGAATATTTTCTATCTCACAGTTCCTATGGGTGAGGACTCTGAGCTCACCTTAGCTGGGTACAAATGGCTCAGAGTCTCTCTTTCATCAGGTTGAAATTAAGGTGTTAGAGCCACAGTCAACACTTGACTGAGGGAGAATCTGTTTCCAAGCTCATTGTTATGGCTTCTGGCCAACTTCAGGTCCTCACAGGCTGCTGGGTGGACAGATTACTTCCTTGCCGTGTGGCCTTTTCATAGAGCAACTCATGACAGGGCAGCTGGCTTCCTAAGAAGGAGCAAGCCATAGTCTTAATGGGATCTAACATCTACAGTGACACCTGATCCTTCTATATTCATTAGAGAATTAATAAGTCCAGTTCACAGTCATTCACTAGGGGCAGAGGATGACACAAGGCATGAACACCAGGAGACATTGCTCATTATAGGGGCCAACTTGGAGGCAGAACGCCGTGGATGCACTCTATAATATGTGGAATGATAAATCAGTGAATATCCCCCATGATTACAAAGGATAATGAGTTTGATTCTCAGATAAGGGGGAAACAATCATATTTTAATAAGGCTGAGGCTGAAGTTATGTCTTCAAAGTTCTCATGGGCTTACCACCTGAGCCCTGCCTGGGTCTGCTATGGTTGAATGATGGGAGTCTTTCTTTGCACTCTTGGTATAAGCTCCTATCATTTAACACCTAGATAACGGCAATAGCTTCTTAATGGCCTATTGCCTTTTAATCTTGCTCCTTTTCAACTCATTTTCTACAAAGTAGCTAAAATACCTTTAAAATAAATTATGCTACTCTTCTGCTTATGATCTTTCAGTGGTTCTTACATAAAATTAGGATAAAGCTTGAAATTCTTACCAGCCTAAAAGACCAGCATGAGCCAGCAGCTGCCTGTCTCTCTAGTTCTGTTTCAGGCTTTTATTTATTCCTCCTCATCCTCTGCCCTCAAGTCACCATATCCTTATTTTAGCTCCTTGAGCCTATCAAATTATTTCTGGCCCAGGGCCTTTATACAATGCAGTTGCTTCTTGCCTGAATCAAGTTTCTTTGAAGTCTACCTGGTTAATATCTAGTTAAGTAAATGCCATATATTTATGTGATGTTCTTTTTAATTTTATGAGTGGTTTCCCTGTTGAAGGTCTATCTATTTCATTTGACTCCAAGTTTCAGAGGAGAAAAATCATATTTCATATGCTCACCGCTGTATACCAGCATCCTTAAAAAGTGCCTAGCATGTAGGATAAACAATTACTGAGTGAAGGAAGAAAACACAAAAATATCCAAACTTCAGCTTGGTCAAGCCACATCTCCTCCCTGTAGGTCTTAGAAGAACTATATACACAAAGAAATAAGAACAAGACAGGGAATTTACATTAGAGTTGCACTCTAATAGTCATGTAAGAGCTCTTTTTCCCCTATACTTGTTATCTCTAAATATAGCTTAAATCAATCCAGCCAAAGATATATGTCTGTTTCCTCCCATTGTTAAAATAGTCTATTCAAAAGCAGAGACATTGCTTTGCCGACTAAGGTCCGTCTAGTCAAGGCTATGGTTTTTCCTGTGGTCATGTATGGATGTGAGAGTTGAACTGTGAAGAAGGCTGAGCGCTGAAGAATTGATACTTTTGAACTGTGGTGTTGGAGAAGACTCTTGAGGGTCCCTTGGACTGCAAGGAGATCCAACCAGTCCATTCTGAAGGAGATCAGCCCTGGGATTTCTTTGGAAGGAATGATGCTAAAGCTGAAGCTCCAGTACTTTGGCCACCTCATGCAAAGAGTTGACTCATTGGAAAAGACTCTGATGCTGGGAAGGATTAGGGGCAGGAGAATAAGGGGACGACCGAGGATGAGATGGCTGGATGGCATCACGGACTCAATGGATGTGAGTCTGAGTGAACTCCGGGAGATGGTGATGGACAGGGAGGCCTGGAGTGCTGCAATTCATGGGGTCGCAAAGAGTCGTGAGAGACTGAACTGAACTGAACTAATTACTTTAATTGGAGAAGGCAATGGTACCCCACTCCAGTGCTCTTGCCTGGAAAATCCCATGGACGGAGGAGCCTGGTGGGTTACACAGTCCATGGGGTCACTAAGAGTCCGACACAACTAAGCGAATTACTTTAATGAACATAGAGGCACTGCAGAAAAAGGATAGAGAGAGAGAAAAAGAATGTTTGCTCCATGGTATAGAGCCAACCTTGCTTAGGCTGCCCACAGACCTCTCAGCCTGGGCCAGAATCTATAGGAAGAAAAGAGGAAAAATAAAGGAAGAGAAGGAGAAAAGTAAGGCTATACAATCACTGACTTTAAAAGAATGAAAGAGAAGGGCATGTGTACCCTCCTCAGTTCCTTGAAAGTTCTACCTATCAGGATCATGGTCCTAATAAAATAGCCTGGAATAAAGTGATCAAGAGAGCCTGCCCCTTCCAGCTCTTCCTCCCTGATGGGGGAATGCTGTGATGTTATTCCTGCTACATCTTTAGGGACAACTAAAGATAAGAGTGGAAGAAAGATGGATTGGAGCCCTGGACTCTTTTCCCTTGAGGACAGTAACAACAGTTGCTGGGGGAAATGGTTCCTGTGTATATGGAAAATTGAGGTACTAGCTTGAGGATTTTATTCTTTCCCCTTAGATAACACTAACGTTTAAAGAGCAGCTTCACATTTATTATCTTATTTGATCTCTACAGCACCTCTGCAACATTGGTTGGGATAAGATTTTGATCCTATTTGAAAGATGAAGTAATAGACTTGGGTCAATTTTAGGTCAGTTTTATGTATTTGAAAATACCAATATCTTCTGCAGTAAAATACATGTATATATATACATATGTTCCCTGGCTCTGTCTATCAAGAAAATTTGGGAGTAGCAACATCCTAATAGCAATGAACACACCTAGAGTGCATATCTTGGTTTCTTAATACCACTATCCACTAAAAGAAATCTGAACTCCTAGGGAAATAGCTAATTTCACGAGTGGGCAAGATCAGACTGGAATATCTTGTAACAGAGAGAAATAAAAAGAAAATTTTAAAGGGGCATAAAACTCAGCTTGAATGGAATCCCACTGGCCAAATTGGGAACAATTGAGTAACCAAATAAGTAATGATAGCCATAGGTTATAACAACTGAATAAAATAGAAAATCATGAATTTATTCTGATAAAAGTAACTTAAAAGTGTAATGATGGTGGCATATTTACATAATGCGAAAATACTTTTCCATAAAATACTTGTCAGTTACAAAATGAAGAATAGTGACTTTACAGCTAGGAAGACTGGCAGACGCACCTCAATCAAGAGATCAAGTAAACACATGGAATCATTCACCACCGCTGAGAATCAATGAGAAGAGTGCAGCATCAGTTTGGCAATATTTCTGCCAAGAATGCAGAACCTGAATTTAATCATAAAGAAATATAAAATCAAATTGAGAGACATCCTACAAAGTGAGTGACCTGTTCTCTTCAAAAGTGTCAAGGTCAGGAAAGACAAAGAAAGATTGAGAACAGACTGAAGAAGACCCAAGTCGCAGAAAACCAGACACAAACCAAGATTTATAACTCAGTCTTTTAGCAATAAGGGAAATTATTTGGGACAATTGGAAAAACCTGAATGGATCTGTGGGGCAGATGACAGTGATATATTCAAGCTACCTTCCTGATTTGAGTGATATGCTGTGGTTATTTAGGAGAATACCATTGTTTATAGGAGATATACACCAACATATTCTGGGGTAATCAGATATCATGTTGCCAACTCACTCTCAATTGATTTAGGGAAGTGTTTGTAATATTTTACATAATTTTAGTGCTGTTTCAAAAATTTTTAAAGGCAGTTGGAGGGATAATACTGCGTTGGTTAAGAAAAATGTCCAAAGTCTTTGATTGGAATTAGTTTCTGATTAACACTGGTGGGATTTCTGTTCCTCTCAGTCAGAAATCCTGATTTGTAGTCATGCATATCTTTTTTTAATTAATGATTTTATTTTTGGCTGCACTGGATCTTCTCTGCTGAGAGCAGGGGCTGCTCTTAATTGTGGTGCATAGGCTTCTCACTGCAGTGGTTTCTCTTGTTGCGGAGCGTGAGACTCTAGAGCAGTCTCGGTAGCTGCGGTGCACAGGCTTAGTTGCTCTGTAGCATAGGGCTCCTCCCAGACGAGGGATTGCACCAGTGTCCCCTGCACTGACAGGCAGATTCTTAACCACTGGACTACCAGGGAAGTCCTTCATGAATATTTTTGATCCATTTTTAATGAAGTGGTAGAAGAGGGAAGAAATTAAGCAATCCTCACATGACTGAACAAACCATATTTTCCAATTTTTGCAATTCCTAGAATAAAAGATTACGAAAAGGATCTCAGTAACAATTTGTTGTTGTTTTTAGTCACAAAGTAATGTTCAACTCTTTTTTACGACCCCATAGACTGTAGCCCACCATGTTCTTCTGTCCATGGGATTTCCCAGGCAAGAATACTATAGTGGGTTGTCATTTCCTTCTCCAGGGGATCTTCCTGACCAGGGATAGAATTCATGTCTCCTGCACTGGCAGACAGATTCTTTACCACTGAGCCCCTGGGAAGCCCCATAAGTAAGGATAGATTTTATTAATACCACATTTTATGGACAAGCCCACAAATCTGGTAAGTAACATAGCTGAGATTCAAACCTGTGTATGTTGACTCTTGGGGCCAAAACTGCTATGTTGGTAATAACAACTATTAATATTTTGGTGGTAAGTATTTAACATGTCTAAGGCACAGCACTAGTAACTTGCCTTCTTCAATAGTCACATGAACCCTATAAATCAGAGTTTTCAGATAAGGAAAATGTGACCAACGATACCCAGTTAGTAAGTTTCGGTAGTAAAAATTCAAACCTGGCTCTATTTGACCCCAGAATCTGGACCTAAGCAACTATAGTACATCATCTATCTGCTGCTAAAATAATCAGGAATCCTAGAATTTTACTTTGCTTTTCACTGTTCCCCAGAAGGTTTAGATTCTTTGTACAATGTCATTTTTTCAAAAGATAGAAATGAGGTTTGATATCTATCAAACCCTGTTAGCAGCTGCCATGTTTAACTGATCTGGTCCTGTGAATGGTTGATCAGTTAGTCAATATACTTTCGAATAACCTTGTCTAGCAGAAAACTGACTTTGAAAGTCTCCCTCACAGTAGTGAGTGTGCACACATTGCTCTTATCATCCATCTTTTTCAAAGGCCGAGCTGATCAAAATCCTCTAACAGTCAGCCAAGTTGTTTCCTGAAACTTCACCTAATGGGTTCAGAAGCAGCTGTACTCTGCAAAATTGCCTGTTCTGTACTGTCATGTCTGAAATGGGATGACTGGGAAAGCTGGATTGTATATAAGTGAAACCAACTGTCAAAGGTAGCTCTTTCTGTTGTCTCAGTGATTCAGCAAAGATCTCAAAAGTTTAGAATGTATAACAGATGATATGTACCCCTATAACCTAAAATGAGATACCATATCCCTCATATGGGACTTGGAAAGGATGTGATAAAAGCTGGCTCTGCCAGCAAAATCCCAGCCTGTAAAAATGTTGAGTTGCAAGTATTTGGAGAGTGGAGCCCTTTGGAAAAGGCTGTTGGAATGCTGTAGGGTCTCTTTTCCTTTTTCCCCTCAAGTTGGAGGGAAGGAGCTATACCTCTTGACTTTAAATTAGATAATAAAAGATTACTGGGGTCACAGAGACAACTTGGCCTGTGTCCCTGGGGATTAAAAAGTATTAGAATGGCATGAGGAGCTGAGTTGAACATGAGTAGAGTTCCACTGGGTGAAAGCTATTCTTTCAAAGGTGTGTATTTTCTTGGACCAGACAGATATCAGCCACAACTGAGAGACTGCCTGGAATGTCTCTGAAGAATCTTGTCCATGAGGATGCCTAGAAGCACTCAATCAGAGGATGAACTACCAGAAGACCAAGGGCTGATGGGAAACAAAGATTGTCCCCCAGAGAACACATTAGTTTCAGTAAAGGAATTGCCCTGATGGAAAATCCCAAGGAAAACACACAAAAATGATCCAAGAAAGAAAAGCCAGTCTTAACTGTTAACCAAGCCTAGATGTCAACATTAGCTTCCAACAATGTCAGCCACCTGCAATTACTCCCCTCTCCATTTGGGCTAGCCCTAAAGGAGACAGAAGCAGCACATTCCTCGTAGAGTAGAAGGTGATCAAGAGGAAGACCAGAGTCAACCATATTCTTTGTCTCCACTGAGGGCCAATTTCCAAGCTGAGGGAGGTCAGGAGTTTAAATTTGAATTATGTATGGCTTTACATGCATTGGAAAAGGCAATGGCACCCCACTCCAGTACTCTTGCTTGGAAAATCCCATGGATGGAGGAACCTGGTAGGCTGCAGTCCATGGGATCGCGGAGTCGGACACGACTGAGCAATTTCACTTTCATTTTTCACTTTCATGCATTGGAGAAGGCAATGGCAACCCACTCCAGCGTTCTTGCCTGGAGAATCCCAGGGATGGGGGAGCCTGGTGGGCTGCTGTCTATGGGGTCACACAGAGTCGGACACGACTGAAGCGACTTAGCAGCAGCAGCAGTTACATGCATTATGGGTTTCACTGGTGGCTCAGACGCTAAAGAATGCCTGTAATGCAGGAGACCCAGGTTTGATCCCTTGGTTAGGAAGATCCTCTGGAGAAGGGAATGGATACCTACTCCAGTATTCTTGCCTAGAGAATTTCATGGAGAGAAGAGCCTGGCAGGCTACAGTCCATGGGGTTGCAAAGAGTCAGACACAACTGAGTGACTAATGCTTACAGGCGTTATAAATCTGAACCACGTGAAATTGTCTTTTACATAGATCAAAAATTATCAAACATTGGGAATTTCTCATGGTTCAGCCTAAAACCCTAGATTGTATTAAATGGTTTAGTTGGCCAGATGAAATTACTCTTGAGAATGAAAGGAACTCAAAAAGTTGTGGTACCTGCATGAGATTTCTTCCAAGGTCAGGTTAAGAACTGACCCTAGTAGAGCTCCATGTGTTCAATATTTGACTGGGAACAGCCCAGGGAGACTGCTCTTAACACAAAAATGCTTCCGTGAGATCTGAAGTTGTCACCCCTGGGGGCTATCAGCCACCTCCATCCCTCACAGCAGGTTCCCTCTTGAAGGGAGGTTTTAATGGGACACTCCCACATCTGCACAGATGCCTACTTAACAAATGGGGCATCTGAGGTCCAGGGAAGTTGGGTGTCCTGCCCAAAGTCATGTAGGAACTGACAGTTGTTATTCTAACCCAAGTCTACCCAAAACCAAAATGCTTTCCACCACAACAAAAGGCAGGAAAGAAAGGCCAATGAAAAAGTATAGTACCTCTGAGGTCCTCTCACTGTTAGCCACCCCTCCTCTGTGTTTTTATTTCATCCTGATTTTTATCTTTACTGCTCCTCCCATCTTATCTTTAATAAGTCAAGACACAAGTTGTTGAGGCAGGAACAGTGATTTTATTTGGAAAACCAGGTGACTGAGAAGATGGTGGACAAGTGTCCCAAAGAACAATTTACCTAAGTTGGAATTCAGGCTTGCTTTATACTAAAAGGGGAGGGAGTATGGTTGATTGTTTCGTAAGAATCCTTTGTTCTTGAACTGTCCATGTAGGTTAGGTCACAATGTTCCTATAAACCTCCAATAAGACAAATGTTATCCTCTGTTATGAAACTTTTTATCTCTATATGAATGGAAAATGTGAGAATTCTTGAGAATGTGCTCTTCTGTATATTTCAGGCTATAGGTAACATTCTTAACTTGCAGCAAAAACAATAGAATGCAAGGGTTAAAGTAAAAGAAACAGCTACCATGGGGTCAGATTCATTCTTCCTTACCACACCGAGTCTAGGTTCCACTGAGATCCACCGTACAGTCCAGAACAAGTCACTCCACCTCTCTGAGCCTGCTTCTTCGAATACAAAATGGACAATAAAGCCTTCCCTCCTGGGTTGTTAGATGAATTAAACTGGACCTGAATTAAATTCTTTAAAGACATTTGATAAACAGTTCTTACTATTAGGAAGAGACTTCCTATCAGGAAGTGCAGAGGACCATGTGAACTTGACCGAGATCACACAGCAAGTTTGTGAAGAAGGAACAGGACACAGGATTGCTTTCTGCCTCCATAGCTGCACATCTGTGTAATTGAACCAGGAGGAGGACCTTCAGGTAAGAAAAGGACCTGGGTAGGGTTAAGGAGAGCAGCAAGCCAGCTCTTCTCTGTGGGGCACTGGGGCATGGCTGGCTGCCTGCCTGGCACATCAGATCCCAGATACCTGGTACAACGTGAAAGCCTGCAGCCAGGCAGCGGGAGTGCAATCTCTCTGCAATTAAGAAACTAATAGCGTTTAAATGGAGCTGCTTCTTAAGCCAGCAAAAGCCAACTTGCCTTCAGGTTGTAATAGAAGATGGAGAGAGAGGAAGATGGAGCTTTTAAATCCAATCCAAGAGCATTAATTTTAAACTACCCATCTCTTCCTTTCATCCAGGCCACAGGCAATGTCTTCTCTGAAGGGTGGGTTAGGTGTTCTAGGTTTGGGTGGAGAACTTAGACCCCTGGGATTTGGATGACTCTAGTACTCTTGCCTGGAAAATCCCATGGACAGAGAAGCCTGGTGGGCTGCAGTCCATGGGGTCACTAAGAGTTGGATACGACTGAGCAACTTCACTTTCATTTTTCACTTTCATGCACTGGAGAAGGAAATGGCAACCCACTCCAGTGTTCTTGCCTGGAGAATCCCAGGGACAGGGCAGCCTGGTGGGCTTCCGTCTGTGGGGTCACACAGAGTCGGACACGACTGAAGCGAGTTAGCAGCAGCAGCAGCAGCAGCAGCAGCAGCAGCTATTCCCTTCATGCCCAGCCAGTTCTGGGGCCTTTTAGGTTCTGGGTTAGTGGGCTATCACTCACTTGACAAACACATGGAGCTGGAGCTGTTGGTCAAGGGTTGAGCTAGGACCTTGGGAAGACCAGGAAGTGGTGTGATGTTGCCAAAAGAACCCTGGCTGGGAGTTAGGACACTTAGGTTCTGCTTCCAGCTCTGATACACACTAATTGTATGACCTTAGAAAGATCACTTCCCTCCTTGTGCCTCCTCATCTAGGAAATAGCAGAGAGGCTGGTTGACTCAGATAATGGTGATAGTGATGATGATGATGGTGATCATGATGGTAGGCAGCATTTAATTTAATGTTTACCACTTCCTAAGCACTGTTCTAAAGGCCTTACACTGATGAATTTATTTAATTCTCATTAATCTCATTAGTCATTCCTATTCTACAGATTGATAAACTGAGTCACAGGGCATTTAAATGACTTCCTGGGACTTCCCTGGCAGTCTGGTGGTTAAGACAGCAACTTCTAGTGCAGGGGGTGCAGGTTTGCTTCCTTGTTGGGCAGTTAAGATCCTACATGTATTGCAACCAAAAATCCATAACATAAAACACAAGCAGTATTGTAACAAATTCAATAAAAACTTCAAAAATGGCCCACATTTTTAAAAATCTAAAAAAAAAAAAAAACCTTTCTGAAAGTAACACTTTTGGTAAGCATCAGTTTGGTTCAGTTCAGTTTATTCATTCAGTCATGTCCGACTCTGCGACCCCATGAATCGCAGCATGCCAGGCCTCCCTGTCCATCACCAACTCCCGGAGTTCACTCAAACTCATGTCCATTGAGTCGGTGATGCCATCCAGCCATCTCATCCTCTGTTGTCTCCTTCTCCTCCTGCCCTCAATCCCTTCCAGCATCAGAGTCTTTTCCAGTGAGTCAGCTATTCGCATGAGGTGGCCAAAGTACTGGAGTTTCAGCCTCAGCATCAGTCCTTCCAATGAACACCCAGGACTGATCTCCTTTAGGATGGACTGGTTGGATCTCCTTGCAGTCCAAGGGACTCTCAAGGGTCTTCTCCAACACCACAGTTCAAAAGCATCAATTCTTCGGCACTCAGCTTTCTTCACAGTCCAACTCTCACATCCATACATGACCACTGGAAAGACCATAGCCTTGACGGACCTTTGTTCGCAAAGTAATGTCTCTGCTTTTTAATGTGCTATCTAGGTTGGTCATAATAGGAGCCCTCATAGTCTCAACTCTCATTGTTTGGCTCTCAGGAATGTGCTCATAAACATTGTGCTCTTCTGGCTCTCTAGACTCTGCCCAGCCTTCCAGGTCATGGTTCCAAGGAGACCAGGACCTCCTGCTCTCAGAGTTTTCTTCCTTAGTAGAGAAACAAGACCATCATCATATTAGGCATGATGATCTGGAACAGACTAGACTACAGGTGATTAGGGAGGAAAGAGGATGGGTCCTAGTGGTCAGAGGAGGCTTTTTGGCAATGCTGAAACTAGATATGGTGCCTATAGTGTAGGCAGGACCTGGATAAGTAAGGAAAGAGAAGGTGGACATTTCTAGTAATGGAAATGTATCAGCAAAAGTCTAGAGGTTGGAATGCAAGTGTTGTCTTAGCCAGAGAGCCTGGCTCAGGACACCATCCCTTCTTGTAACCACCTATTCCCTTGGAACACCCCAGCACCCTCCTTCAGGGCTCAGCTCCAGCATCATCTCTTTTCCCAGCTTCTTCATGACCACTCTTCACCCAACATAAATTTGAGTGACCACTTCATCTCTGCTACACCTTGCTTCTGCTACACTGTGAGCTCCTTGATGTCATAGATGGGGCTTTATACTCTTTCCTATCTCCGTACCCTCAGTTTACATAGCCTGGTGGATACATATGCAGAGGATTTGCTCCAAATGAGGTCAGGTCATGGTGAGCTCTGACTAGCTATCAGGAAGCTTTCGATTTGATCTGAATTTGGGCTGGGGAATCAAATGATCATGGGCAGATGAGTGATCCCATAAAATTTGTTTTCTATGAAACCCAAGGCAAAACGTGGGGTGGGTAGGACAATAATCTTTTTCCGTTTTCATATGGATTTAAGACAGATGAAGAGGAGATACTTATCATTCACCCACTATAAACTTTATGGGGCTGTTGGTAAGGATGAGTATGATGGTCATGGTACTTTTGA
The DNA here is from genome assembly GCF_042477335.2 of Ovis canadensis. NCBI lineage: Eukaryota > Metazoa > Chordata > Mammalia > Artiodactyla > Bovidae > Ovis > Ovis canadensis. Next base: position 184,212,862 of record NC_091247.1, on the reverse strand, counting down.
AGGTGGTGATGGTCAAGTTTGTTTTTTGGGTTTTGTTCTTCCAAAAATTCTTTTCCTAAGCCCTGGTGGCTCAGATGGTAAAGCGTCTGTCTACAATGCGGGAGTCCCGGGTTCGATCCCTGGGTTGGGAAAATCCCCTGGAGAAGGAAATGGCAATCCACTCCAGGACTATTGCCTGGAAAATCCCATGGACAGAGGAGCCTGGTAGGCTACAGTCCACGGGTCGCAAAGAGTCGGACACGACTGAGCCACTTCACTTCACTAAGCCAGAAATATTTTTTACTTATTTTTCCTTAGAATTTCTCTCTCCAGCGTTGCTTTTAGGTTCTAAGACAATGATTTCACATAGTAGGTTTAAAAAGTGAGGCAGGAGAAGGAGTTTGTCACAGCTTTTAGCACTTAGTAGATTTTAGGTCAAACAATCTAACTGAAGAGTTCTGGGGAAAATAGTTCTTTATGTTACCCAGATAGGCTATTTTCCCATTATACTACACTTGAAACTCGGTAGTTCTTTGTAGCAGATCAACTACTCTCCAGTTACGGGAGACACAGGAGAAGGGGTTAGGGTGGGCAGAGGAATCCTAAAGCTGGAAGCTCAGAAGTACCCAGAGGAAATTTTTTTTTTCAAAAAGTGAAAGTAGATGGAATTCACGATAAATTGGGATGAATGGCTTTGAGGTAATTCAGATAAGAGGAACGTGCCCAAAACTGCTTTAATCCCAGAGCAGGGCAAGAGAATTAGCCGGCACTTAGAGCTCTTGTCAGCAAAACTAGAGATGAAAAGCAAAAGAATAATTCTTTAGAAATAACTAGAAAAAAAATGAGGCTCCCTAGTTGAAGAAAAAGGGAGCTGAAATGGCAGGGGTATTTAAACTTCCAGAGTATATTCATTCAAATCTTAGAGTGTCTCTAGAACCTGAGAGGTAAAGACTTGACTCTTGGAAAGAACACACACACACATAGCCACAATAAATGTCTGCTACAAACAAAAGAAGCTACCTGGACTTCAGATACTCATGTTTTATAGGTATATCTTACAAGTATCCAGGAGGACCTGCTGCTTATTTGAGAGACCACTTAAGAAGAAAGAATTCTATCTTCCCTTAACCCCATCTGTACTTTATTAGGTAATTATGGCTCCTGAGACCCAGCTGTAGAGACAGGACTCCTCATTAGGAAGACACAATACAGCTTCAGGTCCCTGGAACCTGGGAGAAGTCAACACTTGACAAGACACACCCCAGTGAGATTGCAAATGACATTCACTCAAACATAAATACACCCCACCTTCTCCCTCTACCATCGACACCAACCACATATCCTTCAAGTACACATTCAAACCTTCATTACATATTTATGTGCACACAATATGCAATCATACACAAAGCCTGTCACCTGTACACAACCTCACTCTACTTCTTCACCAACTCACAGATAGTGAGCTGCCCAATCTCATTTCTACCGTCACAGTAAATCCTCTGCCGTTTTACATATACTCATGTGCACACACACCGCACTCTCACATCACCTCCTAGACCCTTTTATTTTTTTACACGTCATGCAGCGTTCTAAAAAATAATTGGTGTCATATCAGTAATAAGATACAGGTGAATTCTGCTCATGGAGTTTACATTCCAGTGGATAAACAAATATGCAATTATGTAAATAAGATAGACAGTTATGAGTGCAAAGAAGACGGTTAAACAAGATGACGTCATGGAGACAGAGAATAATTGAGCAGGATCCACAAACTCACACCCCTATCATTCACATGCATCACACCCCAGACTCCTTTACTGCAAATGGCCCTGTGTGTATACCCTACACACAAGTTCATTTTACTCTGCCATCCCATCACCCACATCATCACATGTCCTGTAGACAACTATACACATGACTCCTTCTCTACCATGTAGTATCATGACCTGTTTGCATACAACTATTTTACAGTTTTACAAGCACATTCTCTCCATCACAACTACCTTACTTTACCACCCATGACAAACTCTTAGAGCCACACATAATTCCCCCCAACCACACTTCAACTTCACCAACATGCCACAGGACTCCACAGGAACCACACATCACAGTACTCTCGTATCTGTAGATTGCACCTTCTGTTTACACAAAGTTCACACCCTCTTAATTCCCACACAAACACACACCGCTGATCTGGCATTTTGCTTCAGAAGGGAGTGCGTCTGGTCTTGTTCACCAATTTACTTCAAGAAATACAGTGCCTATTATTCCTGCCACAGCCCCAAGGATCATTCAGTCTGTAGTTCTGTTAAGAAAAAACAGAGCTTACTCTGATCTCAAACTAAATGATATCTGTAAACAGTGATAGGAAGAAAAAAGAAACAAGTTTATTTGGTTGAGATTCACGTCAAGAACATTTTGTCATTTCCCTTGAAGTCAAAGCCATAGGGAACTTGCCTCTTCCCTTCCCTCTCCTCAGTTTCTCCACTGGCCATTCATTTTTGGAAACAAAGTTTGTTCCAGAGGTCTGATGGAGACAACAGCATGGTGACTTGCCCAGCTCTACAGAGAGTGAAGCAGCCGCATGTCTGCCCACCAAGCTAGAGGGCTGTGGGTGCTTTAGAGGAGTCAATGGCCCAGAGATCATTATGGAATATCAGTTTTATGGCTTGGTGACTTGAAACAACACCTATTTACCATCCCAAAGATTTATAGGTAAGGGACCTGAACATGGGTCTCTGCTTAGAATCTCAGAGGCTGAAATCAATGTACCAGCCAAGTTTTCATGTGAAGGCTCTGCAGAGGGAATTTATTCCCAGCCCATTCATGCTTGCAATCTGGTTCCTTGCAGTTATAGGACTTAAGCCCTTTTTCTTTGTTGACTATTGGCCAGGAGTTGCTCTCTGCTCCTGGAAGGCATACACCATCTAGGTTCTGACGTCAAAGCTCTCTCATGCTTTGTAACTCTGACCTTCATTTCTAACATCTAGACCCAGATCTAAAGGGCTGTGTGATTAGGTCAGTCTCACCAAGATTATCTATCTGAAGGTCAGCTGATTTAAGACCTTAATTACATTTGCAAAATATCTTCTCAGAAGTGCTTAGATTAGTGGGTATATAAATAAACATATATATATATATAATAAAATGTATATGCATCAATTTGTTAATAAAATGTGTATATATACATATATATATATATATATACACATCATTATAGCACTCAGGCTCTTCCTTGAGGTATAGGGGCTATTCTAGTTGGTGTGCACAGGCTCTCTAGTTCTGGTGTGCAGGCTTAGTTGCCCCTCGGCATGTGGGATCTTAGTTCCTTGACCAGGGATTGAACTCACAACCCCTGCATTGAAAGGTGGATTCTTAACCACTGGGTCACCAGGGAAATCCCTAGACTAGTATTTTAATAACTGGGAAAAGGTGTGTGTAACCATGGACTGGGCACCTTAGGCTCCTCATAGAATTCTGCCAACCACACCCAAGCAGTTGGTATCTGCCTCACTTCTGTTGAGATTTCCTTTGGCCCTTACTTAGCCAGGTATCTCTATTTCCACTTTCATTTAATCTCCTGGCTTTACTCCATTCTTAACTAACCACTGTGCTGAGACCTAAGAGTATACTCTCTTTCTGACATCCAGCCTTCAAATATTTGGCAATGATTAGCAAACCCCCCTCCAACATTATTTTGCTTTATCTCACAAAGCCAGGACTTTGCATTTTCCCTCATAAAGTACTCTTGACAGCCTGCCTTCTTCCAATCCTGGCCTGCATCCTCTAAGGACCAGGAAGTGTTACCACAGAAAGGGCATTGAAGTCACCAAGTCCAAGTCTCTCATTTTGCTGTTGAGGAAGCTCAGGTTGCCCAAGAGATTGCTCAAGGTCATAACATCAAAGGGTTGTTAGAACTACATTGTCCCTGCCTATTTCTGATCCATGAGCCCCAGTGGGAAAGACAAGAATCTTCCCACCCAATGAACCAGGGCAGAAGACGGAACCAGAGACCAGAGACCAGAGACCAGAGACAGGAAGAAGGAACCCCACACTTACTGAGTCCACTCCATGTTCCAGACACTGGACTGGGCATTTAACATGCCACATCCTAAATTCTCATGATAACCTTTTGAATCGGTGGTTCTCAATGGGGCAGTTTTCCCCCAGAGGGCACCTGGCAGTGTCTGGACATATTTTTGGTGGTCACAACCAGGGGCAGGGAGTGGGTGCTACTGGCATCTAGTGGGCAGAGGCCAGGGGTGCTTCAAATATCCTACATTGTGTATGATAGCCCCTAAAGTAAAGAATTATCTGGCCTAGGATGCCAATAGTGCCAAGGTGGAGAAACTGTGCTTTGAGTTAAAGCCTACACTCATATGCTCCCAGGATTCTCATAGTGCACCAGACTTTTAGGCAAATTGGACTATAACAATAGCAATTATCTTGGTTATGTAGGCTGTTACCTTCCCCCTCTTCCAACCTGAAAAGACTCAGCTTTCCTCTATGTTATCTCACACACCTCGTGAACAGTTTTCTCTGCACCGAAAGGCACTCACCAGGCTCCTGTTCAACTTCAGATGTTTCCGATGTCTCCTGGCCTGGGTGGTGAACACCTGTGCTACTATGGGAAGGCACTTGTCCCTGCTTCTGAGGCTCACTTCCCTGAGTCCTTCTTCTGGGTGCTGTTAAAGCCTCTATTTTCCATGATGCACCACAACCCTTGGAGTTCCAAGAAGGCACTCCTTTCCCAGGAGCTTACAAAGGGCCCCATAGAGAAAAGTTTCCCACTCCCTAGCTTGGACATCTCACTTGGTCCTCCCAGCCCCCAAACAGGGCTGCCTGAGCACCAATATATCAAGGTTATTTTAAAATGACAACAGTAGAAAGCTTTTCTTCAGTTTCTGCCTTCATTGTCTCTTTTTCTAGGATCTGGATACAAGCTAGAAATCGAGGCTGAAAGGACAATTTGTGAGAGAAATAGTTTGCTTCTCCCCATCCTTCTCCACTCTGCTCAACCATTCATTGCATACCTTCTACCAAACCCCATTGAGCAAGTAAATTTATGAAAAATGCATCCTTTGGTATCTCCCCTACAGTCCTTTATAGCTGCCTCTAGACATTTGTCAGGCCAAATCTGGGATGCTTGCTACTTACCAACGGGGAAAGTAAGACTCAGAAAGGTTAAGAAATGTGCCTACAAGTACACGATGTTGGAGCCAAGATTCTTTCAGGCTCCAAAGCCTGTTCTGATATATCCACAGAGATAGAATTAACTACCTACCTGCTGCCCAAATATGAGACAAAAGCATATCTGTAATCCCCTGAATCTATTGTTTGCCAAAATGCTCATTCATTTTAGTCAACTAAGTATTGTCAACCACAAAACTCAGTCAACCTAAGGCCATACTATATAAAATACATAGCTAAGCCAATTCTGGACTTCCCTGGTGGCTCAGACGGTAAAGCGTCTGTCTATAATATGAGAGACCTGGGTTTGATCCCTGGGTCAGGAAGATCCCCTGGAGAAGGAAATGGCAGCCCACTCTAGTACTATTGCCTGGAAAATCCCATGGACAGAGGGGTTTGGTAGGCTACAGTCCATGGGGTCGCAAAGAGTTGGACACAACTGAGCGACTTCACTAGTGACTAAGCCAATTCTAGCTTTTCCCTCTCTCTTTTATTTCATTTAAATTAGCATCTTATTTCTTTGTATTATTTATCCTAAAATGTGAGTTACATTAAAAAGTCATTTGGTACAGCAGAAATTAACGCAACATTGTAAATCAACTATACTTCAGTAAAAAAATTTTTAAAAAGTCATTTGGCTTAAACTTGCTCAGCGAGAAGGCAAGCCTCTTTCTGTATGCGTATTAGGCCAAAGTGTCCCATCTGACTTTTCCAAACTGCATTCATTTCAGTCTTTTCTCCAAAATTTGGGGTCATTCTCCTCCCTCAGGAGAGCAATATTTTCGTCTAGTTGGAGTCAATTCACCCCTTCCCTCCTTCACTAGAGGCTTAAACTGCGGTTTCATTGTTTTCCTGGCTTCCTGGTTGAACAAAGCCTGAGTCTCTCTCCTCCCAAGCTTCTCTGGCCTACTCCTCTCAGTTCAAAGAGAATTTTCTGACCCAGTTCCCATGGGAACAGAGGTTCACATTGCTGAGGCCTTGTGTGACCAGAGCCTCAAGATTTCTTTGTGAAAACTCACTGTGACACACAATAGGCTCAGTTGCAGCCCTCTGGCCTCCTCCACCTGTTCTAACCCGATGCCTGCTAAACTGTCGGTGGGTGAGATTCACCTGAAGGATGTCAGATTCAGTGGGTCTGGAGTAGGACCCAGGAATTGTTATTCATATCTATTTAAATTGTCCAGGTGAGTCTGATATTTAGCCGAGTTCAGGAACCACTTTTCTAACCAATTAGCAATCCTGCCAAGACATCCCAGGGCCCAAGGCCTCCTACTAATTGAGTTTAGGGCCAGGGGAATGGTCCCAGGGCCAAATCCAATTTCTTGCTTCTTTCAGTCATTCATCAGTCACTCACAGATGATTATTAAAGGCTTATTGAGAGTCACACACTGCTTTCAGGTAACACAATCCATGGAGGGACAGTAGTCTTCATCAAGAAACCATCTGCCAGAGCTCTTTGTCCCTGGTCCTGCTTACCCTGAGCAATGTCATCCTGGTTCAAGTTCAGATTTACCCATCAGGCACTGAAAAGCAAACATACCCAGAGAGTATGCTTATACCATGACGAGGGCAGCTTGCGTGGAGTAGACCCTGAGGGAGCTACTCACTTCACCATAAGAATTTAGCTGCAAAAACTGTCCCTGGGCAACCTCACCAGGCTTTACACTTCGACTGTTTCCATAAAACATTTGAGGCCAATGCACGATGTTAAGAAAAACAGATAAAGCATGAGAATTGAGGTCTAGGGGAGGAAGAGGGGGCAATAGTTACCACCTCTTCTTCTCTGGTGAAATTTCCTTCTTCTCCAACTCTTTCCCCATTCTGTGTCACTTAAAAAGGGGACTAGGAGTTTTATGAGGCTGCAGAAGCACTTACAGTCCAGTAAATCACAAGGCTCAAGTCAGCTGAGCTGCCAAAGAGCTCTATTTGGGGTCTACTGCAGGGTATATTTGTGCTCACACATCCGCCACTGTCTGAGATATATTTGCAGTCTTGTTCCCCAGAAAGTCTTCCCCTTGTGATCCTAGGACCAACAGCTCACTGAATGCTCTGGCAGAAAGAGATGCTGCAGGTCTGAAGGGTCTCACATAGAAGAATTCTTGCAGTCAAATGACAGGAAGAGATCTCTGAGGACAGCTATTCCAAACCCTCCATTTACAGATGTGAATCTAAGGCTCAGTGAGATTTTCCTATGACCTGTCAGCCTATGGAGGGAGTGATTTGCTCAAGTGAAAGTGAAAGTGGCTCAATTGTGTCCAACTCTTTGCAACTCCATCGACTACAGAGTCCAGGCCAGAATACTGGAGTGGGTAGCCTTTCCCTTCTCCAGGGGATCTTTCCAACTCAGGGATCGAACCCAGGTCTCCCACAATGCAGGTGGATTCTTTACCAACTGAGCCACAAGCGGAGCCCAAGAATATTGGAGTGGTCACCTAGTAAAGGCCACCCAGTGTGAAAGGCAAAGTCTACATCCCAACCAGACTCCTTTCACCTCTTCTAGAGAACATCTATATGTACAGTTGTGGTGCTCAATCTATATTGCAGAATTACAAATTATATTTTAATAATAAGCTATAATAATTATCTCCCTGTTAGGATGAGAATTTCTGGTGGTCAGAGATTTCATTTTAATCTACCTATATTTTAATATTTGGCACATAATAGGAAAAGAGTGAGGGATAAATGAGAGGATGCATGAATGGCTGACTGGATGAATGGATGGATTTAGGCAGAAGCTTTCTCCATCCTATCTCTTTCTCAAAATGTGACTTGCCTTTGGCACTACTCTGGCATTTTCAAAGGTGCTAAACAGTGCCTAGGGTTGAACAAGAGAAAATTGTAAAGTTGAGTGAATTTCTTTCTGACACCTTCCTTTACCCTGGTCAGTTGGCATCTCCCAAAGGACTGATATTCTCCTATGTCTACCAATGTTAGGAAACTTCCTACTATGCCACATTGCCCGGGCCTGTTTCCTTCACCTGTTGCCCATATGCTGGAGCTTTGATGAGAAACTGTTTTTCATCAGAACTGATCCATCATGTTTCCCATTCACTCATCTACTTATTAGTTCTTCCTCCACAAAGAGAAACCTGGTAATTGGCAGTGCTTTTCTCCTTACCATCGTCTACATGTGAAATCTTAGTGTCACCTTTGAATCTTATATCTTAAATTCCACCGCCAAGGTTTCATTCAATCCACTTGCTTCTCCCTCCTCAGCATCTTTATATTCATTTGCTCTTTCCTGCCTCTGATACTCTTAACTTATTTCATGTCCTCACTCCCTTTCTTCTTGTCCATTCCAATGACAACCTAATTAGTATCATTCTCTGGCATCCATTCTCTGACTTGTTTTGTCTAGCACTAAAGCGGTTCTTTTTCTGGTCATATCACTTACTCTCTGCCACATTCACACATACATATTCACAAACACATAAATACACATTCACACACGCTCACACATATGCGCACATATATTCACATTTTCTCCTCTTGATTTCACAATTTGCGAAACAGGGCCAGGGACTATTTCTCAGGTGCCATGTAAATGCAAAAATGTTAACAAGCCCTTTCATCTATTAGGTATTTCATAGAAGTCAAGCACAGCACCATGATAGTATAAGTTACGGCATTATGCCATGGATCTCCCATGATAGTCCCAGAAGACAGGTATCTTTCACCTTCACTTTATAAATGAGGACCCTGAGGCAAAGGGCTATTAAAGCACATTGCTCAAGTTTAAGTAATAGATTCTGAATTTAAACCCAGGCAGCCTCCCTTGAGAAACACTGTACTCAATTGCTAAAGAATACCACTTACATTTTATATAAAGCACGTAGTAAACTGCAGGGCAACAGTAGGTCCTCATTTAATATTTTCACATATGTCCCCTACAGAAATGTTTATGGCACTCAAGTGGACATTTAAAATGTTGGATTGACTGCAAATGACACCGGAACTCCAGGTTTTGTCCAAGTTGGAGTAGCTTGTATCAGACCCACCCTCTTGCCAGGAACAACTATAAAAGCTGAGTCAACAATGACAACAACGATAATATCTACAAAAACAGCTGTTTTCAGGCTTTGGAGAGAAATCAAATCAGCTACAATGTTAGAGAAGAAATGGGTTGATTTGTTTACCATAGCGGGGTGAGGTAAATCTGCAAAGACTTTGGCTGTCTGAGGGGACTGGGGAGACAAACGTTGAACTTCATGGCTTCTAAATCAGCCAGGAATTAGGGACTGATACTCTCTAGCTATTCTTTTTCAAAGACTTCTTATCAAGGAGTTAGTTGAATTTGAAACAAGAGGTCTCAGCACTGTACTCTGATGCTTCGAGTTCAGAGCTGATTTATCTTCTAGTTTATTTGCTGGGAGCAACTTGTGGAAGAGTTTCCTCCCCTCAGCTCTCAAGTATTAGTCACTCAGTTGTGTCCACCTCTTTGCAACCCCCAGGACTGTAGCCCACCAGGATCCTCTGTCCATGGGATTCTCCAGGAAAGAATACTGGAGTGAGTTGCCATTTCCTTCTCTAGAGGATCTTCCCAACTCAGGGATTAACCCAGGTGTCCTGAATTGCAGGCAGATTTTTTACCATCTGAGAAACCAGGGAAGCCCTCACCTCCGATATCTCATACCTCTGATATCCCACACCACATCCCATTAATCTCCAATTCCTGTTGCTTCTGCCTCCTTAATATCTCTCTAAGCTGCCCTGCTTTTCCATCCCCAATGCCTAATGTGCGTTGCTGTGCTAAGTCACATCAGTCATGTCCAACTCTTTGTGACCCTGCAGACTGTAGCCCACCAGGGTCCTCTGTCCATGAGATTCTCCAGGTAAGCATGCCCTCCTCCAGGGGATCTTCCAGATCCAGAGACTGAACCCATGTCTCTTACGTCTCCTGCATTGGTAGGTTCTTTACTACTAGTGCCACCTGGGAACCCCAGAGCCTAAGATGTGCTAAGCCGCTTTCAGTCCTGTCTGACTCTGCGACTTCATGGACTGTAGCCCACTAGGCTCCTCTGTCCGTGGGATTCTCCAGGCAAGCATACTGGAGTGGGTTGCTATTTCCTTCTCCAGGGGATCTTCCCAACCCAGGGATCAGTACTGCATCTCCTACATCTCCTGCATTGGGTTCTTTACCTCTAGCATCACCTGGGAAGTTAAGGTAACTGCCTTGAATTGCTCAGATCTTCCTCCTGGATTCCTAACCCATCTTCTTGCCCCAGGCTCTAGCTGCAGTAATCTGTTTTCTGCACAGATGCTAAAACTATCTTCCAAAAGCTAGAATCAGATCAAAAGATTTCTTGATTAAAAACTTTCCATGACCTCCCACTGCTTTCAGAAAAAGAAAAGAAAGAAAGGTCCAATCTTGTTCAGTTCAGTTCAGTTGCTCAGTCATGTCCAACACTTTGTGACCCATGAATCGCAGCATGCCAGGCCTCCCTGTCCATCATCAACTCCCAGAGTTCACTCAGAATCACGTCCATCGAGTCAGTGATGCCATCCAGCCATCTCATCCTCTGTCGTCGCCTTCTCCTCCTGCCCCCAATCCCTCCCAGCATCAGAGTCTTTTCCAATGAGTCAACTCTTCGCATGAGGTGGCCAAAGTACTGGAGTTTCAGCTTTAGCATCATTCCCTCCAAAGAAATCCCAGGGCTGATCTTCTTTAGAATGGACTGGTTAGATCTCCTTGCAGTCCAAGGAACTCTCAAGAGTCTTCTCCAACACCACACTTCAAAAGCATCAATTCTTCGGCGCTCAGATTTCTTCACAGTCCAACTCTCACATCCACACATGACCACTGGAAAAATCATAGCCTTGACTAGATGGACCTTAGTCGGCAAAGTAATGTCTCTGCTTTTCAATATACTATCTAGGTTGGTCATAACTTTTCTTCCAAGGAATAAGCATCTTTTAATTTCATGGCTGCAGTCACCATCTGCAGTGATTTTGGAGCCCCCCAAAATAAAGTCTGACACTGTTTCCACTGTTTCCCCATCTATTTCCCATGAAGTGATGGGACCGGATGCCATGATCTTCGTTTTCTGAATGCTGATCTTTAAGCCAACTTTTTCACTCTCCTCTTTCACTTTCATCAAGAGGCTTTTTAGTTCCTCTTCACTTTCTGCCATAAAGGTGGTATCATCTGCATATCTGAGGTTATTGATATTTCTGCCGGCAATCTTGATTCCAGCTTGTGTTTCCTCCAGTCCAGCGTTTCTCATGATGTACTCTGCATAGAAGTTAAATAAGCAGGGTGACAATATACAGCCTTGACGGACTCCTTTTCCTATTTGGAACCAGTCTGTTGTTCCATGTCCAGTTCTAACTGTTGCTTCCTGACATGCATACAGATTTCTCAAGAGGCAGGTCAGGTGGTCTGGTATTCCCACCTCTTTCCGAATTTTCCACAGTTTCTTGTGATCCACACAGTCAAAGGCTTTGGCATAGTCACTAAAGCAGAAATAGGTGTTTTTCTGGAACTCTCTTGCTTTTTCCATGATCCAGTGGATGTTAGAAATTTGATCTCTGTTTCCTCTGCCTTTTCTAAAACCAGCTTGAATATCTGGAAGTTCATGATTCATGTATTGCTGAAGCCTGGCTTGGAGAATTTTGAGCATTACTTTACTAGCATGTGAGATGAGCGCAATTGTGAGGTAGTTTGAGCATTCTTTGGCATTGCCTTTCTTTGGAATTGGAAAAAGAGTCCAAAATGCAGTACTTGGATGCAATCTCAAAAATGACAGAATGATCTCTATTCGTTTCCAAGGCAAACCATTCAGTATCACACTTATCCATGTCTATGCCCCAACCAGTAACACTGAAGAAGCTGAAGTTGAATGGTTCTATGAAGACCTACAAGACCTTTTAGAACTAACAGCCAAAAAGGATGTCCTTTTCATTATAGGGGACTGGAATGCAAAAGTAGGAAGTCAAGAAGCACCTGGAGTAACAGGCAAATTTGGTCTTGGAATGCAGAATGAAGCAGGACAAAGACTAATAGAGTTTTGCCAAGAGAATGCACTGGTCATAACAAACACCCTCTTCCAACAACACAACAGAAGACTCTACACATGGACATCACCAGATGGTCAACACCAAAATCAGATTGATTATATTCTTTGCAGCCAAAGATGGAGAAGCTCTATACAGTCAACAAAAACAAGACCAGGAGCTGACTGTGGCTCAGATCATGAACTCATTACCAAATTCAGACTTAAACTGAAGAAAGTAGGGAAAACCGCTAGACCATTCAGGTATGACCTAAATCAAATCCCTTATGATTATACAGTGGAAGTGAGAAATAGATTTAAGGGACTAGATCTGATAGATAGAGTACCTGATGAACTATGGAATGAGGTTCGTGACATTGTACAGGATTCAGGGATCAAGACCATCCCCACGGAAAAGAAATGCAAAAAAGCATAATGGCTGTCTGGGGAGGTCTTACAAATAGCTGTGAAAAGAAGAGAGGTGAAAAGCAAAGGAGAAAAGGAAAGATATAAGCATCTGAATGCAGAGTTCCAAAGAATAGCAAGAAGAAATAAGAAAGCCTTCTTCAGCGATCAATGCAAAAACATAGAGGGAAAGAGCAGAATGGGAAAGACTAGAGATCTCTTCAAGAAAATTAGAGATATCAAGGGAACATTTCATGCAAAGATGGGTTCAATAAAGGACAGAAATGGTATGGACCTAACAGAAGCAGAAGATATTAAGAAGAGGTGGCAAGAATACACAGAACTGTACAAAAAAGATCTTTATGACCCAGATAATCACGATGGTGTGATCACTCATCTAGAGCCAGACATCCTGGAATGTGAAGTCAAGTTGGCCTTAGAAGGCATCACTACGAACAAAGCTAGTGGAGGTGATGGAATTCCAGTTGAGCTGTTTCAAATCCTGAAAGACGATGCTTTGAAAGTGCTGCACTCAATATGCCAGCACATTTGGAAACCTCAGCAGTGGCCACAGGACTGGAAAAGGTCAGTTTTCATTCCAATTCCAATCTTGTTAGCATAATTAAAAAGTCTATTTATGGCGTGCCCCCTGAAAATATTTCCTTTCTTTTTTAATCCTCTTACCCTCTGATCTGTCATCTCTGCCCACTTCAGTTCTCTAAACTCCCTTCATGTACTTCTATATAATATGCCCCGTGCAGAGAGAGTCTCACCTTGTTCCCTCTGCCTTTACCCTGTTAGTTACTGTTAACTGTCATCCCCAGCACACACAATTCGGTCAGAACCTTCCCTAAGTGTTTCCTCTCTCCCACTCTTATGACTTGACCACCTGACTTTCCTGTGTTATCACAGCGCTTTGTGTATCCATCTCTCTCAGCATTTACTATGCTATAGGAAGAGGGTAGGGCTCAACCTGTGAAGGAATGACATTGCCCAAAGACACAGCATAGGCTGGTTGGAACAACTGGGTCCAAGATAGTGGACAGATCAACCTCCACTGGTTGCTGAGCCTTAGTATATGCTCATTGTAATACATCAGCAAGCTAAGCGACACGTCCACAGGTGACATCATAGTTCTGAGGCCAACCATCAAAGGCCAAAATGTTGACCCAACACCCCTTCCCTCAAATAGTTGGAATGATCCTCCCACTTGTTAGCCTATCAAATCACCCAGCCCAATGAAAACTGACAACTCCCTACCCTTGCTCTCTCTCTCACCTCTCTTGGCTTTTGAATTGGCGCACTCGCTGTCTATGGTGTGTGTTGATGTTTACTCACTAAATTGTGTCCAATTCTTTTGTGACCCCAAAGACTATAGCCCTTCAGACTCCTCTGTCCATTCAATTTCCTAGGCAAGAATACTGAAGTGGATGCCATTTCTGAATAAGCTTTCTTTGACTTTACTCTGACTAGCTCTTGAATTCTTCCCTGCATGAAGCCAAGAACCCACACTTGGCTGTGGTCCTAGGGATTCTAATGTGACCTAGGACATGACCATCCTCCCATGCCCCACTTTCTTTCTTGCAACAACTGTGTCAGAGAGGACTGACCAGCTTCTTGCCCTACTCAGCCACGACCTTGCCAAGGGTAGAGTCACTGCGGCTTGTCTGCACGTCTCCAATGTATAGCGTGGTTCTTGCCCAGCACAGCCAATATGTTTTGAATAAATACAAAGAAAAGGGTCATGGAAAGAAATGTATATGATGATAAGAGCTTCATTAAAACTAAGGTACACTGGGCTGAGCACAGAAGCAACTTAACAGGCAAGATATTTCTGCCCCCCCCCACCACCCCCACCTCAGGTTTTATAGTTCCAGGAAGATTGTTTACCATAGAGTAAGGCTTCACTTAGAACTCTTTGGTCGCAACTCACAGAGGCCAAGTCAAACTAGCTTGAGAAAATAGGGGATATGATTGATTCACACACTGAGTCCACAACAAGGTCAGGAAAGGTTGACACCAGGGAGTCTTAAGCTCACCTGCTGAGTTACCTATTCATAATTCGAGTTCTATTTTCTAGCTTCCTGCTCCTAAATCAGCTTCTCCATTTGACAGGGATTTGAGCAATGGTAGCTTCAGGTTCATATCTTTACTGTCCCCTTTCTAGTTTGGATTAAACATTTTTCTTACCCTGGTTCAGTTTTCCAGTTGAGAAGTTCCAGGAATGACTCTGATGGCCTTGGGGTGGTCATGTGCCCTCCTCCCACTGGACTAATCACTGTTGTTGGGAGTAAAGCACTCAAATTTTGTCCAAATTGGACCATATGCTCGTCTGTAGGCAGGAAAGAAGGTGGAATCAGCGTGAGAATGGCAGCTCTCCCTTTGGACCCTGCAGCTAAAGAAGAAATGAGGAAAAGTTCTCCTGGCCGATACATCACTGCTGGCTGGGACATCCCTGGAGCTAGAAAGCCATTCCAATTTGTGTCAGTGAAAGACAGTTCTAGAGGAGCATTTGGAAAAGTGTGGAAGGGAGTCGTATCAGTTTGGTTGTATTAAAAAGTTTAGTAGCTTAAATAACACTCTTTGGTTAGCTCACAATTCTGTAGCTTGACAGTTGGTATTGGCTCAATTGATTGGGTGCATTCCTGAATTTATAGTCAGCTGCCGGTCAATGAGTGGCTCCGATTTAGGGTGTTGACTGGCTCTGTTATGGTGGCAGAGGTGATGGGCCTGTGTATCTCTCATTGTAAAGCTGGATAGCCTGGGTTGTTAACATAGTGGCTCAGCATGATTCTAAGAGAATGAACAGAAATACCAGACATGCTTTTGGTCTGAGGCTCAGAATTGGCACAAGGTCAATTTTTTTTTTTTGGCCATATTTTATTCATCAAAGAATCCTCCTGCCAAGTATGAGCTTGATCCCTGAGTTGGGAAGATCCCCTAAAAAAGGAAATGGCAACCCTCCTCCAGTATTCTTACCTGGGAAACCCCATAGACAGAGGATCCTGGTGGGTTACAGTCCATGGGGTTGCAAAGAGTCAGACAAAACTTGGTAACTAAGCAGCAGCATCAACAGCAGTATTCACCAAAGAAACTCACAGGACAGCCCAGATTCGAGGAGAGGGAGAAACGGATCCTACCTCTCAATGGGAAACCTGGAAAGTACAAGGAAGAGTGAGGAATTGTGGCCACTTTTACAAATAACTTGCCATAGGAGGAGAGAAGTGAGAAATAAGAAGAAAGAGAAGAAAGAGAAGGGTTGATAAGGGGAGGATAAAAGAAACGGAGGGACTAAAAGAATGAACAATGTCCTGGGATAACAAGGGAGTGTAGCCTGGTGGGATTTGAGGACCACAAAGTCAAGTTCAGGAGTGTCCATCTGTCTGGGGAGCTTGATGGTAGACTCTGGAGGACAAACATGCCATAGTCTTAACTTCATGGCACCTAGTTCCAACACTGCCTCTTCAATTTTTCATCAAATGTTTCTTCTCATTGGCTCAGTGAAGACATTGAGACTCTGTCTTGGCCCAGAATTGCCAGGGACAAGAACAAACCAAAGAAGAGAGGCATTTCTGAAGCAGATCTAAGTTTGGTTCTCTTCTTTGGCTTATGCATTTTGTTTTATAAAAATTAAAAAGATAAAAGGAAGGCAGCTTCTGGGTTCCACTAAACAGGCTGTTAGAAGACTCCAGAGGCGAATTAGCAATTGTGTATTATGATGATAGCATCTAGTTAAGCTAGCAAAATGGCTCCTCTGACTCCATCAGCAGAAAGAGTGGGTGGGAATTTGCACAGCATCTGAGAAAGCCAAGCATTTGCTTCTAACAGGCACGGGAGAAGCTGCAGCAGAGAGAAACTTCCTAATCAGGAATTTCGGTCTGGGCTGAACACATGAGGACGTGCCAAAGGAATTGGGCAGATAGGTGGGAAACTGAGGAGCAAGCCCTAGAACGAGCTCATGGCTTGGCATCAAAAAGCCTATTATTTGTGAAAAGTCTTTTCTGCCACTTTCAAACTGGGTAACCTGGGGCAAGTCAGTCTCTGAACTGCAGACCCCACATCTCCAAAATAAAGATAATATTAATACTAATACCTGCGTTGATGGAAGATGTTAAGTATTCAATGAGATACACTGGTAGCGATGTGAAAAGTTTAAACACAAGATGTAGTTCTTGCTATCTTGAGGAAGGTGAGTTCCACAAGTCAAAAGCAAGATACACAAGGAATGATAAAATTTCTTCCCTGAGCCATAAAACTCCCTGCTTCCATTCCATAGTTCCAAATAAATGAAACTTCTCTAACCAGAATCTAAGGGAAAAGAACTCAATTATAAATGCTACTCTGCATTTGAAATTCCAGAGAATCTGCTCCTCGCCCTGCCCCCACACACACACATAATTATTCAACGTGCGTGGCAACATGAGGCCTGGGCTGAATCCAGACCACTGGGCCCACTCTCCCAGGCTTGGGTCTCCAGGCTTTCCTTTGCTTTTCACTGAAATCCTGGGAAAGACATCTTGATTGGAGGGATCACATGCTAAGGATGAGCAAACATATTTGCATGTAAGTGAATATAGTAAAAATAAAAATCCACATTTAAAAAATGATATCTCTTTCTAAAATACAAAATCAGGAAATAGAACAGGTAAAGTTGCACTACAGAATTGTTCACTCTCTCTTTGTCAGTGAAGTCAGGGAGTTGGTGTGTGACTAAGACACATGGATAATATTGCCATTAGCAGACACTGCAGCATCTGGCGGTACTGTACATGCACTCAGGAGCAAATTCTGTGTGAAGTGAAGCTTGTAGGCGCAAGGTAGGGAGGCTTCACACATTGAGGATGGGGAAGCAATAAGATGGTACCAAACAGTTTGGACACAGAGGTGAGTGAGAGGGCGAAAAGGAGTGAGAAAGACAAAAGAGAATGGGACGTGGAATGAAGAGAGTGTAAGTTCCAAAGAGCACTGGGTATTTTCTTTCTTTTCTTTTTCCTTTTCCTTTTTTTTTTCTTTCTTCTCATCATTTCCTGAATGTAAAATGCTGGCACATAATATGTTCTCAATAAATTTTTGCTGAGTAAATGAATAAAAAGTAAATGAAGAGCAAAGCACAAATCAGGTGGGATCTCAGCCAGAGTGGAATATACTTTAAAACCATCCACTCTGAGAAAGAAGGAATTCACAATAGATGATATCCGTTCATGGAAGTGGAATGTCCAGATTAAGCAAATCTGTAGAGACCAAGCAAAAGTACGTTAATGGTTGCCTGAGGCTGGGGTCTTGAGGAGAAATGGGAAGTGAATGCTAATGGGTTAGGGTTTCTTTGAAATTGATTTATGGTGATAGTTGCACAACTTGGCAAATATACTAAAAACCACTGAATTTTGTACTTTAAATGGGTGAATTGTATGGTCTGTGCATCGCATCTCAATAAAGCTGTTGTACTTTTTAAAAAATGCACTTTGAATATTATTTTTCCCTTTGGTCCTAATTTGTAAAACCCCCCAGAAGCAAATACTTTGGCAGAAACACTTCCTGGAAGGAAGGAGAAACAAGCCCCTCTACTCCTCTTCCTGGGGCCATCTCTCTCTCCCTCTCTCTCTCTCTCTCTCTCTCTCTCTCTCTCATTCATCGGGGATTCTGTCTTTTGCCCTGTTTACACAGTTCTCAATGCCACCTACTGCCAGTGTCCCTGCCGATGTGTGTGTGACTGTGGCGGCAGCTTCTTCCTTGGTTTAGTTCAGGAGCATCAGACTGCTCAACGTGGGGAAGACTGCAGCTTGGAGTAGCAGAGGACATTGATGCACCAGACTGGGTACCTCCTTTCAGTAAGAAGAGGAAGAGAAAGAAAGTATTGAGTTACTCCTGAACAGGGCCTCCTTCCCAATTCACCAAGGGAAAAAGTGTAGCTTCTGTAGAGGCAAAAAATGGAGGTGGAAGGCAAGGGCCCAGGAGTGTTACCCTCATTTATGTTCCCACACATGGAAGGGAACAGCAGGAGCGAGAAGGAGATGTTCTGTCTTCACAAATATTTAAGCAAAAGGACCTCTATAAAACACACAGCAGAATATTTGACCCATAGCCTGCATTCAATGATAATAATACCAACAAAGATGAAAATAATAAGTCATAAACATTGCTGAGTGTGCTACAGGGGCCAGAGACAATGCTAGGACTTCCAGTATGTATTTTCATTTACTCTTTACAACAGTCCTTGGAGGCAGGCATGAGTGGTAGGTTGAGGCAGGTGAATTCACCAATATTTTACTGTTTAATCTACAGTAAGAACCTATTTTCCTACTTTAGAGTGAAGAGGAAAATTTAAAATTTTACATAACCTCCTGCTCCTTCTGCCTCTCTAACTCTGCTTGCTCCTTGCAAAGTTTGGATCACAAAGGTCACTTAGTCTCAGAAAGTGGGGACTTACAATACTAGGAACTGGAGCTTATCTCACTCACCCTTGTCCTGCTCTTTGAAACTGCCCAGCCCTTGCAAACCAGCTTACTCATGCCTGTGCATGTAGAGGTCAGGCATCCCCCTCCCCATCTTGACTGCTACCTTGCTGCATGCGAAACCCCTTAGTGTAACCAACCTATTAGCAGCTAGTGTTGCCCGCTATAGCCTGTCTATAGAAACTCTGTAACTCCTTTGTTCAGGGCTCAGAGCTTGGAGTGTTAACTCCTCTGGGCCCACTAGTATAATAAACCTGAGTTCTCCAACTCTCTGAGTGTGGTGCTTGGTTTCTCGAGTACTGGTTTCTGCAACAATAGGTTGGAAAACAATTTTGATTAATATTATTATTGTTGTTGCTGCTGTCAATGTACACTGTCAGGTTTTGAACCCACAGAAGCCCCTCAAATCAAATGTAATATAAGACAGATATGGTGATTTCTACTTCCTTGAATGGGGCTGAATTTGCATGGGGTCATCCTCTTCACCATACAGCAGTCCTTCTTGTGCCCTGGAGCATAGTCCAAAATGCCAGGGGGAGGGGTCTTTAGTGGCTTGTTCTGTGCTCAACCTGGAACCCACACTCATCAGTAGTTTTATCAGTTGGAGGGAGATTTAGCACATTGAGAAAATGTGCAAATGACATAGTGCCAAGAGAGCTAAATGAGCAAGTATAATTTTAAAAATCTAATTAAGAGCTTCCATCAAAGGGATTAAATTCAATTAGACTACATACAACAGGAATAAACTCATCCATGCATTCTTTCACTCAAAAGATCTTCACTGGGGGGGGGGGGGGGGTTGGTCTCTACATGCACCAGGCAGTGTGCGAGATGCGTGAACTTCCTTAATGATTGAATTCAAAGATCAACAAGGAAGACAAGGTATCTACAGGTGCTCTGTTGAGCTTATATTCTAGTTTCAGAGATCAACTGTAAACCAGTAAACAACTAAGATCATTACCAACTGTGACAAGAGCTATAAAGTAGGATGAAATGGAGTGTAGTAGGTGGAAAGGGGCTCTTTAGAGGTTTGTGGTTTGGAATTTGAGAAGGACCTGCATCATAAGAAGGAGGCAATCATGAGAAATTATGGAGCGGGACGAGCTTTCCTGTCCTCAGCAATGCCTTGTACCAGGTTCCTGAGGAAGGAATGGCCGTGGTGAGTTACAAGAATTAGACCAGAGGGACTGGAGTGGAAGAAGTGAGGAGGAGGAGGAGAGTGGCAGGAAATGAGATGTAAGCAGGGGCCAGATTGCACAGGGCCTTGGTAAGGAAAATGAGCTTTACTTCTTGTGACTAAATATGTGCTAATTCCCACAGGCTCAAAAATTACCTGCTCAAATACTGGATGAGGGAGAACTGGGAGAGACCATGAACTTCCTTAATGATCAAATTGTGCCGTGAGTCAGCATAGCAACAGCAGGATATGTCTATGGGAAGCTATTCATAGAGCTGTGTTGTTCCTTATCAAGGAGGCGAGCATCGCCTCCGGAACGCTCAGTGCACAGCTGTGGTCCTCTGCTCAGACCTGAGCACCACACATTCAAAACAGTGTCAACAAACTGAGGCACATCTAGAAGACGGGAAACAAAGTCCAGAGTGTCTGCAAATAATGTGAACAGCTGGCATTGAGGGAAGTGTGGCTTCATGGGCTGAAGGAAAGCAGATTCACTATGATCAAGGAAACCTCGAAAGTCATTATCTCAGGACTCCCCTAGTGGATCAGTGGTTAAGACTTCATGATCCCAATGGAGATAGCTTGGGTTCAATCTTTGCTCGGGGAACTAAGATGCTACATGGTACAAATGAATAGTAACAATAAAGTCCTTATCTCACTGAATCTGTCCAACAAGCTTTGTGAAGTATGGAGCATCGCTCCCACTTTTTTCTACATGAGGAAACTAGCACTTAAGAATCCTAGATTCCTTGTCTAAGATTTCATAACTGGTCAGTGACAAAGTGGGATTTGAACTCAGGACCAAGCTGGTGTCCTTTAGAGACGTAATGAGACTCATAATGATGTCTCACTACCCTCAAAAGAAAGACAGTCACTTACTCTTCATAAGTCCAAAGGACAAAGAGAGGCAGCCGTTATATCAAGGCAGATGTGGTTTCCAGAGGAGGAGGAACGTCTTAGGAACATTCGTGCTGTACGACAGTGGCTTATACAGCACCATCGCAGAAGGCATTTGGCCCTGAGACTGGGGGGAACTTTAATATAGGAAGCTGTGGAGGGATTCCACATGTAGTGGAGAGTGGACTGGGGCTTCAGCACCCGCAAGATTCTCTGATCATGTCTCTGGAGCAGTTTCCTTCCAGCAGAACTAGCATGCTCAAAACACTATAGGAGGCACATTAAACAATGGAATAAAATTGTCCAGAAAGAAACCTATGCATTTATGGCCTCTTGATTTTTGACCAGGAAGCCAAAGAAAGAGAATGTCTGGTAAATGCCCTCCTCCCTAGGCAGTTCTAGGGGATGCGCCTCCTACTGTCTCATCTCCCTAGCTCCATCCAAGGTCATCCAAGGCAAAGTGGAACAAGTCCAAGAGCTCTGATTTGACTTCTGGCTCTCTTCCCCTCTTGGATAAAGAGTCCTATCTCAAGATCCTGACATGGGGATACTGCACAAACCCTTTTTCAGAACAGACTCAAATACATTTCACAGATCCATCTGACCCAGAGGCTGATGTCCCTCCAGACCCAAGTTCCACAGATGAAGAGAGGTCAAGAGAGTGGAATATTCCTTTTTTCCTTGCTTTTTGAAGAACTAATCACTTAAAATTGACTAGTGCTCATGTGCTGTGCTTAGTCAGTCAATCATGTCCAACTCTTTGTGACTGTAGCCCGCCAGGCTCCTCTGTCCATGGGGAGTCTCCAGGCAAGAGTGCTGGAGTGGGCTGCCATGCCCTCCTCCAGGGGATTTTTCCATCCCAGGGATCGAAGCCAGGTCTCCCACATTGCAGGAAGATTCTTTATCATCTGAGCCATTGGGGGAATATACTACTCATGTTCACTGTACATGTTAAACTAGCAAATACATCCTGGCAACTCACATTCCACAAAATGAGCAAACACACAAAATCTCCATACATGAGACAGTCATTCTAGGTATCATACATACCTTTCTGTACACACTAAAACCTCTGTCTCCTGCACAACCACAAATATTCAATGCAGATGCATTTTCAAATTCCCCCCAGTTCAAGGGCATGCACGTGTGTGGTACAGGCATATTCATAAGTGTGTGCATACACCTACTACTGACTAGAACTATCAGTAAGCTAATCCCAGTGTGCCTGATTTTCCTGGAGATTCATGGTCAGAAAGGGACTCATCCTTTATCCCTGAATCCCCTACACACAGAAGCAGATGGAAAAACTGCCTGTGTCTGTCAGCAGAAACATGCTGCCTTCCTGCATGCAGTCCCATCTATAAATAAATGTAACATCACATTCTCTGGTCCCCTGGGGCTGGAGATTAGTTAGGAGCATAGGTTGGTAATCTCTAGATAAACAATTTCTCACATCTCCCAAATTGGAAACCAGGTGTTCTTAGCCAGCTGGAAAAGTATGAAACACTTCCTTCTTTGTCTTGAACAAATTAACTCTCTCTTCAAATACCCTTTAGCAGAAAAATAGGAGATAAGAAGCAAATGTAAGGCTACTAATCTCTCTTTTATTTCATAAGAACAATATCTTTTTTAAAACTTTTTTTATTCCACAGAAAGTGCTAGTGAAAATCTAAATCAGTCTAGAAATTCATGGAAGGGGAGAAAAAGTTGTAGTCACAGACATTTTAGCCTTAGACATGGTTTCCCTCTTCCCCCAAGGCTAACTTTCTCCATCAGTGTAATGAAATTAACTCACACAAGAAATCTCTTGGCTCTATCCCATGTTTAATGTGCTACTCAAGCTATTATTTATTGTAAAAGAAATGTCAGACTGACTTGGGTTCAAATTGTAACTTTGCTGCTTACTGGGCATCTTCAAGTAAAATAATTCATGTCACTAAACTCCCCAGGTCTCTTCTGCAAAATGGGGAACTAGTGCCCATCGCATACAATTATTGGAAGTGGCCAATTAATAGTATAATAATTGTAAAACACTCTGTAAACATAATGAGTCTAAAGGATTAGTTGTTTGTTGACCTGGGGGAATAGCAACTCATTTACCACATTTGTAAAAGCTCAGAATTGTAGAGAATAAATGTAGGTAAAGTGTTGTGTGTGGCGCAGAAAATAAAAAGTGCTTCCATTCAGTCTTGGTCACTCAGCCAGGTCTGACTCTTTGTAACCTCATGGACAGCAGCATGGCAGGCTTCCCTGTCCTTTACTATCTCCCAGAGTTTGCTCAAACTTATGTCCACTTTCAGATAGTACACCTGGAAAGAAAATAGTTGAAATAAAGAAGTGGTGTCAAGGTACCTGTTAGAATCCTAATCCTGTTACTCATCTTTAAGTCTCACTATAAATCTTATCTTTAGGAAACCTTTTATAAGACCCATAAATGAGGTGTGATGCCTTCAGTTATTTCTCCAATAGTACCATGTTTTTTTCCTACTGAAGCAACTAATCACATTTTCCCCTATACTTGGTGATTTGTCTGTGCTTCCTGCAGTCTATGAGCTTGATGAGATATGAGTCTGAGTTTTTGTTGATTATTGCTTTAAGCCTAGCACCTGGCATAGAGTAAATGCTCTATAAACAATGGTTTCATGAATGAAAGGATGATCTCTGTCTAGTGATCTGTCTCTTGTTGTTCAGTTACCCAGTCATATCTGACTGTTTGCACCCCCATGGACTGCAGCATGCCAGGCCTCCCTGTCCCTCACCATCTCCTGGAGTTTGCCCAATTTATGTCCATTGCATCAGTGATGCCATCCAGCCATCTCACCCTCTGATGCCCTCTTCTCTTTCTGCCCTCAATTTTTCCCAGTATCAGAGATTTTCCCAATGAGTCAGCTGCTTGCATCAGATGACCAAAATACCGGAGATTCATCTTCAGCATCAGTCCTCCAGGCAAGTATTTAGGGTTGATTTCCCTTAAGATTGACTTGTTTGATCTCCTTGCTGTCCAAGGGACTTTCAGGAGTCTTCTCCAGCACCACAGTTCAAAGGCATCAAATCTTTGGCACTCTGCCTTCTTTATGCTCCAGCTCTCACAAATATACGTGACCCTGAGGAGACCACAGCCTTGACTACATGGCCTTTTGTCAGCAGAGTGATGTCTTTGTTTTTCAACACACTGTCTAGGTTTGTCATAGCTTTCCTGCCAAGAAGCAATCGTCTTTTGATTTCAAGGCTGCAGTCACTATCTACAGTGACTTTAGAGCCGAAGAGGAGGGAATCTGTCACTGCTTCCACCGTTACCTCTTCTATTTTCTGTGAAGTAATAAGGCCAGATGCCATGATCTTAGTTTTCGTAATATTTAGTTTTAAGCTGGCTCTTTTACTCTCCTCCTTCATCCTCATCAAGAGGCTCTTTAGTTCCTCTTCGCTTTCTGCCATTAGAGTGGTATCATCCACATATCTGAGGTCGTTGATGTTTCTCCTGCCTATCTCGATTCCAGCTTGTGACTCAGCCAATCTGGCTTTTCTCATGATGTGCTCAGCGTATAGGTTAACCAAGCAGGATGACAGCAGACAGCCCTGTAGCACTCCTTTCTCTATCTCAAAGGAATCAATTGTTCCATACAGTGTCTTAACTGTTGTTTCTTGACCCACATACAGGCTTCTCAGGAGACGGGTGGGGTGTTCTGATATTCCCATCTTTTTAAGAGCTTTCCACAGTGTGTTAATATCCATACAGTCAAAGGCTTTAGCGTAGTCAGTGAAACAGAGGTAGATGTTTTTCTGGAATTCCCTTGCTTTCTCTAGGATCCGGTGAATGTTGGCAATTTCACCTCTGGTTGCTCTGCCTTTTCTAAACCAAGCTTGGACATCTGGAAGTTCTTGGTTTACATAATGCTGAAGCCTAGCATGCAAGATTTTAAGCATGACCATGACGATCTCTGTCTAGAGATATGTCTCTTAGTCCATAAATAATCTCTCTTCTCTGCTTCTTATCCTGGATCTACAGCTTTACCGTCTTAACATAATTTCTTGGTAATGGGATATGCTATTTCCAAACCAAATGGTTGGACCGTATGTACTTCCCTGACTTGAGAAGGTCTTTGCTGCCCAAGTGGTGAAGAGGTGGCAAACAGGACCAATCTGCTTTGGCAGAACTTGGATAAGACATCACTGTACTTGCTGAGCCTACAGCACACACAATTCCAATGGGCTTTAGGACTTACTTACGTTAAGTATAGAACATGCTTCTGTATAGGGAACAGGAGAGTTTGCACTGAGTGCAAGGGATCCCAAGAGTTGAAGCAGCTTTGAAAGATGTGATGTTATCATTGGTGCTATGCAAATTGAGTTTGGGTTGAAATACGAGCTCTGCTTGCCTGACTTAAAAGCACCTGGTGAAGACATCAGTGCTGCTGTAAAATATGGTGACAGGCTGGAGTTCATACATTATGCCGAGAGGCCTCCAATAAGACAGTGCAGCACAAACAGTTCTCCTTTATTCTTTTACTCAGTGTTTGAGGGAGTTTCCGACCTAATAATAATTCTTCTTGGGAAGAGGGAACCAGATGAGCACAAAACAACATTTTTGATGAAGAAAAATGTATATATGTTGGGGGAGGAAATTACTTGGCATTTTTTCAGCTCTTTCCACAGAAGGAGTGAGTGTGGAAAAACACACACTCATTTATTGTCACAGCAGCAGAGCAGCAGGGACTCCACACTGTCTGTTTTTCTAAGAAAGGAAAATGGAGCCACAGAAGAGTTTCTGAGAACTAAAAGCAACATGGAATCAGGGGCCAGAATGTTGAGATGGGTCATCAATCTTAAGACTAGTAAGGTTCTAGGGGACTCTTCAAGGACATAAGTGTGTCCAGTGTGATTGCCAAGACTCATGCTGGGTTTGTATAGCGTGGAATGAACTTGATTGTGATACTTAGAAAGCCTAAATAAACAGTTTCTAAATTTTTCAGTTAATTACTTCATAAATTAAGAAAAAATTTGAGCATGCATCACTAATACAGTAACTCTCCTGCATAGGATTGAGTTCCATTCCGAGAGTGCATTTGTAAGTCCAACAAAGTTAGCCTGGTTATCCAACTAACACAATCAGCCGTATACCGCTGCTTTTATGCACACTTCTGGACATCCCAGGTTTGACATAAAGATACCATGCTCTGTACTCTGTTCAGTACTGTACAGTGAGATACACAATCACACAAACTCTTGTAGAGGAAGCATGCACATGACAGTGTACGCCAGACACGTGAACTAAATTCTGCGGTTGGACATGCTAACATACATTAGCATCTTTGAAAATTCACAAATTGAAGTTTCTCTGTGTCTCTCTCACCTTCCATGAGGAAAATATAAACTCCATAAGGACAAAGACTCTGCTCTATTCTATACTGTATCTGAAGAGCCTAGAATAGTGCCTGGAGCATAGTGAGTGCTCAATAAATAATTGAAGAGTGAAATAATAAACATGAATAAATACATATATATTTACTTATGAATTATATTCATGTTCTTAAGCAAACCAATGTATATTCATGTAGTGAAATATTATGCAAATTTTGATGCATATTGGAAAAGGGGGAAACTTTGAAGAAAGAGATATGAATATGAATAGTCGTTCCAGTGACAACTTCCACTCCCCAAATATTTCTTTCTATGCCACTTTTTCATTGGATATAAAAGTATTTTTATACCTCAGAGTGAATATGAATCACTAGGGAAGCATTGTTTAAATGAATATTTTTATCCAGACCTCCCTTCTCTCTACTGTCCAATCTTTGCCTTCAGTTTAGTTGAGTCACTCAGTCGTGTCTGACTCTTTGCAACCCCATGGACTACTGCATGCCAGGCTTCCCTGTCCATCACCAACACCCAGAGTTTACTCAAACTCATGTCCATTGAGTCGATGATGCCATCCAACTATCTCATCCTCTGTCCTCCCCTTCTCCTCTTGCCTTCAGTCTTTCACAGAATCAGGGTCTTTCCAAATGAGTCAGGTCTTCGCATCAGGTGGCCAATGTATTGGAGTTTCAGCTTCAGCATTAGTCCTTCCAGTGAATATACAAGACTGATTTCCTTTACAGTTGACTGATTTGATCTCCTTGCAATGCAAGGGACTCTCAAGAGTCTTCTCCAACATCACAGTCAAAAGCATCAATTCTTCAGCATTCAGCTTTCTTTATAGTCCAACTCACATCCATGCATGACTACTGGAAAAAGCACAGCTTTGACTAGATGGACCTTTGTTGGCAAAGTAATGTCCCTGCTTTTTAGTATGCTGTCTAGGTTTCTCATAGCTTTCCTTCCAAGGAGCAAGCGTCTTTTAATTTCATGGCTACAGTCACCATCTGTACTGATTTTGGAACCTCAAAAAATAAAGTCTGTCACTGTATCCATTGTTTCCCCATCTGTTTGCCTTAAAATAATGGAACTGTATGTCATGATCTCAGTTTTTTAAATGCTAAGTTTTAAGCCAACTTTTTCACTCTCTTTCACTTTCATCAAGAGGCTCTTTAGTTCCTCTTCACTTTCTGCCATAAGGGTGGTGTCATATTCATATCTGAGGTTATTGATATTTCTCCTGGATTGATTCCAGCTTGCGCTTCATCCAGCCAAGCATTTGTCATGATGTACTCTGCATATAAGTTAAATAAGCAGGATGACAATATATAGCCTTGACATACTCCTTTCCTGTTTTGGAACCAGTCTGTTGCACCATGTCCAGTTCTAACTGTTACTTCCTGACCTGTATACAGATTTCTCAGGTGGCAGGTCAGATGGTCTGGTGTTCCCATCTCTTGAAGAATTTTTCACAGTTTGTTGTGATCCACACAGTCAGAGGCTTTGGTGTAATCAATAAAGCAGAAGCAGATGTTTTTCTGGAACTCTCTTGCTTTTTCTATGATCCAATCGATGTTGGCAATTTGATCTCTGGTTCCTCTGCCTTTTCTAAAATCTGCTTGAACATCTGGAAGTTCACAGTTCATGTACTGTTGAAGTCTGGCTTGGAGAATTTTGAGCATTACTTTACTAACATGTGAGATGAGTGCAATTGTGTGGTATTTAAGCATTTTTTGGCATTGCCTTTCTTTGGGATTGGAATGAAAACTGACCTTTTCCAGTCCTGTGGCCACTGCTGAGTTTTCCACATTTGCTGGCATATTGAGTGCAGCACTATCACAATATCATCTTTTAGGATTTAAAATAGCTCAACTGGAATTTCATCACCTCCACTAGCTTTGTTCATAGTGATGCTTCCTAAGGCCCACTTGACTTTGAACTCCAGGATGTCTGGCTCTAGGTGAGTGATCACACTATCATGTTTATCTGGGTAATGAAGATCATTTTTGTATAGTTCTTCTGTGTATTTTTGCCACCTCTTCTTAATATCTTCTGCTTCTGTTAGGTCCACACCATTTCTGTCCTTTATTATGCCCATCTTTGCATGAAATGTTCCCTTGGTATCTCTAATTTTCTTGAAGATATCTCTAGTATTTCCCATCTATTGTTTTCCTCTATTTCTTTACATTGATCACTGAGGAAAGCTTTCTTATTTCTTTTTGCTATTCTTTGGAACTCTGCCTTAAACTGTAACTCTAACTTTGCCTTTGAGTCTGACTTAATAGGCAAGTCTTGGAAATTGCATTTTTACAAGTCCAGGGAAATTATTTTCTAGATATAATACTTGGAATTGCACTTTATGAAGCATGTTATAGAGAAAGCATTGACTACAGGGGGCTCAATTACCTCTAGGTCCAAGCTTCTGGAATGAGCCAGCTCCACCTTCCACAGTGATGAAGTTCTTTGGAGCCTAGCTTTACAAATAGGAAAATACACGTGCACACACACACACACACACACACACACACACACACACACCATAATTCCCACAGTGCTCGGTACTCTAAAGTTCATATATTAGAGTCGCCACATGCAAAATCTAAGATCCCTGCTGGTCCAGGTTTGATGCATGAGACAGGGTGCTCAGGGCTGGTGCACTGGGATGACCCTGGGGGATGGGATGGGGAAGGAGGAGGGAGGGGGGTTCTGGATGGGGAGCGTGCGTGCACCTGTGGCTAATTCATGTCGATGTATGGCAAAAACCACTACAATACTGTAAAGTAATTAGCCTCCAATTAAAAGAAATTAGTTAATTTTTTCAAAAGAAAAAAAAAAAAGGAAAATCCAAGATCCCGTGCCTGGGCCAGGTTGGGGCCTGGACATCTCTCTCAGGACCATGGACAGCTCCCAGGAGGTTCTCAGCTGGCCAACTCCAGAGCCTCCTAAGCATCATTCTCAGTTGTCTGCTGCCCCCTATGTGGGAGTGTAGAGCAGTACAGATGACTATAAGATACTGGAGCTGGGTTTCTGCTCTCCAAGGCCTCAACAGCTCTTGCACTGTGCACTGCAGTGCCTCTCAATTTCCATGCCTACCTTTGTTTCTTCTCTAGTTCTTTCTTCTCCAGAATGTTTGTGAAACTGATCAGCAGCTCATATCAACATCAAATAATTCATGGCCACATATAATGTCATAAAGTGAAAATGAAAGTTGTTCAGTCGTGTCCCGCTCTTTGCAACCCATGGACTATACAATCCATAGAATTCTCCAGGCCATAATACTGGAGTGGGTAACCATTCCCTTCTCCAAGGGAATCTTCCAGACCCAGGGATTGAACCCAGGCCTCCCACATTACAGGTGGATTCTTTACCATCTGAGCCACCAGTGAAGCTCAAGAATACTGGAGTGGGCAACCTATCGCTTCTCCAGCAGATATTCTGGACCGAGGAATTGAGCTGGGGGCCCCTTACTACAGGCGATTGTTTACCGTCTGAGCTACTAGGGAAGCCCATTGTCATAAAACGAATCAAGAAATGTGGGACTGAGAGAATAACACCTCAGGTGGGGAAAACTGACAGATCAAGCATATGGTGCAAAAAAATCTCATGTGCATTCTCAGTTGTGCCCAGCTCTTTGCAACCCCGTGGACAATAGACCACCAGGCTCCTCTGTCCATAGGATTATCCTGGCAAGAATACTGGAGTGGGTTGCCATTTCCTTGCGCAAGGGATCTTCCCAACCCAGGGATCAAACCTGTGTCTCCTGTGGCTCCTGCATTGACAGGAGGATTTTTTTTTACCACTTGAGCCACCTGGGGAGCCCAAAACTATTCTGCTAGCATATATTAAATTTCTACTCTATGCCTGACACTGTGAAGGATCAACCAAATTAAGTATCTTTTTCATCTTTAAAAATTTTTATATCATTTTAGATTTACAGAAAAGTTACAAAAATAACATTAAGTGCTTACATTACTAATGCTAACAACTTAACCATAGCTCAGTTATCAAGGTCAAGAAATGAACATTAAACACTATTCAAATCTGACTAGCTTTCCCTGAATGTCCCTTACTTGTTCTAGAGTCTAATCTAGAGTTCCACTTTCCATGTATTAGTTATTAGTCATATTTCATTACCTTTCACAGTTCCTCATTCTCTCCTTGTGTTTCATGACTTTGATACTTTTGATGGGTTTTGATCAGTTATCTTATAGATTGTCTCTCAGTTTAGGTTTGTCTGGAATTTTCTCATGATTAGTCTGAGGTCATTCACACTCAACATTCAAAAAAACTAAGATCATGTCATCTGGTCCCATCCCTTCATGGCAAATAGATAGGGAAACAATAGAAACAGCGAGAAACTTTATTTTCTTGGGCTCCAAAATCACTGCAGATGGTGACTGCAGCCATGAAATTAGAAGACACTTTCTCCTTGGAAGAAAAGCTATGACCAACCTAGACAGCATATTAAAAACCAGAGACATTACTTTGCCAACAAAGGTCCATATAGACAAAGCTATGTTTTTCCACTAATTATGTGTGGATGTGAGAGTTGGACTATAAAGAAAGCTAAGTGCCGAAGAATTGATGCTTCTGAACTGTGGTGTTGGAGACAACTCTTGAGAGTTCCGTGGATGGCAAGGAGATTCAACCAGTCCATCTTAACAGAGATCAATCCTGAGTGTTCATTGGAAGGACTGATGTTGAAGCTGAAACTCCAATATTTTGGACACCTGTCGAAGAGCTGACACATTTGAAAAGACCCTGATGCTGGGAAAGATTGAAGGCAGGAGGACAAAGGGACAACAGAGGATGAGGTGGTTAGATGGCATTAGCAACTCTACGGACATGAGTTTGAACAAGCTCTGGGAGATGGTGAAGGACAGGGAAGCCTGGCATGCTGCAGTCTGTGGGGTTGCAAAGAGTCTGACATGACTGAACTGAACTGAATTTGAGGTCAGTGGCTTTGCTTAAGTTCTATAAGTGGCCAGATTGGGGAAATACAATCAAGCACATGTATCGATACACGTCTCATTCATTTGTCTTTATATATTTTAGAAACATAAATTCACACAGATATATCCAATTTTAATCCAATGGCACTAAGCTCATTCTAGCTTTTCTCCATCCCTTATTAACTTCTTTCTCTGCAAAGATAACTGGCTTTCATTATCTGCAATTTATTCACATGTTTGTGCAACAAGAATATATATACAGTATGAAAATACAATGCATATCCTAGGAGAATATAGTATTTATGCACAGTTCTCTTTGTCATTAACCTTAAAGCCTTTTGTTTAAAAAAAAAACTGCTTTCCAAATGTAAAGTATCTTTCTTGTCAATTTATGGGGAAGGTGTGTATGTTTGTGAGTGTATTTCATTCAGTTCAGTTCAATTCAGCTCAGTCATTCAGTCGTGTCCGACTCTTTGCAACCCCATGGACTTCAGCACACCAGGCCTCCCTGTCCCTCAACAACTCCCAGAGTTTACCCAACTCATGTCCATTGAGTCGGTGATGACATCCAGCCATCGCATCCTGTATTGTCTCCTTCTCCTCCTGCCCTCAATCTTTCCCAGCATCAGGGTCTTTTCTAACGAATCAGCTCTTCGACAGGTGGCCAAAGTATTGGACTTTCAGCTTCAACATCACTCCTTCCAATGAACACCCAGGACTGATCTCCTTTAGGATGGACTGGTTGTATCTCCTTGCAGCCCAAGGGACTCTCAAGAGGCTTCTCCAACACCACAGTTCAAAAGCATCAATTCTTCTGCGCTCAGTTTTCTTTATAGTCCAACTCTCACATCCATACACGACCACTGGAAAAACCATAGCCTTGACTAGACTGACCTTTGCTGGCAAAGTAATGTTTCTGCTTTTCAATATGCTGTCTAGATTGGTCATAACTTTTCTTCTAAGGAGTAAGTGTCTTTAATTTCATGGCTGCAGTCATCATCTGTAGTGATTTTGGAGTCCAAAAAGATAAAGTCTGACACTGTTTCCACTGTTTCCCCATCTATTTGCCGTGAAGCGATGGGATCGGATGCCATGATCTGCCAACATTTTCACTCTCTTCTTTCACTTTCATCAAGAGGCTCTTTAGTTCTTCTTTGATTTCTGCCATAAGGGTGTGATCTGCATATCAGAAGTTATTGATATTTCTCTCAGCAATCTTGATTACAGCTTGTGTTTCATCCAGTCCAGCGTTTCTCATGATGTACTGTGCATATAAGTTAAATAAGCAGGGTGACAATATACAGCCTTGACATACTCCTTTTCCTATTTGGAACCAGTCTGTTGTTCCATGTCCAGCTCTAACTGTTGCTTCCTGACCTGTATACAGATTTTTCAAGAAGCAGGTCAGGTGGTCTGGAATTCCCATCTCTTGAAGAATTTTCCACAGTTTGTTGCAATCCACACAGTCAAAGGCTTTGGCATAGTCAATAAAGCAGAAATAGATGTTTTTCTGGAACTCTCTTGCTTTTTCAATGATGCAGCAATGCTGGCAATTTGATCTCTGGTTCATCTGCTTTTTGTAAATCTAGCTTGAACATCTGGAAGTTCACAGTTCACAGGCTGTTGAAGCCTGGCTTGGAGAATTTCGAGCATCACTTTACTAGCATGTGAGATGAGTGCACTTGTGTGGTAGTTTGAGCACTCTGTGGCACTGCCTTTCTTTGGGATTGGAATGAAAACTGACCTTTTCCAGTCCTGTGGCCACTGCTGAGTTTTCCACATTTGCTGGCATATTGAGTGCAGCACTATCACAGCATTATCTTTTAGGATTTGAAACAGCTCAACTGGAATTCCATCACCTCCACTAGCTTTGTTCATAGTGATGCTTCCTAAGGCCCACTTGACTTTGAATTCCAGGATGTCTGGCTCTAGGTGAGTGATCACACCATCATGATTATCTGGGTCATGAAGATATTTTTTGTATAGTTCTTCTATGTATTCTTGCCACCTCTTCTCAATATCTTCTGCTTCTGTTAGGTCCAAACCATTTCTGTCCTTTATTGAGCCCATCTTTGCATGAAATGTTCCCTTGGTATCTCTAACTTTCTTAAAGAGATCTCTAGTCTTTCCCATTCTATTGTTTCCCTCTATTTCTTTGCACTGATCACTGAGGAGGGGTTTCTTACCTCTTCTTGCTATTCTTTGAAACTCTGCATTCAGATGCTTATATCTTTCCTTTTCTCCTTTGCTTTTTGCTTCTCTTCCTTTCACAGCTATTTGTAAGGCCTCCTCAGACAGCCATTTTACTTTTTTGCATTTCTTGGGGATAGTCTTGATCCCTGTATCCTGTACAATGTCATGAACCTCCATCTATAGTTCATCAGGTCTAGTTCATCACATAAGATCTAGTCCCTTAAATCTATTTGTCACTTGCACTGTATAATCATAAGGGATTTGATTTAGTCATACTCAAGGATGGAAGAGCCTGGTAGGCTGCAGTCCATGGGGTTGCTAAGAGTCAGACACGACTGAGCAACTTCACTTTCACTTTTCACTTTCATGCATTGGAGAAGGAAATGGCAACCCACTCCAGTGTTCTTGCCTGGAGAATCCCAAGGATGAGGGAGCCTGGTTGGGCTGCTGTCTATGGGGTTGTACAGAGTCAGACACAACTGAGGAGACTTAGCAGCAGCAACAGCTGAATGGTCTAGTGGGTTTTGCTACTTTCTTCAATTTAACTCTGAATTTGGCAATAAGGAGTTCATGATCTGAACTGCAGTCGGCTCCCAGTCTCAATTTTGCTGACTGTATAGAGCTTCTCCTTCTTTGGCTGCAAAGAATATAATCAGTCTGATTTCAGTGTTGACGATCTGGTGATGTCCATGTGTAGAGTCTTCTCTTGTGTTGTTGCAAGAGGGTGTTTGCTATGACTAGTACATTCTCTTTGCAAAGCTCTATTAGCCTTTGACAGGCTTCATTCCATATTCCAAGGCCAAATTTGCCTGTTACTCCAGATGTTTCTTGACTTCCTACTTTTGCATTCCAGTCCACTATAATGCAAAGGCCATCTTTTGGGGTGTTAATTCTAAAAGGTCTTGTAAGTCTTTATAGAACCATTCAACTTCAGCTTCTTCAGCATTACTGGTTGGGGCATAGACTTGGATTACTGTGATATTGAATGGTTTGCCTTGGAAAGGAACAAAGATCATTCTGTCATTTTTGAGATTGCATCCAAGTACTGCATTTCAAGCTCTTTTTTTGACTATGATGGCTACTCCATTTCTTCAAAGGGATTCTTGCCCACAGTAGTAGATATAATGGCCATCTGAGTTAAATTCACCCATTCCAGTCCATTTTAGTTCGCTGATTCCTAAAATGTCGACGTTCACCCTTGCCATCTCCTGTTTGACCACTTCCAATTTGGCTTGATTCATGGACCTAACATTCCAGGTTCCTATGCAGTATTGCTCTTTTCAGCACCGGACCTTGCTTCTATCACCAGTTTCACTCAGTACCTTCCTTGATTTAAATGTTCCTGCTAGTGCCATTTCCCTAATGTAAACTGAAAATAAGCCAGTATAAATAGCTATTAATATGCAAGATGACTGTAGTAGGTGAAGGAAGAGCATGAATGTCACAGAAGGCAATCTGTCTCAGATACCAGTTCCTTTAGGCTCTAACTCTTTTGATCTGTACTCAGACCTGCTCTACAAAGCTCAGGATTAATTGCTTATCACTTTTGCATGAGCAAGAGCCAAACCTTCTCTGACCACTGTTTTCCAAAGTCTGTGCTTCCACAGACATCTGTGATTACCTCTGTCATAACATTTACTAGAAACTATCTTTTTACTATTCTGTCTCTATCTCTCTCTTCCCAAGACCCTAAGTCTTTGAAAACAGGAGATTTTACCTTACTTGTATCTCTATCTCTACTGAGACTGAGCAACAACAACAACAAGTCCCGATGCAGAATCCATCGCTTTGACCATCACAGTGTGGTGTGAAAATCCTGTGTTTTACATAGCTACAGTTATTAATAATAGATATGGACTCCCCTGATGGCTCAGCAGGAAAGAATCCTCCTGCAATGCAGGAGACACAGGTTCAGTCCCTCAGTCGGGAAGATCCCCTGTAGAAGGAAATGGCAACCCACTCTAGTATACTTACCTGGAAAATCCCATAGACAGAGGACCTTGATGGGTTACAGTCTATGGGGTTGCAAAAGAGGCGGACATGACTCAGCAACTAAAGAACAAAAGTTAACAGATATAAGTATATGAGTAAGGGTGTGTGTGTGTGTTTCTGTGTGTGTGTGTGTGTGTGTGTTTCTGGCTGGCAGTGATGTGCCAGGGTCCCTAAAACTTAATCAGAAGCACTGTGAATTTATAATCTTTGTTTACCCTGAGGAAGATGAATGGGGAAGAGGCGACTGGGCTAGAGCACTGCATCTTGAAACCAGCTTGATAAAGCTGAAGCCATAAACCTTCCTTCCGGTAGTGAAGCCTTCTTCCTAGGGAGACTGCAAGTGATGAGCAGAGGAGAGGGCTGCTGTCATCCAGATTATGGACGTAACAGGACCCTCTCTGGGAGCCTGGGCAGCTGAGAGGCAGAGTGATGTAGGAACAGTCCTCTGCTCTCTTCTCAGGCGTAACAGGAGGGGGGAACCAGGGACTAACCCCTAAAGCTCCAAGGGATAAGCTCTGGACACAGGGAAACCGAGGTCTCAATCAGGGCTCTTCCTCTTATCAACTTTGTGACCGTGGGGGAGTCATTTAATGTCTCCAGCCTAACCCACTAAC
The DNA here is from genome assembly GCF_042477335.2 of Ovis canadensis. Lineage (NCBI taxonomy): Eukaryota > Metazoa > Chordata > Mammalia > Artiodactyla > Bovidae > Ovis > Ovis canadensis. The sequence continues at coordinate 184,176,664 of NC_091247.1, read as the reverse complement.
GTGGGTGTTCCCCCATATGAAAACTGGATGATAATAATATCTCCCTCAGGAAGTTGTCAGGGTGATTTAGTAACATAGTGTTTCATAAAATACTAGCTTGGAGGCTGGCATCTGGTAATGTCCAGTGATTGTTGGAGACAAACTCTTTCTCTCTTTTACTGATGGTAATGAGACTAATGTGAGTCAGTGTTTTTCCTATAGTCAGACCCCAAGCACATGGGGCTGGTGCACTGGGATGACCCAGAGGGATGGTATGGGGAGGGAGGAGGGAGGGGGGTTCAGAATTGGGAACACGTGTACACCCGTGGTGGATTCATGTTGAAGTATGGCAAAACCAATACAATATTATAAAGTAAAAATAAGAATAATAATAAATAAATAAATAAAGAAAAATAATGAAAAAATAAAAAAGTAAATCCCTCCCCAGGTGTCAGACATGGTAGAGCCAGTGGGCTATGTACGTGGATTTTGGCCAAAGCTACCTGTCTTCTAAGTCCAGCCCCACTGCTCACCTGTTTTCTGGCTTGCAACAAGCTTAGTAAGGTCCTAAAGCCTTAGCTTCCTCATCTGTGAAACAGGCGATAATAGCAATGTTCCACCGTGGGGTAGTTATGAGAGCTTGCCAGGCTAGCGCACTTCAGGGACTTGACAGAGTCCCTGGCACATAGTAAACTCTTGATGCTCATTACCTCCCATCATCATGGTACATGATATGAGACACACTGATTGAGAATGTGGGCTCTGGAACCAAACTCTGTAAACTCAAAACCTTCTGTGAGTTCCCGGTGCACAGTAGGCAACCTTGAGAAGCAGCTCAGTCTTCCTGGTCTCAGCCTGCCTACCTGTAATATGGTGATAACAGTGTAATCATCATGGATGTTGCTGTGAAGATGAGCTGAGTTGGTACAAGAAAAACACTCAGAATAATGTCTGGCTAAAATAAGGACTCAGGAACCATTACATTGTTTTAATTTCTAAAAAGAAAAGGTATCTACTCTGGGGCACAAAGGGACCCAAAGTGTCTGCTACTTTGTGTCCCCATGGACTGTAGCCTGCCAGGCTCCTCTGTCCTTGGGGTTTCTCAGGTCACAAGACGACAGCATATATACACAAAATGCATTCTATCAGGGACATGAGCAGAAACAATCAAATAAAACTCCAGTAAAATACCTAGGAGAAAGGAATTAAAAAACAAGCAGAGGCTACTGATTGGGCAGGAAATGAAGTCGGACTGTGGTTTCTAAGCTCTATTAAATGGAGGAAAATACAAACAGTTGTGTCTATAATAGAAGAGGTTCTCAAAAATTTATACAGATGCAATTTATGTATTTAAAAGTATATATTTTATAGAAGTGAGCACATTTATATTTTGACTATATAAAAGAAGGAAATGTAGCAAAATGTTAAAGAATTCTCAGTGCATAATACCCAAGAAACTGAACCTATATGTCTATAGTTCAGGGAACCAATGTGGTATATAACAAGTGTTCACTAATGATTTATCGAATGAATGAATGAATATTGGGGGCATAAGTCAAAATTATGAATTAATGTGATACCTGACCAAAAAAGCATGGGAACCACTGGTATACAGAATTACTTTCCAATTCCTAGTTTAAGAATCCAAACTCTTCCCATTTCAATCCCATCTCCCTTCACTTTCTTGTTTTTCCATATATCCTGGACCATCTACTTGTGATTTCATCTCATTTTCCAAACATAAATTGCCCTGCTTCTCTCTTTGTTTGAGATATTCTTCCTTCTGTCCTCATTCATCCCCAGCTCTTCCTTTCAAGCCCTATTTAAGTGACTCATCCTCTATGAAGTCTTCCTAATTCCCCAATGGCCTCTTTCTTCCCTGCCTGTATATCATCTTGTACAAAGTTTTATTACAGCTCTGATCACAGTGTATTGTAATAATCCATTTTGAGTCTGTCTTCCCATTCTCTGTTCAACTGTGATAGGACAATGCTAGGCAAAAAGTGAACCCTTAATTTATTTTTGTGAAAAAATGAACAAAACAATGAATGGAGGGAGATATATATATATATAGTTGAATATTTTCAACTACTGGATGGACTCTTGTCCTCCTCTTCACTTCCCTTCTAGCAGAGACCTCTTTTTCCTCTGACTGTCCCTGAGGGACTTACTGAGTTATTTTTTCACCCTTATTTTTTTTAAGTTTTTAAAATATGGGCCACTTTTTAAAAGTCTTTATTGCATTTGTTACAATATTGCTTCTGTTTTATGGTTTGGCTTTGGGGCCACAAGGCATGTGGGATCTTAGCTCCCAACCAGGGATTAAACTCACATCCCCTGCATTAGAAGGCAAAGTCTTAACTACTGGATCACCAAGGAAGTCCCTCTCTCACCTTTCTTAATCTTCCATCTTTGCATACCTTGCTTTTTTCTTTTCTTTTTACACTTTCTTATATCTTTCTCAGCAATCCCAACATCTTCCATTCTGTATCCATACCTGGTCTTCTGATCTACCAGTTATTTCCCAAATGCGTTTTTTTTGTTTTGTTTTGTTTTGTTTTTGATCCAGGTCTCTGACAGACACTGATCTCAAAAGTCTAAATCACCCATTTATTTGGCTCTTTCCTACTCAGCATTCAAAATTCTTGGGGGTGAATTCATCACCACCTCCAGCAAGTTTTGTACAACCAACTCAGAGTCTTTCAAAGAGCCTTCCAGAATTCAAGTCAAGCTGCACCAGGGCACCCTCATCCTCCGCATCCTTGCTGTACATTAATTCCCACTTTATGCACTTGCATTGTGCCTGGAAATCTTCCCACTTCTCTGGCTCCGCTTCCAGTCTGCCTGCTGCAACACAGGGAGTTTTGGTCAAACTCACAATTAACAAACTACTGTATCTAAGCTAAAGTAAGAAGTGAAAGTGTTGGTTGTTCAGTCGAGTCCAACTCTTTATGATCCCATGGACTGTAGCCCACCAGGCAACTCGACTCATGGGATTCTCCAGGCAAAAAGATTGGAGGGGGTAGCCATTCTCTTCTCCAAGGGATCATCTGGACCCAGGGATTGAACTTGGGTCTTTCATATTGCAGGCAGATTCTTTACTGGCTGAGCCACCAGGGAAGCCCTGTACTGAAGCTAATAGCCTAATTAATGGCTGCTTGAGCCACCAGTGCTGGTAAAGCAGGGCTGTCCCTACTCAGGCAGCTCTGCTTCTTCTAGACTCAATTGTGTCAGAACAAGGAGGTGGCATGCATCCTGCCTCCATCAGAGCCCAGGGATTTCTTAGTTCAGTTGCAGGGGATTGAGCACAGAGATGAATTTGCATTTTCTAGCCTTCTAGAACTCTTGGGAAGGCTGTCCTGTGGACTCAGTTCCAGCATCCCCCCACCTCACTTAGAGATGCTTTCAGGAGCCTCCAGTATGCAGTGAATATTTGTCAGGCAAATCTGCTTATTGTTGTTCAGTCACCAAGTCATGCCCGACTCTTCAGGACTCCATGGACCACAGCACTCCAGTTTACCCATCCCTCACCATCTCCTGGAGCTTGCCCAAGGTCATGTCCATCGAGTCGGTGATGCCATCCAGCCGTCTCATCCTCTGTCACCCTCTTCTCCTTCTGCCTTCAGTCTTTCCCAGCATCAGGTCTTTTCCAGTGAGTCAGCTCTTTGCCTCAGATGGCCTTCCGCTTCAGCATCAGTCCTTCCAAAGAGTATTCAGGGTTGATTTCCTTTAGGATTGACTGGTTGATCTCCTTGCTTTCCAAGGAACTCTCAAGAGTCTTCTTCATCACCACAATTTAAAAACGTCAATTCTTTGGTGCTCAGTCTTCTTTATGGTCCAGCTGTCACATCAGTACATGACTGCTGGAAAGACTGTAGCCTTGACTGCTTACATTTAGTCAAACTAACATTTTTCTGGTGAAAACATTTCAAAACTTTTCTGTTCATTTCCTTTGATGATTAAGGTAATATTAGCATATAATATTTAAAATTATATAGAATTAAAATTTCCCTTTAATAAAATGCAGCATATTCTCATCACAGAAGAGTTTAAAAATATGGAAGTTAATAAAAGGAAATACCCCCATGCTTCTAAAGGCAACCTCTTGGATACTTTGGATACATTTCTCTGCAGTCTTTTTCTATTTTTAGTCTCAGTGTTTGCATAGTTTCAATAGTTTTATGAATGCAATTTTGAATCTCAATTTAAAAATTAATATAATTAATACTTCCTAAGATTTTCTTTCCCCTGGAGTGGAGAATGGCAACCCACTCCAGTATTTTTGCCTGGAGAACACCATGAACAGAGGATGCTGAAGGGCTACAGTCCATGGGGTAGCAAAGAGTTGGATACGGCTAAAGAGACAGCACAGCACGCATGCAAGAGTTTCTTTTGCTTGCATGGGTGTAAGTAAGTGTCTGGAATACAACAAAATAATAATAGCTCATTTTGAATATTTACCTTTGTCCATAGTACATATTTTTATGTTATATGTATTTTCCAAACTAGAATCTGTGCACTAATCTACAAGGTAGATGCTATTATAAACACTTATCCACTCAGGACAATGGGCCTCCGAGAAATGAAAGAACCAATCCAAATTCACAGGGTTAGGAAGTAGCAGAGATATTGTTTGAATTCTGGTCTTCTACATCCCAAAACCTGCTCTCTTAACCATTAAGCACCCTGCAGCTCCAAAACACATTGACCAGTTTTCTCTACACTAGTGGTCTTTGCACATATTCATGGGAGGGAGAAATCTATTTAGATTTTAATAGATAAAAATCTAGTTAGAGTTCAAGCATTTTAGGGATTCGTTTTTCTTCTTAGCAGGTTGTTGTTCAGTTGAAAAGATATGTCTGACTCTTTGCGACTTCATGGACTGCAGCATGGCAGGCTTCCCTGTCCTTCACTATCTCCCGGCATTTGCTCAAACTCATGTCCATTGAGTCGATGATGCCATCCAGCCATCGCATCCAGTGTCATGCCCTTCTCCTGCTCTCATCTTTTCCAGCATCAGGGTCTTCAGTTCAGTTCAGTTCAGCCACTCAGTCGTGTCCGACTCTTTGCGACCCCATGAATCGCAGCACGCCAGGCCTCCCTGTCCATCACCAACTCCCGGAGTTCACTCAAACTCATGTCCATCGAGTTGGTGATGCCATCCAGCCATCTCATCCTCTGTCGTCCCCTTCTCCTCCTGTCCCCAATTCCTCCCAGCATCAGGGTCTTTTCCAATGAGTCAACTCTTCGCATGAGGAGGTGGTTTATAGTAAGCCATGTGATAAATAAGGCAGAAACAAAACAGAATAGGAGCGGTAGAGATTTCTCTTTGTCGTCAACTGAAACCTCACCCGAAAGTCCATATTATCCTTTCCCTGATTTTCTTATCATGATAACATGATCCTGTTGCTATTGATATAACAAGGGCTTGGAGCATGCCACTTTAATTTGAAAGCTAACTGTGCCACTTGCTGTGTCTGTGGCCTTGAATCAGTTCCATACACTTTTATTTTTCTCATCCACAAAACAGAAATAGTAATGCCTATCCTACAAAGATAATTGCTTTGAGTCTTAAATGAGGATTAAAAGGTCAACAAATATAAAGCCTCTCAGAGTGTCCCTGATAATTAGTAGAGTACTTTTAATGGTAGATACTTCTTTATGTAGGATTCAACACAATTAGCGTTTTTAGCTTTCCTGATAGTATGTGTTATCATCCATTTTGTTGTAAATTTTGTTTTTACTAAGAATGTGTCCTTGAGCCAAATTAGAAAAATGCCAAGATTAAAATTTTACTCATCTTTGGATTTTTCTCTATCTCTTCTGAGCGGTCCAGACACTCCTGCCTAAAAGGAGGGGGATGGGAGAGAAAATAAGACACAGGCTACTGCCAAATGCTCCAGCTCCAACCAGCTTAATGGACCAGGAGAAGCAGGAGCTTGGCCAGACCAATGTCCCTCCACACAGTAGTGGTTCTGGGTTGTGGCATGAGGATTCCCATTTATTTCATTATTTGTATTAATCACAAATATACTCAGTGGCTTACCCAAGAAGAGTCTGAAAAGGTTGGCCCCTTATAAATCCCTTTGTGTGTGTGTGTGTGTGTGTATGTGCGCACTCAATGACGGTCATGTCCAACTCTCACGACCCCATGGACAGTAGCACGCCAGACTCCTTTGTCCTTGGAATTTTCCAGGCAAGAATACTGGAGTGGGTTGCCATTTCCGTTTCCAGGAGATCTTCCTGACCCAAGGATCAAACCCGTGTCTCCAGAGTCTCCTGCCTTGGCAGGCAGACCCTTTACCACTGCGCCACAGGGGAAGCCTATAACTCCTTTTACACAAGGTTCAAATTCTCCTCCAGAATTCCTTCTTTGCCAAGCAAATTTTCAAGTTTGTTCAAACACTTGCCAAATACTTCAAAAATTTGCCAAATACTTCTCTCGGCCTGCCTCCAAAATGGAGCTGTGTAGAACTTTGGCTTTGGTTGCTTGTCTGTAGTTATGATTTATTTCATTAGCATATGGATTGGTTCCTTATTTTAAGATCATCACCACAGGGTGGCTTTATCACAAGGATACAACTTTATTATACCTGCACCTTCAGCTCTAGTCAGACAAATTTTTTATGCACATACAGTGGATCTCATTTTTATGATCACAAGGGTGTAAACACATAGCAGTTTATTTATTTTCTGAGGTTCCATTTGCCTATTACTCTTTTTTGCATTTTGTCCCTGTATCTTATTCTACTTCCACTAATTTTGATAATTTTTCTTCATCTGATATAAAACGTTCCCTTGTGATCAATGCTGCTTAATTAGCACGGTTCACCATGTAATCCAGTAGACACACATAAAATCAAATATGGAAAACATCAGGGAAAACAATCTTACATCTGAACAATGCACACTCTGTGGAGTGGTGACTGGAAGGAGAGAAGTTAATTCTGCTTAGAGCAATTAGGAAAGCCTTTCAGGGAGGTAAAAGTTGAATTGTGTCTTTAAGACTCAGTACCAGACTTCCAGACATCTCCCTGAATAAATCAACAAAAAAGAACTGAGAGGTTAGTATGAGGCCAGACATGGAGGCCTGAACCATGATAGACCAAGTAAATATTAGGTTCTTCAGCATGGCTAGAGTGTAGGGAGTGTAGGGTTGAAAGTGGAAGATAATGATGGAAAATAGGTTTTAAGCCTGAGCACAGAAAGCTGTAGGTCTCTATAGGGTTTCAAAATGTAGGTGACTGGGAGCCATTAAGTAATAAGCAAGCAAATTAAAAAAATCTGTAATTGAAATAGCGATCACTTAGTGAGCTCAAAATAAAGTGACAGACTCTGTGCTAATTTCATGTAATTTCACTGTTAGAGATGAAAGGGAATTAAATGAGATTAAATAACAATATTATATGGTATTACAGTTAGTGACCCAGGAGGGCCTGGATGCTGCCTAGGAAGTCATACTGACCCTACCAAGAAGCTCTAATGTAGACAGTAAAATACACAAAATTTAAATCCAGCCCTGTCACACTAAGCCTGCACTTCTAGTCACATTTTAGAGTGATTGGTAGTGACTGGGTGGGGAAAACCTTGGAGGAAGTAAAAAAGCAAGCAGAATGTTACTTCATGAGTCAAGGTAAGGAGAAACTAAATTAAAGAAGTGGCCCTGGGGATGAAGAGAGAGAAACAGATTGGAGCGGTATTTAGGAGATAGAATAAACAAGGCTTATTCACTGAAAGCAAAAAGTGAGCAAGAGGGAAACATAACTGGGCTGCAGACTCTGAGATCTCAGGGATAAAGGACAGTTTGGAGAGCACTCCAGCCTTCTTCTAGCTCTCCTCCCATCCAGAACTTCAGCATACCACATCCTGAAACCTTCTGAAACTGCCCCCGAATGCCAGGGCTCCCACTGCCTCCTCAGTCTTCCTTCTGTAACTACTGCAAACACAGAAGTGATTTAACTGTACCCTCTCTAGCTTTTCATCACCTTTGTTTGCAGTTAGCTCTTCATTGGTCTGCACTAATTGTTCTTCTGGATGCAGCTCATGCTCAGCCAGCTCCAGCTCAACACAGAGCCAATTTCTCCTGAACTCTTCTGTCCCTGGTTGTAGAGTGATGGTGAATTGATCTTTACTTTTGAATCTCCAGTGCCTGGCACAGTATCTGGCACATAGAAGGCAAATGAATAAATAAATACTTGACTTTTCTGAGCTTAAGCTTCCTTGTACAAGAAGAGGATAGGAAATCCTATCTTAGTGCATGGCTCTTTTTTCTTTCTTTTCTTTTTAAAGGTTTTTAAAATGTGGACCATTTTTAAAGTCTTTATTGAATTTGTTACAATATTGCTTCTGTTGTTTAAGTTTTGGGTTGTTTTGACCACGAGACATGTGAGATCTTAGCTCCCTGACCAGGGCTTGAACCTGCACCGCTGGATTCAAAGGTTAAGAGGTAACCACTGGACCACCAGGGAAACCCCTCAATGCATGGTTTTGATGATAAAATGTGATTTTTAAAAGGTAAAAGTGTTTTGCAGGTTGCATTGTACAATGTCTGTAGGAGGAATTATTACTGTCCTCATTACCATGAACAATGGTTAAATTTGTGGGTCAACTTGACTGAGTCAATAAATATCCAGACGTTTGATCAAACATTATTCTGGGTGTGTCTGTGATGGTGTTTCTGGATGAGATTAACATTTGAATTGGTAGACTGAGGAAAGTATATTGCCCTTCCCAATGTAGGTGGATCCTGAAAAATCAACTGAAGGCTTGAATAGAATGAAAAGGCTGACCCTTGCCTGAATAAGAGGGAACATTTCCTGCTTGGCTATCTGTGAACTGGGACATCAGTTCTTTTCTTGGATTCATGATTGAACTGAAAACTCAATCCTTCTTGGGTCTTAAGGCTTCAGCTTTCAAATTAGAACTTCAGTCTCAGATTGAAACTGCACTGTCAGCTCTCCTGGGTCTCCGGCTCGCCAACTGCAGATCTCAGGATTTGCTAGGCTCCCTAGTCACGAGAGTCAATCCCTTATAATAAATCTCTTTCTCCTATGGATTGATTGATCAATAGATAGATGGATAGATAGACAGATAAAATATAGATATAAGTAAACAGAGAGATGGATGGCATGTAGATAGCTAGATAGATGGATAGATAGATGACTTTGCTGTTGCAAAGAGTTGTGTCTGACTTTTTGGGACCCTATGAAATACAGCACACCAGGCTTCCCTGTCCTTCATCATCTACCAGAGTTTGCTCAAACTCATGTCCATTGAGTCGGTGATGTCATCCAACCATCTCAACCTCTGTGCCCTTCTCCTCCTGCCTTCAATCTTTCCCAGCATCAGGGTCTTTTCCAATGAGTCAGCTCTTGGCATCAGGTAGCCAAAGTATTAGAGCTTCAGCATCAGTCCTTCCTGTGAATATTCATGGTTGATTTCCTTTAAGACTGATTCGTTTGATCTCCTTACTGTGCAAGGGAGTCTCAAAAGTCTTCTCCAGAACCGCAGTTCAAAGGCAGCGATTCTTTGGCACTCAGCCTTTTTTATTGTCCAGCTCTCACATCTGTACATGACTACTGGAAACACCATAGCTTTGGCTACATGGACCTTTGAAGGCAAAGTAATGTCTCTGCTTTTTAATATGCTGTCTAGATTTGTCATTGCTTTTCTTCTAAGGAGCAAGCGTCTTTTAATTTCATGGCTGCAGTCATGGTCCGCAGTGATGTTGGAGCCCAAGAAAATAAAGTATGTCACTATTTCCATTGTTCTGCATCTATTCACCATGAAGTGACAGGACCAGAAGCCATGATCTTCATTTTTTTGAATGTTGAGTTTTAAGCCAGCCTTTTCACCTTCATCAAGAGGCTGTTCAATTCCTCTTCACTTTCTGCCATAAGGATTGTGTCGTTTGTGTATCTGAGGTTATAGATGATAGATAGACAGATATAGATAGAGATTCTATTGGCTCTGTTTCTCTGGAGAACACTAACTAATAAGACATGGTTATTGCTAAGGCCAACAGTCCAGAATTCTTCCTTTCTAAGAAGCTGCCACTGAAATCCAACCTATGATGAACAGAGTAAGAAATGCTACTGTGGAGAACTTGGGCAAACTCAAAGGACTGGAGTGGACTGTATATGTGAGGGCTGGGCAGGAGAGACCAACAAGGTCAGCAGCACAATCCACATTTCTATTAAGCAAAAAAAAAAAAAAAAAAAAAAAACCCTCAGTAGTGTCCTCAAAACCACAACTGAACAGTCAACTACTGGAAGAAGACACAACCAATCATATCAAGATAAACCACAGGGCTACAGTCTGAGACTTCCAGCTTGTTACTTTTTGTTGTGATGTATCAGGATATACTCGCGATTATTTCAGGAAACAGAATGAGAAGTGAACAGACAAAATATGTGGCAAATGGCCAGGGTATGGGCATATCTAATATGTGAAGAAAAATCACTGAAAGATTCAAAGATGCAGGGTGAGTTCTAACAAGTGGTTCAACACATACAGACACACACACACAGTCATGGAGTCAGGGGCCTGTGTGTAAATGGTAGCTCCAACTCGGTGTGATAACAGGAGTGACTTGATGGCTTAAAGAATTCAGGTAAATTAAAGGCTCTGGAGGAAAGTCTTTTCATTTATGTCTTCATTTTTAAAAATATTTGAACCTAAGCATTCATTTTCCAAAAGAAATTCTCTTTAGAAACATGTGCAGCCTGAATAGCTCTGGACTTGAGTTGGAAATGAGTTCTTCCAACAGACCTTTAAACTCATCTGTCAGGCCTGAAACAAATTAACTCTAATATTGTGAAAATACCATCCCCAGCTCTACAAGGTCCCCAGGAAACGTGTCCTTGGACAGCAGAGATGCAGAAGAAATATGAGTGGACTGCCCTACCTGAAAGGAGACTCTGATCAATGTGTTCTTGAATGTCCAGGAAGGATCCGATATAAACTACATCAGCCTTGCTATAAAAGAGTGTGCAAAGACCTTGATGGAAGAGCTGCCCAGTTTTGAACCAATCATAAAAGGCACAGACATGATAAAGGACAAACTGGAGGATCAATGCTGGGTCTGGGCCAAGTCAGGTGGTGGACCAGATGAGCTCTACTCAGTTTCAAGGTCACCTGCTTGAATCAAGAAAACTTACGAATAATTCAGTAGGCAAAGTGTGTGGCTCAGGGCCCTGGGTTGATCTCCATGAATGCATATATACTTATAGAGGTACCTGTGCATTAGTAGAAAGATATTTTCTTCTGAAAGAATTATTTTTCAGCGTCATTCATACCATTGTAAGTTATGAGACCTTTAAAGATTTACATACCTCTCTGATCTATCTGGGCTTTCCTGGTGACTCAGTGGTAAAGAATCTGCTTGCCATACAGGAGACATGAGTTTGATCCCTGATCTGGGATGATCCCTTGGAGAAAGAAATGGCAACATACTCTAGCATTCTTGCATGGAGAATTCCATGGACAGAGGAGCCTGGCAGGCTACAGTCCATGGGGTCACAAAAAGTCAGACACGACTGAGGAACTGAACATTGCAGTGCATTGCTGATTTATCTATCTGCTAAAAAAAAAATTAAAATTCTTTGGGAAGACTTCCTTGGTTAAAACTTTGTGCTGTCATTGCAGGGGGCATGTCACAGCCAAAAATAAATAAATAAAAATAAAACAAAATCTCTTGGGTACAAATGAGAGGAAACCAATTTAATCAAGCTTAAGGGAAAAGGAATTTGCTGATTCATTGACTTACATCATTTAAAATTAACTTTTTGATGTGGACCATTTTTTTTAAGTCTTCACTGAATTTGTCACAATATTGCTTCTGTTTTATGTTTTGGCTTTTTAGCTCTTCGACCAGGGATTGAACCCATGCCCCCTGAATTGGAAGGAGAATTCTTAACCACTGGGCCAATTTTTTTTTCTTTAATGTGGACCATTTTTTAAAAGCTGTTATAGAATTTATTGATTTGTATCAAGGAAAAGTCCAGAAAAATACAAAAGTCGGGCAAGGCAAGGATTCAGTCAAAATAGTCAAGATTCTGTTACTCTCCCCAGTTCTCAGATAGAGTCTACCCATATGAAGGAAAATATGGCAGCTGGCAACTCCAGACCCAGAGTTTATTTCCAATGGAGACAAATCCTTCCAAAAATTCCAGCAGAAGGCACCATGGAAGATTCTAATTGGTCCAACTTGGATCATATTTCCATATCCCTAGGCAAATCACTTTGGCAAGGAGAATAGGATATTCTTATGAAAACAGAGATGCAGGAAACGGTAGTGCAGTGGTGAAATGGGTGGTATATAGATAAAAGGAACAGATGTCTGTACTTGTTTCCTTTTCTATGTTTTCAGGACCAGATGAGATAACTACTTGAAAGTTATGTTTTAAAGTGAAAATTCTTATAAAAATTCAGATGTGTCTAGCACTTCACAGAGGGATAGTCAATGTTAAAATGCTTTATTTGTCCACAAATAGCTGAGAGATAAATATGGGATCTTTTCTGGCATGGCAACTCACTCCAGTATTCTTGCCTGGAGAATCCCATGGACAGAGGAGCCTGATGGGCTACAATCCACAGGGTCACAAAGAGTTAGACACGATGAGCCACTTCACTTCTCTTTTCCACATTGAGTAATACAAAGATAGAGTTTCTGGAATAATGAGACCTGAATTCAAATCTAGACACCCCTGTGTTACCAGATGCATGATCCAAGGCATGATCTGCTAGTTCACAGGACTGCTAGGGGGATTAAAGGAAACTTACTATGTGGAATTACCTTGTTACCCAGAGAGCTGTATGCAAACATAAGAGGAAAGCGTGAGAGTTATGAACCCATGAACATCTCTCTTTCCAGAACAAAGAGAGATGGGAAAAATGCAAACAGTCAGGAGCTTAAATGCCCCCCAAAAGCCTGCAAGGCAGCTTTAAGGTCTGAGGTAGAAAGGTCAGTTAAATATAACTCTCTGGAGTGGTCCGTTACAAAAGCAGGGTCATCCTGGGGCAGTCACTGGTGTCAGGGTCTTTTGGTGGAGAGCAGATCAGGTTCAAGACTTCTTAGCCATGCCAGCTTCTCTCCATCATCCCGCATCACTCTGGTCCTACAGCCTACAGTTTAGCCTCCTTGGGAAGGGTCCAAACAAAGGATTCTTAACAAAAGAAAGGCTATGCAGAAAGCAGAGCTTAGTGTTAATATCTCATCATCCAAGATTCAAGAATAATATCTATATTTGCATATACATGAGCTGGGAAAGGCAGAGAGAGGGAGACTGGTGGATGGGGGTTGAATAATTTGGCTAGAGTACATAGATGTTTTCTACACCAGACTCTTGGACTTAACCTAGCCTGATGAGCCCTGTAAGACAGAGCAAAATAATAGCCCTTTTTGGGGGTCATCCTCTGCCTAATTCATTAATTTAGCTAAAATATTTTATTCTTATTCTCTAAACATCCCCATGGATGGAGGAGCCTGGTAGGCTGCAGACCATGGGGTCGCTAAGAGTCGGACACAACTGAGCGACTTCACTTTGACTTTTCACTTTCATGAATTGGAGAAGGAAATGGCAACCCACTCCAGCATTCTTGCCTGGAGAATCCCAGGGATGGGGGGGCTTGGTGGGCTGCCATCTATGGGTTTGCACAGAGTCGGACACGACTGAAGTGACTTAGCAGCAGCAAACATCCCATAGAGTTGCTCAATGCTGTTCTATTAAAATTCACTGAGTCCTTACTCTGTGCCAGGTCCCATGCTGGAATCTGAAATGTGAGAATGAGTAATCCATGTTCCCTGTCATATCAATAAGCCCAAGAGGTAAGGATAGTGCAGCATGATAGGGAGCACAGGGGAATTGGAAGAACAGAAAAGTGGTATCAAATACAGTCCAAGGAGGCATTCCAAGAGTGCTTCCTGAAGAAGGAGAGTTCACATTATCCAGGCAAAGGAATGTGGGAAGACCATTTTGAGTTGAAGAAATATGAGAAGCCTCATAATATCTACAGAGATTAAGAAAAAGTGTATTTTACAAAGGACAAATTATAAGATAGAAATAATGTTGTTGAGGGGGTTATTTGGGTGTATAAGGAGCATGGACCTTATCCTGAGGTTGTTAGGGAGCCAGTGAAAGGCCTAACATGGACTGCCTGGTCTTATTTTTATTTCAGAAATATCTTTATGGTGTCTGCATGGATGATCTATTAGCGGTAAAGCTGGGTGTAGGAAATAGAGAGCTAGAGCAATAACTCAGTTGGAAGATAATGAGGTTTTGAATGAAGACAGAGCTCTAGTAGGGATGAGAGAAGAGAATTAATTTAAAAATATATATGGAAGGTAAACTTGGCCAGATAGGCTACAAACTGACTGAATATAGAGCTGAGGGAGAGGGAGAAATCCAGTCTAACTCCAGGCTCCTGGCTATGGGAACTGGTGTGTGTGTGGGTGCGTGTGCTGTCGTGTCTGACTCTTTGTGACTCCATGGACTGTAGCCCACCAGGCTCCTCTGTCCATGGGGCTTCCCAGGCAAGAATATTGGAGTGGGTTGCCATTTCCTTCTCCAGGGGATCTTCTCAACCCAGGAATTGAACCCACATCTCTTGCATTTCCTACATTGGCAGGAGGAATCTTTACCACTAGCACCACCTGGGAACAAGTAGAACCATTAAATGAGTTACTGAAAGCGAGAGGGATAGGCTTAGTGGAGGCCATGATAAATTTGCTTTGCTGCTGCTGCTAAGTCACTCCAGTCGTGTCCGACTCTGTGCGATCCCATAGACAGCAGCCTCGTCCCTGGGATTCTCCAGGCAAGAACACTGGAGTGGATTGCCATTTCCTTCTCCAATGCATGAAAGTGAAAAGTGAAAGCGAAGTCGTTCAGTAGTGTCCGACTCTTCATGACCCCATGGACTGCAGCCTACCAGGCTCCTCCGTCCATGGGATTTTCCAGGCAAGAGTACTGGAGTAGGGTGCCATTGCCTTCTCCAAAATTTGCTTTAGGATGTATTTAAAACTGTGATGTTCATGGAACATCTAAATGAAGAGGTCTGTTAAGTAACTACATCCACAATTCTCTGTGTCAGAATGAGTCTCACCAGACTAGGGGCTTCCCAGGTGACTCAGTGTTAAACAATCCTCTTGCCAATGCGAGAGATGTTGGTTCAATCCCTGGGATGGGAAGATCTCCTGGAGGAGGAAATGGCAATGCACTCTAGTATTCTTGCCTGGAGAATCCCATGGACAGAAGAGCCTGGTGGGCTGCAGTCCATGGGGTCACAAAAAGAGCTGGACACAATTTAGCAACTAAATAACAGCAATCACCAGACTATAATCAGTAGTTAAATCCACAGAACCATGTGCTATTGCTCGAGGATAACTTAAAGACTGATGAAAGGTGTCAGCTGTGTATGCCAAGAATCCAAGATGTAAGGGAAGAAAGGAGAAGGTAGAACAGATAAACAATGCCAAGAAAAGAATGGCCAGAAAAGGAAAGACAAAGAAGAGGGAAGTCTCAAGATGGAATGCAAGTGGTCACTGTTATCAAAGGCTACTTAGCTGCCAGGTGAGTGACAGGCTGAAGAGTCCTCTGGAGGTGGCAATTAGTAAGTCAGAGGTGAGAAGAGTAATTGTGATTGAGAGTGATCAGTTCTGGGGGAGCCAATTAATAGCATTCCCAGTCTGTGGACAGAATCAACTGAGAAATTAAGATAGAAAAATCAGATGGAAAGCAAAATGTGGCTTAGAAGTATAATGAGAAAGGCTTGCTTCTCCTTCTTCCCTGAATTGACCTCCTCCCTTGCTACTTGAGCCCTATTGGTTGCAGTGTAGAATGTGTCAGAGTGAGCTCACTGCATGGATGAACAGATAAACCCGAAAGAAGGCAGGAAAGGGCTGAGGAAGCAGGCTTCAGCTTGTTTCCAGTATCATCCATCAGATGAGTCTATCCATCCACAGAAATCGGAGGGAACAGTGAAGCTGCCTTTTTGGCAAAGTTTCATTCTGGGAGGAAAGGAAAAGTTGCCTTTCCTGTTTGAAACAAAAGTGAGAGGAGAAACTAATGTTCTTGGGGATAAAATCCAAATTTTAAGACACTGAGGATGCGAAGAACTAACTTATTGGAAAAGACCCTGATGCTGGGAAAGATTAAAGGCAAGAGGAGAAGGGGATGACAGGGGAAGAGATGATTGGATAGCATCATCGACTCAATGGACATGAGTTTGAGCAAGCTCCAGGAGTTGGTGATGGGACACTATGACAGGGAAGCCTGGAAAGCTTCAGTCCATGGGGTCACAAAGAGTCAGACACTACTGGGCAACTGAACTGACTGACTGACTGAGGAATGAATGGGAATGAGAAAGTAGACACTGTCTATGTAGATAACTCATTCTGGAGGCCCAGCCAGGAAGGGCAGGAGAGAGAGACTGGGAGAGGAGAGTAGAATGTTTGGGTTGGAGAACATGGATGTCTTTGACACCAGACTCAGATTTTATCTTACTTGCCACAAGGCCATGACTCCTCAATTTCAATTAGCATTACATCCAGAGGCAAGAGAGAAACTTCCTTATCTTCAGTTCACTTCATTTCAGTCGATCAGTCGTCTCCGACTCTTTGCGACTCCATGAATCACAGCACTCCAGGCCTCCCTGTCCACCACCAACTCCTGGAATTCACTCAGACTCACGTCCATCGTGTCAGTGATGCCATCCAACCATCTCATCCTCTATTGCCCCCTTTTCCTTCAGCCCCCAATCTCTCCCAGCATCAGAGTCTTTTCCAAAGAGTCAACTCTGCATGAGGTGGCCAAAGTATTGGAGTTTCAGCTTCAGCATCATTCCATCCAAAGAAATCCCAGAGCTGATCTCCTTCAGAATGGACTGGTTGGATCTCCTTGTAGTCCAAGGGACTCTCAAGAGTCTTCTCCAACACCACAGTTCAAAAGCATCAATTCGTCGGTGCTCAGCTTTCTTCACAGTCCAACTCTCACATCCTTACATGACCACTGGAAAAACCATAGCCTTGACTAGATGGACCTTAGTCAGTAAAGTAATGTCTCTGCTTTTGAATATGCTATCTAGGTTAGTCATAACTTTCTTCCAAGGAGTAAGCATCTTTTAATTTCATGGGTGTAGTCACCATCTGCAGTGATTTTGGAGCCCAAAGAAGTAAAGTCTGACACTGTTTCCACTGTTTCCCCATCTATTTCCCATGAAGTGATGGGATGGGATGCCATGATCTTCGTTTTCTGAATGTTGAGCTGTAAGCCAACTTTTTCACTCTCCTCTTTCACTTTCATCAAGAGGCTTTTTAGTTCCTCTTCACTTTCTGCCATAAGGGTGGTGTCATCTGTGTATCTCAGGTTGTTGATATTTCTCCCGGCAATCTTGATTCCAGCTTGTTCTTCCTCCAGCCCAGCATTTCTCATGATGTGCTCTGCATATAAGTTAAATGAGCAGGGTGACAATATACAGCCTTGACATACTCCTTTTCCTATTTGGAACCAGTCTGTTGTTCCATGTCCAGTTCTAACTGTTGTTTCCTGACCTGCATACAGGTTTCTCAAGAGGCAGGTCAGATGGTCTGGTATTCCCATCTCTTTCAGAATTTTCCACAGTTTATTGTGATCCACACAGTCAAAGGCTTTGGCATAGTCAATAAAGCAGAAATAGATGTTTTTCTGGAACTCTCTTGCTTTTTCTATGATCCAGCAGATGTTGGCAATTTAATCTCTGGTTCCTCTGCCTTTTCTAAAACCAGCTTGAACATCTGGAAACTCACTGTTCACGTCTTGCTGAAGCCTGGCTCGGAGAGTTTTGAGCATTACTTTACTAGCATGTGAGAGGAGTGCAATTGTGTGGTAGTTTGAGCATTCTTTGGCATTGCCTTTCTTTGGGATTGGAATGAAAACTGACCTTTTCCAGTCCTGTAGCCACTGCTGAGGTTTCCAAATTTGCTGGCATATTGAGTGCAGCACTTTCACAGCATCATCTTTCAGGATTTGAAATAGCTCAACTGGAATTCCCTCATCTCCACTAGCTTTGTTCGTAGTGATGCTTTCTAAGGTCCACTTGACTTCACATTCCAGGATATCTGGCTCTAGGTGAGTGATCATACCATCATGATTATTTGGGTCGTGAAGCTCTTTTTTGTACAGTTCTGTGTATTCTTGCCACCTCTTCTTAATATCTTCTGCTTCTGTTAGCTCCATACCATTTCTGTCCTCTATCAAGCCCATCTTTGCATGAAATGTTCCCTTGGTATCTCTCATTTTCTTAAAGAGATCTCTAGTGTTTCCCATTCTGCTCTTTTCCTCTATTTCTTTTCAGCGATCACTGAAGAAGGCTTTCTTATCTCTCCTTGCTGTTCTTTGGAACTCTGCATTCAGATGCTTATATCTTTCCTTTTCTCCTTTGCTTTTCACTTCTCTTCTTTTCACAGCTATTTGTAAGGCCTCCCCAGACAGCCATTTTGCTTTTTTGCATTTCTTTTCCATGGGGATGGTCTTGATCCCTGTCTCCTGTACAATCTCACCAACCTCCATCCATAGTTCATCAGGCACTCTATCAGATCTAGGCCATTAAGTCTATTTCTCACTTCCACTGTATAATCATAAGGGATTTGATTTAGGTCATACCTGAATGGTCTAGTGGTTTTCCCTACTTTCTTCAGTTTAAGTCTGAATTTGGCAACAAGGATCTCATGATCTGAGCCACAGTCAGCTCCCAGTCTTGTTTTTGCTGACTGTATAGAGCTTCTCCATCTTTGGCTGCAAAGAATATGATCAATCTGATTATGGTTTTGACCATCTGGTGATATCCATGTGTACAGTCTTCTCTTGTGTTGTTGGAAGAGAGTGTTTGCTATGACCAGTGCATTCTCTTGGCAAAACTCTATTAGCCTTTACCCTGTTTCATCCCATATTCTGCCAAATTTGCCTGTTAATCCAGGTATTTCTTGACTTTCTACTTTTGCATTCCTGTCCCCTATAATGAAAAGGACATCTTTTTTGGCTGTTAGTTCTAAAAGGTTTTGTAGGTCTTCATAGAACCATTCAACTGCAGCTTCCTTAGCATTACTGGTTGGGGCATAGACTTGGATTACTGTGATATTGAATGATTTGCCTTGGAAATGAACAGAGATCATTCTGTGAGGAGCTACCCCACATCCAAGGTCAGGGGCAGCAGCCGAAAGTGCCAGGCTGCAACAGCGCAGGAGCAGCCTAGAGGAGCTACTCCACGTTCAAGGTCAGGAGGGGTGGCATTGAGGGGATACCCCTCGTCCAAGGTAAGGAGCAGTGGCTGTGCTTTGCTGGAGCAGCCGTGAAGAGATACCCCACCTCCAAGGTGAGAGAAACCCAAGTGAGAGGGTAGGTGTTGTGAGAGGGCATCAGAGGGCAGACACACTGAAACCATACTCACAGATAACTAGTCAATCTAATCATGTTAGGACCACAGCCTTGTCTAACTCAATGAAACTAAGCCATGCCATGTGGGTCCACCCAAGATGGGCGGGTCGTGGTGAAGAGGTCTGACAGAATGTGGTCCACTGAAGAAGGGAATGACAAACCACTTCAGCATTATTGCCTTGAGAACCCCATGAACAGTATGAAAAGGCAAAATGATAGGATACCAAAAGAGGAACTCCCCAGGTCAGTAGGTGCCCAATACGCTACTGGAGGTAAGTGGAGAAATAACTCAAGAAAGAATGAAGGGATGGAGCCAAAGCAAAAACAATACCCAGTTGTGGATGTGACTGGTGATAGGAGCAAGGTCCAATGCTGTAAAGAGCAATATTGCATAGGAACCTGGAATGTTAGGTCCATGAATCAAGGCAAATTGGAAGTGGTCAAATAAGAGATGGCAAGAATGAACATCAACATTCTAGGAATCAGCGAACTAAAATGGACTGGAATGGGTGACTTTAACTCAGATGACCATTATATCTACTACTGCAGGCAGGAATCCCTCAGAAGAAATGGAGTAGCCATCATGGTCAACAAAAGAGTCCAAAATGCAGTACTTGGATGCAATCTCAAAAATGACAGAATGATCTCTGTTCGTTTCCAAGGCAAACCATTCCTTATCTTAACCAAGCTAAATCAGCTGGTCCTTCCCTCAGGTTGCTCTTTGATGGTAGAAAGGGCACTGGGTTTGGAAACAGAACATCTGGACTCCAATGCCAGCTCTTTGACTCACTTCTCTCACCTGGAGTAAATCTTTTTCTATTCTGAGCCTCAGATTTCCCATCTCTGAAATGGAAGTAATTGGCCATATCTCATTGGGTTGCTGTTAAAATTGACTCAAGTGGGATCACATCAGATTAGGCTGATGTCAGTAAGAGAATGCACATGATCTGGCCTCAGTACATTGCTCAGGTACTTGAAACACCTTCATTGGTTCTAAATCTTTTTACTGGCAACAGCACTTTCTATAAAAGCATCTAAGAACTACAGTTTAGAACTATTACACGTGACAGTTAGTACACAGTTGTCCCTCTGGGAAGACTCCTTTTTGTTTACACAGAAGAAACATTGGGCCAAGAGTTTGGCTGACTGCTCAGAGCCCAGCACTGTCTTGTCAAAATCACACATTTCCAGAGTTTAGTCACCCACTTTGCCAATTTGGATTCTCAACTTTGTCTCAATACCTAGAGGCAGTATAATTCAAAGGAATAGATTAACACTGGCCAAATTTACAAGAGAACCGATATGTAATCTAAGAGGTGCCAGTGTTATTTTAAACAAATCTCCTGTCTATTGGTGATATATTTAATGTGTTACTTTTCTATACTCAATCATTCATTCAAAGCTTAGTTTGTTCTCTGCCAGATATTGTGAATACAAAGATGACAATAATGATCCCTTTAGGAGCTAACAGTCTGTTAGCAGAGAGATTTGGGCAAACAGATGCCTGCAAAGCAAAAGATGAGGGCAAAATATCAAGTCTAGGGTCTTCAGTACCACTGAAGAAAGGTTAACTCTTCTTGTAGGATATCAGGGGAGATTTGAGAGTAGCAACTGCTTGAGCCCAGTCTTGGACAGTAAGCAGGAGATGGAGATGGTAAGCAAAAGTCCTGCAGACAGAGGGGACTGTGATCTGGAGGCATGAAAGAGCCTGCTCATTCTAGAAAATGTTCATCTTGGGAACAAGTTCTGTGGAAATGGAGTATTGGATGTAAGTGATGTAAGCTGCAGCGGAAAGTGAAAAAGCAGATGTTATATCAGGGAAGACCATGAATACAAGGATTTGCTCATCCCATGGGCAGAGGTAGTGAGAGAGAGGCTGGGATGAGGCAGTCTCTGCATGCATGAAACCAGACTCCCAGGAAATGACTTGCTGATCCTGATGTCAGAACAAACATATATTGATGACATTCTTCATTAAGATCATACAACTCACCTCATTAGCTCATTACTCAGTTGGCTTGCCATCATTAGTTTGGCAGAGCATCTGCCCTCCTCTTCTATGAGCAAGGGGACTATTCTATGTCCCACATGGATAACTTGTTTCCATTTTAAAATATCTTGCTCCTAACCTATTACAGTATAGCTCAGCCATCAAGAATGTGGAGCCAGACTGCTTGGGTGTGAATCCTGGCTTCTTCATAGTCGTGGGACCTAAAATGTGAGCTAAAGGCTCTCAGTTTCCTTATCTATAAAATGGGGGGTAATATAACTGTCTACCTTTAAATGTTATTGGATTAAATGGGTCAGTATACACATGAAGTGCTTAGAAATGTTAGTTGTTGCTATTATATGTTAGCAATTAGATTATAGCTTTAAAAGTTCTATTCTAGACTTTTAACAACACCAGGCCCCAAATGGAGTCGTTTATGTTAAGCCCCATGTCACCAAACTGAGACTTAATTAACAGTTTCAGCTCTCCCAGAAATGGAATCTTAAAACAGTCAGTAAGGAATTGCTTGATCAGCCCTACTTAGGTAATCTACCTGATATACTCCTATTATGCCCTAAAGAAAAGTCAGTTTTCAATAACAATCCTTTTTTTTTTTCTCTTTGCCTAGTATAACTTCATTATTCTTGCTCCCTTCTGCTTGTAACTCTTGCATTTTGTTCCACTCCTCAGATTTCCTTTCCATCTGTTAGGTTGGGTCCTGTATGAATGTGCTCAGTCACTTCAGTCATGACCAACTCTCTGCAACCCCATGGACTGTAGCCCGCCAGGCTCCTCTGTCCATGGGATTCTCCAGGCAAGAACCCTGGAGTGGGTTGCCATTTCCCCCTCCAGGGCATCTTCCTGACCCAGGGATGCATCATCTGCATTTCCTGCATTTACTACTGAGCCACCAAGAAAGACCAGATTGGATGCTACGTGATTCAGACTGATTTTCATTCAAATAAACTCTTAAAATTCTTAATTTTTCTCAGTTTGTCTTTCAGCAAGACCCATGATAATTCCCCAGACTCTGGAGGATTCTGTCTAGTGTTAATCAAAGAACACTAATCTGTCTAGGTTCAAATCCCAGTTTTGACCCTCAGAGTCCAGATAATCTTTGGCAAATTACAAAATTCTGTTAGTCTCAATTTCCTCATTTATAATATAAAAGCAATAATGTGCACCTCAAAGGATTAGCATGAGGGTTTAACACAATAATGGCTGTAAATATTTGCATCACACAGAAGAGATACAATAATTTCCTATTTTTTCCATTAGGAATCAGCAAACACTGATTCTTCCCTGTAACCCAAATAAGAAAATCAACCCAACAGGAAAGAGCACATAGGGAATTTTGTCAACTAGGTTTCAGAGACGAAAAACTGAATAAGAACTGACTTTGGATTTGTCTTTAAAGCCCAGTGAATAGATTGATCGTGTTTTATCCAGACACTAATTAACCTAAGCTGATTTGAAAATTGTGAAAAATGTCTTTTTTCTCTTTGACCCTAAACTTGAGTCTTGGGCACATCCATCGCAGATTCCTTTCATGTAGATAAATGGTGCTGAAATTGCGCTATGATTATTCACCTTGGTTATAGCCTCTGGATTCCTATACAAGTTGCTTTTGAAGTCCCAAAGCACACATCTATCTGACCTGAAGAGGTGCCAGTTGGAAGATGACTTTGAATTAATCTAGCTGCCTTTCAGAAACACTCAAATGTATCCCTGGTTTAGACACATGTAAGTGAATATACATTTACAAACATTTCTTCTGAAATTTACTCATCTTGGCAGCCAGTTTCTCATTGATAAAATGGGGAGTTTTGATTGTCTGGGATCTTTTTTCAATTTTTTATTTTTTTGTTGAGATATAATATTGTGTTAGTTTCAGGTTGTACAGCATAATAATTTGATATTTATATATACTGTGAAATGAATACTACAACAAGTCTAGTTCACATCTAGTTTGTAACTAGTTAACTTAGTTACAAAATATTTTTCTTGTGTTGAGAACTTTTAGGATTTATTCTGTTTAACAACTTTCAAATATGCAACACAGTATTATTAACTATAGTTACTATGCTTTAAATTATATCCCCAAGACTTATTTATTTTATAACTGGCAGTCTGTGCCTTTTGACCGCCTTCACCCATTTCACCCACAGCCAGTCTACATCTCTTACAATCTGTTCTCTGTAACTATGAGCTCACCTGCGGTCGTTGTTGTGTTTCATTTTTAGATTCCACACATATATGGTATAGAAGAGAAATTTGGGAGTTGTCAATATTTTCAGGGTAGATATGCCCTTTCTTCAAATGGTGCAAGCTTCCTGGGTATTCTGATAGTTGCTTTCCTGGAAAAAGGAAAGAAGAGGAAAATGCTTCCCTGCTCCCATAAGGGAGAAGCTCAAAATCATGTAATAAAAGCCCTTTATTTATTTATTTTTTTGGTAGGAATATGAAGAAAAAATGGTAAGAACTATTGGATTATAGTATTTCTAAGAGCTTAGTAAACTCTCAGAAGTGAGGTAGTTGAAAGGGGACACATTTAGATGCTGGAGAGGTGATATTCAAATTCCAAATTAATCTTTTATTAGTGAGAGTGAAAAGTTGTTCAAGTCCTAGTCTTGATTTCTCCATCTTCAAAATGGAGAGTGTATCACAGAAGAGTGAGAGATTGAATGTAAAATCATACTAAATGCTAAAAAATGTTAGCTACTTTATCCCATGCAGGACACTGTGGGACCTCCCGAGAACAGACACCACTCCCTCCCGACCACCATCCCTTGTCCTCAGCCTGCCTCTTGCCAGTAAGAAATTTTAGCCAAAGAATAAATTTAATCAGAGAAGACAGAAAGTGATGAAACAAAAGAAAACAAGACTAAATAATAATAGTTTAGCCCCATCAAGCAAAGCCAAGGACATTTAGTTCCTTCTCAAGGGCTATAGATAATATTCTGAGCCATATAGCCTTTGAGTTGTTCTTCAGGTACTGAAACTCCCATCATGTGGAAGGAGTTAACTACACAGTCACCAGATTGGAGCCATGACATAAGCTGCTCCATATGGCCAAATTTCAAGGAAATGGGAACGAACCTACCCTGGAGTTGAAGGCAAATTGTACTTAGAACAATCAAGATGTTATTGACCAGACCATCACATGACCAATTTCAAGATGATTGCAGGAGCCACCGGTGCTGTTATCCATGTAACCCCTTACCTGTGAACTCCTGAATCTCCCCTTTAAAAACTCTTGCCCCTTGATT
Organism: Ovis canadensis; assembly: GCF_042477335.2. Lineage (NCBI taxonomy): Eukaryota > Metazoa > Chordata > Mammalia > Artiodactyla > Bovidae > Ovis > Ovis canadensis. The sequence continues at coordinate 184,152,017 of NC_091247.1, read as the reverse complement.
CCAGTGAGGACTTGATTCTTTGGGACATGAGTCTACCTTCTCCCTAGGATTGCCAGCTTTCTCAATAAAGTTATCTTTTCTTTTACCCAGTATCTGTCTCTCTGTATTGGATTCTTGTGTGATGAGCAGCCAAACCTGAGTTAGGTAACAATACCATTTTTTTCTAACATCCTGAATCTATGGTTCAGAGTAGAGGTCACAGTCATCCATCGTTTTACTCTATATTTGAAATAAATTAGTAATATTGGGGGTCTCCCAGTAATTAAATAGACTGATTCATAGAATTTTGAGCCTTCAACTCCTGTTGCCTGCTGCTATTGCTGGAAATAGTCAAATATAGTAACAATAATCTGCTTTTTTAATTACTTTAAAAGATGACAGGATGGGAAGTTTGTATTAAAGGCAGTTTAAACTCAAAGACTTTAAGATTCTTTGTAAGACACTTCTAACTTTTAAAATGTCCTAATAGATAAACTAGATGTTCTAAAGACTATTCACTAGAGTTTAGAGTGACAATACCCCAGTGATGCAGAGAAAGAAAATCTTTAAACATGAGCTTGATCATGGGAAGAAAGTTCTATTAACATTATTTAACTTCAAAGGCATCAATATCCTTGAGATACTATAGAATTAATTGATTACTTTGTAAAAATGGAGATGACATAGAGTCACACCTGTCAACTGCAAAAAAAAAAAAAAAAGACAGGAAAAACTAAGCAACAAGCTCATTTATGTGTTCTCCCAAAACAAACAGTTTCACCTCTTGTCCTTTGTGAATTGACTTGAATTAACTTCAGCATTTATAAGAGGGAAAGAGAATAATACAGCCTTACAGATTGCTATGGCCTCTTTTATTCAGAGAGAAAGCAAGGTTTCATGATGAAATCCTAAGCTTCAGCCGCAGCTCTGCCCCTTACAGCAATATGTCTTTGAACTAGTCATAAAATGCCCTGGAATTTCAATTTCTTCATCTGTAAATAGGAATAAGTTTTAAACACCTTGTAGAGTTTTTGTAAAAATAGTTGAGATTTGCTTTCCAAAATGTGTACTTTTTTTTTTTTTTTTTTTTTTGCAAAATAGTCCAGCCACTTTGGAAGACAGTTTGGCAATTTCCTACAAAACTAAATGTGTTCTTAAAATTATTGACTCAAAGACGCAGAATTTATGTCCACACAAAAATCTGGACAAGGATGTTTATAGAAGTTTTATTCATAGTTCCCCAAACCTGGGAGTAGCCAAGCTGTCCTTCAGTGAATGAATTGTGGTATATCCAGGCAATGGAATATTACTTAGTGCTAAAAATAAATAAGCTATAAAGACATGAACAGATATAGAGGAAACTTAAAACTTAAATGCATATTACTAAGTAAAAGAAGCCAATCTGAAAAGGCTACATACTATATGATTCCAATTATATAACATTCTGGAAAAGGCAAATCTATGAAGACAATCTGATAGACAGAGTGCCTGATGAACTATGGACGGAGGTTCATGACATTGTACAGGAGACAGGGAGAAAGACTATCCTCAAGAAAAAGAAATGCAAAAAAGCAAAATGGTTGTCTTAGGAGGTCTTACAAATAGCTGTGAAAAGAAGAGAAGCGAAAAGCAAAGGAGAAAGGGAAAGATATAAGCATCTGAATGCAGAGTTCCAAAGAATAGCAAGGAGAGATAAGAAAACCTTCCTCAGCAATCAATGCAAAGAAATAGAGGAAAAGAACAGAATGGGAAAGACTAGAAATCTCTTCAAGAAAATGAGAGATACCAAGGGAACATTTCATGCAAAGATGGGCTCGATAAAGGACAGAAATGGTATGGACCTAACAGAAGCAGAAGGTATTAAGAAGAGGTGGCAAGAATACACAGAACTATACAAAAAAGATCTTCACTACCCAGATAATCACGAAGGTGTGATCACTCCAGCCAGACATCCTGGCATGTGAAGTCAAGTGGACCTTAGGAAGCATCACTACGAACAAAGCTAGTGGAGGTGATGGGATTCCCGTTGAGCTATTTCAAATCCTGAAAGATGATGCTGTGAAAGTGCTGCACTTAATAAGTCAGCAAATCTGGAAAATTCAGCAGTGGCCACAGGACTGGAAAAGGGAAGTTTTCATTCCAATCCCAGAGAAAAGTAATGCCAAAGAATGCTCAAACTACCACACAATTGTACTCATCCCACACACTAGTAAAGTAATGCTCAAAATTCTCCAAGCCAGGCTTCAGCAATATGTGAACCGTGAACTTCCAGATGTTTTAGAAAAGGCAGGGGAGCCAGAGATCAAATTGCCAACATCTGCTGGATCACCAAAAAAGCAAGACAGTTCCAGAAAAACATCTATTTCTGCTTTATTGACTATGCCAAAGCCTTTGACTGTGTGGATCACAATAAACTGTGGAAAATTCTGAAAGAGATGGGAATACCAGACCACCTGACCTGCCTCTTGAGAAACCTGTACATAGGTCAGGAAGCGACAGTTACAACTGGACATGGAACAACAGACTGGTTCCAAATAGGAAAAGGAATACTTCAAGGCTGTATATTGTCACCCTGCTTATTTAACTTATATGCAGAGTACATCATGAGAAATGCTGGGCTGGAGAAAGAACAGGCTGGAATCAAGATTGCCAGGAGAAATATCAATAATCTCAGATATGCAGATGACACCACCCTTATGGCAGAAAGTGAAGAGAAACTTAAAAGCCTCTTGATGAAAGTGAAAGAGGAGAGTGAAAAAGTTGGCTTACAGCTCAACATTCAGAAAACGAAGATCATGGCATCCAGTCCCATCACTTCATGGCAAATAGATGGAGAAACAGTGGAAACAGTGTCAGACTTTATTTTTCTGGGCTCCAAAATCACTGCAGATGGTGACTGCAGCCATGAAATTAAAAGACGCTTACTCCTTGAAAGGAAAGTTATGACCAACCTAGACAGCATATTGAAAAGCAGAGACATTACTTGGCCAACAGAGGTCCGTCTAGTTAAGGCTATGGTTTTTCCAGTAGTCATGTATGAATGTGAGAGTTGGACTATAAACGAAGCTGAGCACTGAAGAATTGATGCTTTTGAACTGTGGTGTTGGAGAAGACTCTTGAGAGTCCCTTGGACTGCAAGGAGATCCAACCAGTCCATCCTAAAGGAGATCAGTCCTGGATGTTCATTGGAGGGATTGATGTTGAAGCTGAAACTCCAATACTTTGGCCACCTGATGTGGAGAGTTGACTCATTTGAAAAGACCCTGATGCTGGGAAAGATTGAGGGCAGGAGGAGAAGGGGACGACAGAGGATGAGATGGTTGGATGGAATCACTGACACAATGGACATGGGTTTGGGTGGACTCCAAGAGTTTGTGATGGACAGGGAGGCCTGGCGTGCTGTGGTTCATAGGGTCACAAAGAGCTGGACACGACTGAGAGACTGAACTGAGCTGAACTAATGAAGGCAATAAAAGATGGGTCATTGCCAGGAATTGGTTGGTGCAGGTGGAGGAATGAAGGGGTAAAACATAGAAGATTTCTAAAGCAGTGAAAAGACTCTGTCATTAATGATGGATCCATATCATTATACATTGGTCTAAATCTGGAGTGAACCCCAAGGTAGACGATGGACTTTGGTTGACTATGATGTGTCAGTGTAGGTTAACCAACTGCAACAAGTGTACTACTCAGGTGGGGGATGTCAGTAACGGGGGGTGGGGGGCGCTATGTGTGGGAGCAGGGAGTATATGAAAAACGTCTTTACTTTCTGTGAACCTAAAACTGCTCTTATATGCTGTATGTCTCAGGAAACACAAAACAGAGGCTTTGTATCAACCTAGAGGGGTGGGATGGGGAAGGAGATGGGAGGGAAGTTTAAAGGGAGGGGATACACATATACCTATGGTTGATTCATGTTGAGGTTTGACAGAAAACAACAAAATTCTGTAAAGCAATTATCCTTTGATTAAAAAATAGATAATTTACTTTTTAAAAAGTCTTTTAAAAATGTGATTCTTGTGTCACTACTTTTCTGCCTATACAGAAGGTATAAAGAAACCAAACGGATAAAGTCTGGGTCCTCTCACTCCACCAAGTCCAGAGTAGCTCTGTACTGGCTCCAAGATTTTAAGTATTTGAAAACTCTTGAACATTTTCACTTAGTGATTCAGGTATTCAAACACCTATACTTTATTTTGCTGTGATCCAGACACTGTTGTAGCCCCTGGGGATACAAGAGTGATCAAGATAGACAAAGTCCTGGACTTCATATTCTAATGGGGTAATGTCCATAGGACTGAGGGGAAAGTGATTATAATTTTACTAGAGGATTAGCTCTATTATACAGAGTGAAGCAAGCCAGAAAGAAAAACACCAATACAGTATACTAACACATATATATGGAATTTAGAAAGATGGTAATGATAACCTTGTATACGAGACAGTGAAAGAGACACAGATGTATAGAACAGTCTTTTGGACTCTGTGGGAGAGGGAAAGGGTGGGATGATTTGGGAGAATGGCATTGAAACATGTATAATATCATATATGAAGCAAATCGCCAGTCCAGGTTCGATGCATGATACTGGATACTTGGGGCTGGTGCACTGAGACGACCCAGAGGGATGGTACGGGGAGGGAGGAGGGAGGGGGGTTCAGGATGGGGAACACGTGTATACCTGTGGTGGATTCATGTTGACGTATGGCAAAACAAATACAATATTGTAAAGTAATTAACCTCCAATTAAAATAAATAAATTTATATTTAAAAAAATAAAGAAAGAATAAAAAGGCAAAAAAAAAAAAAAGAAAGAAAAGAAAACCAACAAGTCTGGCTGTCACTTGGAGAACATGTGAAATCTGAGTTTGGAAGACAAATCTCTATGTCATATTATTCAAGAAGTTGTGCCAATCTGGCCAAAATGCTTCTGCTTTGGGGAAATGGAGTTGCCAAATGGCAAGATGGGTTACAGTGAGATGGTACAGGCATCCTTCTCCAAGGGAGGCAAGTAACCTACTGCTCAGAGTAACTTGCCAAGCATCCTCTTTATGACGTAAAAAAATTCACCACTCTCCACTCTTTAATCATATGGCTGCTTAACCTGCAATCAAAGGCTGTCTATGGACTGCCTTGGATTAGTCTTTACTAAGCATGGGTCATTTTCATATCACTTTCAAGGTATTTCTCCTCTTTTTTGCCATACACATGTACTTTCATTATCATGTATAGATGTGAGAGTTGGACTGTAAAAAAGCTGAGCACTGAAGAACTGATGCTTTTGAATTGTGGTGCTGCAGAAGACTCTTGAGAGTACCTTGGACTGAAAGGAAGTCAAATTATTCAGTTGTAAAGGAAATCACCCCTGAATATTCACTGGAAGAACTGATGCTGAAGCTCCAATATTTTGACCACCAAAGAGCTGACTCATTAGAAAAGACCCAGATGCTGGAAAAGATTGAAGGCAAAAGGAGAAGGAGGCAACAGAGGGTGAGATGCTAGACAGCATCACTGACTCAGTGGACGTGAATTTGAGCAAACTCCAGGAGATAGTGAAGGACAGAGGAGCCTGGTATGCTACAGTCCACGGGGTTGCAAAGAGTTGGACACAACTTAGTGACTGAAAAACAACAACAACTCACTACATTGGTTTAAATCTACTCACATTTTACTCAAAATTTACTCATAAAAATTTCTAGTAAATAAAAAACTGGAATCACTTTCCAGAAACCAGAAGGTGTGCATAGGAAATAAATGCTACACACACACACAAATAATGTTATTAAACTCTAATGTGCTGTCTGCTAAAGATTTTCAGCCTGAGACCTGCTCTCTCTCTTTAAAATGTACTAAACAAAGGGTTCAGTCCGTCAGTCAGTAGCTCAGGCGTGTCCAATTCTTTGAGACCCCATGGATTGCAGCCTGCAGGCTCCTTTCCATGGGATTTTCCAGGCAAGAATGCTGGAGTGGGTTGCCATTTCCTGCTGCAGGGGATCACCCCAACCCAAGAATAGAACCTGTGTCTCTTGCATCTCCTGCACTGGCAGGTGGAGTCTTTACCCCTAGCATCACCTGGGAAGCCTATAGCAAGTGTTAGAGTGCTGCTAAAGATATGCTGACAGTAAACTGGACTTCCTGCTTGCCTTAATCAGAAACATGGAAATTGAAAAAAGGCCGTCTCAGTATGTGACTCAATGATACTTAATTCCATGGCTGCATACCACCTAAATTCATCTCACAGCACACACTGATCTAAAATAACTAGACTGCCATATATTTCTCCAGCAAAGATGGGTTATTTAGAATCAGCAGACGATTGCAATTTGGGGTCCACAACCATAGTGAGCCACATGCAAGACTCCGCATGGCAAGGGAAAGAGAACCTTCTTATGGGGGTGGGGGGAGCGGGGAAAGGAAGATGAGAGGCTCCTGTTGGGCTCAGCTAGCATGGCACAGGGCTTCCCTGGTGGCTCAGACGGTAAAGCGTCTGCCTGCAGTACGGGAGACCCGGGTTCGATCCCTGGGTTGGGAAGATCCCCCGGAGAAGGACATGGCAACCCACTCCAGTACTCTTGCCTGGAAAATTCCGTGGACTGAGGAGCCTGGTAGGCTACAGTCCATGGGGTCACAAAGAGTCGGACACGACTGAGCAACTTCACTTTCACTTTCATCGCAGGGTGTGAGAGCTCCCCCTGCAGGTCTCCTGACTATTCAACTGTGGTTTCTGTTCATCTGGGCTTCACTGGTGGTTCAGGCAGTAAAGAATCAGCCCTCAGTGCGGGATACCCCGGTTCCATCCCTGGGTCGGAAAGATCCCCTGGAGAAGGGAATGGCTACCCCACTCCAGTACTCTTGCCTGGAGAATCTCATGAACAGAGTTGCCTGGTGAGCTACAGTCCATGAGGTCGCAAGAGTCGGACACAACTGAGCAGTACATTTAGGTCTTTGATCCATTTTGAGTTTATTATTGTGTATGGTGTTGGGAAGTGTTCTAATTACATTCTTTTACGTGTAGCTGTCCAGTTTTCCCGGCACCACTTACTGAAGAGGCTGTCTTTTCTTCATTGTATACTCTTGCCTCCTTTGTGCCCAGGGGTACATGGGTTTATCTCTGGGCTTTCTGTCTTATTCCATTGATCTATATTTCTGTGTTTGTACTAGTACCACACTTTCTTGCTTACTCAAGTCTCAAGTCAGAGAGCCTAGGTCCCCCAGCTCCATTTTTCTTTCTCAAGATTTCTTTGACTATTCAGAGTTTTTTGTGTTTCCATACAAATTGTAAAAATTTTTTATTTGAATTCTGTGAAAAATATCCTAACCCTAAGATTTTGATTCAAAGGAAAATAGGAATCTCACTTGGACCTCCAAGGTTAAACCCAATGATAGCTCAAAACAAATTTCTACCATACTTAGTCAGCCATCTGTATCTATGGGCTCAGAATCTGCAGATTCAACCAACCACAAATCAAAAGTATTTGGGAAAAAAAGTCCAGAAATTTCCAAAAAGCAAAACTTGGATTTGCTGCATGTCAGAAACTATAACGTTTTCACTGTATTAGGTATTATAAGTCATTTAGACATGATTTTAAGTCAGTGGGAGGACGTATGTATGTCACAAACAAATATTACACCATTTTATATAAGGAACTTGATCACCCGTGGATTTTGATATCTGCAGGGGGTCCTGGAGCAAATTCCCCATAGATGCCAACGGATGGCTGTACACTGAGCTTTTGGGGAACGGGATCTGCTAATGATAAAGTGGAACTTCGATGTATCCTCCTATTGGTTTTCCTGTGTTTTGCTTCCTTAGGAACTTGGTGGAAATGAGAGTTGTATTATTTTCTATTACTGCTCATCAAACCACCCCAATTAAAACACTGATCATTGATTTGTCCATCATTCTCTGGGTTGGCAATTTGGACAGGGTTCATCGGGGATGGCTCATTTCCGCAGCACCTGGGTCAGCTGGGCTCATTCATGTGTTTCCAGTCGGTGGATCAGCCAAGTGCCGGCTGTCCCTGGATGCCTGACGATTGCTGAGGGTGATGGGGGAGCTGGGCCGTGTGTCTCTCACCACCCAACTAGTTAGTCTGAATGACTTCCTGTGGTGGTGAAGCCCCAAAGGCAGCAAGAGCAACCTTCATTCCTTTGTTACCATTCTATTGGTCCAAACTGACCCAGTCACACGACCAAGTCCAGAGACAATGCGGGGAAAGATATGAAGTACAAAGCCTTGCATGAGCTGGGGCCACACTCACGTCTCTGGCTTTGTCTTTAGCTGGACTCCCCTCATCCTCAGCCTCACCAGTCTCCTTCCTTCTGTCTGCCTCACTCCCACCCTATCTTATGATCTAGACTCGTGGAAACCAATTGCATTCCCTACCCTCTCCATGTTTATTTTTCATCTCTGGCCCTTTGCTCATGCTCTTTACCCAGTTTTGGACTTTTTTTTTTTTTTTAACCTACCACCATCCTTCTTCTGCTTCTTGTGACCAGTGCTGGCCATTCTTCAGCATTAAATGCAACTTCCTACTCGAAGCTTTCTGCCAATCCTCTGAGACTGTAAACTTTTCTTAAAACACGTTTTCATGGTGCCCATCTCCTGTGCTACTACATAACGTTTGGAACTTGTCTGTTTGTTCATCTCTACCCCCACCAGACTATGGGCTTTATAAGGATGGAAACCATGCACATTTCTGTGAATATAGCCCATCAAACTTGTTTCCTCTAACCTTCCCAAGGAAAGAGTTCTCTAGAATGTAAGAAACTCACTTTTGCATTACTATGGTGTGAGAACACGGCAAGCTCGGGACTTGGAGATATGGCATTTTTCCATTCTTTTCTGGACTTATGTTTGGCTAATGTGCTCTATAATTGGCCTTCTGAGTCTGAAATGTTCTCCTTTGAAAGAAGTTTACCTATTATATATAGTTACTCTCACATCCTCCCTGGGGATGTTATTGGGAAGGAGAAGATTTAACTGCTACAATGTTAGGATTTTTTTTTTCTTATAAAGAGCTTGTATTTGTAGACATAAATGGGGCAAAATTGACCCACATGGTACAACAATAGAGTGATGAATCAGATGGCTAGACTAGAATTTAATGGCTAATAACCAAACCTCAACTCAATCATTAGTGTTTCTGCTCACAGGACACGTGCTGTGGGGCAAACGCCAGGAATACCTTAGTGAATAACCCCTGTCTGACTTTCAAGGATTGGGAGACATCTTGCCTTGGGGAAGGAACCCCTCACAGACATACCATCCCACCACCCTGAACATCAGTGTGGAAACCGGGGAAACTTTTGCAAAGTAATAAGTCATCTAAAAGGAGACATTTAGAAATCCATCCCACCCCCTTGCCACATCCAAAGGTCATGAAGGTTGGATACATGTCTTGTTCACAAAGTGCAAACACAGCTTTATGCATCAGAGATACTTAATAATCATGTGATGAATAAATTGATGATCTTGACAAACAGGAATATAAAGTCCACATTCAAGCCTATGTTCCAAGTGTGTAAAATTATGAATGAAGCACACCTTCTAGAAGGTGCTGAAAAAGTCTTTGTTGAATGGAGGGAGGAAGCTGAGGCCCTAGAGAATGTCATCATTGCTATTCGATCTCAGGAGTTAGCCTCCTCTCTTTGACATTTCTTCCAAAGAGAAAGTCCATTATCCTTGAAATCTGCTCCAACACTTTGCCTCTGATTATTCTTGAATATGTAAACAAAAGGAAAAAGAAAAGCAAGGCAATCACCTGGGGAAGTAAAATTTACTGTGGTAGGCTTTGAGAGGGAGATTTGATTCATTTGGAACATCCAAGATGGAAACTTAGTATGTAGCAATGGTAGAATAGTGGCAATGCCTCTGGGAGTGACATGAGTCCTGCCTACTGATTCTCATTCCAAACTTCTACCTTGGGAAGATGCAAGGTCATTAGAATATCCATGCTGGGTTTGAAACAGAAGCCACCATGTCTCTGCACCTTCTCTGACTACATAAAGCTACAAATTCATCTCAAGACAAACAGGAGGACAGCACATGGCATAAAGGCAGAGTTCTATGTTGTGATTCAAATGCAGGCTCACCAGATAACAAAGTCTAGATGCTGCATAAATTATTTCTGCCTTTTAGGCTTTAATTTTCTCATCAGTAAATAACTACAATGATGTTTCAGGTTGTGGTAGGCAGTAAAAGAGAAAATTATTTTATAATGAGCCACAAGCTGTCATTACTATAAAGACAGAGCTCTCAACTAGAGGAACTTAAAATCTAATCAGAGATAGAATCTGTGTTTGAAGCTGGAATTCATGGAAATCCATAATCCTACTCCATCTGTTCCTTGAGTGATTTTCAATCATTATGTGTTCATTTAACAAATATTTATTGGTCAGATAATGCCTAGTCACTACAAGGATATCATGGCGGAAAGAAGAGAGACCATCACTCTTTTCATGGGCCTTCTAACTAGGAGGTTGATCTGCAGACTCATGCAAACTGGATGTTGAGAGCTTTAAAGGCAAATATCATTTGATTGGCTCCTATCATTTTTTCCCATGGACTGTACAGTCCATGGGTCACAAAAAGTTGGACACAACTGAGCAACTTTCACTCACTCACTACCTTTTTTTTTAAGGTTTTTTAAAATGATACAACAATTTATTTACTTGTTTGTTTGTTTATAAATTTAGGCCACATGCAGGACCTTAGTTCCCTGGCTAGAGATTGACCCCTTGCCCGCTGCATGGGAAGGTGGAATCTTAACCACTGAATCGCTGTGCCAGCCCCTCTCATCTCTCTTCTTCGAGTACTGTGATCCCTCTAGTTATTTCAACTACCTAATCTTTGAAGGCAAATGAGTTGGCAACAACTGGGCCTACTATTTGGCTTTTTGCTGAAGGGGATTTATGACCCAAGTTGCTGTTGTTTAGTCGCTAAGTTGTGCTCAACTATTCTTGCAAACTGCTTGGACTGTAGCCTGCCAGGCTCCTCTGTCATTGGGATTTCCCAGCAAGAATGCTGGCGTGGGTTGCCATTTCCTCCTCCAGGGAATCTTCCTGACCCAGGGAGTAAACCTGCCATCTCCTGCATTGCAGGCGGATCCTTTACCACTGAACCACCTGGGAAGACCATATGAACCAAAAGGAAGGTTAAGATACACCTGACCATGGAAGGGATATGAAAAAAAGTCTGGGAATGGAAAGATAAAAAGTTTTAGGGATTATAAGGATTCCCAGTCCGGAAGTTTTCACTGCCATAAAGAATTCAGTTTAGGGACTTCCCTAGTGGTCCAGTGGCTAGGACTCTGTGCTCTCAGTGCGGAGGACCTGGGTTCAATCTCTGGTCAGGGAACCAGATCCCACATGCTGCAACTAAGACCTGGTACAGTCAACTAAATAAATTATTAAATTTTCAAAGAATCCAGTTTAGATGAAGAAGTTCTTATGTTTTTCCCTGGACTGGTTCTTTAAAGTTTTAGAAAAGTGGCCTTTGTAGAGGTAGGTCCAGATCCTTGCGGCCCTTGTTTCTAAAGTCAAGGAAAGAAAATTGGTGACTCCTTCAGGGATGTAGACAAAGCTGACGTCACTATCTTAGTAAAAGGGACTCTGAGGAGTAGAAACATGGAAAATTTGTGAAATTCCCATTCTTGTTTTTTTACTTGCTTTTTCATACAGACCAACAGTGAAAACCCTTAAAAAAGACAAGAAGGGACCACTTCTTCAAGAGGAGCTGAGAAAAAAAGATATGGATAGTTTCTGTCTCCTTTTGCAGCTAGAGTGGATCCCAAGCAAAAGCCTGGATGGGGTGTGCTGCAAAGACAACATACTCCAGGGGCTCTGCTGGTTGGTAGGGGAGGGAGGGAGAACTAGCTGTTTGGATGCTGATCTGGACCAAAGAGGGCATCTGGGGCTGAGCCAGGAAGACCTGGGAGGATTCCCTGAAGAAGGGATTTGGCTATGAAGACAGAGAAATTCACCCTAGGGCAACTATGTCATTACCCAGATGGAAAGGCTGAAATCCAAGAAAGGGGTCACTTTTCACTGACAATGACTCCTCTCCTCGACTGAACTCTAGCCAGGCCCCTCTGAGCCATCTTTTTGAGTAAGCATCAACCTTGGCCCCCATTTTGTCCTAAGACAGCCCTACAATAGCCCAGTTTTAGCAAGAATCCTGCTAAGTCAGTTCCTCAGCAATCCTGTAACCTTGATGACCTCATCACCATAGATAATCTGATCAAGTTCATCATCCCTCACCTTTGATGTGTAAATCATGTCTGCCTTCAGCAAGAATCCTGTTAAGTCAGTTTAGCAAAAATCTCCCTCTCCTTAGTGTCTCCTCTTAGCAATTTTCCATCCACTGATCCCTCACTCTGTTGATTGGCTATAAATCCTGCTGCCTCTGCTCTGTTTACTGTTGAGCTGAATTCTTCTCCCCAGTTGCAATAGCCTTGACTTCTAATGTGATAGTCCTGAATAAAAAGTCTTCTCAACCCACTCCAGTGTTCTGGCCTGGAGAATTCCATGGACAGGGGAGCCTGATGGGCTACAGTCCATAGGGTCACAAAGAGCCAGACAGGACTGAAGCGATGTAGCAGCAGCAGCTACCATTTTAAGTGCCAGAATAATTTTACTTTCAACATGAACTCTAGTGACTCTGCCGAATAAGAACCAGATTCCATGACTCCAACTCCTGGGCTCTTTCTCCCCATCATTCAGATTTATAGGTTCATCCTACTTTACCCACAGCTTGACACAGGTCCTCTGTCTTGCAGATCATAGGGAAGCCTCATGACAGGTCTTACTACTTACCATGACCTCTGCTGCCATCCTCTCCACAGTGTGGCCCATGCAGTGTTTCTGGAGGATGCATGACAGAGTACATTCACACCCCAGAGCAAGCTCTGTGAAGAAGAGAGGTTGAGCTGTCTCTCAGCTTACATATGGAGGACTGGAAGTTAGATGCCGTCATCATACATGTTTGTTTTACCCGCAGTCTTTTTAAATTTTTTCCCCCATTTGTAATTAACAAAATATATTGTGTGTGTGTGTTCTCAGTTGATTCAGTCCTGTCTGACTCTTTGCGACCCTATGGACTATAGCCCGCCAGGCTCCTCTGTCCATAGGATTCTCCAGGCAGGAATACTGGAATGGGTTGCCATGCCCTCCTCCAGGGGATCTTTCTGACCCAGGGATTGAACCCATGTCTCCTATGTCTCCTGCACTGCAGGCAGATTCTTTACCCACTGCACCACCTGGGAAGCCCAAAATATATTTTAAATGGGCTAAATATATTTACATATTCATAGTAGTCTACTTGACTCTTTTTAACTCTAACTCCTTGTAGTCAGTTGATCAAGAAGCACTGGGAAGGCTTTCATAACCCTGTGGATGGTGTTATTTCCATCGACGCTTTAAATATGGTCTGACTTGATTAGCAAGAAGTCTGCTTCATGTCTAGTTGAGATGGAGTTGGTGGTCAGTGACCCCAGAGGTTTTTTTTGTTTGTTTGTTTGTTTGTTTTTTTAAGAATAAGTTAGTTAACAACTAGAATTAAGAATGAAAATCATCCTGGAGAATCAGCTACGAGCCTAAATTTCTTCCCTTGAAAAAAATGGAGCATCTAGCCCTACTGGGCCAGCATTTCTAAAAGGCAACAATCTATTCATCAGCTGATGGACATTTAGGATGCTTCTTGTCCTATTGTAAATAGTGCAGCAATGAACATTGGGGTGCATGTATCTTTTTTGAATTATGGTTTTCTCAGTGTAGGGTGCTCAACTCAATGTTCTGTGATGACCTAGAGGGGTGGGATGGGGGTGGGGTGGGAGGAAGGACCAAAAGAAAGGGGATATAAGTATATATATAGCTAATTCACTTTGTTATACAATACTGTAAAACAACTATGCCCTTATTTTGAAAATATAATTAAAAGGCAACAATCCAGTGGGGGAGCAGTTGATGCTGTTCTCCTAGGTGAAGTGTGTGCTCCCCAGTTTGCCCCAGTCCTCACCATTCCCTATCGCTTTACCCCCATCCCACTCCATTGAGTGATTTAACTGCCTAATCTTTGATAACGTGTATGTTTATAACAATTGGGGAACCTACTTGGGCTTTTTTGTGCTGTGTGAGATTTGCAAGTTAAAGGGAAGAGTGGACATGTACCTAACAAAGGAAGAGATATAAAAAGACTGGGTGGGGAGGGAAGAAGTTGGAGAGAAGTATGAGAAGTGGCTAATGGAAAAATTTGATGAAGCAACCCACATCTTCAATGAAATCTCTACTTTTAAATGCTTTTTGTCATTGGCTTTGAGAGTTACAGAAAAGCATTCAGAATCAGCCACAGGTAGACATAGTCCCAGAGCAGAGACCGCCTAGGGGGTTGCCCAGCAAACATGGCTTGTGGCTCTTCCTGGTCACATTACTCTCCTGTGATGAATCTGTGTCCCTTTTTCCTACTCAGCTGTGGGCCTCTCATGAGTAGGGACCATGATTTTGTGTCTCCTGTATCTTTCTATCACTTTCCTGATTAAATCCAAGTTGCTGAGACTAGAACATAAGGCCTCCAAGATCTGATTTACTTCCCAATTCTTTTTTCTCATTTCTTCCTCCAAAGCACTGCAGACTCCTTCATTACCAAAATGCGTACAGCTCTCCAAATGCACCTATTCTTCTACATTCTCCTGCCTCCTCATTTGATGCTTCCGCTGCCTGCAATATCAAACATCACCAAGCAAACAGAAAATTTTCTTCAAGCCTCAGCTTAAGTTTCTCCTTGTTTTTGAATTAATCCCAAAGTCTCATTTTTCCAAGGGCCAAATGAATCATTCAGCTGTTTTTGTGCATACCTACATTATAGGCATTTCATTCATCATATTGTCATGTGAGCACCTCTTTACAGGATTATCATCCCAAAAGTTTTCAGAGCAAAAGATAATAGCAAAAGCATCATTCCATAGCTCAGCCCCCACCTGTTAATGTTCGGCAAATGGGATGCTGGCCTATCTATGAGCATTTCTCTGCCCTCTAACCAGTATGCTCTCTGCTGAATGGATGAGTCTGTGGATGGATAAACATATACATGGCTTAAGAATGGAAAAATGATTCCTGTTGTGTCCTAAGAAAGACTGCTCCCCTCTGCGCCCATGTTGTCTTGGCTCACACCCGAACCATCTGACATCCCTGCCATTGCCTGCTGCAGCCCTACACCTGAGTCCTCTTAGTCTAGAAAGTGCCACTGAAGATGCTCCTGCTTGGCATCCATAGCACCTAGGGCTCTGTCTCTGGGTCACAGAGTCTTTCATGTGAGGGGCCAAATAAAGCCTCTGGCATGATTCTTCCAAGCATGCTCCGTAATTGGATCAGCAGATGTTCTTTCTGTCTTACTTGTCATTTTTCTTATCATGCAGTGAAAGCCTTCCAAAAGGGATCCATCTCACACTGGGAATGTTCTCATTTCTCAGACACTTGCCCCATTATCTGGGTGTTTTTTTCCCCCAAGTTCCATGCAGCGATACAGTTCCCTCCATAGGGGAAGGTGCCCTTTCAGAGAGCTTGCCCCACCTTCCAAGCAGCTCTTTCAGCTTTCTGCTTCCTCTTCCCATTTCACAATATTTCAATCAGCAGGCTTGACTTAATTATTGTGATTTTCTTGAATGCTTTTGCTACACATAGAGGTCTATCTCTCTCACTAGACAAGGCTTCTGAAGAGTAGGAACCATCTTTTCTCATCTTCACGGGCCCTAGCCCAGCACTGGCCAAAAGCAGTTGCTTAATATTAATAACTACTTGTTTCATTAATAATGGTCTTAAATCCTGGCCTATAGTTGTAATAATAACTATAATATTAATGACACAGTTTATTGAGCACAGGCATACATACATTATGTCAGTTAATTTTGCCCTGAATCCTGAATGGTCATATTATTTTTCCATTTACCAAACCAAGGTTCAGAAAAAGTATAGGAGTTGCTCAAAGTTACGCAGTTTAAATAGTACCCGCGTTTTAGATTGGAACAAAGATTGGACTTCAAAGCACATCCACAGAATGAATGCAAGAGCAACTATGTGAACGTTTGCATTTGATAGTAAATGAACAAGTAAGTGGAGCCTAAATATTTCAGTGTAGGCATGACCCTATCACCTTCACATGTGCTATAACGCTGCACCGCTCTTGTGATCTGCAGGTGCCTGGGGTCTTAGAAGCAAGAAGCTTGGGCACCCTTCAGTCTCCCAATTGTTGTTTGGCTGATGAAGAAGACTCAGGGGTTAGGGCAGAGTAGGAGGCAGAAGGAAATAGGGGAGGAAATTAACAGAATTTTGCTCTGGTCTGTTTATCCATTCTCTGGCTTGAAACACATTTTTCTCCAATTCAAAAAGAAAAGAAAAACCAGAGATCTCTTTTGCCTGCCCTTGCTCTTCCTAAAGTCTCAAGCTCTTTCCCACAGGTCCACAGAACCATCAAATATCCACTGAAGTGGAAAAAAGGAGGTTTTCTATACTTCAAGTTCTGGTCTTAGGAACACCTCTGGAATGGATCTTTCAAGGAAAAGGCTGTACCTCAGTAATTACATCACCTGCCACAAATCCGCTCGATGCCTCCAGCATACCTTGCTCTCCCTGCAAGAGGTGATCTGAGACTGGAAGAGCTTCATTTTATTGACGTAGGCGAGGGGACACAGAGCCCGACTCTGTAAGCGGATTTTCCTCGTGTTCTCAGGATGAGGACTGAGAGGAGTGTTGAGCCTTCTTGCTAAGGACACTGTGTCATTCCCCCAAAGAGCTGGCACCAGGGACATGGAGGTAGCAGGTAGGTAGCGGGCCTCAAAATTCTCCAAGTCAGGCTTCAGCAACACGTGAACCGTGAACTTCCTGATGTTCAAGCTGGTTTTAGAAAAGGCAGAGGAACCAGAGATCAAATTGCCAACATCCTCTGGATCATGGAAAAAGCAAGAGAGTTCCAGAAAAACATCTATTTCTGCTTTATTGACTATGACAAAGCCTTTGACTGTGTGGATCACAATAAACTGTGGAAAATTCTGAAAGAGATGGGAATACCAGACCACCCGACCTGCTTCTTGAGAAACCTATATGCAGGTCAGGAAGCAACAGTTAGAACTGGACATGGAACAACAGACTGGTTCCAAATAGGAAAAGGAGTACATCAAGGCTGTATATTGTCACCCTGCTTATTTAACTTCTATGCAGAGCACATCATGAGAGACGCTGGACTGGAAGAAGCACAAGCTGGAATCAAGATTGCCAGGAGAAATATCGATAACCTCAGATATGCAGATGACACCACCCTTATGGCAGAAAGTGAAGAGGAACTAAAAAGCCTCTTGGTGAAAGTGAAAGAGGAGAGTGAAAAAGTTGGTTTAAAGCTCAACATTCAGAAAATGAAGATCATGGCATCCGGTCCCATCACTTTGTGGGAAATAGATGGGGAAACAGTGGAAACAGTGTCAGACTTTATTTTTGGGGGCTCCAAAATCACTGCAGATGGTGACTGCAGCCATGAAATTAAAAGACGCTTACTCCTTGGAAAAAAAGTTATGACCAACCTAGATAGCATATTCAAAAGCAGAGACATTACTTTGCCGACTAAGGGCCGTCTAGTCAAGGCTATGGTTTTTCCAGTAGTCATCAATGGATGTGAGAGTTGGACTGTGAAGAAGGCTGAGTGCCGAAGAATTGATGCTTTTGAACTGTGGTGCTGGAGAAGACTCTTGAGAGTCCCTTGGACTGCAAGGAGATCCAACCAGTCCATTCTGAAAGAGATCAGCCCTGGGATTTCTCTGGAAGGAATGATGCTAAAGCTGAAACTCCAATACTTTGGCCACCTCATGCAAAGAGTTGACTCATTGGAAAAGACTCTAATGCTGGGAGGGATTGGGGGCAGGAGGAGAAGAGGACGACAGAGGATGAAATGGCTGGATGGCATCACTGACTCTATGGAAGTGAGTCTGAGTGAACTCCGGGAATTGGTGATGGACAGGGAGGCCTGGTGTGCTGTCATTCATAGGGTCACAAAGAGTCGGACACGACTGAGTGACTGAACTGAACTGAGCGGGCCTCCAGGACTTCTGGACTTCCCTCAGAAGCCCAAACATAATACACTCTCTGATCTCAGCAGCTTTTCCACTTGCTGTTCTGTCATCCTCAAAATATGCGTCTCTGGTCTCTTCATCAAAGCCATTGGAACCCAGACTTGTGATCTCAGCCAAAAGATCACCTCCTCCAAGAAGTCTCTCTTGACTATCAGATTATGTCATAGTGGTAGAGTGGTTAAGAGTGTAGGAGCTGGAATCCCTTGGCTTTGAATTGTACACAAGCTACCACTTGGAGTTGTACCCATAGCTATGATCTTTGGGCAAATTGAGCACATTGCCCTGTGCTTCAATGTTCCCATTTCATATTGAATTGGGAGAATAATACTGTGAGCATTAACTGAGTTACAGCATATAAATCACATAGAACAGCCCCTGCCACGTAGTAAAAATTCCGTAACTGTCAGTTACTGTCATTATTATTATGATTTTCCTTGATTACACTTTGGCACTTGGAGTTATTTGTTCAATATCAGCATTTGCCCCTAGACTTCAAGATCCAAGGGGTGCAGCAAATGTGTTTGTCTTGTTTACTGCTGAATTATGACTGTTGCTTATAGCACATCAAAGACTGAATAGTTTTGAATAATGAGTGATTCAATCAATGAATTGAAAATCTTTAACAAATGCTGAACAGAGAAGGCAATGGCACCCCACTCCAGTACTCTTGCCTGGAGAATCCCAGGGATGGGGGAGCCTGGTTGGCTGCCATCTATGGGGTCGTACAGAGTCAGACACGACTGAAGCAACTTAGCAGCAGCAGCAGCAGCAACAAATGCTGAAAGTAACACTAGATACCTCTAAGAACATCTATCATGTTTTCTTTTAAATCCTGAAGACCCACCACAGTTTCAGGCTTCTAATAGACAAGAAAGAAGTATTTTGGGGGTGAGCAAATGACACTTCCGTGGGGAGGAGGAAGAGTAGCCGAAATAAGAAATGCAGTCGCCATGCATGTGGCAAAACGCCAGAAAGGGTTTGTTTTTGCAACTGTTTAACATCCAACAAAAGTTATCTAGGACAGAGGGCTTGCCCTCGAGCAACCTATGAGAACACAGAAAGGAAGCACTGTGTGGCTGCCAAGTGAATATGTTTCAGGCAGGTGAGGCCAGGTTGTGTGGTGGAGGGTGAAAGCAAAAATAAATTCCTCACCACTGAAATCAATGAAGTTTGATTTCTGGTCCTGCTATTGGTGCAGGGCTGATCTACAGGGAACCTGCTCCTTGCACTCCCCCAGGCACCAGGCTAACAGGGGCTCTGTGTGTGTGCTAAGTCCTGTCTGACTCTGAGACCCCATGGACTGTAGCCTGCAAGGATCCTCTGTCCATGGGATTCTGCAAGCAAGAATATTGGAGTGGGTTGCCATGCCCTCCTCTAAGGGATCTTCCTGACCCAGAAATTAAACTGGGATCTCCTGCATTGCAGATGGATTCTTTACCAGCTGAGCTACCAGGGAAGCCTCAACAGAGGTTCTGAGTTCAGTTCAGTTTAGTCAGTCAGTCGTGTCTGACTCTTTGCGACCCCATGGATTGCAGCACACCAGGCCTTCCTGTCCATCACAAACTCCCAGAGTTTACTCAAACTCAAGTCCATTGAGCCAGTGATGCCATCCAACCATCTCATTGTCTGTGGTCCCCTTCTCCTACTACCTTCAATCTTTCCCAGCATCAGGGTCTTTTCAAAGAGTCAGTTCTTTTGGAGGTTCAGCTTCAGTCCTTCCAATAAATATTCAGGACTGATTTCCTTTAGTATGGATTGGTTGGATCTCCTTGCAGTCCAAGAAACTCTCTAGAGTCTTCCCCAACACCATAGTTCAAAAGCATCAATTCTTTAGTGCTCAGTTTTCTTTATACTCCAAATCTCACATCCATACAGGACTACTTGAAAAACCATAACCTGGACTAGATGGACCTTTGTTGGCAAAGTAATATCTTTCAATGCTTTTGAATATGCTATCTAGGTTGGTCATAACTTTTTTTCCAAGGAGTAAGCGTCTCTTAATTTCATGGATGCAGTCACCATCTGCAGTGATTTTGGAGCCCCCAAAAATAAAGTCTGACACTGTTTCCACTGTTTCCCCATCTATTTCCCATGAAGTCATGGGACTGGATGCCATGATCTTCATTTTCTGAATGTTGAGCTGTAAGCCAACTTTTTCACTCTCCTCTTTCACTTTCATCAAGAGGCGTTTTAGTTCCTCTTCACTTTCTGCCATAAGGGTGGTGTCATCTGCATATCTGAGGTTACTGATATTTCTCCCAACAATCTTGATTCCAGCTTGTGCTTCTTCCAGTCCAGCATTTCTCATGATGTACTCTGCATAGAAGTTAAACAAGCAGGGTGACAATATACAACCTTGATGTACTCCTTTTCCCATTTGGAACCAGTCTGCTGTTCCATGTCCAGCTCTAACTGTTGCTTCCTGACCTGCATATAGATTTCTCAAGAGGCAGGTCAGGTGGTCTGGTATTCCCATCTCTTTAAGAATTTTCCAGTTTGTTGTGATCCACACAATCAAAGGCTTTGGCATAGTCAATAAAGCAGAAATAGATGTTTTTCTGGAACTCTCTCACTTTTTCGCTGATCCAGTGGATGTTGGCAATTTAATCTCTGGTTCCTCTGCCTTTTCTAAAACCAGCTTGAACATATGGAAGTTCACCATTCACATACTGTTGAAGCCTGGCTTGGAGAACTTTGAGCATTACTTTACTAGCGTGTGAGATGAGTACAATTATGAGTTAGTTTGAGCATGCTTTGGCATCGCCTTTCTTTGGGATTGGAATGAAAACTGACCTTTTCCAGTCCTGTGGCCACTGCTCAATTTTCCAAATTTGCTGGTATATTGAGTGCAGCACTTTCACAGCATCATCTTTCAGGATTTGAAATAGCTCAACTGAAATTCCATCACCTCCAGCTTTCCATCAATACCAGCTTTGTTCATAGTGATGTTTCCTAAGGCCCACTTAACTTCACATTCCAGGATGTCTGGCTCTAGGTGAGTGATCACACAATCTTCATTATCTGGGTCGTGAAGATCTTTTTTGTACAGTTCTGTGTATTCTTGCCACCTCTTCTTAATATCTTCTGCTTCTGTTAGGTCCCTAACATTTCTGTCCTTTATTGAGCCCATCTTTGCATGAAATGTTCCTTTAGTATCTCTAATTTTCTTGATGAGATCTCTAGTCTTTCCCATTCTATTGTTTCCCTCTATTTATTTGCATTGATCACTGAGGAACGCTTTCTTGTCTCTCCTTGCTATTCTTTGGAACTCTGCATTCAAATGGGTATATCTTTCCTTTTCTCCTTTGCCTGTCACTTCTCTTCTTTTCACAGCTGTTTGTAAGGCCTCCTCAGACAACCATTTTGCCTTTTTGCACGTCTTTTTCTTGGGGATGATCCCTGCCTCCTCTACAATGTCATGAACCTCTGTCCATAGTTCATTAGGCACTCTGTCTATCAGATCTAATCCTTGTATCTATTCCTCACTTCCACTGTATAATTGTAAGGGATTTGATTAGGTCATACCTGAATAGTGTAGTCATTTCCCCCTACTTTCTTCAATTTAAGTCTGAATTTGGCAATAGGGAGTTCATGATCTGAGCCATGGTCAGCTCCTGGTTCTGTTTTTGCTGACTGTATAGAGTTTCTTCATCTTTGCCTGGAAAGAGTATGATCAATCTGATTTCAGTATTGATCATCTCATAATGGCCACATGTAGAGTCTTCTCTTGTGTTGTTGGAAGAGGGTGTTAGCTATGACCAGTGCATTCTCTTGGCAAAACTCTATTAGCCTTTGCCCTGCTTCATTCTGTATTCCAAGGCCAAATTTGCCTGTTACTCCAGGTATTTCTTGACTTTCTACTTTTGCATTCCAGTCCCCTATAATGAAAAGGACATCTTCATTACCTCCACCATAGTTTGGGAACACAGCTCCACCCATCAACAGAAGATTAGATTAAAGATTTACTGAGCATGGCCCCGCCCACCAGAAGAAGACCCAGTTTCCCCCTCAGTCAGTCTCTCCCATCAGGAAACTTCCATAAGCCTCTTATCCATCTCCATCAGAGGGCAGACAGACTGAAAACCACAATCACAGAAAACTAAATAATCTGATCACAGGGACTACAGCCTTGTCTAACTCAATGAAACTATGAGCTATGCTGTGTAGGGCCACCCAGGACAGACACGTTATGGTGGAGAGTTCTGACAAAACGTGGTCCACCGGAGAAGGGAATGGCAAACCACTTCAGTATTTTTGCCTTGAGAACCCCATGAACAATATGAACAGGCAAAAATATAGGACAGTGAAAGACAAACTCCCCAGGTCGGTAGGTGCCCAATATTCTACTGGAGATCAGAGGAGAAATAACTCCAGAGAGAATGAAAAGACAGAGCCAAAGCAAAACAACACCCAGTTGTGGATGTGACTGGTGATAGAAGCAAAGTCCGATGCTGTAAAGAACAATATTGCATAGGAACCTAGAATGAAAGTTCCATGAATCAAGGCAAATTGGAAGTGGCAAACAGGAGATGGCAAGAGTGAATGTCAACATTTTAGGAATCAGTGAACTAAAATGAACTGGAATGGGTGAATTTAACTCAGATGACCATTATATCTACTACTGTGGGCAAGAATCCCTTAGAAGAAATGGAGTAGTGCTCCTAGTCAACAGAGGCTCTCTGTTCGGTTCGGTTCAGTCACTCAGTCATGTCTGACTCTTTGCGATCCGATGAATTGCAGCATGCCATGCCTCGCTGTCCATCACCATATCCCAGAGGTCACTCAGACTCACGTCCATCGAGTCAGTGATGTCATCAAGCCATCTCATCCTCTTTCGTCCCCTTCTCCTCCTGCCCTCAATCCATCCCAGCATCAGTCTTTTCAAACGAGTCAACTCTTCGCATGAGGTAGCCAAAGTATTGGAGTTTCAGCTTTAGCATCAGTCCTTCCAAAGAAATCCCAGGGCTGATCTCCTTCAGAATGGACTGGTTGGATCTCCTTGCAGTCCAAGGGACTCTCAAGAGTCTTCTCCAACACCACAGCTCAAAAGCATCAATTCATCGGTGCTCAGCCTTCTTCACAGTCCAACTCTCAAATCCATACATGACCACAGGAAAAAACATAGCCTTGACTAGACGGACCTTTGTTGGCAAAGTAATGTCTCTGCTTTTGATTATGCTATCCAGGTTGGTCATAACTTTTCTTCCAAGGAGTAAGTGTCTTTTAATTTCATGGCTGCAGTCACCATCTGCAGTGATTTTGGAGCCCAAAAAGATAAAGTCTGACACTGTTTCCACTGTTTCCCCATCTATTTCCCATGAAGTCATGGGACCAGATGCCATGATCTTCATTTTCTAAATGTTGAGCTGTAAGCCAACTTTTTCGCTCTCCTCTTTCACTTTCATCAAGAGGCGTTTTAGTTCCTCTTCACTTTCTGCCATAAGGGTGGTGTCATCTGCATATCTGAGGTTGTTGATATTTCTGTTGGCAATCTTGATTCCAGCTTGTGTTTCTTCCAGTCCAGCATTTCTCATGATGTACTCTGCATATAAGTTAAAATAAGCAGGGTGACAACATACAGCCTTGACGGACTCCTTTTCCTATTTGGAACCAGTCTGTTGTTCCATGTGCAGTTCTAACTGTTGCTTCCTGACCTGCATATAGATTTCTCAAGAGGAAGGTTAGATGGTCTGGCATTCCCATCTCTTTCAGAATTTTCCACAGTTTATTGTGGTCCACACAGTCAAAGGCTTTGGCATAGTCAATAAAGCAGAAGTAGATGTTTTTCTGGAACTCTTGCTTTTTTGGTGATCTAGCGGATGTTGTCAATTTGATCTCTGGTTCCTCTGCTTTTTCTAAAACCAGCTTGAACATCAGGGAGTTCACGGTTCACATATTGCTGAAGCCTGGCTTGGAGAATTTTGAGCATTACTTTATTAGCATGTGAGGTGAGTGCAATTGTGTGGTAGTTTGAGCATTCTTTGGCATTGCCTTTCTTTGGGATTGGAATGAAAATTGACCTTTTCCAATCCTGCGGCCACTGCTGAGTTTTCCAAATTTGCTGGCATCTTGAGTGCAGCACTTTCACAGCATCATCTTGCAGGATTTGAAACAGCTCAACTGGAATTCCATCACCTCCACTAGCTGTGTTCGTAGTGATGCTTTCTAAGGCCCACTTGACTTTACATTCCAAGATGTCTGGCTCTAGATTAGTGATCACATCATCATGATTATCTGGGTCGTGAAGATCTTTTTTGTACAGTTCTTCCATGTATTCTTGCCATCTCTTCTTAATATCTTCTGCTTCTGTTAGGTCCATACCATTTCTGTCCTTAATTGAGCCCATCTTTGCATGAAATGTTCCCTTGGTATCTCTAATTTTCTTGAAGACATCTCTAGTCTTTTCCAGCTCTACCATCTTATAATTCACCATCTGAACACAAAACTTCAGGGTTTGCATCAGCATTGTGAAGAGCACACAGAAACACATGACCCATAGTTCAGGGAAAGAAATTGAGCCTTGGATCATTTGGCAGTTCAGTTCAGTTCAGTTACTCAGTCATGTCCAACTCTTTGCAACCCAGTCGACTGCAGCATGCCAGGCTTCCCTGTCCATCACCATCTCCCGGAGCTTGTTCAAACTCGTGTCCATTGAGTCGGCGATTCCATCCAACCATCTCATCCTCTGTTGTCTCCTTCTCCCTCTGCCTTCAATCTTTCCCAGCATCAGGATCTTTTTCAATGAGTCATCTCTTCACATCGAGTGGCCAAAGTATTGGAGTTTCAGCTTAGCATTAGTCCTTCCAATGAATATTCAGGACTAATTTCCTTTAGGACTGACTGGTTTGATCTTCTTGCAGTCCAAGAGACTTTCAGTAGCCTTCTCCAACACCGCAGTTCAGAGGGATCAGTTCTTCGGTGCTCAGGTTTCTTTATGGTCCAACTCTCATATCCATATGACTACTGGAAAAACCATAGTTTTGACTAGACAGACTGTTGTCAGCAAAATAATGTCTCTGCTTTTCAATATGCTGTCTTCTTGGATCTACGTTGGCACCACTCCAGTATTCTTGCCTGGAGAATCCCCATGGACAGAGGAGTCTGGCAGGTTACAGTTCATGGTGTCACAAAGAGTCGGACAGCACCGAGTGACTAAGCAATCATGCACGCACTGGGTTGGTGCCACTGAATCCGAGTCTTTCGTACAACTCCTAGAAAGCAAAAGTCTTTGAAAGTAGAGTGGGAGTGAAAATGCATTATCTTAGGAGCCGGTAGCAGCATTTCTCTTGAGGATGAAACTGTCTTTTTTAAGGGAAATGCTTTAGGAAGTTTCTTGGGGTAGGAGGTGGGACTCTGAAAGCAGTGATGCTGGCAGGAGCTCTAAGAGGAAATAAGCCATTCGGCAAGAGATAAAAGAAACAAATGTAAAGGAGAAGAAATCTCATTTGTTCCTAAGAAGGGAAAGATGGTTAAGTGAATGAAATGATGCTCTTGAGGTCTAAATCATGCCTCAACTTTTCTCTTCATACACATCTTCAGTAATATCAATCAACACAAAGACAGCTTAAAATAAGTATATGGTGCATGAGTGTGTGGGTGGCTGAGTTCCTATATAGGCCGACCATGTATGGAGCCAAGACACTGTTCACTGGTGGGTGAGATATCCTGCAAAACAAGGAAGCCAAAAACTCTGCCAAAGGCAGCTATGAGAAATGTACAGCCCCTGGGAATTGTCAAAAATATGGGACAGTACTTTGAATATCCGGAGACTAGAATGGAGGCCAAAGAGATAGGAAGAGTCTGGCTGGAATCTGGGACATCTATAAATTAAACACTCATGAAAACATTTCCTCTCTAGTGCCCTGCAGTTGTAAAAATTGCACACTAAAAATAAAAGAGTTCATGGGAAGAACGAATTGGGGAAGATCATTCAAAGCTATTGGTTGGCCAAAAAGTTTGGTATTTTTCTGTAGGATCTTACAGAAAAACCTAAATGAACTTTTTGGCCAACCCGGTATTTGTAACCAGAGCACTCATAAGAAATCACAACCCTAATACAAAGGTCCGTGAGTCAAAGCTATGATTTTTCCAGTAGTCATGCATGGATCTGAGAGTTGGACCATAAGGAAGACTGGGCACTGAAGACCTGATGCGTTCAACTGTGGTGCTGGAGAAGACTCTTACGAGAGTCCCCTTGACAGCAAGGAGATCAGCCTAAAGGAAATCAACCCTGAATATTCATTCAGGACTGATGAATTCATTCAAGACTGATGCTCAAGCTGAAGCTCCAATACTTCGGCCACCTGATGTGAAGAGATGACTCCTTGGAAAAGACCTGATGATGGGAAAGATTGAGGACAGGAGGAGAAGGGGGAACAGGGGGTGAGATGGTTGGATGGCATCATCAACTCAATGGACAGGGTTTGAGTGAACTCCAGGATACAGTGAAGGCCAGGGAAGTCTGGTGCACTGCAGTGCGTGGGCTCATAAATAGTTGGACACCACTGAGCGACTGAACAACAACAAAGCACAAATAATAACAGAATAAAGTTTGCAGCAGCAAATACATGCAGAGCAGAGTGAGATCTCAGCAGCTTTACACCTAGGCCTTATGTCTCCTTTAACTAATTTCATCAAAATTAAAAATATGACCTAGGGTGTAACTGTCTTCCTGAACCCGTCTCTTTAATATAGGGGGAATGTCTTCCTAGATCCTCTAGAAGCTTAATATGTGGAAAGCACAGTAGTTCCTGTGGAGAAAGAAATGGCACCCACTCCACTATTCTTGCCTGGAGAATCCCATAGACAGAGAGGCCTGGCGGGCTACAGTCCATGGGGTCGCAAGAGTCAGACATGGCTTAGCGACTAAGTCACCCCCACCACAGTAGTTCTTGAGTAGTTCACAGTAGTTCATCAAACTAGCCATGACATACAAACATTGCTGGGTCACTATCTTCTGTTATAAGCTCTTGAATTATTGGAAAACTTGCTCCTAATCATGTCAAAGCATTAAAATGCTGGGGGAAAGCTGTGAATGAGCTAATGTGACTTCTGCCTTACACAGACATCATGTCTTTCTTAACTGATCACATAGGAGATAATTCATGTCAATGAAATATGTTGGTAGAACATACGGTACTGGCTACTTGCTTCTCTCTATCTCTTCTTTGTTATTCTTTCTTTAAGATGATAGAGACTTTAGGGCATCTTGGATCCCTCTGAATCACCCATTCAAAGCCCTTCTTACCCCAGACAGCATCCCTGGCAACAGAGTAGCAGTGATCATTGAGACCTGGACAGGACCAAATGTTAGTCACTCAGTCATGTCTGACAGTTTGTGACCCCGTGGACTGTAGCCCATCAACGCCTCTGTCCATGGAATTCTCCAGGCAAGAATGCTGGAGTGGGGTGCCATTTCCTTCTCCAGGGGATCTTCTCAACCCAGGGATCGAACCTGGGTCTCTTGCACTGCAAGAGCAACAGCTCTTTGGAGCTCTATTTGGACCTGTACAGGACTAAACATCTGCTAATTAATTTTAGAACATTTTCGTCTCTTCAAAAAGAAATCTGCACCGCTCAGCCATCACTCCTAATCCCCTCAATAACTCTTCTCAAAGCTCTCTTATTAAAAAATGTGTCATAGATGCAAAGGAATAATTTAATATATATGTAAAGTTTTAAAAATAAAACAAATGAGCTTTCATTGAAAGAAGAATAAGTAAAACAATGTTAAAAAGTGACAATGAAACAAATCTCGAATATTCATTCCCTAGATGAAAATACAAAACATTGCAAATACTATTAATGATCCCATCTACTTACTTTACACCTAGAGGTATCCAGTGTCCTGAATATTTAAACATTAGTTTGATTGCTTTTGCTAATAATTTTAGAAGGAATGCATGTGTTCTTTCGTTGTTGTTGTTGCTGTTGTTCAGTCACTCAGTCGTGTCTGACTGCAGCACGCCAGGCTTCCCTATCCTTTATCATCTCCCAGAGCTTGCTCAAACTTGTGTCCACTGAGTCGGCGATGCCATCCAACCATCTCATCCTCTGTCATCCCCTTCTCCTCCTGCCTTCAAGCTTTCCCAACGTCTGGGTCTTTTCTAGTGAATTGGCTCTTCACATCAGGTGGCCAAAGTATTGGAGTTGCAGCTTCAGCATCAGTCCTTCCAATGGATATTCAGGACTGATTTCCTTTAGGATGGACTGGTTTGATCTCCTTGCAGTCCAAGGGACTCTCAAGTCTTCTCCAACACCTCAGCTCAAAAGTGTCAATTCTTCAGCATTCAGCCTTGTTTAATGGTTCAGTTTTCACATCCATACATGATACTGGAAAAAACCATAGCTTTGACTGTAGGGACCTTTGTAGGCAAAGTAATGCCTCTGCTTTTTAATACATTGTCCAGGTTTGTCATTGCTTTTCTTCCAAGAAGCAAGCATCCTTTAATTTTATGGCTGCAGTCACCATCTGCAGTGATTTTGGAGCCCAGAAAAATAAAGTCTGACACTGTGTCCATTGTTTCCCCATCTACTTGCCATGAAGTGATGGGACTGGATGCCCTAATATTCGTTTTTTGAATGTTGAGTTTTAAGCCAGCTTTTTCACTCTCCTCTTTTGCTTTCATCAAGAGGCTCTTTACTTCCTCTTCACTTTCTGCCATAAGGGTGGTGTCATCTGCATATCTGAGGTTATTGATATTTCTCCCGGCAATCTTGATTTCAACCTGTGCTTCATCCAGCCCAGCATTTGGCATGATGTACTCTGCATATAAGTTAAATAAGCAGGGTGACAATATACAGCCTTGACATACTCCTTTTCCTATTTGGAACCAGTCTGTTGTTCCATGTCTAGTTCTAACTATTGCTTCTGACCTGCACACAGGTTTCTCAGGAGGCAGGTTAGGTGGTCTGGTATTCCCATCTCTTTAAGAATTTCCCACAGTTCTTTAACTATGTATTACTTAGTTTTATCTGTTCTCGCTAGGCTTCCCTGGTAGCTCAGTGGCAAAGAATCCGCCTAACAATGCAGGAGCCATGGCTCATTCCCTGGGTTGGGACGATCTCCTGGAGGAGGGTGTGGTAACCTACTCCAGTATTCTTGTCTGGAGAAGTCCCATGGACGGAGGAGCCTGGTGGGCTACAGTCCATAAGGTTGCAGAATTGGACATGACTCAACATGCAGGCATGCATCTGTTCTTGAAAGTTGAATAAATGGTATCAAACTTAATATACCCTTCTGCAACTTGTTCTTTTCCCCTTCAGTGTTATGGTTCTTGAGCTGTATCCATGTTGATGCTTGTAGCTACAGTTAATTTCACTGCTTATTCATTTCTGTTGTATGAGTGGAACACAATATATTTATACATTTCATTTATAGACAATTTAGTCAGACATTTTAGTCATTGGTTTTGCAATTCTGAAAAAAATTGCTGCAATAAACATTCTTTACATGCCTTTTAATATTCATAAGTATGCATGTATATAGAGTTTCAGTTGTAGAAAGTTGGGTAATAAGGCAAGTCTCTGTTCAACTTTATGAGCTAGTGCCAAGATGTTTATCAAAGTAGCTGTTCTATTTTCCACTCCTTTTGTAAATTAATGATATTCCTAGTGTTTCACATCTTTGGTATTTTTTGACTTAATTTTTTTTCAATTTAATATATTTATTTGGCTTTCTCCCAATTAATACTGAGGTAACAAACTTTTTGTCAAACATGTATTAGCCAATCATGTTTCCTGTTCTGAGAAATGCCTAATTTTGTCTTTTGCTTATTTTCTGTTTTGATTTGTCTTTTCATACTGTTTCAGAGGCACTTACTATACATTCTGGATAATAACCCTTCCTTGTTTATGTATATTGCAAATACCTACTTCAAATTTATGGCATATGTTTGTGGTGTCTTTTGATGAGATGAAATTCTTAGTCGAAATCACCAAACTTTTCTTTATGGGTTGCATATTTTTGAATCCTGTTTAAAAAATTCTATCCTTTTTGCTGTCAGAAAGACTTTCTTTTATAACTGTTTCATTCTTTTTTCTTTTAAGATTTTTTTGATGTAGACCATTTTTTAAAAGTTTTTGGGATTTTGGTGAGTTTTCAAATGAATTGGAAGGAATTGAAATATTCATGACATTGAGTTTTCCTGTTCATTAGCATAGTATTTCTTCCTGGTATTTGAATTTTCTTTAGTGACTTTCAAATAACGTTTTATACTTTTTACCATAAAAGTCCTAGATAACTTCTCATAAACAATATTGCTTCTGTTTTATGTGTTGGTTTTTTGGCCCCAAGGCACAAAGGGATCTTAGCTCATTGACCAGGGATTGACCCTGCATCCCCTGTATTGGAAGGCAAAGTTTTAACCACTGTACTGCCAGAAAAGTCCCTTCACTGTTGTCTAATAATTTTTAAAGTTTCCTTTCATATTTAAATCTTAGATCCATCCGGGTGTGATTTTTATGTGTACTATGCAGAAAAGATCCATCCTACTTTCCCTTCTGAATAAGCACTTAATATATAATGAAAAGGACTTCCCTGTAGCTCAAATGGTAAAGAATCTGCCTGTGATGCAGGAGACCAGGCTTTGATCCCTGGGTCAGGAAGACCCTGTGGAGAAGGGAATGGCAATCCACTCCAGTATTCTTGCCTGGAGAATTCCATGGACAGAGGAGCTTGGCGGGCTATGGTTCAGAGAGTTGGACATGACTGAACAACTAACACACACACACAAGTAATGAAAAATAAGCTAATGATTCTATTCACCTGAAACATCAGCTCCATCATGCATCATGACTCCACGTAGACAAGGGTATGTTTATGGTACAAAATTGTGTTCATATGGATTACCTTGCTTTTGCACAAATACAATCAATTACTAACTATTACTGCTTAATTGGACTTCCTCAGTGCTCAGTGTTTGAAGAGCCTGCCCACCAATGTAGGAGACACAGGAAACTCAGGTTTGATCCCCAGGTCAAGAAGATCCCCTGGAGAAGGAAATGGCAACTCACTTCAGTATTCTTGCCTGGGAAATCCCATGGACCGAGGAGGCTGGCAGGCTACAATCCATGGTGTCGCAAAGAGTTGGACACAACTGAGTGACTAAACCACAAGAGCAACAACTATTCATTCTTTCTCTTTTATAATTATTAGTCTATCAAGTTCCATGAATACTCTTCTTGGGATATTGATTGGGATTTTGGTGAGTTTTCAAATGGATTGGAAGGAATTGACATATTCATGACATTGAGATTTCCTGTTCATTAGCATAGTATTCCTTCCTGGTATTTGAATTTTCTTTAGTGACTTTCATATAACATTTCATACTTTTTACCAAAAAAGTCCTAGACAACTTCTCATATATTTTGGTGATTTAAATATTGTTGGTTCATTCATTTTCAATTTGACCATTGAACTGTACAAAAAAGAGCTTCACAACCAAGATAATCACGATGGTGTGATCACTCACCTAGAGCCAGATATTGGGAATGTGAAGTCAAGTGGGCCTTAGAAAGCATCACTATGAACAAAGCTAGTGGAGGTGATGGAATTCCGGTTGAGCTATCTCAAATCCTGAAAGATGATGCTGTGAGAGTGCTGCACTCAATATGCCAGCAAATTTAGAAAACTCAGCAGTGACCACAGGACTGGAAAAGGTCAGTTTTCATTCCAATCCCAAAGAAAGGCAATGCCAAAGAACACTCAAACTACCACACAGGTGCACTCATCTCATATGCTAGTAAAGTAATGCTCAAAATTCTCCAAGCCAGGCTTCATCAATGAACCGTGAACTTCCAGATGTTCAAAGTGGATTTAGAAAAGGCAGAGGAACCAGAGATCAAATTGCCAACATCCGCTGGATCACTGAAAAAGCAAGAGTTCCAGAAAAACATCCATCTCTGCTTTATTGACTATGCCAAAGTCTTTGACTGTGTGGATCACAATAAACTGTGGAAAATTCTGGAAGAGATGGGAATACCAGATCACCTGGCCTACCTCTTGAGAAACCTATATGCAGGTCAGGAAGCAACAGTTAGAACTGGACATGGAACAACAGACTGGTTCCAAATAGGAAAAGGAGTGCTTCAAGGCTGTATATTGTCACCCTGCTTATTTAACTTATGTGCAGAGTACATCATGAGAAATGCTGGGCTGGAAGAAGCACAAGCTGGAATCAAGATTGCCGGGAGAAATATCAATAACCTCAGATATGCAGATGACACCAGCCTTATGGCAGAAAATGAAGAGGAACTAAAAAGCCTCTTGATGAAAGTGAAAGAGGAGAGTGAAAAAGTTGGCTTAAAGCTCAACATTTAGAAAATGAAGATCATGGCATCTGGTCCCATCACTTCATGTGAAATAGATGGGGAAAGAGTGGAAATAGTGTCAGACTTTATTTTTCTGGGCTCCAAAATCACTGCAGATGGTGACCGCAGGCATGAAATTAAAAGACGCTTACTCCTTGGAAGAAAAATTATGGCCAATCTAGATAGCATATTAAAAAGCTTTGCCACATGACTTTGACAACAAAGGCTGTCTAGTCAAGGCTATGGTCATGTGGTCATGTGTGGATGTGAGAGTTGGACTGTGAAGAAGGCTGAGCGCTGAAGCATTGATGTTTTTGAACTGTGGTGTTGGAGAAGACTCTTGAGAGTCCCTTGGACTGCAAGGAGATCCAACCAGTCCATTCTGAAGGAGATCAGCCCTGGGATTTCTTTGGAAGGAATGATGCTAAAGCTGAAACTCCAGTACTTTGGCCACCTCATGCGAAGAGCTGACTCATTGGAAAAGACTCTGATGCTGGGAGGGATTGGGGGCAGGAAGAGAAGGGGATGACTGAGGATGAGATGGCTGGATGGCATCACCGACTCGATGGACATGAGTTTGAGTGAATTCCTGGAGTTGGTGATGGACAGGATGTCCTGGCGTGCTGTGATTTATGGGGTCAAAAAGAGTCGGACATGACTGAGGTACTGATCTGAACTGAACTGAACATATAGAAACGCAATTGACTTTTGCCTGTAGATCTTTTATCTAGAAATTTTGCTAAATTCTCCTACACATTACAAGAATCTTCAATGGATTCTTTGAAATTTTTGATATAGAAGATCTCATCTGCAAGTAATGACAGTTTTATTCTTGGTTTTCAGTGTATTTATCTTTTACTTCCTTTCCTTGTTTTATTTTGTTGACTAGAAATTTCCAGTAAAATACTGAAAATAATTGATGATAGCTATCATTCTCATCTTTTTTCTGATTGTAAAGGAAATATATTAGCTATTCTACCAGTGGTACAATATTTGCTGCAGGGTTTGTGTATATATGTTAAAAGCAATTTTTAAACTCCAAATCTGAGAATTATGATGCTGTTAATGGGCATGGAATTTTGATAAAGTCATTATTGTATCCATTGAGGTGATCGTTTATTAATAATTTCCCTTGGGGCTGGTGCACTGAGATGACCCAGAGGGATGGTATGGGGAGGAAGGAGGGAGGGGGGTTCAGGATGGGGAACACATGTATACCTGTGGCAGATTCATGTTGATGTATGGCAAAACCAATACAATATTGTAAAGTAATTAACCTCCAATTAAAATAAATAAATTTATATTAAAAGAATAATTTCCATTTAACTTGAAACACCATGGTTACAATAATAAAAATTTCTAATTTGAAACAACCAGGCATCCTTGGAAAAAACTTAACTTGGTCATGCTATATTATATATTTTTATGCTTATGGATTATTAGATTTAGAGTACAAGTGTATATTCAGGAGTGAGATTGATCTATAATTTTTTGTCATTATGATCGCATGGTATAGTTTTGATGTCTAAGTTAGGGAAGGGAAAGAGTTGGGAAATTTTTCATCATTTATTTTTAAAAATTTATTTTAAATTTATATATAGTAATATTCATTATTTTTTATGCACAGTTGGCAAGGTTTACTTTTTTTCTATTTCAGCATCCAAATGTATATATATGCACTGGTATCTCAAGCAGTGACTAATGGTGTTGAATATCTTTACACGAGCCACCCATATATCTTCCTTGTTAAAGTATCTGTTCAGATTACCTGCTCATTTTTTAAACTGGATTATCTGTTTTCTTATTGTTGCACTTTTAAAATTCTTTATTATTCATATGTGTATACAGATAGATACATGTATGGGCTTCCCTAGTGGTTCAGATGGTAAAGAAACTGCCTGCAAAACAGGAGACCCAATTTCAGTCCCTGGGTTGGGAAGATGCCCTGAAGAAGGAAATGGCTACCCACTCCAGTATTCTTACCTGGAGAATTCCATGGATAGAGGAGCCTGGTGGGCTACAGTCCTTGGGGTCATAAAGGGTCAGACATGATTGAACAACTAATACTACACATATATATGCATATATATATATATGATTTACAAATGTTTTCTCACCCTTACAGTTGTGGTCATTCTTCAAGTTTTGATTTCCTGCTCCAGCTGGCCTGTTATTATTTTTTAGAATTCTCAGGTAGTTATTTTTGGGGGGAGTGAGGCAGGAGTCTAGAGCTTTGTTATAATCAATGGGAAAGTCAGGCTATAAAAAACTGATTTCATCTCAACCTGCATGAAAAGTCAGTCATTCTTTTATCCTCCAAAACTTTTTTATGAAAGGTTGGAATGATTAGTTTCTTTATGTTCCACAGAATTCACATATAAGACCACTTGAGCCTCTTTGGGTAGATTTTAATTATCTACAGGTTTTGAAATGATCATAACATCATTCAGTTTTTCTATTTCTCCTTTAGCTGCTTCAGTAATATACATTTTGGAGGGAATTTGTGATATTACTTAAGTTTTAATATTTATAAGCATAAAGTTATTCATAATATTCTCTTTTCAATTATTGTTTACTTCTAGTTATGGCTTTCTTTTGTTACAGTATTGTTTATCTCTGGCTTCTCTTTTTTGTGGAAGAGGGATGTGTCAGCTGTGACAGAGGTTGACAAATACGTTACCATTTACAGAAAAGGGCTTTCTACTTTTTTATACATTTGCATTCTATTTAATCTCTTCCTATTATCTTCTTTATAATATCCTTGCATTTCTCTTCTTTGAATTCTATTTTGTCTGTAACTTTTCTAGTTGGCTGTGTATTTCGTTTATCTCCATCTCTTCAGGACTGTAAGCATTAAAATTTATACATCTCCTCTATGTAGTTTTAGTCCACATGAGTATAGGTTTGTGGTTAAGAATTCTTATGATAGAGTCTTGCATTTCTTAGTTATGCATTTCTAATAGTCTATCCCATGGGGAAAATA
The DNA here is from genome assembly GCF_042477335.2 of Ovis canadensis. NCBI lineage: Eukaryota > Metazoa > Chordata > Mammalia > Artiodactyla > Bovidae > Ovis > Ovis canadensis. The sequence continues at coordinate 184,116,634 of NC_091247.1, read as the reverse complement.
TAGCCTTTTGTTTGAGGTTTCTGCAGTTTCCAGTCAATCTTACTAGCCTCGCATGAGTAGCCCATGCTTTGTTGGTCTCCCCCCAAGAAGAGTCCATCTGGGTATGACATGTCGGATTCTCATGCCTGATTTTCAGTATCTATTGTGCCAGGACTGATGGGGAATAAGTGACTGGCAATCAGCAGCTCACCCAGAAAAGTCTCATCTCTCTCTGGGATTTTCATTCTTCCATTCTCCTTTGCTCTCATAGCCCTCAGTTATCTTTCAGAATATGAACTTGCAGTTTACTAGTTTTTCCCAGTTAATGCAAAGGGAAAGTGAGCCTGCCTCAACCTATAACATATCACTTAGAAATAAAAGTCCTCTTTGTACATTTTAAAACCATTTCTCATTTTCTTATGATGCATAAATTTATATCTCCAGTCCCGACCTCTTTGCTGATTCTTGAATTCACATGTTCTTCTGCCCTCAGAGCCATTAACAAGAATGCCCTACTTAGAGTTTCAACAGGGTATCCAGAATGGAACTCCTTAGGCACAGCTTCCCACACAGCTCAGTCCTCTCATGTTCCCTCCCTCAGTTGATGGTTCCACCGTGTCTCCAGTCATCCCAGGTGTTTCCATACCACAAGCAGCCCTAATTGCTATCTACTTACATCTGTAAGCATAATGATTGATTAATGAAGGAAACCTTGACTCACAATGGGCCAATCAGACTGCTTCCCTGGAAATTTCATGCCTAAGCCTGAAATAAGAGGCCTTTCCCATCTGGAAAGACATGTACCTGAAGCTATTTGAGACTATGGTCCCAGTCTCGCGGATAGAGCAGGGCTGAGAGGGTGAGACAGTAATGAAAGCTCCCGTTATTTGAGCACTTACCATATGCCTGGCGCTGTTCTTAACGCCTTGCATGTATTAACTGTTTAAATCCTTCTAATAACCCTATGAGATAAGTCGTATTATTCTCCCCATTATACAGATGAGAAACTGAAGCACAAAGGCGTAAACTAACGGCCCAGACGGTCCAGTGCGGAGGCCAGACTAGGAACACAGGCAGTCTGACTCTGTTCTTAGTCGCTATGATATGCTGCCCCCTAATGGTTATTCAGGCATTGCAGCTGAAGCACATCACATGCAAAAGCATGATCATGTCCAGGTTCATGGGAACAAGTATTCCCATTTGTACGGAGTAAATATTCCCACAGAAAAGAAGTAGGAGAAAAGACTGAGTTCTGCCACTTGCTCAGGGTAGCAGATCCAGCACTCAAATTCAGATCTTAGTGCTAGCAGCAGTGATATTTTAGTCTATTCAGCCTACATCTTCATCATCAAGGTTGCACAAAAATTTCCCCCATGGACACCATACTGTTGACGTGCCAGGGGAAAGCTGACCAGGTGGTTCCTGATCAATCACCTGGGATCAACTGTTGCCATTCAGTCGCTAAGTCCTGTCTGTCTCTTTGTGACCCCATGGAATACAGCACACCAGGCTTCCCTGTCCTTTCCTGTCTCCCTGAGTTTGCTCAGACTCATACCCATTGAGTCAGTGATGCCATCCAACCATCTCATCCTCTGATCAAAGACCCTGCTGAACCTCCCATCAGCCCAAGAAGGCTTAAAGAAAATTAGCTTCCAGGTTGGAAAGCTAATAGTTCACGGAGTGGATTGCTGTTTGCTCTGAATACCACCAGGAAATAAAGCACAGAAGACAGGTGAGCAGTGTTCCTGGCAGCCGACGAAAGTGAAAATGAAATCTATTCTAAACTGCCAACTCGCACCTCTCCTTCAGTTTAACAAGTATATTATTGTCGAATTTGCAGCTACGGACATGCCAGTTATGGTTCAAAACCCTTTCTGTTTTAGCCCCAACTCAGTCAGATTTGGCAGGGAAGGATTTTTTAAAAAAAAAACAGAATACTTTTCGGTCATTGTTCTCCAATGTGAATCTTAAGTTACTGTGACTGCGTGTGAGTAGCAGTTGGAGAAGTCCCTGGAGGTTTTTCTCAGGTCATTGAAGACGGCATTTTGCCCCGATTCCATTCCCTTATCTTTAACTGGTAACTTCTTCAAACAGATTTTTTTTCCCCCTGGAATTGTTTAAAATTTCAAACATCAAACACAGCCTCCAGGGAATCCTGGTTGAGGGCATAGAATCCTTGCTGAGCCAAAGGAAAAAAGAGATGATTTTGAATTAAGGAACTTACTCCCTTGAAGAGATGCTACATTAAGACCTGCAGATGGATGAGAACCAAGAGATCTGTTGTAAGAAACAAGAAAAAGAAGAGAACCCTGCCACTCCTGTATACTGCTAGGTGTCGGGGGTGCTGTTCTAAAAATTTACACTTATTAATTCATTTAAACATCACAACACCTTGACTGGTCAAATGCCATATTAGTCATCTCCTTTTACAGATAAGGAAACCGAGTCACTGAGAAATTAGATAAATCACTCAAAGTCAAAAACATTGGTAGAGGTCTGGTTGAATGCAAGCTGTTTGGACGCTTGTTTGGATGTTGACCATCATGCGACATGGCCTCTTAGTGCTTGCTTTGTTTCAAGGGACTTTCATGAAGACAATTCTCATGCAGCTGAACAGAGGAAGAGCTTAATCAGGGTATCAGCAATGTGTAATGGGTGCATACAAGAAGAAGCTAGAGGGGATAGAAAATAAGCACCCACCTTAGAGCATGGGTAGATTTGGGCAGGATTATGGGAAGGTAGGATTTTGAAGGATTATAAACAAGAGGTTTGTGGATGGTTCCTTGCTCTTGAGTTCAGGCCTGCAACTTCTTCTTGGACCTTCTAAACTTGGCCATTCACTGTGATTTCAACTCAGCATATCTGAAACGGAACTCAAAGGTTTTCCTCTCCCTCCAAGCCTGTTTCTCTTGCACTCTGCTTCAAAGAGTGGCCCCTGCATTCCTTCAACCACCCAGCTCAGTAATCAACCTTTATTCACTGCCTCAACATCTCATCAACAATCATCCTGACTCTCAAATTTCTTATTTTGACAGGAAACCCAATTTGTCAGCAGGGCTTGGCCTAAGGGACACACAGGGGAGTCTTTGGGAAACTCCAAATGGGAAATGCCCTCAAGAAGCTTGATTTGTTAAACTTGCCCATCATTAACTGCTGCAAAATGAACACATCTCCTTGGGGCTCAAATTTCTCTTCTGTAAAATGGCAGAAGAAACAATAAAGAATAAAAGTCATTTCTCTAATAATGAGTGATGTTGAGCATCTTTTCATGTGTTTGTTAGCCATCCGTACATCTTCTTTGGAGAAATGTCTAGTTCTTTGGCCCATTCTTTGATTGGGTCGTTTATTTTTCTGGAATTCAGCTGCATAAGTTGCTTGTATATTTTTGAGATTAGTTGTTTGTCAGTTGCCTCATTTGCTATTATTTTCTCCCATTCAGAAGGCTGTCTTTTCACCTTGCTTATATTTTCCTTTGTTGTGCAGAAGCAAAACCAATACAATTGTAAAGTAAAATAAAGTAAAAACAAAAATTTAAAAAAGTCAATAGACTAAATTATTTCTAAATTTCTTTTTAGTTTTAGCATTCTCTTATTCTTTGCTTTCTGTCCATTTTCTTGCAGTTACTTAAGAATTTACGATAGATTTTGTTTGGTCTTCATCCTCTTCCCATCCTTCATAAGTTCTGAAGGCAGAAAGAGCTTGACGGACCTGTAAATTCTGATTGCTACAAAATCAGAGGCCCTAGGGATCCCCAGGAGGCTCAGTGGTAAATAACCTGCCTGACAGTGTGGGTGATGGAGGAGATGTGATTTTGATCCCTGGGTGAGGAAGATCCCCTGGAGAAGGAAATGGCAACCTGCTCCAGTATTCTTGCCTGGGAAATCCCATGGACAGAGGAGCCTGGCAGGCTACAGTCTATGGAGTCTCAAAAGAGTCAGACACGACTGAGCGACTAAGCACACACACAGAAGCCCCAGTGAATCACCTCGCTGAGGTCTTCTCATTCTCATCTTAGTTATCAAGGTTAGTCCACTGGTTTCTCTATCCTAGATCAGAGAGCAGATCTGTGGCCTCAACAAAGCTTCTTTTTCTACAAACCACACTCTGATTCCTGCCAGGTCCCTCAGGATGAAGTTTTCTCTTGAGAAGAGGCATCCCTTGATCTGCCTTACTGAGCCAGTCCCATGGGATGGAAAAAAGAAAAAAAAGAATCAGATGAGAGAGAAAGGAGTCTAAGAAAGAACAAAGGAAAGAGTATTGTAAATTCCCCAAATTTGAAACAAGAAATCTCCAAATACAAAGGTACCCAAATGAAATAAGAAGTTGATTTTTCTGCCCCAAATTCCACTCCTTCTCCCTTCCCCCAAGGTCACAGATCAAAACTGAGTCTTTGACAGAGAAACTCTCCTTTGGAGTAAAATGAGGCAGAAGAGACCTTGAGGTCCTCTTAGAAGTCAAATCCTGCCACTGCTATACAACCTGCCAAACAAAAGGTAGATGTTCAATCAATATCTGTCAAGTGAAGGATGAATACATTAACATTGTTATGTTCTTCTCAACACTATATTTAATAAAAAATCCGATTCAAGCCACCATAAGTATTTGACCAGATAAAGCTGAGTTTCCTTCTCTCTGTTTCCCAATCATTTGGGCTTTGGATCTCTACTAATGTTGCTTTTATTTTTGTTTTATATATTCGTCAATTGAAAACATACTCTTATTATTGCATTCTTTACATCGACGAAGAAACTGAATTTCAGAGAGTCTAGGTGCTGACTGACAAGTAATAAAGCTGTGAGGGGAGGCAAGATTCAAATCCATTTCTACCAATTTTAAACTGGATAGCTTTTCTGTATCAGTGTGTATTGACAGGAAGAGATGTGAGCAAAATTCAGGACAAATAGACTCAAGTTTTATCATCCTCCTACCCTCTAGCTTGCTGAGAAAGTAGAACTTTAATTTCTGCTTTGCCTGTTCAAATATGTCTCTTAGGAGCTACATCAGAGGAAGATAGTGTTTCTTGAAGGAGTATCCCATTTCCATGTCTAGAAATGATGGCAATACTGCAAGGCTGACATTACATTACTATAGACTTTTTTTTTTTTACTCAATTGAAATTAATGAGTGTTTCAGCTGGGACTTTCCTCTTAAGAATCCATCCTAAGATGCTGAAAGTACAGTCAGGGATATCTTTGTTACTCTTTCATTTCAAAGAAGAATAGGGACAAAACAGTCTTATTACCAGGTGTGCAGGATGAGTGTGAGAGGCTGACAGTTTTTTCCTTTTGCCCTTTCCCATCTCTGTTACTGCAATTCAGTCTATTCCACTTGTGGTTTAAAGAAGTTTTTATACCCTTGTTGATAATAGTTCAGTTGGTAAAGAATCTGCCTGCAATGAAGGAGACCCCAGTTCTATTCTTGGGTCAGGAAGATCTGCTGGAGAAGGGATAGGCTACCCACTCCAGTATTCTTGGGCTTCCTTGGTGGCTCAGCTGGTAAAGAATCCTCCTGCAGTGTGGGGGACCTGAGTTCGAAATCTGGGTTGGGAAGATCCCCTGGAGAAGGGAAAGGCTACCCACTCCAGTATTCTGGCCTGGAGAATTCCACAGACTGTATAGTCCATAGCGCAGCAAAGAGTCAGACATGACTGAGCAACTTTCACTTTCACTTATACCCTTATTGGTTCTTATGGAGCCCACTGTTCTTTTCAAAATATCTGTGCCCAAAATACAAAGACCTAACCTGGCGTGCTGCGATTCATGGGGTCGCAAAGAGTCGGACACGACTGAGTGACTGAACTGAACTGAAGTCAAACTCGGAGGTATCAGCATGAACTGCAGGGCTTATCTAGACTTTAGCTCAGCTGAATGTAGATGCTAAATCTTAAGGAAAAAAGAGACAATGTTTACACATTGCAAAGGTTTTAGTCTTCCAAATGATTCATACGCTTATAACTTCAAAGAGTTTCTGTTCTTTAAAGATAATTTTTTGTGATGATATTTCAATTTCTGTATCTTGTCAAGGTAAAATATTAGTAAAATGACTGGTTGGATAGTGCCAGTATTCATCAGTTCACACTGATCCATATTCACCTGAGCCCATGTATAAGTACCCACACACAGCAGCTCCCTTTTCACCCCTTTCCACTTTAGAATTGGTAGACAGGAAGTCTTATTCCTATTATTTGATGTTTCCTTGCAAATGAATTAATATCCACTAGAGAGATTCCCCTGTGTCTTGCTGATACCTCACCCCTTCCTCCTCTGAGTGTGAGGGGCAATGCTTGCTCTGGTAACGTTTATATGTTTTACGACTTTGAGAAGATGAACCAGGTATGTATAGAGATCTACATCTTCTATTCTTGTTATCTCTTTGAGAACACCCTTCTGTCAATCACAAGGTAAGTTTACTTATAAAGTCCTGCCTCCTGTTAGTGAGACTTTTCCCAACCCCGCCTGTGTCTCATTATGAAGCTTGGTATCAGGAAGCCCACAGTGGCAACTCATCCAAGCTATGAATCGAGCTTTAATAGTGCTAATACCTTCTCTCAGTGCTGAACACAGGCAGGGGGAAGGGAAATTATGTATTTACAACAACAACCCTCAAAAATGGCAACTACAATTTCCCCTTACTATGAGAGAGTCAATTCCTAGGCAGGTTGATAAGAAGTCCAGGAGTCCCCAAGGAGAGAGGGGTCTGGAATTCTCAAGGAGGGAAGGACAAACTTTTTTTGGCTACATTCCTTAGTCTTAGTCAATTACACAACTCAGTTTAAACTCTGTGCTAGGGATTATACAACAACAATGTATCCTGCTTGAGGACAGTTTTGCCTTTCTGAAAACCTTGTGGCTAATCCTGTTATCTTAAAATGTAAATTATGGGAGTGGATCTAGTGAGGTCTTTACAACCTCCAGACATTCTTTTGATTCATTGTAAAAAGTAATTAACAAGTATATAACTCCCTTGCTAACACTGGGGGGGGGGGTATTCTTTCTGCCCCTTCTGATGTCTATGTCAGAAGCTTTCTCTATGTCCTTTATACTTTGATAAAACTTTATTACACAAAAGCTCTGAGCGATCAAGCCTCATTTCTGGCCCCAGATTGAATTCTTCTCTTCTGGAGGCCAAGAATCCAGGGGTCTTTCGTGGTTCGGCAACAGCCTTTCATCCATCTGTGGAGAACTGGTTCTGGGACCCGTGGTGGACCCCAAACACTATAGATGCTCTAGAACCATAGTTGACCCTCTGTATACACAGTTCCACATCCGAGGACCAACAGACAACTCTGGTGTAATGCTGTATATATTTACTGAAAAAACTTGCATATAAGTGGACCCGGGCAGTTCAAACCCATGTTGCTCAAGGGTCAACCTTATTTCCATTTTCTAACCTGTAAGTGGACACTGGCTAAAGGAAGGGAACAAACACAGGCTATATTGATGGAACACAAAATTCCTCCCCAGACAACAGCTCTCAGATAACCCTTCTGTTAAATGGTGAGGGTGGGAAGGGAATTCTGGCTTCCTTTTTGGGCCCAGCCATGAAACCAGCACCATCGCAGTACCACCAAACAAGTTACACACACTCTTATGTTCATAGCAGCATTATTCATAAGAGCCAAGACACGGAAACAACATAAATGTCCATCAAGAAATGAACAGATAAAGAAGATATGGTGCATATATACAATGGAATGCTACTCGGCCATAAAAAACAACAAAATAACATTACTTTGTCAACAAAAGTCTGTCTAGTCAAGGCTATGGTTTTTCTAGTGGTCATGTATGGATGTGAGAGTTGGACATATGGGATGATTCGGGAGAATGGCATTGAAACATGTATAATACCATATAAGAAATGAATCGCCAGTTCGATGCAGGATACAGGATGATTGGGGCTGGTGCACTGGGATGACCCAGAGGGATGGTATGGGGAGGGAGGTGGGAGGAGGGTTCAGAATTGGGAGCACGTGTACACCCGTGGTGGGTTCATGTTGATGAATGGCAAAATCAATACAATATTGTAAAGTAATTAGCCTCCAATTAAAATAAATAAATTTAAATTTAAAAAAGAAAGAAAGCCGAGCACAGAAGAATTGATGCTTTTGAACGGTGGTGTTGGAGAAGACTCTTGAGAGTCCCTTGGACTGCAAGGAGATCCAACCAGTCCATCCTAAAGCAGATCAGTCCGGGGTGTTCATTGGAAGGACTGATGCTGAAGCTGAAACTCCAATATTTTGGCCACCTGATGTGAAGAGCTGACTCATTTGAAATGACCTTGATGCTGGGAATGATTGAAGGCAGGAGGAGAAGGGGATGACAGAGGATGAGATGGTTGGATGGCATCACTGACTCAATGGACATGAGTTTGGGTAAATTCTGGGAGTTGGTGATGGACAGAGAGGCCTGACATGCTGCAGTTCATGGGGTCACAAAGAGTCAGACACGACTGAGTGACTGAACTGAGCTGAACTGAATGCCATTCGCAACAACATAGATGCAAATGGAGATTATCATACTAAGTGAAGTAAAACACTTCACGGTGAAGTGAAGATAGATGAACACCTATGATATCACTTACATGTGGAATCTAAAATATGACACAAGTGAACTTATCTATGAAACAGACAGAATCACAGACATAGAGAACAGACTTGCGGTTGCCAAGGGGAAGGAGAGCCAGAAAGGGTAGGAGTGGGAGTTTTGGGATTAGCAGATGCAAACTGGTATATATAGAATGGATGAACAACAAGGTCCTACTGTACAGCACAGGGAACTATATTCAATATCCTGTGATAACCATAGTGGAAAAGAATATGAAAAAGAACATATATAATTGAGTCACTTTGCTGTACTGCAGTAATGAACACAACATTGGAATTCAACTACACTTCAATAAAATGTAAATTAAAAAAAAAAAGACACTTCCCCACACCCCTTGTGAGCATAGAGATCCTCTGCTGCTGCTGCTGCTGCTGCTGCTGCTGCTAAGTCACTTCAGTCGTGTCCAACTCTGTGCGACCCCATAGATGGCAGCCCACCAGGCTCCCCCGCCCCTGGGATTCTCCAGGCAAGAACACTGGAGTGGGTTGCCATTTCCTTCTCCAATGCATGAACATGAAAAGTGAAAGGGAAGTCGCTCAGTCATATCTGATTCTTAGCGACCCCATGGACTGCAGCCTACCAGGCTCCTCCATCCATGGGATTTTCCAGGCAAGAGTACTGGAGTGGGGTGCCATTGCCTTCTCCAAGAGATCTTCTACTGACCCGTTTTATAGATGAGGCACCTCTCTGGGCTGTACCTCTTTCACCTTCTGGGGATAATATATAAATAATAGTGTTATCCACCTTATAGGGTTACTAGAGGATAAAAGGAAGACGTCAGACAGAAAATAGTTTTGGACACTCTAGAGGTCTCAGTAATAGAGACTTTATCCAGATCTGTTATTTCTTTGCTTTGTTTTTACTTCGTGTTGTTAGTTTTGACAATGAGGCCCAGGGAGGTTATGCATCTTCATGCAAACACTCATTTCACAATTTGGCATGTTTGCTTTAACATCTCACCCATCTCTCATCTCAGCTCGTTGTTAGCGTAATGCCAAATTAGCCTAAGTGGGCCGGTCATCTTTTCATGAAGATTGAGTTAGAGTCCTAATCATTTTCCCGAAGTGATCACCTTTAATCAAGAGAGACAGGACCTCTGTGTGCACAAGAGTCCTCGCTCAGTCCTGCATTGATTGGTAAAAGTGTTCGTGGCACCAAGTCTATAATTAATTATGCAGCCCTCATAGGTCAGCTTTTCCACTATCCCCAATTTTATTACAGAGGCATCTAACGTGAGGGAGGAAGGCACAGGGGAAGAGTCTAATAGGCCCTTCAAAACAGTTACAGCCCTGTGAGGACTCTGGGAGCCATAGCTGCAGAAGCAGATCAGGTCAAGAGGAAGTGAGGATTTCAGAAGCGTACATGCATGCTAAGCCGCTTCAGTCGTGTTCAGCTCTTTGCAACCCTATGGACTGTAGCCCACCAGGCTCCTCTGTCCTTGGAGTTTTCCAACTAAGGATTCTAGAGTGGGTTGCCATGCCCTCCTCGAGGGGATCTTTCTCCACTCAGGGATCGAGCCCGTGTCTCTGATGTCTACGGCACTGACAGGCAGGTTCTTTATCACTAGCACCATCTGGGAAGTCTGATAGTTCAGAAAGCTGGGCCCCTGAGCAGAAAGGGTATGGCTTTGAAGTTTGGAGTTCTGGGTTCAGGTCACCTGTCTGTCTCTAAGTGGCTGCCTGAACGCTGACAATAGAAGGAAACTGGCATCACTGAATGCTTATTCTGCCAGATTGCTCATGAATTTTATTTCACACTTCTTTAAAATCACCATGAGAGAGACATTATTTCCCCTCTCCCCAATCTACAAAGAGTAAAAATTAAGCTCAGACCAACAAAAACTGACTCAAGGGCACACAGTGAGTAGATTACAAATATGGGATCCAAACTCTAGAGACAGGCTTGTTGCCCAGCATCCTTCTGTCTCCAAGATACCAAGCTTCTAAACTGCAAGATGAAGGATGCCTCTACATCACAAACTGTTGCTCACCAACCAAGCAGAAGCACTGTGCTATTTCATCCATCACATTGCCTCTGACTCCAGCCAGGCACTATTATCTCTTTGTCCTTTAGATGCCAAGGTTATGGTCATTTAGAGGAAACTTCTCCATTACCTCTGCCTTAAATATACTAGTCTTTAAAAAGCATTTTGCTTGTGCCTATAATGGATATAAATTATTAAGTCTTCCCAGAATTTCTCCCTTCCAACGGGAATAGAAATTTCTTTTCCTGGAGCTTCTCTTCCAGCAATTCTAGCCGTGCTGTTCAAGTGGCTACCACTCTGTTCTTACAAACCCTATCTTCCTGATTACATCGAGTTCAAATCAGTCTATCATAATACTACATCTCCTAGCCTTTCTCCACTTATGCTTGATTGGTCTAGATATGAAACAAGCAAAGGAAAGACTCTGAAAGTGGAAGCAGCAGGATTAAAAACGGGTGGCCCATGGAACTCATGGGTGGCCATATCCCATGCCAAGCGGAGAAAGCAGTGTGTGTTGGAACCGATTGAAACAGAGGATTAAGACCAAGGCAAAGGGCGCCCTGTTATTGTTATGGCTCAGTTGCTAAGTCGTGTCCAACTCTTTTCGACCACATGGACTGTAGCCTGCCAGGATCCTCTGCCCATGGGATTTCCCAGGCAAAAATACTAGAGTGGGTTGCCATTTCCTTCTCCAGGGGATCTTCCTGACCCAGGGAACCTGCATCTCCTGTAAAGAACCCTGGCAGGATTCTTTACAACTGAACCACCTGGGAAGCCCAAAGGGCATCAGCTCAGTTCAGTAGCTCAGTTGTGTCCAACTTTTTGTGACCCCATGGACTGCAGCACACCAGGCTTCCCTGTCCATCAGCAACTCCTGGAGCCTACTCAAACTCTTGTCCATCAAGTCAGTGATGCCTTCCAACCATCTCATCCTCTGTTGTCCCCTTCTCCTCCTGCCTTCAATCTTTCCCAGCATCAGGGTCTTTTCCAATGAGTCAGTTCTTCACATCCAGTGGCTAAAGTATTGGAGTTTCAGCTACAGCATCAAGGGCATCACGTGGTGTTCAAATCCTCCAGGTCCTGTTTAGCTGCATCTGTACAATGCCTGCCACATTGTAGTTCAGCTAATACCAGGATACCTTTACAACAACTTCTAGTTTTTGCCTTCTTAAGTTGAGTATACCGATAACAAAAATATCCTAATTTAATATCTATTCACTCCTGTTTTAGAGAAAGAGAAGGAAAGTCAATCCTCATTCAGATTCTTAGTCACAAATTTTTCTACTTGCTGAAATTACTTATAAAACCAAATTATTGCTCATGGTACTTTTGTAGTTACCTGTAGATGTGTAGGGATACAAAAACATTTGTTTCTGACATGCATGTTTTCAGATGAGGTTGAATGAGGCATTGGTCTGCTTTCTCGTTTCATGTCATACTGTAAACAAATGTCCTTTTCACAGTTATTTAGTGCTACTTTTTTTTGGTGATGCTATCCAACCATCTCATCCCTTGAGCCCTCTATTTCTCCTGCCCTCAGTCTTTCCCAGAATCAGGGTGTTTTCCAGTGGGTCAGCTGTTCACATCAAATGACCAAAGTATTGGAGCTTCAGCTTCAGCATGAGTCCTTCCAGTGAATATTCAGGGTTGATTTCCTTTAGGATGGACTGGTTGTATCTTCTTGCTGTTCAAGGGACTCTCAAGAGTTTTTGCCAGCACTGCACTTCAAAAGCATCAGTTTTTTGGCTCTCAGCCTTCTTAATGGTCCAACTCTCACATCCATACATGACTACTCAAAAAACAATAGCTTTGACTATACAAACCTTTTTTAGTGAATTCATGTTTCTTCTTTAGTATACGTTATCTAGGTTTGTCATAGCTTTTCTTCCGAGGAACAAGTGTCTTTTAATTTCACGGCTGCAGTCACTATCCACAATGATTTTGGAGCCCAAGAAACTAAAATTGGCCACTGTCTACATTTTTCCATGATCAATTTGCCTTGACTGGATGTTGAATTTTAAATCAGCTTTTTCACTTTCCTCTTTCACCTTCAAGAGGCTCTTTAGTTCCTCTTCACTTTCTGACATTAGGGAGGTATCATCTGCATATCTGAGATTGTTGATATTTATCACAGCATCTTGACTCCAGTTTGTGATTCATCAAGCTCAGCATTTTACATGGTGTACACTGCATTTAAGTTAAATAGGCAGGGTGATAATATGCAGCCAATTTTAATTATTCATACACACACATATATATGTCTATAAAGAGAATATCACATATGTATGTATATAAAGAAAACATAACTACCATATATGTGTGTGTGTGTGTGTGTGTGTGTGTGTGTGTATCTTCCCTGGTGACTCAGTGATAAAGAATCCACCTGACAAGCAGGAAATGTGGGTTTGATCCCTGGGTGGGGAAAAGCCCCTGGAGAAGGACATGGCAACCCACTCCAGTATTCTTGCCTGGGAAATCCCATGGGCAGAGGAGCCTGGTGGGCTACAGTCCATGGGGTTGCAAAGAGTTGGACATGAATGAGCAACTAACAGTTTCACACACACACACACACACACACACACACACACACGTATCCATATATGTGTGTGTGCGAGAGAGAGAAAGAGGAAGAGAGAGTGAGAGAGATTTATTAGAAGTATTTTCCAAAAATCCTCTGATGGATAGGGACAATTTTACACATATTCTTAAACCCTTTCTTCACCACTACCCTACTTTCCTCTTATTATTGAGGAAATAAATGCCTACTGAATGAAATGATGATTTCCTCACGTATCTAATCAGATGCAGATTATCAAGCACCTACTGTATCACCACAGACCGTATATTATGACTCATCTGCACAGAAATCCTGCAGAAGCAATCATAGCCACTCCCAGTGAAAGGAGAGCAGCTTATCCTGGGTTTGCCCCTTGTCAGGGGTGTTGGAGAGTAACTTCAAGAGGAAGTAGAAACATGAACTTGGGTAGTCCAACACCTGAGTTCGATTTTTAGCACACATTAGCCCTGAGACTTTGGCCAGTCACTTAATATTTGTCCCATAAAATGTTCCTCTCGCCATGAGAAGGTGCTCTAGAGAAACCCTTGACCAACAACCCTCTGAGATGTGTGATGGGCAAATGTCCCTGCAATCACACAGAGGAAGGGGTTCTAGAGAATAATACACTCTCAACACCTCCCCTGATAGTGACTCATATGACAGGTAAGATGAGAGTTTGCATAAGACAACACAGAGAAAGCTTGAGCCCACAGCTTCATTCTGAAACCACCAGAAATAACCTGCCAGAGTCAAAGCTAAAGATGCCAGCAGGGATGAAAGGAGGTTGAGTAATTAAAAGCCCCAGAGAGGATTCTGTAATAAGGGGAAAGGTGAATGGTGGCACGGTGGGCAGAAGCTATCCTGGAGCTATCTGCAAATTAGGAGAACAAAAAGACAAATCCCTGGGGAACCTTTAGTGATCTGGGGAGCCAGGTCTCTATGGCCGAGCCTCCTTTGCATGCTTGGAAGCTGCTGACTAGCTAAATTTGTTGCATAAAAGAAAAGAACTGCTTACACATGGCCTAAACACTTTTTAGTTGGCAAAGCACTTTCCCTATGGTGTCTCACATTTGATTCTCGCAAATACTCTAGAAAGTAGGCACTTTTACAATAAGGAAATAGAGACACAAAAGTTAGGTGAAATGCTTGGGGTTACATTGGCAGTGTGGGGCACAGCTGGGGCCAGAACTCAGGTCATCTGATCCCAAACCCAGAGCTCTTTCTGCCCACCATCACTGTGTCCACTAGACATAGGGACCTTAGGGACATTAGCAGTATGTTCTGGGCTCCTTTATAGAAGACAGCAGTGATAAACCTAATTTCCTACACAGAAACCAAGGAAATGTGGTATCTACAAGGGAACAAACACCAGGTTGGACCCAAACATCTTCTCATGGAAAAGGGGAAAGTGTTTTAAAATATTCCCCAGGTGATTCCAATGTGCAAACAGGGATGAGAACCACTGGACTAGCATAGTGTTTTTCAAATTTGATATGCATCAAAATCACCTGTATGATTTATTAAAACACCTATTACTGGGCCTTTATGTGCCAAGTTTCTGATTCATTCGGGGGGTCATTCATTTTCACTTTTAATAAGTTGTCAGGTGGTTCTAATTGATACAGCTGGTCCAGGGACCACACTCTGAGAGCCACTGGGTTACAGCGTGACAGCCTCAGGTGTGCCTCTCTCCCCTCTTCAGTCCTATCGGTTTGCAGAGAGATTTCTTTCTAGGCAGCTTCCCTGCCTCAGTGGTAAATTGCATGGGAGAGACTCTTACTCCATCGGACCAAATAAATCTCAGACTGAAGCTGTATTTCCCAATCCAGCTGTGTTTGAAATGAAGCTAACGTTTCTGATTCCTTGTACAATTTTCAACTGATTCCATACCCAGAAGATGAAGACAAAGTTATAGTTCATTGGTACTCTTCAAGCTCCAATAATAGAGAATATAATTTCCAGAACTTTGAGCCTGATGCTAGGTGGGATGAAACTCTGGGGGGCCTTGGGTGAGGGTGAATATATTTTGCATGTGCGACCAAGAAGGTTGCCATGATAGATGGAATCATTAGCCCAGATGTTTCATTCCCCCACTGTGGTGTTATGTATCCACAAGCATGCCATGCCATTGATGGTGTTTCCCTATCTGTGCTTTGACTTGACTTTGCTCAATGGGATTTTAGCAAATGTGACATTGACAAGACTTAAAATATGCCTTCCTATTTGGATTTTCCCTCTTGTGCTTCTGAACCATATCACTGTACGAAGAACGTGTCTAAAGAAGCCATGTTCCTCTGACCTCTGCTCCCCTAAAGATATATGGAACAGAGTTAATCTGACCAACACTCAGAACTGAAGCTCCAAGCAGAGTCATCTGTGAACACCTGAGTGAGAAATATCTACTTATTACTAAATGTCATTTCATTTTACAGTGAATTTATACAGCACTATTATAATGATGATTGACCAATATAAGAGGGATGATAGAAATTTCAGAATGAGATTAAATAAGAAAAAGAGGAGTGAAAATATCTGGAGAAATTATGTGTGTCAGTCAGAGTTGTCTATTAAAAAGAGACAGTGGCATACATATATACCAAGGGATTGGCTTATATGATGTGGGAGGCTGACAGGTCCCAAGATCTGCAAGCTGGGGACCCAGGAGAGTTGGTGGTGTAGTTCTAGCCTGAAGGTCAGCAGACCTAAGACTCAAAAGAGTCAATGTTTCTGCTAAAGTCTGAAGGCAAATAAAGAAAAAAAAATATCCCAGCTCAAAGGCAGTCAGGCAGGAGGAGACTCCTCTTATTTAAGAAAGACTCCACCTTTCTGTTCCATTCAGGCCTCCAAATGACTGGATGAGGCCCACCTACATTAGGCAATCTATTTTATTCACTTTATTACATGGCTCAGTAAAGTTGACATATAACATTAACCATTACTATCTTCAAGAATGTTCCCAAAGTAAAGAAAGAATAAGACTGCATATTCAAAACCTCATGTAATACCAAGCAAGATAGAAAAAAAGAAGCCCTCAACTCAACATACATAGTGAAGCTGAGCACATAAGGACAAAGAGAAAAATATAGGTGTTTATGAGAAAAACGTCTCTTATAGAGACCACACCAGTCAATCTTCAAGGAAATCAACCCTGAATATTCATTGGAAGGACTGGTGCTGAACCTGAAGCTCCAATACTTTGGCTACCTGAAGGGAAGAGCTGATTCACTGGAAAAGTCCCTGATGCTGGGAAAGATTGAGGGCAGAAGGAGAAGAGGGTGTCAGAGGATGAGATGGCTGGATGGCATCATCGATGCAATGGATATGAACTTGGACAAACTTTGGGAGATGGTGAGGAACAGGGAGGCCCGGTGTGCTGCAGTCCATGGGGTCACAAAGAGTTGTACATGACTGGGAGACTGAACAAAAACTTGAGAAAAATGGAAGGCCAAGTAAAGAGAGATAATAATTGGACTGGGGAGTTTGGGATTGACATAAACGCATTACTAAATTTAAAACAGATAACCAACAAGAACCTGCTATATAGAACAGGGAACTCTGTTCAATGTTGTATAATAACCTAAAAAAAATTTAAATGTTTAGGGAATATTATTTTTAGGGGAAAATATTTAAAATAATAGATATGTGTATATGTACAACTAGATCACTTGGCTGTACACCTGAAACTAACACAACATTGTTAATCAATTATACTTCAATATAAAACAAAAGTTAAAAAAATAAAGATCTTATTTAAGAGAAAAAAGCAATATTGCACAGTCAAATTAAGCTGGACCGATGGCTAGCAACATATCATTAGTCAAGTGACTTAACTTCACTGTGCCTCATTTCCTTATCTATAAAAAGGGCTAATAATGATAATGCACACATTTATGAAGTCTTTATGAATACTAAGTGGACTACTACACAGCAACTACCTAAGCACGTCAAGAGTGATATTTAAGTGTTTACTTCTGTTATTTACCTAAAACTTGTAAAAAGCACCAGATGTTAGAATATGAAGTAACATTTTAAAGTGTTGTATGATGGGGATTTTGGATTTATACTTTATGCTTTGCTAAACAAAGTTAAAATTAATATAAAATATATTCTTGGATGTTTAAGTCCTCATAATGTTTACATTTAAAAAGACCTTTGTGAAAATGTTCATGAAGAAGAAATATGGCAGGGAGGATCCAGAGAAATATAGTACCAAGAGGGGGGGTTAATGGGACTCAATAAGAGTTGATGTTGATTAAGTAAACAGTAACCAAACATACAAGGAAAGGAAAAGCATACTTGTGACAGCACAGACAGAAACTTTTTGATTAAATCAAATTGCTGGGGTACATGGCTAGGCAGATACACACCATGACAAATGAAATCAAATGTTCATGCAAAAATTTGTGCACAAATAAAAGAACTTGCCTACCAATGCAAGAGATGTAGTTTCAATCCCTGGATTGGAAAGATCCCCTGGAGAAGGAAACGGCAACTCATTCCAGAAATCTTGCCTGGCAAGTTCCATGGCCAGAAGAGCCTGGTGGCCTATAGCCCATGGGGTCGCAAAGAGTCAGAGACAGTTAAGTAACTGAGCATGCACATTCACAGCAGCGCTATTCACAATAGCCAAAAAGTAGAAACAACTCAAATTTCCATCAACCAATGAATGGATAACCAGTATGTGGTGTCCACAACAGATTATTATTTAGTAATAAAAATAATGAAGTGCTGGTACATTTCACAATGTGGAAGAACCTTGAAAACACTGTGCTAAGTAAAAGGAGCCAGTCACAGAAGATCACATATTTTACAATTCAATTTATATGAAATGTTCAAAATAGGCAAATCTACAGAGTCAGAGAGTAGTTAAGTGGAGTCTAGGGCTCAGAGGTGGAGGCAGGGGAGGAACACAGAGGGTGACTTCGTGGGTGAAATTCTTCTTTTTTAGGTAAATAAACATATTCTAAGACAGATCATGGCAATGGCACAACTGTGAATATACTGAAACTACTGAACTGTACACTTTAAATAGGTAAGTTGTGTAATACATAAATTACATCTCAAAAAAGAAAAATGAAAGTTTAAGCAAATTTAAACAAAAATTCTTCAAGAATTCATAAAAATAATTCTAGGCAATAATCATTTCAAAAAGGTCATTAAAATGAATAAAATATTAATTTCAGAGTGATTATAAAAGAATCATTCATCTTAAAGGTCAAGAATAAGTTCAAATTTTTTATATATTAGATGAGAAATTCATAAAAATAATCCTTGAGAATGACTTTAATACACTTTCTCACTTTAGACAGAACAGAATGTGAAAAGAAGAGAATGACAAAGAAGGTTTAATCATTTAAACAGTATGATAAAATTAATAAACTACATATACAAATATACTGACATTAAACAGAAGACACACCTTTGTAAGTATTCCTGTGATGTTTCCAGAATTTAATTATACAGTAGAAATCATACAGGCCATATTATATTCTCTGGCAACATTGTATGAAAGGTAGAAATTAATCACAAAGTGTAATCGAAACAATCTGAAAAAAACACTTGGAAATTAAACAACATTCTATTAAATAAGGATTGGTTCAAAGAAGAAATAAAAAGTATAACTACATGCTATTTAGAAAACAGAAAAAATGAGAACAATATTTATCAAAACTGATGGGAAAAGTTACCCTTTACCTAAAGTCACAGTAAAAAAAAGAGTCCGAAATGCAGTACTTGGATGCAATCTCAAAAACGACAGAATGATCTCTGTATGTTTCCACAGCAAACCATTTAATACCACAGTAATCCAAGTCTTTGCCCCGACCAGTAATGCTGAAGAAGCTGAGGCTGAACTGTTCTATGAAGACCTACAACACCTTCTATAACTAACACCCTCAAAAGATGTCTTTTTCATTATATGCGACTGGAATGCAAAAGTAGGAAGTCAAAAAATACCTGGAGTAACAAGCAAATTTGGCCTTGGAGTACAGAATGAAGCAGGGCAAGGCTAATAGACTATTGCCAAGGGAACACACTGATCATAGCAAACACCTTCTTCCAACAACACAAGAGAAGATGCTACACGTGAACATCACCAGATGACCAACACCGAAATCAGATTGATTATATCCTTTGCAGCCAGAGATGGAGAAGCTCTACACAGTCAGCAAAAACAACCAGGAGCTGACTGTGGCTCAGATCATGAACTCCCTATTGCCATATTCAGACTTAAATTGAAGAAAGTAGGGAAAACCAATAGACCATTCAAAGTGAAAGTGAAAGTGAAGTCACTCAGTCACGTCCGACTCTTTGTGACACCGTGGACTGTAGCCTACCAAGCTCCTCTGTCAATGGGATTCTCCAGGCAAGAATACCGGAGTGGGTTGCCATTTCCTTCTCCAGGGGATTTTCCCAACCCAGGGATTGAACCTGGGTTTCCCACATTGGAGGCAGACGCTTTAACCTCTGAGCCACCTAAATCAAATCCCTTACAATTATACAGTAGAAGTGAGAAATAGATACAAGGGATTAGACCTGATAGACAGAGTGCCTGAAGAACTATGGATGGAGTTTCCTGACATTGTACAGGAGGCAGGGATCAAGACCATCCCCGAGAACAAGATGTGCAAAAAGGCAAAATGGTTGTCTGAGAAGGCCTTACAAAGAGCTGTGAAAAAAGAGAAGTGACAGGCAAAGGAGAAAAGGAAAGATATACCCATTTGAATGCAGAGTTCCAAAGAATAGCAAGGAGAGAAAAGAAAGCCTTCTTCAGTGATCAGTGCAAAGAATTAGAGGGAAATGATAGAATGGGAAGACTAGAGATCTCTTCAAGAAAATTAGAGATATCAAGGGAACATTTCATGCAAAGATGGGCTCAATTAAGGACAGAAATGGTATGGATCTAACAGAAGCAGAAGATATTAAGAAGAGGTGGCAAGAATACACAGAACTATACAAAAAAGATCTTCATGACCCAGATAATCACGATGGTGTGATCACTCACCTAGAGCGAGACATCCTGGAATGTGAAGTAAAGTGGGCTTTAGGAAGCATCACTACGAACAAAGCTAGTGGAGGTGATGGAATTCCAGTTGAGCTACTTCAAAACTTAAAAGATGATGCTGTGAAAGTGCTGCACTCAATATGTCAGCAAATTTGGAAAACTCAGCAGTGGCCACAGGACTGGAAAAGGTCAGTTTTCATTCCAAACCCTAAGAAAGGCAATTCCAAAGAATGCTCAAACTACAGCACAATTGCAATTATCTCACATGCTAGCAAAACAATAATCAAAATTCTTCAAGCCAAGCTTTAATGGTATGTGAAATGTGAACTTCCAGATGTTCAAGCTGTATTTAGAAAAGGCAGGGGAGCCAGATATCAAATTGTCAACATCTGTTCGATCATTGAAAAACTAAGAGTTCCAGAAAAACATTTTTGACTATGTGAAAGCCTTTGACTGTGTGGATCACAACAAACTGAAAAATTCTGAAAGAGATGGGAATACCAGACCACCTGAACTGCCACCTGAGAAATGTGTATGCAGGTCAAGAAGCAACAGTGAGAACTTGACACGGAACAACACACTGGTTCCAAATAGGGAAAGGAGTATGTCAATACTGCATATTGTCACCCTATTTACTTAACTTATATGCAGAGAACATCATGCGAAATGCTGGGCTGGATGAAGCACAAGCTGGAATCAAGGTTGCCGGGAGAAATATCAATAACCTCAGATATGCTGGTGACACCACCCTTAATGCTGAAAGTGAAGAAGAACTAAAGAGCCTCTTGATGAAAGTGTAAGAGGAGAGTGAAAAAGTTGGCTTAAAGCTCAACATTCAGAAAACTGAGATCATGGCATCTGGTCTCATCACTTCCTGGCAAATAGATGAGGAAACAGTGACAAACTTTATTTTGGGGGGCTCCAAAATCACTGCAGATGATAACCTCAGCCATGAAATTAAAAGACACTTGCTCTTTGGAAGAAAAGTTGTGACCAACCTAGATAGCATATTAAAAAGCAGAGACATTACTTTGCCAACAAAGGTCTGTCTAGTCAAAGCTATGGTTTTTCCAGTAGTCATGTATGGATGTGAGAGTTGGACTATAAAGGAAGCTGAGTGCTGAAGAATTGATGCTTTTGAACTGTGGTGCTGGAGGAGACTCTTGAGAGTCCCTTGGACTGCAAGGAGATCCAACCAGTCCGCCCTAAAGGAAATTAACCATGAATATTCATTGGAAGGACTGATGCTGAAACTGAAACTCCAATACTTTGGCCACCTGAGGCGAAGAACTGACTCATTTGAAAAGGCCCTGATGCTAGGAAAGGTTGAAGACAGGAGAAGAAGGGGACGACAGAGGATGAGATGGTTGCATGGTATCACTGACGAGCTTGAGTAAACCCTGGGTGTTGGTGATGGGCAGGGAGGCCTGGCGTGCTGCAGTCCATGGGGTCGCAAAGAATCAGACAAGACTGAGTGACTGAACTGAACTAAAAGTCAAAGCCCTTAAAAGCTTTCATTATTAAATACAAAATAATGCAATTAGAATCACTAAACATTCTACTTTTCAAAACTAACTAAAATGACACCAAACTGGTGGAAAAGGAAATGATATGTTAAAAGCAGATAAATGTGAATTACAAATAAACAGCATTCTTAATTAAACTTTGGAAGTAATTCCTTGATTCAGGAATAATGAGAATGTGACAATACAAGATGTCCAAAAAGACTTCTCAGAACAACATATGAAATGCTGGATAAAATATGGAACTTGTGTCTTTAAACACATTGCTCAGCTGGCTAGGATGAAATACAAAACTTAGAAGACCAAATAATAAAACAAAACATGCAGAAAAGGTTTTGTAGCACCATTTGCCCCCAGGAATTTCGTCATCCCATGGTGGCCTCGAGTGTGAATTCTAAGGCTTTCCAGACCTGATGGTGCTTCCCTGGTGGCTCAGCTGGTAGAGAATCTGCCTGCAACCCAGGAGACCAGCATTCAATCCCTGGGTGGTCAAAATTCACTAGAGAAGTAAATGGCAACCTGCTCCAGTATTCTTGCCTGGGAAATCCCATGGACAGAGGACATGTGTGCTGAACACAAGGCATGTAATCAGAAAATAAAACCTTGAATACACAGATGGAAGACTATGGCAAAAAATCCAAACCCCACTAAGGGCAATGCCATCCTTGGTAAGCTAAAATTACACACACACACATCCTCAGAGATAGACAGATAGAAAATATAGATTCTGATCTCTCTTGAACTTGCCTCAGCCCCATGTGAAAAATAATAATAAAGACAAAAGCAAAACACAAAAGATCTCACACACCTCCGAGTGAGGGGTGGGCCATTGGGGAAACCACTGTTCAATATAATTGCTGTCAAAGTCCCAAGTTTCTTAAACAGCAAGTTTATACTCACATGAATTTTGACTACCTTGACCTCTGCCTTCAAAATGTATAATGTAAAATGCCCTGCATAAAAACCCTCCCTAAGCCAAGGGCAGTAGCAAATGTATTTCTCTCTGGAGAAATGCAACGTAAATTCACCTCAAAAATTTCCACAGTTAGTGTTTCACAAAATATCACCTTACAATCATAAATCATAGGTGCAATGGAACACCTTCTATTGACATGGAACAATAGACTGGTTCCAAATAGGAAAAGGAGTACGTTAAGGCTGTATATTATCACCCTGCTTATTTAACTTATATGCAGAGTACATCATGAGAAACATTGGGCTAGAAGAAGCACAAGCTGGACCAAGATTGCCAGGAGAAATATCAATAATCTCAGATATGCAGATGACACCACCCTTATGGCAGAAAGTGAAGAGGAACTAAAAAGCCTCTTGATGAAAGTGAAAGAGGAGAGTGAAAAAGTTGGCTTAAAGCTCAACATTCATAAAATGAAGATCATGGCATCCAGTTGCATCACTTCATGGGAAATAGATGGGGAAACAGTGGAAACAGTGTCAGACTTTATTTTGGGGGCTCCAAAATCACTTCAAATGGTGACTGCAGCCATGAAATTAAAAGAAACTCCTTGGAAGAAAAGTTCTGACCAACCTAGATAGCATATTCAAAAGCAGGGACATTACTTTGCCAACAAAGGTCCATCTAGTCAAGGCTATGGTTTTTCCAGTGGTCATGTATGGATGCAAGTGTTGGACTGTGAAGAAAGCTGAGTGCTGAAGAATTGATGCTTTTGAACTATGGTGCTGGAGAAGACTCTTGAGAGTCCCTTGGACTGCAAGGAGATCCAACCAGTCCATCCTAAAGGAGACCAGTCCTGGATGTTCATTGGAAGGACTGATGCTAAAGCTGAAACTCCAATACTTTAGCCACCTCATGCGAAGAGTTGACTAATTGGAAAAGACCTTGATGCTGGGAGGGATTGAGGGTGGGAGGAGAGGGGGACAACAGAGGATGAGATGGCTGGATGGCATCACCGACTCAATGCACATGAGTTTGGGTGAACTCTGGGGCATGATGATGGACAAGGAGGCCTGGCGTGCTGCGATTCATGGGGTTGCAAAGAGTTGGACACGACTGAGAGACTGAACTGAACTGAACTGAACGGTAGGCAGCAGAAAGAAGTAGTCATGCTCACTATGACTGTAGATGTGGGGATTATCAGATAGATGGTATATAACTGAATATACAATTTACTTAAAAACAAAAGAGGTAAAGGGATTTAGAGTTCAATATGCAGTTGTTGTTTAGTTGCTAAGTCATGTCTGACTCTTTTGCAACCCCATGGACAGTAGCCCGCTAGGCTCCTCTGTCCACAGAGTTTCCAAGGCAAGAATATTGGAATGGGTTGCCATTTCCCTCTCCAGAGGATCTTCCCTACCCAGGGACCAAACCCTCATCTCCTGCATTGCAGGTGGATTCTTTATTTCTAAGCTACCAGGACAGCCATAGCTCAATATAATGTCTATCAAAATCTCAATGACTTTTTTTTTTTTTTTTGCAGAAGTAGAAAAATCCTCCCTAAAATTCATATGGAATCTTGAGGGACCCTGAGTAGCCAAACAAAATGTTGAAAAGGAAGAATAAATTTGGAAGACTTCTAACTTCTATTTCACTTACTGCAAAGCTACCACATACAGCAGCAAAATTAAAAGAATTATTCGCAATGACCAAATAAGAGTTACCTAGATGGCATATTCAAAAGCAGAGACATTACTTTGCCAACAAGTCAAGGTCCGACTAGTCAAGGCTATGATTTTTCCAGTGGTCATGTATGGATGTGAGAGTTGGACTGTGAAGAAGGCTGAACGCCGACGAATTGATGCTTTTGAACTGTGGTGTTGGAGAAGTCTCTTGAAAGTCCCTTGGATTGCAAGGAGATCCAACGAGTCCATTCTGAAGGAGACCAGCCCTGGGATTTCTTTGGAGGGAATGATGCTAAAGCTGAAACTCCAGTACTTTGGCCACCTCATGCAAAGAGATGACTCATTGGAAAAGACTCTGAAGCTGGGAGGGATTGGGGGCAGGAGGAGAAGGGGACGACCCAGGATGAGATGGCTGGATGGCATCACGGACTCGATGGATGTGAATCTGAATGAACTCCGGGAGTTGGCGACGGACAGGGAGGCCTGGCGTGCTGCAATTCATGGGGTCACAAAGAGTCAGACACGACTGAGTGAATGAACTGAACTGAACTGAACTAAAGAAATGCAAAATCACTTATTATAAGGAGATCTATCAGTGTAACATTTCAAATGAATATAATTAAGGAGAAAACAGGAGTAACAATTTTAATAGAGGAGGAAAAAAAAGTAACATGCAAAGTACAGTCTATAATCCCCAAATTTGTGTTTTTTGGGGAAATATAAACAGATTTTCTTAAAACATATTAAGGTTTTGAGTCTGAAACTAACTACTAACATTATCTTTAGGAGTGAAAAACTAAAAAAGAATTCCTATTAAAACCAAAGGCAAAAGCAAGCAAACAAGATACTCATTGTCATCATTATCATTTGCCATTGTTCTGAAAATTCCCAGCATTGCAATTAGCATGAAACAAGAAGAAGAGATATGATTATCAAAAAGATGACAAAACTATCTCTTTGTACATAATGTAATTATATTCTTTAAAATTCCAGAGAATCAATCTTTAAAATATATCTCTTTAGTTTTGTAAAATAGCTTCATAGAAGGTATTTAAAATGTGTATTTTTATATATCAGTTCAGTTCAGTCACTCAGTCGTGTCCGACTCTTTGCGAACCCATGAATCGCAGCACGCCAGGCCTCCCTGTCCATCACCAACTTCCGAAGTTTACCCAAACTCATGTACATCGAGTCGGTGATGCCATCCAGCCATCTCATCCTGTCATCCCCTTCTCCTCCCACCCTCAATCCCTCCCAGCATCAAGGTCTTTTCCAATGAGTCAACTCTTCGCATGAGGTGGCCAAAGTATTGGAGTTTCAGCTTTAGCATCAGTCCTTCCAATGAATACCCAGGACTGGTCTCCTTTAGGATGGACTGGTTGGATCTCCTTGCAGTCCAAGGGACTCTCAAGGGTCTTCTCCAGCACCATAGTTCAAAAGCATCAATTCTTCAGCACTCAGCTTTCTTCACAGTCCAACACTCGCATCCATACATGGCCACTGAAAAAACCATAGCCTTGACTAGATGGACCTTTGTTGGCAAAGTAATGTCTCTGCTTTTGAATATACTATCTAAGTTGGTCAGAACTTTTCTTCCAAGGAGTAAGTGTCTTTTAATTTCATGGCTGCAATCACCATCTGCAGTGATTTTGGAGCTCCCAAATAAAGTTTGACACTGTTTCCACTGTTTCCCCATCTATTTCCCATGAAGTGATGGGACTGGATGCCATGATCTCAGTTTTCTGAATGCTGAGCTTTAAGCCAACTTTTTCACTCTCCTCTTTCACTTTCATCAAGAGGCTCTTTAGTTCGTCTTCACTTTCTACCATAAGGATAGTGTCATCTGCATATCTGAGGTTATTGATATTTCTCCTGGCAATCTTGATCCAGCTTGTGCTTCTTCTAGCCCAGTGTTTCTCATGATGTACTCTGCATAGAAGTTAAATAAACAGGGGGACAATATACAGCCTTAACGTACTCCTTTTCCTATTTGGAACCAGTCTGTTGTTCCATGTCCAGTTCTAACTGTTGCTTCCCGACCTGTATATAGGTTTCTCAAGAGGCAGATGGTCTGGTATCCCCATCTCTTTCAGAATTTTCCACAGTTCATTGTGATCCACAGTCAAAGGCTTTGTCATAGTCAATAAAGCAGAAATAGATGTTTTTCTGGAACTCTCTTGCTTCTTCGATGATCCAGCAGATGTTGGCAATTTGATCTCTGGTTCCTCTGCCTTTTCTAAAACCAGCTTGAACATCAGGAAGTTCACAGTTCATGTTTTGCTGAAGCCTGGCTTGGAGAATTTTGAGCATTACTTTACTAGAGTGTGAGATGAGTGCAATTGTGTGGTAGTTTGAGCATTCTTTGGCATTGCCTTTCTTTGGGATTGGAATGAAAACTGACCTTTTCCAGTCCTGTGGCCACTGCTGAGTTTTCCAAATTTGCTGGCATCTTGAGTGCAACACTTTCACAGCATCATCTTGCAGGATTTGAAACAGCTCAACTGGAATTCCATCACCTCCACTAGCTTTGCTCATAGTGATGCTTTCTAAGGCCCACTTGACTTCATATTCCAGGATGTCTGGCTCTACATGAGTGATCACACCATTGTGATTATCTGGCTCGTGAAGCTCTTTTTTGTACAGTTCTGTGTATTCTTATGATTTCTTCTTAATATCTTCTGCTTCTGTTAGGTCCATACCATTTCTGTCCTTTATTGAGCCCATCTTTGCATGAAATGTTCCATTGGTATCCCTAATTTTCTTGAAGAGATCTCTAGTCTTTCCCATTCTATTGTTTTCCTCTATTTGTTTGCATGGATTGCTGAGGAAGTTTTCGTTTCTCTCCTTGCTATTCTTTGGAACTCTGCATTCAGATGCTTATATCTTTCCTTTACTCCTTTGGTTTTCTCTTCTCTTCTCTTCACAGCTATTTGTAAGGCCTCCTCAGACAGCCATTTACTTTTTTGCATTTTTGTCCCATGGGGATAGTCTTGATCCCCATCTCCTGTACAATATCACAAATCTCCATCCATAGTTCATCAGGTACTCTGTCTATCAGATCTCGTCCCTTAAATCTATTTCTCACTTCCACCATATAATCATAAGTGATTTGATTTAGGTCATACCTGAATAGTTTAGTGGATTTCCCTACTTTCTTCAATTTAAGTCTGAATTTGGCAATAAGGAGTTCATGATCTGAGCCACAGTCAGCTCCTGGTTTTGTTTTTGTTGACTGTATAGAGCTTCTCCATCTTTGGCTGTAAAGAACATAATCAATCTGATTTCAGTGTTGACCATCTGGTGATGTCCATGTGTAGGGTCTTCTCTTGTGTGGTAGGAAGGGGGTGTTTGCTATGACCAGTGCATTCTCTTGGCAAAACTCTATTAGCCTTGCCCTGCTTCATTCTGTACTCCAAGGCCAAATTTGCTTCTTACTCCAGGTATTTCTTGACTTTTTACTTTTGCATTCCAGTCCCCTATAATGAAAAGGACAAGTTCTAAAAGGTCTTGTAGGTCTTCATAGAACCGTTCAACTCCAACTTCTTCAGCATCACTAGTTGGGGCATAAGCTTGGATCAACGTGATATTGAATGGTTTGCCTTGGAAATGAACAGAGATCATTCTGTTGTTTTTGAGATTGCATCCAAGAGATTGCATTTTGGACTCCTTTTTGACCATGATGGTTACTCCATTTCTTCTAAAGTATTCCTGCCCACAGTAGTAGATATAATGGTTGTCTGAGTTAAATTCACCCTTTCCAGTCCATTTTAGATCACTGATTCCTATAATGTCGATGTTCATTCTTACCATCTCCTGTTTGAACACTTCCAATTTGATTCATGGACCTAACATTCCAGGTTCCTATACAATACTGCTCTTTACAGCATCGGACCTTGCTTCTATCACCAGTCACATCCACAACTGGGTATTTTTTTTGCTTTAGTTCCATCCCTTCATTCTTTCTGGAGTCATTTCTCCACTGATCTCCAGTAGCATATTGGGCACCTACCAACATGGGGAGTTCCTCTTTTGGTATCCTATCATTTTGCCTTTTCATCTTGTTCATGGGGTTCTCAAGGCAAGAATACTGAAGTGGTTTGCCATTCCCTTCTCCAGTGGACCACATTCTGTCAGACCTCTTCACCATGACTCATCCATATTGGGTGACCCCAAATGGCATGGCTTAGTTTCATTGAGTTAGACAAGGCTGTGGTCCATGTGATCAGATTGACTAGGTTTCTGTGAGTATGGCTTCAGTGTGTCTGCCTTCTGATGCCCTCTCACAACACCTACCCTCTCACTTGGGTTTCTCTTACCTTGGACGTGGGGTATCTCTTCACAGCTACTCCAGCAAAGCACAGCCACTGCTCTTTACCTTGGGCGAGGTTACCCCTCCTGACCTTGAACATGGAGTACCTCCTCTCAGCCCTCCTGTGCCCACACAGCCGCCACTCCTTGGACATGGGGTAGCTCCTCTCAACCCTTGCCCCTGACCTTGGGCATGGGTAGCCCCTCTCGGGCTGTCCTGCGCCATTGCTGCCTGGCGTTCTCGGTCGCCACCCCTGACCCTGGGTGTGGGGTAGCTCCTCTCATTTTTTTTTTAATAATCCATGAGAATGACAAAAAAGACATTTTGCCATAGTAATGAGAATATAAAACTCTGAAGAAAAAAAAGACTTTTTGAAGAATAGGTAGAATTTGTGGGGTACCCTAAAAAATTTACTGAAAATAACAAGAACCATTTTTAATATTCAGGCAAAAATATTCATGTATGAGAGATTTGTATATTAATTCTTCTGGAATTAATTTATGGGCTTAATGAAATCCCCATTACAATCCTAATGGAATTTGTTTGGAACTTAATTATTGGATTCTTAAGTTCTCCTGGAGGGAAAAGCAATAATAAGACAAACAAAGCAGATTAATAAAAAGAAAAACTACTGAGAATTTTTTATAAGAGTGATTAGGAGAGAATTTTCTTACAAAAAATAAAGAAATCAAAGCATACAACCATCAAAATCATGTGATAAAAGCAAAAGGAGAAAGGTCATTAGAGGAGGGCGGTTGAGAAATAGGACTATTTCCTAACGGAGTAGGGAAATCTCTACTTAGGAAGTGAGAGAATATTCACAATATTTTAATGGAAAATTCACTCTAGGTATAGGGAAATAAACTATAACTTCAACCAAACCACTACACACAAACTTTGTGCTGATAAGGAAAAGTTGAAACAAACAAACAAATATACAAACTCAGAAATCAGAAATAAGGGGAAAATATGGGTAAGTGTTTTAACTTCGGTAGCTCATCAGAGTTTCTTCATCAAGCCCTGCCTTCTTCCTCACACCCCACCACTACCCCAATCTCACCCCTCATCAAGCCCTTTGGAACCAAGTTCTACAGCCTGTCTCTAACGCATGCATGTCTCCATCTTCTCTGCTACCTCACCTGCCCAGGTCAGTCTCTCCTGGGCCGCTGCTGCTATCTCCAGAGGTCTTCTGGTCTTTCATCCTTCCAATCCATTCCCCACCTAGCAACCAAAGTGACCTTCATCACACACAAATTTATTTGCATTATTGCTATCCTTACTTCCCTTCCAGGCTTCCCAAGTGGCAACAGTGGTAAAGAATCTGCCTACCAATGCAGGAGACACAAGACACACAGGTTTGATTCCTGGGTCGGGAAGATCCCCTGGGGGAGAAAATGGCAACCCACTCCAGTATTCTTGGCTGGAAAGTTCCATGAACAGAGGATCCTGTGTGGGTCACACAGAGTCAGACACAACTGAGCATGCACGCCAGTGCACTTCCCTTCCTGGCAATCTGTTGCACTTAAATACCTCCCACTACCTCTAAGTCGCTTCAGTCATGTCCAACTCTGTGTGACCACATAGACGCCTCCTACTGGGCTCCCCTGTCCCTGGGATTCTCCAGGCAAGAACAATGGAGTGGGTTGCCATTTCCTTCTCCAATGCATGAAAGTGAAAAGTGAAAGTGAAGTCGCTCAGTCGTGCCTGACTCTTAGTGACCCCATGGACTGCAGCCCACCAGGCTCCTCCGTCCATGGGATTTTCCAGGCAAAAGTACTGGGGTGGGGTGCCGTTGCTTCTTATTCGACTCCTCCTTGCCTCTCCAGTCCCAGATTTGCACATCTCCTTTTCTCTCACCTCCTGCTCCAGCTACATCACATTGATCAGTTTTCAAAAATAAGAAGCTTGGAAAGAAAACAGAAACAGGCAATGAAAGGAAAAGCTAAGAGAAAAGATTGATAGACCTGATTACATAAAATTTTAAACCTTCCTTTTTTAATTAATTTATTTATTTATTGAAAAAATCATCATTAATAAGAGGATGAGAGATGATGAACTGGAGGATTTGCCACAGATAACTAGACCTGGATTCAGATTCACTGCTACTTAACAAGGCTTTGCAAATTAGTGCAATAAGACCCCAAAATTCTGATTAGAATCTGGGTCTGGAATACACCCAGGAAATTCACCAACTAAATGCTTAAGACAGATTAACATGTGAAAGATTTTCTTCCTTACTGAGTCAAATAAATGACAGTTTGAACTACAAGATAGCATTTTTCACCTATTGCTTTAGTAAATACATTTTTCCTTTAAAAAATGTTTCTATTGAGTTATAATGCATATACACTAAAATATGCAAAAATGAAACATACATAGTTTTTGTATCCATGTAGCCTCACCCAGTCGGAGAAGGCGATGGCACCCCACTCCAGTACTCTTGCCTCGAAAATCCATGGACGGAGGAACCTGGTAGGCTGCAGTCCATGGGGTCACTAAGAGTCGGACACAACTGACTTCACTTTAACTTTTCACTTTCATGCATTGGAGAAGGAAATGGCAACCCACTCCAGTGTTCTTGCCTGGAGAATCCCAGGGATGGCGGAGCCTGGTGGGCTGCCATCAATGGGGTCACACAGAGTCGGACACGACTGAAGTGACTTAGCAGCAGAAACCACACCCAGTGGAGAAGGCAATGTAACCCCCTCCAGTACTCTTGCCTGGAAAATCCCATGGACGGAGGAGCCTGGTGGGCTGCAGTCCATGGGATCGCTAAGAGCCGGACAGACTGAGCGACTTCACTTTCACTTTTCATTTTCCACTTTCATGCATTGGAGAAGGAAACGGCAACCCACTCCAGTGTTCTTGCCTGGAGAATCCCAGGGACAGGGGAGCCTGGTGGGCTGCCATCTATGGGGTTGCACAGAGTCGGACACGGCTGAAGCAACTTTGCTGCAGCAGCAGCAGCCATACCCAGATCAAGATATAGAACATGTACAGCCCCCTGAGAAGCTTCTTCAGACCTCTTTCTAGTTAATACCTCCCTCATAAAAAGTAACTGTTTGTCTGGCTTCTGTTTCCCTAGTTTTGTCCGCTCCTGAATTGGACAAAAGTGAGATTTTATAAAATGTTCTTTTTTGTATGTCTTGTTTTGCTCATATGTAGAAAACACTTCAATGTGTCTCTTCATTCTTTTTCTGATGGACATTAGTGTTGTTGTTTAGAACAAATTTGAACAGATTTGCTCTGATACTGGCATGCATGCTAAGTCACTCAGGTGTGTCTAACTCTTTGTGACCCTATGCACTGTAGCCCGCCAGGCTCCTCTGTCCATGAGATTTTCCAGGAATAAACACTGGAGTGGGTTTTCATGCCCTCCTCCAGGGGATCTCTGTGACCCAGGGATTGAACCTATGTCTCTTAAGTCTCCTGCACTGGCAGGTGGGTTCTTTACCACTAGTACCACCTGGGAAGTTCTTGCTCTGATATTCTTGTATATATATTTGGGGGACATATATATTCATTTCTCTTAGATATAAACCTTGGAGCTGGACCAGATTGCCTGGGTCATACATATTTCATACATTCAGCTTTGGTAAATAATACCAAAAGTTGTTCAAAGTTATTACACCAGTGATTGGTGCTTAAGCCTTCTACAATGGAGTTTGGTTCTCTTTCCTAGAATTTGAAGATAGAATATTCTTTTCTTTGTTTCTTCCTCTACCACTCCTTCCTCCCATCCTTCCTTCCTTTTCCAATCTCTCCCTCCCTCCTTTAATCTCACACTCTTCTTTCTTTAATCTCTTTCCCTCTTTCCCTCCTTTACTCTCCCCACTCAACCTGTCCTCTTCCCATTCTCTCTCTCGCCCTCCTACAGGCACCTTTTCAGACCACTTACAGCTGGAGACGCTTCTGGCCTGAGCAAGGCTGTAAACTAGATTTTGTGCTCCTTGGATCAGCAACTGCCTAATTAGAGGCACAATTTGTGGTCCAGTGAAGTCTCCACCAGCCTAATGTGCCTCGCAGAGCTGCATCCTGCCTGTAATTACCTCCAACTTCCAGTTAACAGAAGGGCAAGAGCAACTGTATCAAGAGTGATGAGAAAGCCCTTGCCCAGGGTCTTCTGCAACAAGAATGTAAAGCGGACAGCCAGCATGAATGGTCCTTCAGTGGGCCGTCCTTTACTCCTTCTGACAGCTCCTCAGCATCTCCTGTCCTCTGTCTCTCTTACTCAAAGGAGAGGACTCAGTTTCTGCTTTTGGAGCCAGCATTTATCATTTAAATGGGAGGAAAAGGATGGAATGAGGCTTGTGTGCAGCACATATTCTTATTTGAAAAAATTCATTTATTTCATTTTTATGTTTGGCTGTGCTGGGCCTTCGTTGCTATGCAGGCTCTTCTCTAGTTGCAGTGAGCATGGCCACCCTCTAACTGCTGTGCTTGGGCTTCTCTTGCTGCAGAGCACCGTCTCCAGGGCACGTGGGCTTCAGTAGTTGCAGCTTCTGGGTACTAGAGAACAGGCTCAGTAGTTGTGGTGCATGGGCTTCGTTCCTCTGCTGTGTGTGGGATCTTCCCGGATCAGGGATCAAACCTGCGTTTCCCGCATTGGCAGGTGGATTCTTTACCACTGAGCCACCAGGGAAGTCCTGGAGCGTGGATTTTTAAACATAAGAACACTGAGGCATGTTGCAAAGTTAGTCGGTTCCTAATAGTTAAAGTACCAAAATCTCCAAGTGATTCTCTTTTCCTATAGATACAAGATGCACATCTTTCCCTACAATAGCAAATCAATGCCATGTGTTTGACTCTCTTTAGCACGTACCTTATCACCTACCTCCACTGTGCCAGGCGGTGGAGATTCAGTATGAGAAAAATAGAAGTTGTTCCTATTGTGGTACTTTTACAGCCTAGTTGTATATTAACCAAGTCATCACTCAGTTATTTACTTAGCAACTGTTTCATGTTGGGAAGCAAAGGAA
Organism: Ovis canadensis; assembly: GCF_042477335.2. NCBI lineage: Eukaryota > Metazoa > Chordata > Mammalia > Artiodactyla > Bovidae > Ovis > Ovis canadensis. Next base: position 184,083,099 of record NC_091247.1, on the reverse strand, counting down.
AGGTTACGGAGATCTAAGGGCAAATTTCAAGGGTCTTAAAGAAGGGTGAGGAGATCAGGAAAGGCATCTCTGAGAAAATGATAGTTGTGGGCTACAGGATGGATGGTTGTTAGGAGGCTGGAGGACCATGGACCAAATAGTCCAGAGTGAGAGGGTGCTGTGTTGGTGGGAGAGAAGGGGCCAGAATGACAATCAGGTACTGGAATTACCAACTTCCCTGGTCATTCCCATTAGAACATCACAGGCATACCAAATTTCCCCTCGCTTAATTGGCTGGAACAGATAAAAGCAGAAACTTCGTCTGGCAGATATCATTTCTTGAGCATTCACTATGTCCCATGCATCAAACCAGTCAATCGGAAAGGAAATCAGTCCTGAATATTCACTAGAAGGACTGATGCTGAAGCTGAAACTCCAATACGTTGGCCACCTGATGGGAAGAACTGACTCATTGGAAAAGACCCTGATGCTGGGAAAGATTGAAGGCAGGAGGAGAAGGGGACGACAGAGGATGAGATGGTTGGATGGGTGGCATCACCGTCTCAATGGACATGAGTTTGAGCAAACTCTGGGAGGCAGTGAAGGACAAGGAAGCCTGGGGTGCTGCAGTTCATGGGGTCACAAAGAGTCGGACACAACTTAGAAACTGAACAACAACGACAATGCATTGAAGGTATGTTCTCATTTAATCTTTACACTCATTTTTTGAGCTTGGCCATCTTGTCATCCCCAATGTACAGAAGTGGAAACTGAGGCACAGAGTAGTTAAGCAAACCTCACAAAGTTGCCTTACTAGTAATTTCAGAGCCAAGTACACAAAAATTCCTATGTTCAGTGGAAGCAGCAGCAGGCCACCATCCGTCCTGGGCCTTCTCTTTAGTTGCAAACCTATTGTCAGCCCAGGGAGTTCCCACCCAGACTCAGTGAAGCCAAAAGGCTTCTCAGGGGCCTCTTCTTTCATGCAGACACAGCTGTTGGTCCTGACCTTGCCTAGCTGACCTGAGATATATCCACCCAAGGAATCTGAAGAAGCCTAGGAATGGCATGAGGCAGCTAGTAGAACTAACCCTGTACTTTCAACATGATATTACCCAGTATCACAAGCATGACTTTACTCCACAAATTTCAGGTTGAAAAATATTTCAGAATGTGTTCTCTGAACCAAGAGAAATCTGGCTTCTAGGTCACTATCGGGCAGATCATTCCTCTTTCTAAGGCCACTCAAGGGCTCAGAGGGACAGAATCAGTACAAAAAATGTTGTGAGCACCACTGTTCTCTTCTTCCCACCAGGCTTAGTCTTCTCAGATTCCTCTGATGAGGTTTGGACTTCTCCCCATCATGGGAGTTCCAGCCCTAGAGCCCAGCTTTGGGGGTGAGGGTGAATGTTCATTCATTCCCTGTTGGGGCAAATGGAATCCAGCCCTCCATTTGCTACATGTCAGAAGCAAAATAATATATCGCTTAGTACTTTCTAATGAGCTTAGGGGAGAATCAAGTTACCTTGGGGGCCTGTGTGAGAGAGAGAGAGGAGACAGGAGAAGAAGACAAAAATCTAACTAGAAGAAAATACTCCAAATATAAATACTAATTATCTCAGCATACTGGGATTTGGGATGATTCTTGCTTCTTAACATGTTTTGCTATTTTCTAAATTTTCTAAGACTGACTTTTGTTACTGTCATAATCAGAAAGGAAACAGTAGAAGTCCTCTCTCTCCCCTGCTTTCTTCCTTCCTTCCTCCATTTCTTTCTCTCTGTCCATCCCTCTCCCTCTCTCTTTCTTTTTCTCCGTGGCTCTTGTGTTTATTCAACTCTGTATAGCGGCAGGGTGCCTTCGCGGAACGTGAGCTCCTAGGATTCCACAGCACTTTCAGCTGCATTTTTGTTTCCTTCTGTCTAAGTGCCATGAGCAAGCACTGTTATTATCACCAGCTTCCCCCCTGCCTCACGGTCCAGGGAAATGGGAGCTCAGACACCCAGCCTCCGCATCTCACAGCTGCACATTAGGTCTAAGTTTGCGGTGACCGTGACCAGGAGTCCAGACTGAGAGGGAACTTGTTGAGGCCACTTGGTTCTCCATTAGGCTAGGAGGAGAGATGGGGACATGCTCAGGACAAAGAGACCTGAGATGCTGTCGTGCTGGCTCTGCAATTCTGTGTGTTTTGACAGGAGTGATTTAGCTCTAATTACCAACAATAATTATTTTCCCCACAGTGGGAAGCTGTCAGGCTTGTAGCTATGTGCATTCCAAGGGCCTCTACTTGGGCAATGCCTCTGCTTAGAAGTGGTTTGGACCCAAAGGGCTCTCTGGTATGAAGGACTGGGCCTAGAGATGAAGGGGGAGTGGGGAGGAGGAATCCCAGGAGGGTGAGAGCTGCTGGAGACCAGGCTGATGGCCAGAACCTGCATCAGAGCATCTGCCTGTGGCAAGAACTCTAGCCTCAGCACTGGGAGCCCAACTCTGATGCTAACTTGCTGTGTGAATGCAGACCTCTTTAAGCCTCAGCTTTCTCATCTGAAAAATGGTGATATAATGCCAACCTCACAGGCTTGTTGTGAAGATTGAATGGAAAGCTCTGGAAGAGAGGGCCTTTGCTGGGTTTTGGCCTCCCAGCCCTCTTCCTACCTTTCCTGAGTTAACGACACTTCAACTTCTCTCTGAGGAACTTCTCCCTCCCCCATCTTGGTTCACATGTTTCAGGGGGCTTCCCTTACTTGGCTCAAGTGGCCCCAAGTCAATCAGTGCACACAGGTCCAAGGCCCTCAGGTCTCACACGAAGAATGTGTGTGCTCATGTTGAGTTACAAAAGCCAAATGGAAATTGTACATGTACTCAAAGTGAGGTCACTCAAGCAAACTGAAATGTCAAATTTTCTTTCCTTTTTTTTTTTTTAAACTTAAGATTCAAACTATATTCATTTAATGTAAAAAAAAACAACAACTGATTATTTCGTGCCCATCAGTAGGTCTCTTTGTGGAATATCTTTGGTTTTCAAAAAAGCATAACTACAAATTAATTATTACTTAACAGATGCATTCTTTTAGATATAGCCTTCTGAAACATTCGGTCCCAGGGGAAAATAGCTACAGGGCTGCTTGGGTGTTAAAAATGATGAGATCCTAACGCATTCCCTTCTGGCTCTAACCATCTATGAGCATCCTGCGGAAATTGTAAGCCTCCTGACAGACAGAAGGGAGTGTTTGAGGACTCGGAATGTAGGTCGGCAAACCTGAAACAGCGCTGTACCGCCAGGTGAAGGCATGGCCAAACACACGGCTCTGCTGGGCTCTTCCCATGAGTGTTCTCACTGAAGTCTCACAAAACCCTGAGAGCTTGGAAGATTATCCACATTTTATAGATGGGGACCTTGAGGCTTGGTGAAGTGAAGTAACGTTCACAAGGTCCCTGTAAGAGAGCAGTGCAGTCAAGGCTAGAAGGCAGAATTCAGAACTTTAAAGGGATGTACGTCCAGCCTCAGGCCCAGCTCCCCCAAGCCGGCTCAGAGGCAAGAGCTACAGCTAGTTTCCTGACCCCTGAATCGTAGCTCAGCTGTTTTGTGCCTGAAGCCAAAAGTTCTAGTGCTGGAACGTCTTAATTCCCCAAATTCTTGAGAGTGACCGAGGAAGCAGCTCCAGAGGAAGCAGCCCCATGGGTGGGCTAGCTCTGCAGTGTCATTCTGGGGTGTCTGAGCCCAGACTTCCAGCCACTCCTCTGTCCTTTCCAAAGATTCTGAGACATCCAAATCTTCTGTTTGGGCTTCCCAGGTGGCTCGGCGGAAAAGAATCTGCTGCCAAGGCAGGAGGTGCAGGAGATGTGTGTCCGATCCTTGGATCAGGAAGATCCCCTGCAGTTGCTGTTGTTCCGCCACTGAGTCACGTTTGACTCTTTGTGACTCCATGGACTGAAACACACCAGGCTTCCCTGCCCTTCACTGTCTCCTGGAGCTTGCTCAAATTCACATCCATCGAGTTGGTGATGCCATCCAACCATCTCATTCTCTGTGGCCCCCCTAATCCTCCTGCCCTCAATCTTTCCCAGCATCTGGGTCTTTTCCAGTGAGTTGGCTGTTTGCATCAGGTGCCCAAAGTATTGGAGCTTCAGCTTCAGCATCAGTCCTTCCAGGTAATATTCAGGGTTGATTTCCTTTAGGATTGACTGGTTTGATCTCCTTGCTGTCTAAGAGACTCTCAGGAGTCTTCTCCAGCACCACACTTCGAAAGCATTGATTCTTTCATGCTCAGTAACCCACTTCAGTATTCTTGCCTGGAAAATTCCATGGACAGAGGAGCCTAATGGGCTACAATCTATGGAGTTGCACAGAGTCACACATGACTAAGCAACTAAGCACAGCAGACAGCAATACTCTGTTTAAAATACTTCCTGATGAAACTATCTACCATAGTCTCTATGCCTGCAACTGATTCCTGATTGAGTCAACTCTCAACCTCTTGCACCATAAACATGCTTCTCTTATCTGGGAACAGAAGAAAAGGAAACAGCCAGCATGTCTGAACACAAAGCAGAATGCCTCCATGGGGCTTATTTTCATTTCTTTACCTAGTGGGTTCTGTCCTCTTACCGTGGGATATCTGTGACTATACTGGGTTTGGGGCTATTAAATCCACGCCTTTTTTTCCACTTTGCAGCAGAATTTCTCCCAGAACACATTTGCTTATGGAGCAGTGATGAGCCTTCTTTCTTAGATGTCCTCCAAGGGTAAATTGGCATTTAGAAAGTCCTTGCACATTGATAAAGGGTTTAGCAAAACGATTTCTCTAGATATTCTTTCCGCTGATATACCAAACTAGGCTCTGGAATAGGGCCTCAGAACGCATGTCAGCAGGAAGCTAAATATTCCTGCAACCAGAGTACAAATAAGCACATTCTAGGAACCCAGAGGTACCTCTAGGATCTCCCCCCATCTCCCATCATTGCTGGAAGGTAGCATGGTTCTCTGGAGCCTCCCAGGTCTAAAGTAAGTATTTTGTATTTATACCAGTTTTCCATAATACTATATAACCATGGAAATTTTTTTAACCACTTGTGTTATTGTTGCTTTGACCGGAAAATTAGGATTAGAATGGTACATATGTACTCCATAAAGTGGTTGTCAGAATTAAATGAAATGATATGTATACTTCACTTAGGACAAACAGGCCCAAGTAAAATTAAGTTCTGTACAAACACTCACTATTATTATTGTTCACTAGGTACAAGGCAGGCAATATTTCTCCATGTTACATTTGAGGAATCTGAAGCTCAGAGAAGTAACTCACCTAAAATCTCTGCTGCCACTTCCTGTCTATCAAACAAAATGTCACCCTACTTCCTGGCCCAGTATGAATGCTCTTCTCTGTGAAGCTCTTTCTAGTACATATACACTTATGGATGGGCAAACACACACACAGGAGGAAAGGACCCTAGCCTCCATGGTAGGTATAATGTTTCCTTTTACTATATCCTTCCCATAAGATTTAACACATTTTGACATATACAGTTGGCAAGGGCACTAACGTTATCCACTTTCACAAATTGCAAGCGAAATTTCTACGAGACAGAGACACTGTATTTTAGTGTTTGAATTTGCCCCAGTGCCTAGCATTTTGCCTTTCACATAATAATTATAATGATCACAACACGGGTATGTGGCCTTTCAGTTTATATCGAGCTTTCATTTGGTCCCATCACTTAGTTCTCACCATCCCCCTAAGGATTGGGTATTGATCTCCACATTTTACAATAAAGAAACAGAAGCTGGGAGGTGTGGTGGTAGAGTGAAGGTTTGACCTTCAGTCCGACATCAGAACTCGTGGCTTTTGTAACACACTACTATTATTTCAGTAGGAAGCTTTGAGATGGAATGGAGTGGAGGAGGATGGACTGGGGAGATAAGACAGATGAGAGGCAAGGCGAGGACCATGTGTACCTTATCCGAGTTAGATGGAAGAGGTGAATGGTACAGCTTGATCACTGGATCACATTTTCACAATAAAACCACTGGTACCTTCCTTTTCTTCAAGGCTGTTGTGAGAGTGAAATGAGGGAAAGAACTGAAACTGTTGAGGAGAGAACAATGCTTTCTGAAAACATAAAGTGTGGTTAATGTCATTCCACATCATCTCAGTAATGACCAGGAGATGACAAAGCTTCTGGGCACTCGCCCAGTCAGAAAGCCCTGGTCGGACAATACTGACACTGGAACTATTGAGGGCAAATCGTTCTTCCCTCTCCTCTCACAAGCGCAGTACCCGTCTCTCTTCTCCATGGAGCTGGGATGCCAGAACAGAAGGTGAAGGCTAGACCTACCAGGCTCAGGGCAGCTCAGAGGGACTGAGGCCCTGGGTCATGGTTCTAGCTGGTCAGTCAAAGGCAGGAATTCCTGTGGGGATAGGACTGGAAATCTGAGGGTGAACCACGCAGAAGCTCAAGACCTTAGGTTTAGGTCAGCATCTGGACACCCTGATCTAAGGCAGCAAGGACTCACTTCACCAGAACAGACTTCCTGCTCAAAACTCCATTTTTTAAGTAAATTTTGTACAGAAGCAATATCTTTCTGTCTCACTTACTTCACTTAGCGTAATGCTCTCCCAGTACATCCATCTTGCTGCAAATGGCAGAATTTCAGTTTTTATGGCTGAGTAGCATTCCATTGCGTTTGTGTGTGTGTGTCACATCTTCTTTGTTCATTCATCTGTTGATGGACACGATTCCATATCTTGGCAATTGTCAATAATGCTCCTGTGAATGTTCAGGTAAATGAAATAAGTCGGACTGAGAAAGACACATATGGTGTCTTTGACAAGAGTGGAATCTAAAAATTAAAGAAAAAAACTAGCAAATATAACAAAAAAGAAGCAGACTCACAGACATGGAGAATAAACTAGTGGTCACCAGTGAGAAGCAAGATAGGAATGGGGGAATGAGAGATACAAGCAAACTACTGGGTATAACACAGGCTCAAGGATGTATTCTGTACAACACAGGGAATATAGCGAAAATTTTGTAAGAACCGTTAATGTAAAGTAACCTTTCAAAATTATAAAATAAAAAAATAAATAAATGTAAAATTGTAAATATTTGACACTCTTTCCACAGGCAACACGCCTTGCAGTGGATAGGAACTGGACTGCAAGCACGTTCAAAGCCATATTGACTCAAATGGAGGCACAGTGGCCAGAACAAGTCTCGGAACGGAAGTTCTGTGATTCTGAGTCCCAGGAACTCCCCAGTAGCCATAGTCTAAGCATCAGAATTGACCAGGCTGCTCTTCTAAGCAGAGGTCAAGAGTTCCCATCTTCAGGAGTTTCCGTCTTCCAGGTCTTGGGTCTGCTCCTATTCATGCAAAATAAAGATATCTACTGCCGATCGTATTCGAAGCAAGTCATGCCCTTGCTTTAATATTATGGGATGTATATAAGATACGGGATGAAATCCTGGAATCACAACCTGAGCTACGGACACTCTCCCTCCTACATTTTTAGATATTTCCAGACTCCAAGAATCCATTTATATGAGAGTTCAAAGAGCACATAGTAGGGCCAATGATTAAACACGTGGTGTGATCAGGGACCAGGTCATGCATTCATTCATTCTTTTTATTTTTCACTTATCAAACATGACAAACGGAAGATTGTCCCTGACCTTAAGGATCTTGCATGAGATAAATATGTAAATAAATGATTGTGCTCTCTGAGCAAAACACACCATGCCACTGGCAAGCATGTTAGCATTGACAAAAACATCTTAATCAAACTTGGGATGGAGAGAAGGCTTCCAGGAAGAGATGAGGCTTAGCTTGAATCAGTTCAGTTCAGTTCAGTCATTCAGTTGTGTCTGACTCTTTGCAACCCCATGAACCGCAGCACACCAGGCCTCCCTGCTGCTGCTGCTAAGTCGCTTCAGTCATGTCTGACTCTGTGTGACCCCACAGATGGCAGCCCACCAGGCTTCCCCATCCCTGGGATTCTCCAGGCAAGAACACTGGAGTGAATTGCCATTTCCTTCTCCAAGGCATGAAAGTGAAAAGTGAAAGTGAAGTCGCTCAGTCAGGTCTGACTCTTAGTGACCCCATGGACTGTAGCCCACCAAGCTTATCCATCCATGGGATTTTCCAGGCAAGAGTACTGGAGTGGGGTGCCATTGCCTTCTCCGCCAGGCCTCCCTATCCATCACTAACTCCCAGAGTCCACCCAAACCCATGTCCACTGAGTTGGTGATGCCATCCAACCATCTCATCCTCTGTCGTCCCTGTCTCCTCCAGCCTTCAATCTTTCCCAGCATCAGCATCTTTTCCAATGAGTCAGCTCTTTGCATCAGGTGGCCAAAGTATTAGAGTTTCAGCTTCAACATCAGTCCCTCCAATGAACATCCAGGACTGATCTCCTTTAGGATGGACTGGTTGGATCTCCTTGCAGTCCAAGGGATTCTCAAGAGTCTTCTCCAACACCTCAGTTCAAAAGCATCAATTCTTCGGCACTCAGCTTTCTTTATGTCCAACTCTCACATCCAAACATGACCACTGGAAAAACCATAGCCTTGACTAGACAGACCTTTGTTGACAAAGTAATGTCTCTGATTTTTAATATGCTGTCTAGGTTGGTCATAACTTTCCTTCCAAGGACTAAGCATCTTTTAATTTCATGGCTGCAGTCACCATCTGCAGTGATTTTGGAGCCCCCAAAAATAAAGTCAGCCACTGTTTCCATGTTTTCCCATCTATTTGCCATGAAGTGATGGGACCGGATGCCATGATCTTAGTTATCTGAATGTTGAGCTTTAAGACAACTTTTTCACTCTCCTCTTTCACTTACATCAAGAGGCTCTTTAGTTCTTCTTCACTTTCTGCCATAAGAGTGGTGTCATCTGCATATCTGAGGTGATTGATATTTCTCCTGGCAATCTTGATTCCAGCTTGTGCTTCTTCGAGCCCAGTGTTTCTCATGATGTACTCTGCATAGAAGTTAAATAAGCAGGATGACAATATACAGCCTTGACGTACTCCTTTTCCTATTTAGAACCAGTCTGTTGTTCTGTATCTAGTTCTAACTGTTGCTTCCTGACCTGCATACAGATTTCTCAAGAGGCAGGTCAGGCGGTCTGGTATTCCCATCTCTTTCAGAATTTTCCAGCTTGTTGTGATCTACACAGTCAAAGGCTTTGACATAGTCAATAAAGCAGTAATAGATGTTTTTCTGCAGTGCTCTTGCTTTTTTAATGATCCAGCGGATGTTGGTAATTTGATCTCTGGCTCCTCTGTCTTTTCTAAAACCAGCTTGAACATCAGGAAGTTCATGGTTCACGTACTGCTGAAGCCTGGCTTGGAGAATTTTAAGCAAAACTTTACTAGCATGTGAGATGAGTGCAATTGAATACTGGGGGATAAGGTGTCCACTTGTTGATTAAGAGGGAGAAGAACATCTGGGGAAATATTTAGTTTTTTCAACATGTATTTCTGAGACTGTATTATGTGCCACGTTCTCTGCTGGTAACTAGGCATATACAGTGAGTGAAACAAGCACGGTCCCCAGCTTCATGGAAATTGCCTCTAAGTGCTTAACTGTAGATACCAAATAAATTTACTTCCAGCTGGCATCCCTAATAGAAAAATAAATTGCAGAGAGACTTATTTTTTATAAAGTTGTGGGAAGGAATGGTAACAGTTAAAGAAAAGCTGGATCAAGGCTCCCATGGACATAAGCAATGGCTTTTATCTAGGAACTTGAACCAAAGTCCTAGGAAGCGGAATCCACTCATGCTGAAGCTGAAGCTCCAATACTTTGGCCACCTGATGCGAAGAGCTGACTCACTGGAAAAGATCCTGATGCTGGGAAAGATTGAAGGCAAAAGGAGAAGGGGGCGGCAGAGGATGAGATAGTGAGATAGTATTACCAACTAAATGGACATGAATTTGAGCAAACTCTGGGAGAGATGGTAAAGGACAGGGGAGCTTGGTGTGCTGCAGTTCATGGGGTCAAAGAAAGTCAGATGCAACTTAGCCTCTGAACAACAACAATAACAAGGGAACAGAATCGCGATATAGAGTGGCAACTTGATGCTACAATAAGACTGCATTCAATGAAATGTCTATATCTCTACATCTTTTGGTGGAAACCGAAGCTTTATAACCCAGTGAGAGAAGGCAGTGTGGGTAAATAGAAAATGAATTCACAGGGATTCACTTAACAATTTTTGGAACAGAAGAAATCTGTTAAGTTGTTAGGGAGAAGAAGTGTTACCTCACCTCAGTAGCTTCTAAGCAGAGAAAGGACGACCCTTCAGCTAAAGGGTCATTTAGTGGTCTGTATCAAGGGAGGAAGAGCTAGAAGGTGCCACGGATGGAAGGAAATGGTGGGTGCAGCCAGTGGTGATCCCTATGAGGCGCCCTCATGGACCCCTGCAAGGAAGGGCAGAAGGCTGTGCATGGGCAAGGTCCTAAGGACTCCTGGTAGGGACTGAACTAGGGTATCAGTTTTGGTGTCATCCAGAGAAGTCACGATACCCCAACTCAAAGACCACCACCTCTCGCTCATCAAGTCTCCCCCTCTTTGAGATCAGAACAGCAGACCACACTGCTGGTGACTGGGCAAATTGGTATATACTTTCTTTAAAATACTTTAAATATTTCTATCATGAATGTTTTTTGAAAAAAGAAAATCAGACAACATGATATTTTGATATCTGTACACATTGTGAAACTATTAGCATAGCCAAGCTAATTAACATATCCATCATTTCAACAGTGGGAGAATGCCATTGAAACAACTTCTAATTGACACCAACTCAGTACTCCCAGAACTGCCAGGATAGCCAGTAAGGAAAGCTCACATCCTTCCCCACCACTGGCTGCCAAGCCATCCGCATCCCCTTGTGCTGCTGCCAAATTCCCCAGCTCTCAGTGGGGATACTTCAGATGGGCAGGAGCAAGTGGCCCAAAGGAAGGACAGGCACTGGGGGCTGGCAGAACACTCGAGACATAAAGTCAAAACCCAAGATTCTGGGAACAATGCCGCCTGCAAAGCTTACTCTGTGTCAGCAAGTTCCAGGACTCTTCTTCCTAGAAAGTTTTTGAAAAGAGAGAAATAGGGAGCTAGAGAAAGCATTATTTTACTGACTTTAAAAGCCCTGACCTTTTAATCCAGCCAAAAAGAGAATGGTTTGTGTTTCACAATTTCTTTGGAGTCAATGAGCCTGAATACATTCCTTGAAATAGGCACTCATATATCTATATATGTACAAGTTAAAAAGATAGTGAAGTGCTCTGATTCTGAGAAGCAGCGGTCTTTAACAATTAAAAAACCGAAAATGCATTCATCTCAAACTCTTCTCTTCTTGGACCCAAAGACCTTCCTTCCTATTCTCACTCATTCTCATAATAATTCAATCAAAGCAACACCTGGAGCATATTTTCTTGTCCAGCTTGAAGAAAGCCTTGCAGAGAATACAAACTAAATAAGAGAATGCGGACCCTAGACTCAAAGAACTTAGACCTGGGGCAAAGAAAATGCAATTATTTACCCCACATGTATTGTCAGGTGCTAGAGCTATAAGAGGGACCCATAGAGACAAAGTCTTTAACCATATGGAGGTTAAAATCTATTGAAAATAGGTAATGGGCAACCCAAAGTGAAACCCAAAGGCTCAGATAAGTGGCAAGGATGGGAAGAAGCTGAAAGTGTAACTGGGTGAGGCTGGTACTGAACCCAAGTTCAGCTGCTCGCCACTCTAAAGGCCAATACTTTTGAGACAAGTGTTAATGGAAAAGGAAGAGTTGCTTTATTCTTGACGTTAGCAACCTGGAAAGATGGTAGACTAATGTTTTAAGACCATGTTTCAGCTGAAAATTGGGACACAGAGGTTTTAAAGACAGTGTGAGGGAGGGGTCTGTAGAGTGCGTGGTCAGCTTGTGCTCAGTTCTCGGATTGATCGGCATCAAGGTGAAGTTTTGAGCATCAGCCTTCTGGTTTCAGTGGGTCTGAGATCTACATGCTCACAGTCAGCAGTTCTTACCTAGTGTAATCCAGTAGTTCTTACCTGGTCTGTTTCCTGTTAAAACAACTTAGGAATGTGTGTCAGACCTTTATATCTTTCAAGGAACTGGGAGTTCATTTGGTAACTCTGTCAAGTGGTTGGTTTATAGTCTAAATTGTTACCAGTTTCCAGGCCAAAAAAGGAATTCTTTGTTTCTGCATCTTCACATTTCCTAAGAGAAACCTGGTGGGCTACACTCCATGGTGCTGCAAGAGTCAGACATGACTTAGCAACTGAACAACAACTCTTGAGCCATCCTTTTGACACTCAGGAGAGGCCCTGGGAGTGTCAGGGCCAAAAATCCTTTTACTTTAAAGGACAGAGACACAGGAGCTTGTATGCAGTTTCAATTTCCCCTTTTCTGTGATGTCCCTCAACGTTGAGGGGAGCACATGTTGGATAAGAAAGGGAATAAGGGTTTGGATAGAGAGGTTAATCATAAACTCCTCAGAGGGGTGCTTGTTTTGTGCCAACACCATGAAGAATGCTTTGCATGCACTGACTGTATCATTTAATTCTAGAAGGAAGGAGTAGGGATTGTACTCCTTGGTGGGAAATCGATCGCCTCCAGATTTCATGAAGAGTATGATGACAGAAGCCAGGTCTCACTCCAAGTGTGTGTTCTTCCAGCAATAATAGAAGTGCTTCAGGGACTTCCCTGGTGGTCCAGTGGCTAAGACTCTGTGCTCCCAATTCAGGGAGCACAGGTTCAATCCCTGGTCAGGGAACTAGATCCCACATGCTACAATGAAAAGATCCTTCATGCTGCAACTAAGACCCGGCACAGCCAAATAAATACATATTGTTAAAAAAAAAAAAAGAAGAAGAAGAAGAAGAAGTGTCACAGCTTAAGATGCTGGATCCAGGGACCAAAGAATTGATTGGCTCCCCAATAAGTGATACTAGTAAAGCAAATTCCTCATTGGATACTGAGGGTCACTGAAATAGATAAGATTCCTCGCAGAAGGAACATGCATACTGTCATTTCCCTGCCTCAGATAAAATCTTGCTTTGGAAAGTTTCTGTGTCCAGCTCCCCTCAGAGTGAAATTGAAAATCCCCTGTTTGTTCCTGGGAAGCATCAGTATTTGCAAGTATTGATTTTCTAGGGCTGCCATAGCAAGTTTCCATATACTTGTGGTGATAAGTTTAAATAAAAGAGATGTATTGCCTCCCAGGTCTGAAAGGCAGAAGTCCCAAATCAAATTACTGGCAAGGCCACGCTCCCTCTGAACTTGCTAGGGAAGGATCTTTCCTTGCCTTCAACTTATGGTGGCTCTGGGTGTTCCTTGGGGTCCTCTGATGGCTCAGATGGTAAAGAATCCACCAGTGCGAGAGATCTGGGTTTGATCCCTGAGTAGGGAAGATCCCATGGAGAAGGGAATGGCAACCCACTCCAGTATTCCCGACTGGAGAATTCCACGATCAGAGGAGCCTTGTGGGCTTCAGTACATGGGGTCGAAAAGAGTCAGACATAACTGAGCAACTAATACTTTGGATGTTCTTGGACTACAACAGTATAACTCCAAACTCTGCCCTATCTTCACATGGCTTTCTTCCCTAAGTGTCTGTGCCCTCTCTTCTTTTTATAAGGATACAAGTCATTGGATGTGGGAACTACCTTACATCAAGGATGATATCTTGATATCCTACTATATTTCAGAGACCCTATTTCCAAATAAGATCATATTCTGAGGTTCTAAATGGATATTTTTGGGTGGTACTATTCAGCTTATTGCTGGACCCCATCACCCATTTCTTTGTTCTATGCTGCTGCTGCTAAGTCGCTTCAGTCATGTCCGACTCTGTGCGACCCCATAGACAGCAGCCCACCAGGCTCCTCTGTCCCTGGGATTCTCCAGGCAAGAATACTGGAGTGGGTTGCCATTTCCTTCTCCAATGCATGAAAGTGAAAAGTGAAAGAGAAGTCACTCAGTCGTGCCCAACTCTTAGCGACCCTATGGACTGCAGCCTACCAGGCTCCTCCATCCATGGGATTTTCCAGGCAAGAGTACTGGAGTGGGGTGCCATTGCCTTCTCCATCTTTGTTCTATAAAAACACTTAAATGTTGATCAATTCAAAATAATTCTTTTCTAAGCTTCACATTAGAGTATAAGGAAAAAGTGGAAGGGAAATGGTCTTCACTGACCTGAAACATTTTTATGATTTTGAGAGATGTAGTAGTGAAAATATAGAATATGAACTGGGAGATAATGCTTTCAGTATCAACCCCACTGTTTGCCAATAATGAGACTTTAGATAATTTATTAGACGTCTCTCGGAACTCCATTTTTCAGGTCAAGAACTGGAGGCTTAGAGAGGTTTACTGGGTTGCCATTTCCTTCTCCAGAAATAGCTCACCACCCATCAAAGAGTGTTGTTATCTCTTCAATAGTATAGGTTATTGCTTCAAAGTAGTTGACCAGCCAAAGGTTACATTTCAAGTTCACCTTTCATCTTATCGAGTCTTTTGAAAAGATCTTGCCAATGGGATTGTGTCACCTTCAGGCTGAGTTGGCTAAGAACTGGTTACACCTCTTCTATCCCCTACTTCCTTGTATAGAGATTGGATGAAGAGGATTCTGAGGACCTCTGAGAGGGTGGAGCACCCCCAAAATGGGCAGAGCCTAAGTTCCTAAATCACCATATGGAAGGCTGCCCAATAACAAGGAGCACAAGAAATAAACATCACTTACATGTCTCTTACATCTGGGGCTTTGTCACTCATCATAGCACATAGTATCACCCTAGGTAATAATCCTACCCACAGTCATGTAATGAGTGCACTGACATGCGATTAAAGCCCTTTCCCTTAAGACCCATATTCTTCACCATACTTTCCTGTTGCAATATGTGAAAGGAGCGGACCTGGACTCAGGACAGAATCTCCATCCCACATTCAAGGTGAGCATTTGGCTGGAACACAGCTCCTCCTAAAGCCCTTAGGGAGCTGAGCTTGATGGAAGCAGTATAGAAAAGCAAGTACTAAAAGGGGTCACAGAGTGAACTGGAAAGGTGAGTGGGTGAGTGAAAGTCACTCAGTCATGTTCAACTCTTTGCGACCCCATGGACTATACAGTCCACGGAATTCTCCAGGCCAGTAGATTGAGTGAATCGGCATAAAGGTTGTTGAGGATGAGTTCAGGACCAATACTGGAGAGAATATTGTACAAACTTCCCTTGTCACTCAGTTGGTAAAGAATCTGCCTGCAATGCAGGAGACCCTGGGTTTGATTCCTGGGTTGGGAAGATCCCCTGGAGAAGGAAATGGCAACCTATTGCAGTATTCTTGCCTGGAAAATCCCATGGACAAAGAAGCCTGGCAGGCTACAGTCCATGGGGTTGCAAGAGTCGGACATGACTCAGAGACTAAGCCACCATTGGAGGGAAATCTCCATACCAATGAACAAGTCCTCAGTTTCCGCAAAGGGTGCTATCTTTGAGATGCAGGGTAACCTCTTTCAGACCTGCCTCTTCCTCATCTTCCAGACAACCAACCCAACAACTTCTTAAAGATGTATAATTGTTCCTTTAATAAACCCAAGTCTCTCTTCTCTCTCCTGTCACAGAAATGTATGGGCCTACGGTTAAAAAAAAAAAAAATCCCTAACGACAAAGTCAAACATCAGATATTAAAAGTCAACTGTTGGAGTTTGAAAAAAAATAATAAAATAAAAAGAATACTTCTTGTACAGCACATTCCTTTGAAAAGCCTTTGTATTTCCCATTTTTGAAGTGATGGTATTTCATTCAGCCCAGCATAAGAAATTTGAAGCCATTGTAGAATATCCAGAGGAAGTTTGCAGATGGAATTTTCTGTCTGAGATTAAAGGCGTGTTAGAGCAAATGCTTAGCATTTTATTATACAGAGGAGATCCCATCAGAGCTCATGCTTTGTTAGGTGGTGGAAAGGCCTTTATTGCTACATTTAATGCCTTGTGTTATACCAAGTTTTGTACATTCGGAGCACTGGATTTGAAGCTTGACAGGCGTGATTTCAGGAATTCATTGTAATAAGGTTTTGGTCTTTGGAACCCAAAAGAGTACTCAGATCCAGCCACCCTGGCTTCATCCCAAGGGAGAGACACTCACAAAGGACAATGACAAGTGGGAAAACTTGGTAAAATTTTATTATTAGTTGGGCTTGTGCCTAAAGCCACATGCAGAGCTTTCTGGTAAATTTAACTGGAGAATGAAGAGGTTCACCTGAAGCTTGGAACAGAGAGATCTACTCCAACCCCAAGGAACCAAATCCTGTTTACTTGATGACAACATTCAAGTCCAAGAAACAAAGAGAGAAGGACAGAGAGAAAGAAGACAGATAGAGAAGCTATTATCATCCCAGTACTGCCTTCGTATGGATAATCAACCCCACCCTCTAGGGTCCCCAACCTCTAGGATCTAATGGCTGATGATCTGAAGTGGAACTTATGATATAAGAAAAACAGGAATAAAGTGCCCAATAAATGTAATGCACTTGAATCATCCGAAAACCATCCCCCTCCCTGGTCCATGGAAAATTGTTTTTCATTAAACTGATTCTCAGTGCCAAAAAGGTTGGGGACCCCTGCTCTGGGATATTGAGTCAAATCAGATTTCTCAAATGTATCTATCGGATGAAGAACTCCTGAGTGAAGGGTTAAAGGAGAGTAAAATTTCAGGGGGAAGGAAGACCCACGATTTGGGTGCATCTCACATCCTAAAATCCTACCCTCCCTCACAACCCATCCCTCCCGCTCACTGTTTGTGTGCCCTTGGGACAGTCATTGGTCCTTCTGCCTCGACCTTCTTCAGATGATTGACAGAGGCAGTAAAAGGAGTAGAATACATAGTTTCTACAGCAATACCTGGATTCTATAGAGGTGGTGCTATTCCCAGATCAGACCAAAGAAGACCCTACAGATTAGGTGGAAGGATGAGCTGAAGGTAGAGGTTAGGTTTGTCAGATGGCAACTAAGAAGGATGCAAGCCTGATGAGGTTTCAAAAGTAGGGTGACAAGCCAAGAATGAAGACAAAAATGGAAATTCCTTGCTTGGAAGAAACAAGAGCCAGGGTCACCGTGGGTTTGGAGCACAGGTCACCATGAGATCCTCAGAGAGGCTAGGAAGCCAAAGATTTCTGCCCCCCTCCCCTACCTCTGATTAAGAGGCTGATTAGTTTCAGAGCCTGAGGCAAGCCAGACCTGCTTTGAGGACTAAACGGCTTATGCTGCAGGGGATTGGAGAAATATGGGGGCAGGGAGCCAGGCAGGTTTATTACGAATTCCAGGTGCCAGGCTACAAAGGAAGTAGGGTCTGGCAGTCACAGGCCAAAGAACTGCCAACACTTTTGACAATTGTCGTTTAAGATTTAATTGTTCTGAAGCAGCATTGCTCAGCAGTAAATACACTTAGGAGGCTTGCAGAGAACTGGGATATTCCGGCGGCCGTTGTGGCATGATGAACAACTGAATAACTCTAACAAGAGAAGGCAGGCCTGGGGAGGAAAGGAGACCCCTGTGAAGGGGACTGTGCTGCCCCATTGTTCTGGCAGAAAAATGTCCAGGACTCAGAGCTCAACAGTCCCTCTTCTGGGCCCTGATCCCTAGTCTAGAAGTTTATTTAAGGTAATTTTTGTTCAGAACTCTCTGCCCTACCAGGGAAGCCAGGGATAGTTGGGCTTTTGTAGGTCTCCCAAAGGCGGGGCGTGTGCAAAGGATTTTCCTTAACCAGAGCTGTTAAGTGAAGATTATAGAAAGTAAATAGTAGTTCCTTATATTTGTTAAACATTTCTAATCTTCAAAGCACTGCAGGAGTGCTTTCTAAAGATTATTTCATTTAACCCTCTAAATAGCTCTATGGATTCAGAACATTATGTAACCGTTGTTTAGATGAAGAAACTGAGGCCTACGTATGTCAAATAACTTACCCAAGAATGCCCAACTGGTCAGCAGTCAGTCAGGAACACACACCAATGCCCACATCCCTAGCTATTAAACATCGCCATTTGCTAGGATCCCAAGAGCCTGAAGAAAGTATGTATTTAGCACCATTTTCACTAGAATACATTTGAATGCAAGTAATAGATTGTTTCAGAGCCACTTAGAGCCTAAAAACAGTTGCTATTTGCTTATTAAAGTCAGCACTTCATCAGACTAAAAGCTGGTCAAAGCTTTCGAAGTCTTCTTGGCCTTTCCCTGGTAGTCGAAAGGGCTTCCCTCAGCTGTAAGGGTTACTTCCCACCTAAGGGTCACCACCTCATTTCTCTGACCCCCTTTACAGGGCAGCTCTTCAAAATCATTTTCCATGCCCTCTCTTTCTCCTTCACCTCCAGACATTCTCTCTAGAAACAAATCCAACCTGGCTCTCTTTTCACCCCAAGCCCACCGAAACTGCCTCTTTGAAGGTCACCAATGACCTCACGCTGTCCAATCCAAGAGTCAGTTCCCAGTCCTGATCTTATGTAGCCCACTTGCAGCATCTAACACACAGGACAACTCTCTCCTTTGGGAAACACTGCCTTGTTTTGCTTCAGGACATCACTTGCTCTTTGTCCCCTTTCTCGTCACTGTATTTCAGTCCCTCTGCTGGTTTCTCCCCATCTTTTCCAACTTCCAAATGCTGGTGTGCCTCCAGGCTCAGGAGTTAGACCTCATTGTCCTGTATTTCATACATAATCCCTAGGTAACATAACCCAGCAAGGTTTTAAACACCATGTATAAACTCATCACTCAAAATGTATCTTTCCAGCACTAACTTCTAGATCTAAATATAAAACTGACTTTTTAATAGCTCCACTTAGGTACATCCAAAGTTTACATACCCCAAAGAGAATTTCTGATCTCACTTTCTCTCCCAAACTTAATTCTTCTTCAGTTCGACCCTTCTCAGTAAATGACAACTCTATTCCTCCAGTCACTCAAGTCTTAGAATTGCCTTTGTCTTTCACCTTTATTTATCACCCCACTTATCAGAAAATGTGCTGGGTCTTTCTTTGAAATAAATCTATAATCAGACCACTTCTCATCACTTCTACTACCTTTTCGGTTCAAACCACCACCACCTCTTAAGTAGACTGTCACAGTAGCCTCTGTCTGTTCTCTGCGCCTCCACCTTTGGCCAATTACATTACATTCTCCAAAGAGCAACCAGAGTCATGCTTTTATTTTATTTATTTACTTTTGGCTGGGCTGGGTCTTCTTTGCTTCACTGGGCTTTTCTCTAGATGCAGCAAGTGAGGGCTACTCTCTAGCTGCAGTGAGTGGGTTTCTTGTTGGGGTGGCTTCTCTTGTTGAGGGGCACAGGCTGTAGGGTTCGCTGGCTTCAGCAGTTGCAGCTCCTGGGCTCTAGAGTGCAGGCTCAGTAGCTGGTGCAGGGGCTTAGTTGCTGCTCGGCATGTGGGATCTTCCCAGATCAGGGTTCGAACCCATGTCCCCCGCATTGGCAGATGGATTCTTTACCACTGAACCACCAGGGAAATCCCAGAGTCATGTTTTAAACATATAAATCACTCTAGCTCCAAATGTTTTAATAACCTTCTTACCCTATCCCTTTCAGAACCTGAAAAAGCACATTCTCTGCCCCTCATTACCTCTCTGATCTGAATTCCTACCACTCTCAACCTATCTGAGTGTAACTGTGGGAGTTGATCTACTAATAGGTAATGTAATCTATACAGATAATCATGACCAGACTTTTTTTTTAAATTGGGGTATAGTTGATTCACAGTATGTGTTAGTTTCAGGTGTACAGCAAAGTGAATCTGTTATACGTATTCATATATCCATTCTTTTTTAGATTTTTTTTCCCATATAGGCCATGACAAAGTATTGAGTAGAGTTCCCAATGCTATACAGTAGGTCCTTATTAGGTAATGAAATAGAATAAAATAGAATAGACAACATCAGGGTGCATTGCACAGGATAAAGGCAAGCATTCCTTTGTGAAATTTTGAGTTCAGTGTGTGTGTGTGTGTGTGTGTGTGTGTGTGTGTGCAAGTGAGTGAGTGTATGTGTATCTTGGTTCCAGCAGAAAATTTATGTCTTACTGTGGGTCATGGTCCAAAAGTCTGAGCCCTAGCTCACTCTGCTCCAATCATTCAGATTCCTGTTTAATTTCTCCAACATGCCAATCAAACCATTGCCTGAAGGACTTTGCCCTCTGCCTGGAACTCTCTTGCATCAGATATCTGCTTTCGCACTTCTTTTCAATCATTCCTCAAGGTTCCCCTGATGAGAGAGCTCTTCTCTGGCACATTATATAAAATAGCACCTCGTCTCTTTCTGCTCTACCCTGCTTAATTTTTTTTTCATATGACTTCTCACCACTTGACATGCTGTGGATTAATTTTTAAACTAATTCCTATCTTCCTTCTTCCAGTATAAGTTCCATTAGAGTAAAGATTCTTCTGTCCTGTTCCTTACTGTTTCCTGGCAAATAGTGGCAACTTGAAAAATATTTTTCAAATGAATGGATTACATAACTCAAATAATATCCTTCCTAGAGATGAGGATAAGGTATTCTCCCAAGATATTTGATTTCTCTCACTAAGAAGAAGTAGAAGAAGTCTCCTTCCAAATGTTGGATATACTCAAAATTAGGAAGGAAGAACCTAGACTCCAGGGTAGAATTATAAACTGAAGGCTTACAGCTTCTCTAAATGAGTTCCTCACCCAGCAGACCCAAATCCATATGGGGCTCTGTGTCTGGGCATCAGATTGGAAGGCTTCTTATCTGCCATCCCCGGCTCCTGGCTCACACTCAGGAGTGGCCCCAGCTCCATTTTGAAACAGCAGTGAGAATTTCGCTGGCCCGTCTCAGGGGATAGTAACTCATTCATATCCCAAAATGTTGAATGAACATTTTTGTATGAGGCTCTGCTCTAAATTCTTGGGATAGAGCTGTGAATAATAGAAACAGAGTCCCCGTTCTGATGAAGCTCGTGTTGTAGTCAATTTTAGAATAATTAAACTAATGAATAGCTTCAGCTTGATGTAAATGCTATGAAAAAAATTAAATAGGATAATGTGACAGAGTGACAGAGGGAGGAGGAACGGGACCTTATGAAATAAGGCAGGTTAGGGAAAACTTCTCTGAGAAGGTTCATTTGAGTAGAGAGAGGAAAAAGCACATGGTAGGATACATCACTGCTCTTCCAAACACATGCAGACATTGTTATGCACAGGAGTGTGGGATCAGAAAAACGGCCATGCAAGTAGAACAAAGCAGCCTTAACAACAGGAACAGGTATGATCGTTCCGTGGCCTTGAAAATGTTTGTCAAAGCATCACACGTCCTACCATTTGTGAATCCATACAGAAATGAGAAAATTTAAAAATAGATACAACAGTTCTGCTTCCCTGCCGAGGTATCCCCTCTCTGTGGCAGGATTATGTTTCTGCCTCATTCCTGGGAGATTTGATGAGGACAATGGAATGTAAATTCAGAGCAAAATTGATTTTCTTTTTAATATATTTTATTTTAATTTAGCTGCATCAGGTCTTAGCTGCAGCATATGGAGCCCTGCACTGTGTGGGATCCAACTTCTCCCACAAGGGATCAAACCTGTGTCCTCTGCATTGGAAGGTAGATTCTCAACCACTGAGCCACCAGGGAAATTCCCTGAAGTGAAGTTTTAAGAGCTAACTCTAGGTTTGTGTCTCTCTTTTCAGTCTCAGTAGGGTCTGCTCCAAATGCCAGCAAAGTAAGATGTAGAACGAAGCTACAGACAATCCCCAGTGCTTTTGTAAGTTTAATGAAAAACAAATCCTTCTTATTTAAGTTTTTAAAATTTTAGTGTACACCAAAAGCAACCAGAGGTCTCGGTAAAACAAGAGAAATTGGCCCCATCCCAAGTTTTTCATTCAGGAGGTCTGGATCTGCATTTTTACCAAGTCCCCACATGACATTGATGCTGCCTGTCTAGAGATCACACCTTGAGAATCATTGTTCTAAGTCACCCTAATCTGGGGGTTCAATTTTTATGTGGGATAACTTAGCCTACACTGACTAGTACAGAGAAGAATAAATGAGTTCTGTACAGATAGAGGAAAAGAAGGATACAAGTAGAAGTTACTTTAGGGCTTTGAAATTAGACAGATTGGAATTAAAATCTTTGTTGTTGTTCAGTCTCTAAGTCTCATCCGATTCCTCAGTCTCATGGGGTGCAGCACACCAGATTTCCCTGTCTTTCACTATCTCTCAGAGTTTGCTCCAATTATGTCCACTGAGTTGGTGATGCTGTCTACCATCTCATTCTCTGCCACTCTCCTCTCCTTGTGCCTTCAACCTTTCCCAGCATCAGGGTCTTTTCTAATGGGTAATCTCTTCACATCAGGAGCTTCAGTTTCAACATCAGTCTTTCCAATTAATAGTTAGGGTTGCTTTCCTTTAGGATTGAAAATCCCTACAATTGCTTATCATATGTCAGGCATTGTGCCAAGATTCATGAAAAGGAGTGAGAGTTGCTACTCTCAAAAAGTTTATACCCTTGGAATGTTTGTCTAGATTTTTCTTAATGGTTCTCTAATTACTTCCATTACTCAACAAAATAACATTTATTATTCTCTAGGTGATTTTACACTGAATCAAAAATGGGCCAATTTGAATATTTCTCCAAGAAAGTTAAAATTTGGTTATAGATATTCTAGTTAATTCTGGGAGTGATTGGGGGCAGGAGGAGAAGGGGACAACAGAGGATGAGATGGCTGGATGGCATCACCAACTTGATGGATGTGAGTTTGAGTGAACTCTGGGAGTTGGTGATGGACAGGGAGGCCTGGCGTGCTGCAATTCACGGGGTCTCAAAGAGTCGGACACGACTGAGACTGAACTGAACTGAACTGATACTTGCAAAAGATGTTAACTCAAGATTCTATTGTGTGGCCAAGGATAGCTTGGCATGCGTAATGTGCAATATAAAAGAAAGCTTTAGAAGAATATGAGATAATTGTTCAAAGAAAAGTGAACATGTGAGTTAAAGTGATTGTCCTGATGTGTTTCCAGATCCTGGTTCCAATTTTTTTTTCCTGAGACTCAGCTACTTTCTTCCCCTTGGGTGACGTGAGACACTGAAGTATTTTTATAATGAAGTCCTCTAATCCCTCATGCTTTTTTTTTTTTTTTTTTGGTTTAGCAATCTCCAGTGGATATCTACAATTTATACTTTAATAAAGTTTATAAGAATGGAGTTTTTAAACAAAGAAATACACTATACTGTGAGAAGTGTAATGGCATTAATCCATTGGATATATTCTGAATGGTTTTGATGAGTTTAATCATCCTAACAACTCTGGCAAACATATTATCCTTATGCTCTAAAACTGCAAGACAGATGTAATGAAATGTTTCTTTGGCAGTATTTAAATATATAATGACTCTCTAAATTCTCATCTGACTAGACACTGCTTTTAGACAGGATGCCATATAGACGATGGTAGGAGGTGGGATGTTTGTTCTCAGAGTCGAAGAGGGAGTAGTCTTAGAAGAAAGAGACTTCATGTCAAGGCTTTATCAGTTCCAACCTAATCTCAAACCCAGGTTCTAGAAGGGCCCACTGCTTGGTTTTAGTAACCAACTTCAGGCATGCTCCCTACACCGAAGAACTTGAAGTCTTACCTTGGTCATCGATGTATGTCATTGTCTGCTGCTGGAAAAGTTTGTCGTCATTTTCAAAATGAGGTCTGTTCAGGGCACAGTCTATCAGTGGGTTGGTGAAGCATTGTTGCATCTCCAGGTACATTCACGTCTTCATCCATCCAGCCAGCCAATCATCTATTCATTATTCATTATGATGGGAGGGAGGTTCTGGATGGGGGAAAAACATGTACCAGTTCAGCTCATTCAGTCACTCAGTCGTGTCTGATACTTATGACCCCATGAACCGCAGCATGCCAGGTCTCCCTGCCCATCACCAACACCCAGTGTTGGTTACTACGAGTGAAATGACACAGAACATACAAGACACACAAGAGACAGACAGGACACCACTCTGGCCAGAGGAACAGAACTGGGCAAACTAATTGCCGTTTATTATTATAAAGCCCTCTTTAGGCAGAATTCCAGACTGTAAGAATAAGCCTTTCAGTACAGTGCAGGTGCATACATGTTATCGTACAGCAAAGGGGAGTGAAATCCCTGTCTACTGCAGAGTCTGCACAAAGCCCTCATCTCCCTCTTATCTCAAGAAGGGAATGCTCTCTCGTTTGCAAGGGACCATTAAACTCAAGGCTGTATCCAGACTCTTTGGCAGAACGCCTCATATGCAAGGATGCTCAGCCTGAGCAGAGAGACCCATTTGCAGGCACATCTCTGCTACCCTATTAACCCTTCAACCCAGAGTTTACCCAAACTCATGTCCATTGAGTCGGTGATGCCATCTAACCATCTCATCCTCTATCATCCCCTTCTCTTCCTGCCTTCAATCTTTCCCAAACCAGGGTCTTTGCAAATGAGTCAGCTCTTTGCATCAGGTGGCCTAAATACTGGAGTTTCGGCTTTAACATCAGCCTTTCCAATGAACACCCAGGACCAATTTCCCTCAGGATGGACTGGTTGTATCTCTCTCTCCTTAAGGACGCTCAAGAGTCTTACCCAACACCACAGTTCAAAAGTATCAATTCTTCGGCGCTCAGCTTTCTTTATAGTCCAACTGTCACATCCATACATGACCACTGGAAAAACCATAACCTTGACTAGACGGACCTTTGTTGGCAAAGTAATGTCTCTGCTTTTGAATATGCTATCTAGATTGGTCATAACTTTCCTTCCAAGGACTAAGCATCTTTTAATTTCATGGCTGCAGTCACCATCTGCTGTGACGTTGGGGCCCCCCAAAATAAAGTCAGCCACTGTTTCCACTGTTTCCCCATCTATTTGCCTTGAAGTGATGGGACCAGATGCCATGATCTTAGTTATCTGAATGTTGAGCTTTAAGCCAACTTTTTCACTCTCTTCTTTCACTTTCATCAAGAGGCTCTTTAGTTCTTCACTTTCTGCCATAAGAGTGGTGTCATCTGCATATCTGAGGTTATTGATATTTCTCCCAACAATCTTGATTCCAGCTTGTGCTTCTTCCAGCCCAGCGTTTCTCATGATGTACTCTGCATATAAGTTAAATAAGCAGGGGGACAATATACAGCCTTGACGTACTCCTTTTCCTATTTGGAACCAGTCTGTTGTTCCATGTTCAGTTCTAACTCTTGCTTCCTGACCTGCATGCAAGTTTCTCAAGAGGCAGGTCAGGTGGTCTGGTATTCCCATCTCTTTCAGAATTTTCCACAGTTTATTGTGATCCACACAGTCAAAGGCTTTGGCATAGTCAATAAAGCAGAAATAGATGTTCTTCTGGAACTCTCTTGCTTTTTCGATGATCCAGCGGATGTTGGCAATTTGATCTCTGGTTCCTCTGCCTTTTCTAAAACCAGCTTGAATATCTGGAAGTTTACGGTTCACGTTTTGCTGAAGCCATGTATACCTATGGCTGACTCATGTTAATATATAGCAAAAGCCATCACAATATTGTAAAGTATTTATCCTCCAATTAAAATACATAAACATCAAAACAAAGCAAAAAATATGATTATCAATCACCTTTCATGAGTTAGATCTCATATTGTAGATATACAGACATTATAGATACAAACATTGTTGTTCAGTTGCTAAGTTGTGTCCAACTCTTCATGACCCCATGGACAGCAGCATGCAGTCTTCCCTGTCCTTTATTATCTCCAGGAGTTTGCTCAAACTGATGTCCACTGAGCTGGTGATGTTATCTAACCATCTCATCCTCTGTTGGCCCCAGTCTTCCTGAGCATCGGGGTCTTTTCCAATGAGTTGGCTCTTTGCATCAGGTGGCCAAAGTATTGGAGCTTCACCTTTAGCATTAGCCCTTCCAGTGAATATTCTGGGTTGATTTCCTTTAGGGCTGACTGACTTGACCCCATGGACTGTAGCCTGCCAGGCTTCTTTGTCCATGAACTATCCTGACAAGAATACTGGAGTGGGTTGACATTTCTTCCTCCAGGGGATCTTCCTGACCCAGGGACTGAAGCTGCATCCTGCACTGCAGGTGGATTCTTCACTACTGAGCCATCAGGGAAGCCCAGATAAAAACATAAATACAGTTTTACTCCTGCCTTCCAGAAGTCTAAAGTCTTTTGGTAGTTGAGAGCATAGACCTTGTGGTTTCTTTATCTTCAAAATGATGACTTATTCATCATAAATTGTTTTAAATATTCTTTGAGGTTCGGACTTCCCTGCTGGTCCAGTGGTTAAGACTTCATTTTCCAATGCAGGGGGTGTGGGTTCTCGATGCCTGTACCGGGAACTAAAATCCTATTTGCCTCGAGGCCAAAAAGCATAAACAATAAAGACTTTTTAAAATGGTCCACATAAAAAAATTTTGTTTTAATTTATTGAGGTAATGCATGTAAATAAAACACTAAAAGCAGCCTAGAATTTTGATAACTATTTGCATGATGTGTATGTGTGTCCGTGTATACACTCTCCCTTTTACTTTTGACCTATGTCCTTATATTTAAAGTGGCTTATTGTAAGTAACATATAGCTTGGTGTTTATTTTTTATCCAGTATGAGCATCTCTGGAGCATCATACCATTTTGATTTAATGTAATCATCAGTGTGATTGTGTTTTAAACTACCATATTGCACATTTGTTTTCTTTTTACTCCATCTGTTCTTTGTTCCCTTTTCCCTATTTTCCTGCCTTCTTTTGAATTAATTCAGTATATTTTAGCATTTCATTTTGTGTCTATGATTGGCTTCTTGACTATGCGTCTTCATTTATTTTCTTAGTGGTTGCTCTTGAGTTTACATTATATAACTTTAATTAATCATAGTCTACCTTCAAACAATATTATAATACTTCATGGATAGCATAAGAATATTATAGTCTTGCACTTCCTTGTCTCCTCCTTATTTCTTGTGTTATTCTTATTTATAATTTTTCTATAGGTTATAAACCCCACAACATATTGCTAAAATTTTTGCTTTAAACAGTCAATTAACTTTTAATGTGATTAAAAATGAGAAAAAGGAAATTCCCTAGCTATCCAATGGTTAAGATTCAGTGCTTTCACAGCTGTGGCCCTGGGTTCAATCTCTGGTTGGGGAGCTAAGATTCCACAAGCTGTGTGGCCAAAGGACAAAATGAGAAAAAGCACTTTGTATTTATTTCCACATTAGTCACTTCTGGTCATGGTTACTTCTTTACATATACTGAAATTTCGTCTGATATCATTCTCCTTCTGCTTACACAGCTTAACATTTTTATAATGTGGTTTGTTCATAAAGTGACCCAGCTTTTAGCTTTCAATTGTTTTTGAGCAATATTTTCACTGAATGAACAATTTTTCTGAGCCTGTCAAATACGTCACTCCAGTGTCTTCTTGCTTGTATAAGTTTTGATGAGAGGTCTGCTGTGATGACTAAATTTGCTCCTCTACATGCTATATGATTTTCTTTTGCTCTGACTTTTCTAATTTTCTAATTACTACTCAGTTCAGTTCAGTTCAGTCGCTCAGTCGTGTCCGACTCTTCGTGACCTCATGAATCGCAGCACGCCAGGCCTCCCTGTCCATCACCATCTCCCAGAGTTCACTCAGACTCACGTCCATCGAGTCCATGATGCCATCCAGCCATCTCATCCTGGGTGTCCCCTTCTCCTCCTGCCTCCAATCTCTCCCAGCATCAGAGTCTTTTCCAATGAGTCAACTCTTCGCATGAGGTGGCCAAAGTACTGGAGCTTCAGCTTCAGCATCATTCCTTCCAAAGAAATCCCAGGGTTAGGCTTTGGTTCTCCTTCAGAATGGACTGGTTGGATCTCCTTGCAGTCCAAGGGTCTCTCAAGAGTCTTCTCCAACACCACAGTTCAAAAGCATCCATTCTTCGGTGCTCAGCCTTCTTCACAGTCCAACTCTCACATCCATACATGACCACAGGAAAAACCACAGCCTTGACTAGAAGGGCCTTAGTTGGCAAAATAATGTCTCTACCTTTGAATATACTATCTAGGTTGGTCATAACTTTCCTTCCAAGGAGTAAGCGTCTTTTAATTTCATGGCTGCAGTCACCATCTGCAGTGATTTTGGAGCCCAAAAAAACAAAGTCTGACACTGTTTCCACTGTTTCCCCATCTATTCCCCATGAAGTGATGGGACCAGATGCTATGATCTTCATTTTCTGAATGTTGAGCTTTAAGCCAACTTTTTCACTCTCCTCTTTCAGCAATTTAATTATGATATATGTTTGTGCAATTTTCTTAACTTTTTGTTAATTTTTATTGGAGTATAATTTATTTACTACGTTGTGTTTCTTACTGCTCTGCAGCAAAGTGAATCATTATACACATACCAATATCCACCCTTTCTAGGATTTTTTCCCACATAGGTCATGACAGAGTATTAACAGAATAATAACAGTATTAACAGGGAACAGAATAGAGTTCCCTGTGCTATACAGTAGGTCTTAGTAGATGTCTATTTTTATATGGTAGTGTCTATATGTCAATCCCAATCTCCCAATTTATCCCCTCCTTGTTACCCCCAGTGGAATCATAAGACTGTTTTCTACATCTGTGACTATTTCTGTTGTGTTGACTTTCTTAATAGTTTACTTAGGGTTCGCTGAGCTCTTTGGTTCAGTGAGTATATACTTTTCATCAAATATGGACTTTCTTTAGCCATTATTTCTTTAAATACTTTTTCTGTTTCCCACTTGCTTCTGAAATTTTAAACATATGTGTTACATTGTTTGACATTCATGCACAGAACATAACAGATTTCTCTGCAGCCTATTATGAAATATTTAAGTTCTCTAAGCTTGGGTTTCCTGAGCAGTGATGCAAACTCTCCTGGGCCCTTCTGTGTTGCTCCTGTGGGATTTTGGAGGCAAAGAAAACCAAGGAAAATCTGAAGCTCAGGCTGCTTGCTGTGCTGTGAGCGATCAGTGTCCTTTGACTCTGACTCAGGAATTTCACGTCTCCTACCAGCACCCAGGAAGCTGAAGCAGTCATCACAGTTCTTGACAGTTGACTCCACATCACGTCCTACACCACACAGTCCAGGCTAACTGTGACAATTCTATCCCCTTTTACAGGCCTACTAATGTGTGGACATGAGCTCTGATTTTAACCAATGAGATAAAAGAGGAAACTAGCTTCATGGTGCCCCTGGACAAATCTTCTTGTTTTCCAAGAGAAGGAAAAACAGGAGGAGGAGGAGGGCAGGGGAAAGGAGAGAAGGAGGAGAAAGAGAGGGAGGAGATTTCTTCTGTTTCTCTCTTTCTATAGGATGATAATTTCTGAAATCGAGATATCATACTTAAACTAGTATAAAAATAAAGAAGTTTATCTCAAGAAAGCAAGGTCTAAATGTAGGAAGCTTCCAGGGTTAGTTGATTCAGTAACTCAACTATGTAGTCAAGAACTCAGATTTTTTTTCACGCTTCTGCACTCCTATTTTCAGCATTTTTTTAAACTGATCTTTGGAATGATAACCAATGGCTACTCATCCAGATATATTTAGGGGAAAAGCAGGGTCAGAGGCTGTGCTGTCACCACTTTCTGCTCCATTACCCTGCCTTCGTCCTTCTCTGCTTCTTCCCCCTTCGCTTCATCCTCCAACCAGAGACGGCTAAGTGTGCACTAAAACCACAGTGGAGGGCTGCCGTAGGAAGCACTAACAGGGACCATCCTGACGGTGCTATGATCACCAAGAAGGAGGCAGCTGCGGCTAAAGCTAGGATCATCCCAGAAGGGTAAAAGTTTTTCTGGAGACACTGCCAAGAGCAGAAAAAGAGAAAGCAAATATAAGGCTTTTCCCCCTCCGACAGTATCTTCTTATTGGCAAAACTGAACAAGAAGCCAGATGGCAAGTGAGTTCAGGAAATGTAATTTACACAGGCTCCTGGCCTCAGCATTACAGACAGAGGTACATGTGTATCACTTCTACTGGAGAAAGGAAAACGGACTGGAAGGGAAGAGATGATGATGATGATGATGGCATTGATGATGATGATGGTGTGATGAAGAAGATGGTGGTGATGATGATGAAGATGATGACAGTAATGATGAAGATGGTTTTGGTGGTAACAGTGATGATGAAGATGATGATAATGGTGGTGGTGATGATGAGAGTGATGATGATGGTGATGTGAAGATGGTGATAATGATAAAGATGATGACGGTGATGATGGAGATGGTGATAATGATAAAGATGATGATGGTGATGATGAAGATAGCGGTGGTAATGATGACGATGATGAAGATGATGATAGTCATAGTAACAGTGATGATAAAGATAATGACAGTTACAACAGAAATACTAACAACAACAGAAAAATTAGGATTTGTGGCCAGGCCCTATTCTAAGCACTTCGAATGTATTTGCTCAGGAGAGAGAAGGAAAGAAAAGAGGAGAAATCGGGGGAAAGGGTGGAGAAGAAGCAAGCTCACTGTTCTTATATATAACTTTTCATCCCTGAGAAATTTCAGTTTGTCCTAGTTCTTGCTTACTGCCCAAAACACAGAGGAGAAAAAATTAGCATAAGTTGAATGAGAAGCCAGGGGCTAGATGTGGTGCTGAGGACTCCTTACCACTTATCTCATCCAATGTTTGCAATAATTGTATGTTAAAAAGGGCACCAGGGGACTTCCCTGGCAGTCCAGTGGTCAAGACTCTGCAGGGGATGCAGAGTTCCAATGCAGGGGATGCAGGTTCTATCCCTGGTCAGGGAACTATGATCCCACAGGCCCTTGGCATGGCAAAAATAAAAAAATAAAAAAATAATAAATAAATAACCAGATAAGTAGTTCTGCATCATTTTTAACAAAAGAAAAGAAAGAAAGAAAAGGGGTACCAGGATAAGTTAAATAACTTGCTCAGCATCAGTAAATAGGTTACAGAAAGCAATAATTAATTCTTTCTGATTTTAGAGCTCCTGCTCATTCAATCTAAGTGAAAAAAGTAAAAGCTATTCTCGCCTGGATATCCAAACCCCGTGCTTATACCTGCACCCTCTCGGAAGGCTGCTTCCACCCACGAGAGGCGTGGGGGATATGGTGCTGTCTTTTAACTGGGAATCTGAGTGGGTCTAGAGCCTCTGGCCTGGGGCAACCCACTCAGGCTTAAAGAGGATTTGCTTTGAGAAAGGGGTTTTGAAACTGACAATGAAAGTAATTTTCTCCCCAATAGAGTGAAAATAGCAGATCATGAAAATCTGTCAAGCAAAGAACAGTTTAAAGGAGAGAAAAATTTAAAGTGCTACCACTAGCCACCTTCCTTTCCCCAAAGAGGGGACATAATTCAAGACATAGTGAATTATCTAAATTAAATAGCCACAAACAACCAATAAACCTTTTTTTCCAGCTTTATTAGAACATAATTGACATATAACATGTATCAGTTTAAGGTGTTCATTGCAGTAATTTGATATGTGTGTATATTTGTGAAATGATTATCACAAGAAGGTTATTTAGCACTTCCATCCCCTCACATAATTACCGTTTTTTGTGCAGGTGATGATAACAGTTAAAAATCTATGCTGTTAACAATTCTCAAGTATGTTGTATGGCATTTTCAGCTATAGTCACCATGCTGTACATTAGATCCCCAGAAGTTTGACCCCTTTGACCAACATTCCCCCTTTCCCCCATCCCCCAGCCCTTCATAGCCACTATTTTACTGTTTATTTCTATGAGTTAGGCTTCTTTAGATACCACATATAAATTAGATCAGGTTTGTCTTTCTCTGAATTTTTCACTTAGCATAATGCCCTCAAGTTTCATCCATGTCACAATGGCAGGATTTTCTTTCCTTTTTATGGATGAATAAAACATCTAAGACCATATATACATATATATGCATATATATTTGGCTTCCCAGGTGGTGCTAGTGGTAAAGAACCCTCCTGTCAATGCAGGAGACGTAAGAGACAGAAGTTTGATGGATTTGATCCCTGGGTTGGGAAGATCTCCTGGAGGAGGGCATGGCAACCCACTCCAGTATTCTTGCCTGGAGAATCCCATGGACAAAGGAGCTTGGCGGGCTACAGGCTATATGGTCACAGAGTCGGACACAACCTGAAGTGGCTTAGCACACATGCACGCGTGTGCACACACACACACACACATAGATAGATATACATCACAACCTCTTTATCCATTCATACATCAGTGGACACTTAGGTTGTTTCCATGTCTTAGTTACTATAAACAAAGCTGCAGTGAACACAGGAATGCAGGTATCTCTGCAAGATAGTGATTTCATTTTGAATATATACCCCAAGTGAGACTGTTGGATCGTATGGTAGTTCTATTTTTAATTTCTGGAGGAATCTTCATGATGTTTTTGATCCTGGCTGCATCAGTTTACATTCCCACCAACGATGCATAAAGGTTTCCTTTCCTCTCCATCTTTATCAGCATTTGTGGTCTCGTCTTTTTGATAATAGCCATCGTAAAATGTATGAGGTGATATCTTATTGCGGTTCTGATTTGCATTTCCCAAACGATTAGTGACAGTAAGCATCTTTTAATGTACCTGTTGGACATCTGTATGTCTTCTTTGAGAAAATGTCTATTCACTTTCTTTAACCATTTTTAAATCAGATTTTTTTTTCTTGCTACTGAGTTGTATGAATTCCTAATATATTTGATAAAGGGTTAATATACAGCAGCTTTATTTACAAGGAACCATGGCTTTTAAGGCTCCCTGTGTATGAGAGATTCTGTTGGCAGAGTAGCTAGTTAAGTTCACATAAGTGTGAATGGATTTACTGTCCTTTCCCAAGAGGCATTTGTGATGATGGAAGAAATAACATCCAGGCCCTAGTGCTCAAGGCAGGAAGGAAAAGGGACCACTCCATTCATTTTTTATCACTGTTGGTTTCTGCCACTGCAGACATTACATGTTTATTATAGATATTACACATTTATTATCTCACAGTCTCTGTACATCAGGAGTTCCAGCATGGCTTATAGTTCTCTGCTCAGGGGTCACAAGGCTACAGGCAAGGTGTCGAGCAGACCTGGACCTCATCTGAGGCTAGAGGTCCTTTTCCAAGCTCATTTGCAGCAGTCAGTTCCAGTCTTAGTTGTAAGATTCCTAGTGGCTCACTTCTTCAAAGTCAGACAGAGAGAGAGAAAGATTGTCTAGAGTGAAGCGAAAATCACTCAGTCATGTCTGACTCTGTGACCCCTGTACAGTCCATGGCATTCTCCGGGCCAGAATACTGGAGTGGGTAGCCTTTCCCTTCTCCAGGGGATCTTCCCAACCCAGGGGTCACACCCAGGTCTCCCACATTGCAGGCGGATTCTTTACCAGCTGAGCCACAAGGAAAGCCCAAGTGAACTGGTCAGCAAAATGAGCCTTACATAACCTGCTCACAGGAGGTCTTATCACCTTTGACATGTCCATTGGTTAGAAGTGAGTGGCAGGACCCATCCCCACTGAAGGGAAATAACTTACACAGGGGTGTGAACACCTGGAGTTGAGGATCATTGGAACCACCCTAGAGTCTGTCTGCCACAACCACTGGGGCTGCAGAGCAGAGTAGTGACAAGATGCTGATGAGCTTCCTCACTTTCTCTCTATCTTGTGCCCATCACCCACTCTTTTCCTACTTTGCCCTGCCACCATCCTTGTAGACCACGCAGCAGCTTCTGATCACATCTCACATCTGCCTAGAAACAACACTGGAAGTCTTTGCCACTCAGGGTTCTCCCAACAGGTCCAGAAGCAGGAAAGAAGGCCTTCAAGGGCTCTGTGTGCCTTAGCGGATCCACGCCTAAGGCTCCTGCACCAGGGCCTATGGTGGGAATGAAGAGCAGGGGATTAGCAGGTGATGAGAATAGGCAGGACTGTGTTTAAACCTTCTCCCCTATCTAAGCTCTTATTGACCGAGAAACATCACAAGGAGGTGTCTGGGAGGAATTAACACTAATCCCTTTCCAACCCTGCAGTGCCTTCACTCACCAACCTTCTCCTCCGCCTGGATGCTCCACTGGGGACCTGTCAGTCACAGAGGATCCTGGGTAATCAGTTAAGATGCTCACACACCACCTTCAGAAATGCATTAGCTATGGTCCCACCAATACATTTTTAAGTAAATCACAACAGAAGTGAGATGTGGAGCATCACAAATGAATTAAAAAGGGAAAATGAAAGTGGGAGAGACAGGCATGGCATAGGTTTTCACTTAAATAGGAAAAGAGAGATAAGAAAAGGAAAGGAAAACAAAGGGAAAGGAGAGAAGAAAAAAGAGAAAGGAGCTAATTTTTCTTTTAAAGCTTAATTCTGCTGCTATAAACTGGGTCTGACAAAGTCCCCAGGAACCTACTTGACATACATAGTTAGGCCTGCCAAGAGGTGAAATTCACAGTCGTGAAAGTGCAACAAGAGTTGAATGGTCCATGATGAGGGACTTGCACATTAGAAAGAAGTCTGATCCTTATGTCTTGGGTCACGTTATCCAGCACATGGCCTGATACAGAGGAGACATCTAGGAAATGTTTTGTTAAATGAATAATTTTTTTGTTTCCTACACCAATGTTTAATCACGTTATCTCCCTCCAGGTTTCTGCTTACCCTATTTTCATTCACTCATCTATCAGTTCATCTATTTATCAGGTATTCGTTGAGTGTAACCCCATCTGTGCCTGTCCCTATGATAATAAGTGGTGACATAACAGTGACTGAGATGACATGATTACTTTTCCCGCATACCCTTTTAATTGGGCAGATATTCATAAGAGCTAGAAGATGTTAATAAGTGATTAAGTTAGGACCCATAGGAAAGGCACTTAACCTCTGTTTTATGGGATATAGAGAACATTCAGGGGCTAGTTACATCCAAGTTAAGACCTAATAAGCAAAAGCAGGCAAGGGAGCTTGGGACAAGGGTCTTCCATTCAGAGAGAAGAGCATACTTGAAGCCTTGATGTCAAAGTAGCTGATCAGAGGAGATCAGCGCGGTTCAGAAGGACAAGAGCAGGGGCCAGGTACAAGGTACAAAGTATAAGAAGTACAGGGGTGTCTGAGACATGAGCCTGGAGAAATAAGCAGCATCAGATTATGTTTCATGTTTTGTTCTCAGGGCAACAGAGGCCTCCTGGAGAGTTTCAGGGAAGAAATATGGCGTAAATCGATTTGTGTTTAAAAAGTGTTACCCCAAGTCTGGAGAAGACTCAAGGAAGTAAAACTAGAGGTAGTCAAACTAGTCAGGAGGCAGGCTGAGACAGCACTCTTGGTAATTGATAAAGGTGACTTGAATGTGGGTAGCAGTGGAGGTGATGGGGAAACATGAAGAGATTTGGGGTGGGGGGGAGCGGCGTGTAGGAAACTGGCAGAACTTAATGGCCAATTGTGCCTGGGTGGAAAGTCAGGAATGACTTTTCTCCTGGTATCTCTCTTGCTCAACTGGGTGATTGGTGGTTCTGCTTACTGGTAGAGTGGTAGGATTTTGGAGGGAGAGAGGTGATGAGTTTAAGTATAGGGACTCTCATTTATCCACAGCACATCCAAGCAGAGATTTCCAGTAGGCTTTAAGAGAGAAATCCTGGCTAGAGGCACCATCATGTGGATGGT
This sequence comes from Ovis canadensis, assembly GCF_042477335.2. NCBI lineage: Eukaryota > Metazoa > Chordata > Mammalia > Artiodactyla > Bovidae > Ovis > Ovis canadensis. Next base: position 184,047,489 of record NC_091247.1, on the reverse strand, counting down.
GATCAAGATCCTGGAACTAGATGAGATTATTCGGGGAGATGTGGGTCCCACAGCCATGTCTTGCTTTGCTCATTCTTCCTTCCCCTGACAGATCTTGACTCCCAGCCCAAGTCAGAAATATAGGTGTGGCTGAGCTCCACTAAAATGGACTTTATAGCAGCTTTTGGTGGGGAGTGAGAGTTGGGGGTGGGGGGGAGGGGACCGCTTCCTTAGCATTAGGTTTGGACCACAGAGAAGCTTTCTGCTATTCTCACTGTGATTCTTAGAGCCAGAAATATGTATTTGGAGCGCTAGCTATTTTTATAATGCCTGTATTCATGCAATTATTTCCTTTCAGTTTTTCTTAGTGTTTAGTAAAACTCTTTCTGAAAATACTAGCCTGTCTCAGTTGTGTTAAAGAAATAGAAGAAGAAGGAGTTTTGTCAAGCTTGGATTGGAATGTTGAAAGGTCAGCTGTGGCCCTTGGGGCTCTGCCATGGTGTCACAGCAGGAACCAGCCAGGAAGAGACACAAATGGAGGGAAAAACCCGGGGGAATGGAGTTGGGGACCATGTACACATCTGTCCCCTCTTACATGAAGATGGTCTTCCAACCTGATTCTCTGCTCTCACTTGTTCTGTGAGATGTGGTGGAATATTGTGAAAAGCAGGAGATTGAAGGTAGACAGAAAGGACTTTGAGCCTCAAGACTGACATTTAGTAAACTGAGAGATTTGGGGCAAGTGACTTAACCAGTCTGAGCATCTGTTGTCTCATAGGTAAAATGGAAATAATGATAACCAACCTTGCAATATTGTTAGAAAATATCTGTAAAACTCAAGTTACAGAGAAGGAACTCAATAGATGGTGATTGTTGTCATGATTATCCCTGTGAGTAGCTACAAGGAGTGAAAATGGCTGAGGTCTAAAATTAAAAAATTAAAGATGAGCCTAAAGGGGTTGAATCTAGGGAACTAAAGGGCAAAAAAAGGGGGGGGGGTCAACATTAGGGTCAAAATCAGGATTCAAACCCGCTGGTGAGAAACAGGAGATCTGTCAGAAACAGAAGCACAGAACAGAGAGAAGATAAGAGGCCCCACCTTCAGAAGATACCAACCTGAGATCAAGTCATGCTTCAGCCCTTGCATTCTTGTACTTTTCCTTCCAGGACAGAAGTCTACCCATCAGCTCAGTTCCCCTGTGATCTGAGGTTGGCCCAATGGCCAGAGGGAGCAGGTGTCTGGAACATAAGTGGAGGATTCTGATGTTCTTTCTGGGATGTTGAAGTTATTGACCTATCCACACTGAACCCCTACTGCCTGCCAGAGACTCTGGGTGTAGCCTGTATGCTCTATCTACTTCTTCTCTCATCCCTAAGAAATGGATTGGGATGAGACTTCAGTTACCTTTCAAAGACTGGGTGGGTGACTATAGAGAACAACTGGTGGCCTCCAGCTCATTTCCTCCCCCTTGCCAGTTGCCTGAATTCCTCTTCCCATCTCCATTGGTGGGAGGTGGTTGGATTACAGTTATTTCCTAGGAATTACAGCTGCAGAGATGAGAAGATGGCTAAGAAGTAGGTCTACCTGGCACAACTCACTCTTTTTTGGTAGATATTTATGATGCCAGAGATGAAAGAAAGAGCTCATGAACTCACACAATACAGGAGTTGCAAACTAAACTGCCTCACCTCAATCCTATGTGCCCTTGCCCCTGGGAGACAAGGCACCCAAGCCAGAGGGATGCACTCTCCCAGGTGTCTGCCAGCCAGTACATGGCATTCTCCTGTGGGTACAGGACTGATGTTGTCACAAGGGAATGAGCTTCAAGACTTTCATTCAGTGGTTGGCAGATAAAAAGTCATCTCTCTGCTTCTGGATGTGAATGAGGGACCAGGTAGCCCCAGGAGCTGTCAGCATCTATAGTGTTGACCTGAGCAGTCAGCCTGAGATCAAAGCCAAACTACAAAGAAGTAGAACCAAGACACCTGGGGGGAAATGGAACGGCAGCCCCATATCCCTGGTATGTACCTAAATGAAACAAACCCTGAAGCCTGCTCTCCTGGCCTCCTGGATCACTGCCTGTAAGCAACCTTGAGTCAACTTCTCATCATTTGAAATACCAGAGCTTTCTCTTGACTTACTACATGGAGAGTCTTACTGTTTTGCTCCCCTTTGGATCAACATGGGCCCCAGAATGTAAATCCACATTCCCACACTCTCCTGCACTCCATATGGAGTGCTGACTACCCTTCTGACCTTTGGAAAATTATGTAACCTCAGAACCTCAGGGTTTTTTAATCAGCAAAACGGGATAATAATAGATGAACTGCAAAGAATGTGCTCAAACCAGCACACGGATGCTCACTGTACATTGACAATTGTTACTGCAAACAGTAGTAAGAGCACTGATGGTAGTTTCGTCAGTACTGGTATTATTACCCACAACTCTAATTCTGGAACAATTCTTCATTTTTACCCCTTGCTCTGTGGTCTGGAGTAAGTCACTGGGGATAAGTGTCAACTTTGTATTTAATAACCCCCAAGGTCTGGGTAAGAGCCTGGGTCTAAGAGGAAGCTGGGTGGGGAGATCTTGCCCGGTATTAGTCATGTGGAGTGTGCTGTGATCTGAGTGATAAGGGGTAACAGCCAGACAATCAGACTGAGAGGTGCTTATCAGAGGAGAGAGGAAGCAGACGAACAGGCAAATTCAAAGCAAAGAGTGGGTAGCCTTTCCCTTCTCCAGGGGATCTTCCCAACCCAGGGATCGAACCCAGGTATCTCATGTTGCAGGCAGAGTCTTTACCAGCTGAGCCATAAGGGAACCTCAAGAATATTGGAGTGGGTAGCCTACCCCTTCTACAGGGGATCTTCCAGATCCAGGAATTGAACCAGGGTCTCCTGCATTGCAGGCAGATTTCTTTACCAACTGAGCTATCAGAGAAGCCTATAAACTGAAGTTTAGTTCAGTTCAGTTCAGTCGCTCAGTCGTGTCCGACTCTGCGACCCCATGAATCGCAGCACGCCAGGCCTCCCTGTCCATCACCAACTCCAGGAGTTCACTCAGACTCTTTCATCGAGTCCGTGATGCCATCCAGCCATCTCATCCTCTGTTGTCCCCTTCACCTCCTACCTGCAATCCCTCCCAGCATCAGAGTCTTTTCCAATGAGTCAGCTCTTTGCATGAGGTGGCCAAAGTACTAGAGTTTCAGCTTTAGCATCATTCCTTCCAAAGAAATCCCAGGGCTGATATCCTTCAGAATGGACTGGTTGGATCTCCTTGCAGTCCAAGGGACTCTCAAGAGTCTTCCCCAACACCACAGTTCAAAACCATCAATTCTTCGGGGCTCAGCTTTCTTCACAGTCCAACTCTCACATCCATACATGACCACAGGAAAAACCATAGCCTTGACTAGACAGACCTTAGTTGGCAATGTAATGTCTCTACTTTGAATATACTATCTAGGTTGGTCATAACTTTTCTTCCAAGGAGTAAGCGTCTTTTAATTTCATGGCTACGGTCACCATCTGCAGTGATTTTGGAGTCCCCAAAAATAAAGTCTGACACTGTTTCCACTGTTTCCCCATCTATTTCCCATGAAGTGACGGGACCGGATGCCATGATCTTCGTTTTCTGAATGTTGAGCTTTAAGCCAACTTTTTCACTTTCCTCTTTCACTTTCATCAAGAGGCTCTTTAGTTCCTCTTCACTTACTGCCATAAGGGCGGTGTCATCTGCATATCTGAGGTTATTGATATTTCTTCCGGCAATCTTGATTCCAGCTTGTGTTTCTTCCAGTCCAGCGTTTCTCATGATGTACTCTGCATAGAAGTTAAATAATCAGGGTGACAATATACAGCCTTGACGGACTCCTTTTCCTATTTGGAACCAGTCTGTTGTTCCATGTCCAGTTGCTTCCTGACCTGCATACAGATTTCTCAAGAAGCAGGTTAGGTGGTCTGGTATTCCCATCTCTTCCAGAATTTTCCACAGTTTATTTTGATCCATACAATCAAAGGCTTTGGCATAGTCAATAAAGCAGAAATAGATGTTTTTCTGGAACTCTCTTGCTTTTTCCATGATCCAGCAGATGTTGGCAATTTGATCTCTGGTTCCTCTGCCTTTTCTAAAACCAGCTTGAACATCAGGGAGTTCACAGTTCACATATTGCTGAAGCCTGGCTTGGAAAATTTTAAGCGTTACTTTACTAGCATGTGAGATGAGTGCAATTGTGCCGTAGTTTGAGCATTCTTTGGCATTGCCTTTCTTTGGAATTGAAATGAAAACTGACCTTTTCTAGTTCTGTGGCCACTGCTGAGTTTTCTAAATTTGCTGGCATATTGAGTGCAGCACTTTTACAGCATCATTTTGCAGGGTTTGAAGCAGCTCAACTGGAATTCCATCACTTCCACTAGCTTTGTTCATAGTGATGCTTTCTAAGGCCCACTTGACTTCACATTCCAGGATGTCTGGCTCTAGATTAGTGATCACATCATCATGATTATCTGGGTCGTGAAGATCTTTTTTGTACAGTTCTTCCGTGTATTCTTGCCACCTCTTCTTAATATCTTCTGCTTCTGTTAGGTCCAGACCATCTCTGTCCTTTAATGAGCCCATCTTTGCATGAAATGTTCCCTTGGTATCTCTCATTTTCTTGAAGAGATCTCTAGTCTTTCCCACTCTGTTGTTTTCCTCTATTTCTTTGTATTGATCACTGAAGAAGGCTTTCTTATCTCTTCTTGCTATTCTTTGGAACTCTGCATTCAGATGCTTACATCTTTCCTTTTCTCCTTTGCTTTTTGCTTCTCTTCTTTTCACAGCTATTTGTAAGGCCTCCCCAGACAGCCATTTTGCTTTTTTGCATTTCTTTCCCATGGGGATGGTCTTGATCCCTGTCTCCTGTACAGTGTCACGAACCTCATTCCATAGTTCATCAGGCACTCTATCTATCAGATCTTGGCCCTTAAGTCTATTTCTCACTTCCACTGTATAATCATAAGGGATTTGATTTAGGTCATACCTGAATGGTCTAGCGGTTTTCCCTACTTTCTTCAAGTTGAGTCTGAATTTGGTAATAAGGAGTTCATGATCTGAGCCACAGTCAGCTCCTGGTCTTGTTTTTGTTGACTGTATAGAGCTTCTCCATCTTTGGCTGCAAAGTATATAATCAATCTGATTTTGGTGTAGACCATCTGGTGATGTCCATGTGTAGAGTCTTCTCTTGTGTTGTTGGAAGTGGGTGTTTGCTATGACTAGTGTATTTTCTTGGCAAAACTCTATTGGTCTTTTCCCTGCTTCATTCTGCTTTCCAAGGCCAAATTTGCCTGTTACTCCAGGTGCTTCTTTACTTCCTACTTTTGCATTCCAGTCCCCTATAATGAAAAGGACATCTTTTTTGGCTGTTAGTTCTAAAAGGTCTTGTAGGTCTTCATAGAACCATTCAGCTTCTTCAGCGTTACTGGTTGGGGCATAGACATGGATAAGTGTGATATTGAATGGTTTGCCTTGGAGACAAACAGAGATCATTCTGTCGTTTTTGAGATTGCATCCAAGTACTGCATTTCGGATTCTTTTGTTGACTATGATGGCTACTCCATTTCTTCTGAGGGATTCCTGCCCACAGTAGTAGATATAATGGTCATCTGAGTTAAATTCACCCATTCCAGTCCATTTTAGTTCGCTGATTCCTAGAATGTCGATGTTCACCATTGCCATCTCTTGTTTGACCACTTCCAATTTGCCTTGATTCATGGACCTGACATGCCAGGTTCCTATGCAATATTGCTCTTTACAGCATCAGATCTTGCTTCTATCACCAGTCACATCCACAACTGGGTATTGTTTTTGCTTTGGCTCCATCCCTTCATTCTTTCTGGAGTTATTTCTCCACTGATCTGCAGTAGCATATTGGGCACCTAATGACCTGGGGAGTTCCTCTTTCAGTATCTTATCATTTTACCTTTTCATACTGTTCATGGGGTTCTCAAGGCGAGAATACTGAAGTGGCTTGCCATTCCCTTCTCCAGTGGACCACATTCTGTCAGACCTCTCCACCATGACCCGCCCGTCTTGGGTTGCCCTGCAGGCATGGCTTGGTTTCACTGAGTTAGACAAGGCTATGGTACCAGTGTGATTAGATTGACTGTTTTCTATGAGTATGGTTTCAGTGTGTCTGCCCTCTGATGCCCTCTTGCTACATCTGCTTGGGTTTCTCTTACTTTGTGCGTGGGGTATCTTTTCACGGCTGCTCCAGCAAAGCACAGCCACTGCTCCTTACCTTGGATGAGGGGTATCTCCTTACCGCCTCGGTTCCTGATCTTCAACGGAGATCCTCTAGGCCCTCCCACACTTGCACAGCCAAGGCTCCTAGGGTTGCTCCTTCCGGCCGCTGGCCCTGGCCTCGGGCGTGGGTGGCTCCTCCCAGCCGCCTTCCCTGGCCCCGGGCTCAGAGTGGCTCCTCAGGGTAACTGCCCCTGGCCTCAGGCACGAGGTGGTTTCTCCCGACTGCCCCTGACCTCGGACGTGGGATAGCTCCTCTGGGCAGCCGCCCCTGACCTTGGACGTGGGGTGTCTCCTCCCGGCCGCACTGGCCTCGGACGCAGGGTAGCTCCTCCTGGTCACCACCCCTGACCTCAGACGTGGGGTAGCTCCTCTCGCTCAGTGCGCCGGCTGGCAGCCGCCTGCGCTCAGTGCGCGGGCTCGCAGCCTGCAGTAAACCAAGTCTAAAAATGATTAACCAGGTCAAAATTCAGGCACAAATAAGAACAGAACTAGGGTAGGGGAGAAAGAAAGAAAGCTTCGAGGGAGATTGCTCTCAGGCCATGTGGTCTTTGGTGAACTGGACTGCTTCCTTTAGACACTGTTGTCACCAAGGGAGTTAGCGTGTTCTCAGCTCCACTTTACTGGTCATTGCTTGTGTGGGTCATGGGGATGGGGGCAGGGAGAGCTGCATTAAAGAATCAGGGTCAGGGTGGACAAGAGCTACTGAGGATTCAATGTCAGTTACTGCAAAGCCCCTTATGGGTCCTGTGATTCAGTGAACCCTAAAAAACAGGGGCAATCTTTCCGGTTGTTTTTTTTTGTGGAATTGTCAACTTCCAATGGCATCCTCGGAGAAGGCAATGGCACCCCACTCCAGTACTCTTGCCTGGAAAATCCCATGGACAAAGGAGCCTGGTAGGCTGCAGTTCATGGGGTCACGAAGAGTCAGGCACGACTGAGCGACTTCACTTTCACTTTTCACTCTTCACTGGAGAAGGAAATGGCAACCCACTCCATCCCTGGAGAATCCCAGGGATGGGGGAGCCTGGTGGGCTGCCATCTATGGGGTCGCATAGAGTCGGACACGACTGAAGCGACTTAGCAGCAGCAATGGCATCCGGAATTTTTCTTACAGCAAACTAGTCACCAACCTGCCTGATGCTTTCCTGATCAGTCCCTCTTCCTGATACCAAGTCATTCCAGGTGGACAAAACAATTTTCCAGGGGAACCAAGAGATATCATTTTGCTTTCTTCATAATACAATTTGTCTCTGATAATCAGCTTGTCATTTCTAACTTTCTCCCTTCCTACCGGCAGCAACAAGGGCCCTTATTACATGGCTACCAGGCTGGCTCCAGCCCAGCTGCTGCAGAATTAACTTGTCATGTCCACCTCACTATGGGGACCGGCGGGGTGTCAGAGACTCCAGCAGATGAAATGCCTGAGGGAAAGAGGACCAGCTTCCTGTGTCAGTTCCCATCTTCAGCACCACGGCCAGCTCATTAAGGAGTGCATTGGAAAGTGCTGTGGATGGATAGTGTACAAGGAAGATGGGGACTTGCTTTTGAACTTAAAGCCAGAAGAACACGTGTTTGTAGGACATTTTACACCTTCCAAAACACTTTCTCACATTCTCACGTGTGAGGCAGGCTGTTGGGAGATGACTATTTCTCTTTTCACAGAGTTAGCTGCCATGCTGCCGGAAAAGAATCCCTGAACTCTGAGTCAGGAGCACTCGTCTAAGTGATGTCTCTGCTACCAACCAATTTGTTAATTTGTGCAAAGTCACTTAACTTTTTCAATCTTCGGTCATCTCAGCTTCAAAATCGAGGCCATAAAACCAATGTTAAGAGGATTTGATCAGGTGAACATGATTTTAAAATGTTTTATAAATTCTAAAGTGTTGCAAACATTGATCCATTATAATGATTCAGTTATGAAGCTGCAGTTCATGCTGAAGTGATGAAGTGTCAGCAAAGGCAGGAGGGTAGCATGTGCCCTTGGGGCAAACTCCCCAGGTTCCAATTTTTGTTCTTCCTCTTCCTCACCCTATGGCCTGGGGAAAGATACTTAACTTCTTTGTGGACTGATTGTTGCATCTGTAAAATGGAAAATAATAAAAGCTACTTTGAGGTTTATTTCTTATCCCTCTGTGCTATCCTTTGGAACTCTGCATTCAAATGGGTATATCTTTCCTTTTCTCCTTTTCCCTTCACTTCTCTTCTTTTCTCAGCTATTTCTAAGGCCTCCTCAGACAGCCATTTTGCCCTTTTGCATTTCTTTTTCTTGGAGATGGTCTTGATCACTGCCTTCTGTACAATGTCACAAACCTCCATTCATAGTTCTTCAGGTACTCTGTCTATCAGATCTAATCCTGTGAATCTATTCATCACTTCTACTGTATAATCATAAGGGATTTGATTTAGGTCATACCTGAATGGTCTAGGGCTTTCCCCTACTTTCTTCAATTTAAATTTAAATTTTGCACTAAGGATCTCATGATCTGAGCCACATCCAGATCCCAGTCTTGGGATCCCAGATCCCAGTCTTGTTTTTGCTGACTGTATAGAGCTTCTCCATCTTTGGCTGCAAAGAATGTAATCAATCTGATTTTGGTATTGACCATCTGGTGATGTCCATGTGTAGAGTCTTCTCTTGGGTTGTTGGAAGAGGGTGTTTGCTATGATCAGTGAGTTCTCTTGGTAAAACTCTGTTAGACTTTGCTTTGCTTCATTTTACACTTCAAAGCCAAATTTGCCTGTTACTCCAGGTATTTCTTGACTTCCTACTTTTGCATTCCAGTCTCCTATAATGAAAATGACATCTTTTTTGGGTGTTAGTTCTAGAAGGTCTTGTAGTTATTCATACATCTGGTCCCATCACTTCATGGCAAATAGATGGGGAAACAATGGTAACAGTGAGAGACTTTATGTTGGGGAGCTCCAAAATCACTGCAGATGGTGACTGCAGCCATGAAATTTAAAGACGCTTGCTCCTTGGAAGAAAAGTTATGGTCAACATAGACAGAATATTAAAAAGCAGAGACATTATTTTGCTAACAAAGGTCCATCTTGCCAAAGCTATGGTTTTTACCATAGTCATGCATGAATGTGAGTGTTGGACTATAAAGAAAGCTGAGCACTGAAGAATTGGTGCTTTTGAACTGTGATATTGGAGAAGACTCTTGAGAGTCCCTTGGACTGCAAGGAGATCCAACCAGTCAATCCTAAATGAAGTCAGTGCTGAATATTCATTGGAAGGACTGATGCTGAAGCTGAAACTCCAACATTTTGGCCACCTGATGTGAAGAACTGACTCACTGGAAAAGACCTTCATGCTGGGAAAGATTGAAGGTAGGAGGAGAAAGGGATGACAGAGGGTGGGATGGTTGGATGGCATCACCGACTCACTGAACATGAGTTTGGGCAAGCTTCCATAGTTGACTATGGACAGTGAAGCCTGGTGTGCTGCACTCCATAGGGTCGCAAAGAGACATGACTGAATGACTGAACTCAACTGCAATTTATTTTGAGGATTAAGTAAGATAGTGCAGGCAAAGTACACAACACAGAAACTAGAACATCATTACATGTTCAGTGAATACTTAGTATTGTCATCATCATCATTATTCACTTCTATTTACTAAACTATAGAATTAGAAGCCATAGTCCATGATTCCTGGTCCAGTGCTGCAGAAGTCTCCCATCAATTTGATGACTATAATGACTTCAGGTCACAGAAAGTTAGAGCAAGGGGTACTGGCAACCACAGCCCACCTTTCTATTATTATAGACAAGACAACTGGTGTTCAGAGAGGGAACTGAGCTACTCAAGGTCATAGGAAGTAAGGAAAGGGCTCAGACTTCAACTCAAGTTCCTGGGCTCTTAGTCCAATTCTGGCACCATCCTGCTGAGCCAGAGACACAAAGATCTTGGAACTGCAAAGAGTGTGAAGGACCATCTAGGCCTCATCCCATTACTCATGACGGGAAGTGGGAGGCATGTCCCACTAGTTATGATGGGAGTCTGGAGGCAGTCATGACACAGCGGACAAGGAAACAACGTTGCTACTCCAGGGTCTTCCTGATTCACCTCAAGCCTCCTAAGAAACTTTGCTCTGAGCACCAATGTCAAAATGAAAATCTAAACATTCCAAACCAAAAGGAGAAACTGCCTTCAGAGAAACAAAAGAGACAAAGACAACTCACTTATCAACAGATACCAGCAATGCCAGAAAACAAAAGGAATGGCCTCTTAAAGCTCTGAACAAAGCAACTGCTAGTATACAATTCTACTCAGAAAAACCATCCTTAAGAAATGAAGGCAAAACAAAGACATTTCCAGAAAAACACAAAAGGAGAGAATTTGTGGTCCACAGATTCACACTGCAAGAAATGAAACTTTTTGGAATGAAGAAAGTTTACTCCAGATGATTGTACAACAGTTCAAGAAGTAATGACCAGCACTGAAGAGGGTAAATATATGGGTTCACTTTAAGAAATATATGGATGGTTTAAAGCAACATTAATAGCAATGCCTTGTGAAAAGTACAACAGATGTTGAGAGAAATATATGATAAAAAAAGAAAAAAACAGAAATGAGATAAGTGGAGTTAAACTACAGTGAAGATGAAGCAATGTCCTGAGTGTGATAAAATATTAATTGTAGGTAGATTATAATAAGTTCAGAATGCATTTCATAATTTCTGGGTAATCACAAAAAGATGATATTGAAAGAAGAAAATGGAGGAGATAAAATGGGCTAATGCAAATACATAATAAATACCTCATATATATTAAACAGGGAGTAATAGAGCAAAGAACAGAAAGGACATACAAAAAATACCAACATGGTAAATTTGACCACCTTAACCTCAATTTTATAAGTAGCTGCCTTGAATTAAAATAAATACTTCAATTAAAAGATTTCCTATGAAGTAAGAAAAAAACAAGACCAACATGCATGTTAATTACAAGAAATACATTTCAAATATAAGGAACAGGTTGAAAGTAAAAGGATGAAAAATATGTATCTATGATATTTAAACGCTAAGCAAAAGAAAGAAGGTGTGGCTATATTAACATCGGAGAAAGGTAATATTAAAGGAAGAGTTATAATAAGAGAAAAAGAGAAACACATAAAACAATAATTAAAGAGTCAATTCTATTGGAACAGATAGCTCTCCTCAAGTTTAAAGTACTTAAGGCAATGGCACCCCACTCCAGTACTCTTGCCTGGAAAATCCCATGGGCAGAGGAGCCTGATGGGCTGCAGTCCATAGGGTCGCGAAGAGTCGGACACGACTGAGGAACTTCACTTTCACTTTTCACTTTCATGCACTGGAGAAGGAAATGGCAACCCACTCCAGTGTTCTTGCCTGGAGAATCCCAGGGACGGCAGAGCCTGGTGGGCTGCCGTCTATGGGGTCGCACAGAGTCGGTCACGACTGAAGGGACTTAGCAACAGCAGCAGTAGTAATAAACCTCTACTATATGCAAACTAAGTAGAGCCAATAGGAAAAATAGACAAAGCTATAAGGGTTGGAAATTTTAATACATGTATCCAAGTTTATCATAAAACAATCAAAAAAATATGATTCTATGGAAGATTGGAATAATATGACCAAATCTGACCAATCTGACTAAATGGGATGTATTCAACAATGCAGAATCCATATTTGTTGCAAGACATATAACATTTATCAAAACAGACTGCAGTGCAGGCTACAAATCAAGTCTTCAGGGCTTTCCTGGTGGCTCAGTGGTAAAGAATTTGCCTGCCAATCAATGCAGGAGACACGCGTTTGATCCCTGATCCGGGAGGATCCCACATGCCAAGGAGCAACTAAGCCCATGTGCCACAATTACTGAGCCTGCGCTCTAGAGCCTGGGAGCCGCAACTACTGAGCCCGGGAGGCAACTACTGAAGCGCGTGCTCCCGAGAGCCCGTGCTCCACAACTAGAGAAGCCACCACAATGAGAAGCCTGTGCACCACATCTAGAAAGTGGCCCCTGCTATCTGCAGCTAGAGAAAAGCCCAAGCACCAATGAAGCCCCAGCACAGCCAAAAATAAATAAAGTTATTTAAAAGGAAGAAATAGAAACAATTATTTAAAAAGAACTCCAAAGAAGAAAATAATTCAATGTGTACTCTGATGAATGTGAAATTAAATTAAAATTCAATAACAGAAAGATAACTAGAAAATTTCCAAGTGATTGAAACTTAGTTAACATAGCTCTAAATAACCCACATGCAAAATAGAAATCTAAATGGAATTTAGAAGATATTTTTATCTGAATACTGAATATCTCAAATATTAATATCTAAATTTGTGAAATGAAGCTAAAGTAGGACCTGGGAGGAAAGTATCTATTTATGTGCATATATTAGGGGGAAAAAAGTTGAAAATCAATTATGTAAGCTTCTAACTCAATAAACTTGAAAAAATTACCAAATTAAGCACCCCAAATGTTAACAAAAACAAAAATAGAAGCAGAAAAAATTATAAGAATATAGACATAAAATAGAGAATTAATACAGCTGAAAGTTGATTCTTGGAAAGATCAATAAAATAAAACAATAGTGAGATGAAGAAATAAAACAAAGAGCAAACACAAATTATGAGTATCAGGAATAAAAAGTTACATTATTATAGAATTTGTTGACATTTAAAGGATAAGAGAATATTATGAAAAAATTTGATTCCAATAAATTTACCAAATACATGCAATGAACAAATTTATTGAAAAACACAATTACCAAAACTTTTACTGGGAGAAATTGAAAGTGAGGACAATCCTGTAATTACAAGGCTTCACTATCAGATAACAGAGGATCAAATAATACAAATCTTTTTGAAACTCTTCCAGAAAACAGAAAAACAATGAACACTTGCTAGCTTCTATCATAGTTCAGTATAATCTTGTTCTAAAACCTGACAAGAACATTGTAAGAAACAAAAGCTTGAGATTAATATCCTTCCTGAATAGAGAAGAAATAAGTCAAATCAAAATATTAGCAAATCTAATTCAGTGGCTATTTTTATTTGTTTCACTAATGCACTGAAGAATAAACATTATAGGAGACATTTAAAAAATTGCAGGTCAACCTGTCTTGTGAACATAGTAGTAAAAACTGCAAAGAGCACTCCTATGTATGTGTACAGGAGAAATGAGTGCATATGTACAGAGGCAAGTACAGAATTTTATACCTATTTATTCATCACAGTCAAATCCTAGAAATGGTCAAAATGTCCAACAACAGAAAAAGTGATAAAATTTTCTATATCAGGTATGAAATACTGCACAGCAACAGATAATAACAAGGCGCTCAAACATAGAGCAACATGAATCAGTCTCACAGGTATTAGCACGAGTGGAGCCAGCAGTTTCCATCTTCTGACTGGACTCTGATGATTGCAAGCACATACTGTATGATCTTGTTAGACATGCCTGCACAGACCCAGTTTATCTATGGTGGTAGAAATCAGAACAGAAGTTACCTCTGGGGTGGTGATATTGACCAGGAGAGGACAGGAAGAAATCTTTTGAAGTGTTGGTGGTATTCTATATTTTGACTAGTATGGCAGCTACACAGTTGTATACACATTGCAAACACTTATTGGGTGTTCACTGTATGTAAAAAAGAGAAATATTGAATTGCCCTTTCAAATCATTTTACTGTTACATTATCTTTTCTTGGTCAAATTGTAAGCACATTTTTAGTTTACAGATACCATGTCTTGATCTTTCAGCAATATTAAATTTTATCAGATCTATTATTTATTGATTCTGTCCATTGCTTTCATTTATGGTATCTTTTATCATACAGAGTTTAAGTTTTTTTTTTATATAGACAAATATCCTGCTTTTAAAGCTTCTGGGTCTCTAACTATGGTTAGCCAGTTCTCAAGGTCCCAGATTGTACATGTTATTCCCTGGATATGTTGTAAGATATTTATTCATTTTCCTTAAATATATATTTCAATCTATATAGAATTTTTTGTACATCATGTGTTCTATGGGTTGAGTTCTGTCCACTCAAAATTTATACATTGAAGCCCTAACCCCTAATGGCTATATTTGAATATATGGCCTAAAATGAGGTTAGATGAGGTCATTAGGGTGGAACTCTTGACACTATAGAATTAATACCTTTGTAAGGAGAGACATGAGAGATGGATCACACTCTCATCATGTGAGGACACAGTGAGAAAATGACTGTCTTCAAGTCAGAAAGAGAATCCCCACCAGAAACCGAACACTACCAAGAACTTGATATTGGACTTTGCAGCCTCCAGAACTGTGAGAAAATATGTTTCTGTTGTTTAAGCCACCAGTCCATGATATTTTGTGATGGCAGCCAGGGGGGACTAAGACCATCTGTTATGGTAATCTACGTTTTATTTTCTTCAAGGTATATAAGCAGACCCCAAAGATTTTAAATCACCTTTCTTTATCACAAATATTTTGGGATCAATGCCTGGATTCCCCATTCTATTACATTAATAAGTTTGCCATCTCTATACACGTTTCAATACCTTGTGAAAGAATAAATGCACAGGAATAGTCACAAAAAAAGAACACTAAGTATCAGGCTATTCTATAAAGCTCCTAAAATCAAATTAATATAGTGTTGCCAAGGGAGATACACTTAGAAGTGCTTTCACATATTGTTGGTGGAAATGTGAAGGCCACAGCATCTGTAGATAGCACATTTTCCAACATCTATTAAAATTAATAATACATATTCCCTTCAATGAACCATTTCAATTGAGTATATACCCACAGAAATGAAAGAATAAGTACATAAAGGCATGAATTCTGGGGTGTTTACTTCAGTATTTTTCTAAGTAGAATGCACTGGAAATCAAGTGAATGCCCATTAATAGATAAAAGACTGAGTAAACTGTGGACCATTCACGTGGAATAGTATGTAGTCCATTTATAGAAAATTAATTAAAACTATCCGAGGACTTGGAAACATTTCTAAAAGGAGCTGTTGGGTGAGAAAAGGAAGATGCCTGAAAGATCATACACTATGGCTAAGTCTGTGTAAGCTGAACAATCTATCAAACATTTGGTATGTGTGTGTATTATCTGTGCTCGGTCACTCAGCCACGTCTTTGCTGTCCTGTGGACTGCAGCCTGCCAGGCTCCTCTATCCATGGGATTTTCCCAGCATGCATCCTGGAATGCGTGGCCAACATATCTATATAGAATCTTATGGGCTTTCCAGGTGGCTCAGTGGTAAAGAATCTGCCTGCCAATGCAGGAGATGCAGGTTCCTTCCTGGGTCAGGAAGATCTCCTGGAGAAGAAAATGGCAACCCACCCCAGTGTTCTTGCCTGGGAAATCCCATGGACAAAGGGGCCTGGTGAGTTACAGTCCTTGGGGTCCCAACAGAGTCAGACTTGATTGAGAGACTAAACAACAACAACTCAGAACTATATGGATACCAAGAGAAATATGGGAGAATTCATCATAGTTTATTAATATAAGTACACAGGAAGAGCAAGAAGATAAAAAGATTAAGGATGTGGGGGAAAAAGTCGCACTAAGGGAAAGCAGGTTTATGACTACATTTATGTATTACTGCAAAGCTGTGTGTGTGTGTGTATAGGGGACAATGTACAAAATCTTTTAAAGAATTTTTACATAAAAGGAAAAACATTGATAATTTAAAAACTGAGGTTAAGCTCAAGAAATTATAGTAAAAAAACTGAGAAATAGAGAATGAAACAATATAGAAAATATCAGAAATTAAATAAATAGAAAAAAAAACAACTATAAAGGTGAGTAATAAAAAACTTGCTATTTTAAAAGACTGATAAATACAACAAATGCCTGGCAAAATAAATCAAGGGAAAAGGAAGAGGGCGTGCTACTGTATACAGCAGCACACAGAAACTAGAAGAAATCTGATAAATGATATAAGAGACTGTCCTGCGAATCTAGGCTTGGAAGAGGAGTTAAACGTCACTCCAACAATTTAAACAGCGATGGAATTCTCATTCACCTTAAGAGTATCTATAATCATTTGCGCAGCTACCTAGCTATTTCAGCACTACAATGGGCTTACAATGGGAAGATCTGGATCAAATTAAACATCTACAACAACAGGACAATGAGAAACCAAATCAATTTTCTAAATATTCTTTGAAGCTTAATTCAGTGGCAAGCCTTGTGTTAAAAGCTGTAGTTGCTTTCTGATTTAATCTTCACAGCAATCTTGTAAGATAAGAACTACTATTATTTTGCCCATTTTTTTTTTCAGGTGAGGAAGGCTCAACACGAGGAATTAAATTGTTTGTCCAGAATCAACTCGCTTGTAAATGATCGAGCTAGAATCATCCCACGTACTCAGAACCTCAGTTTCTCATTTGTAGAAGGTGGCTAATGACCTCTATCTCAGAGGGAGGATCTCAGAACAAAGAGATCAGGAGACTGAACGCTGGACATCTGCAAAAGATGGATGAATGATTACCGGGTTTCCAGAGACAAACAGGTCTGGGTTCAAGTCAATCTCTGTTAACTGAAAAGTGGTCTTGAGAATGCTGACTCTCTAAACCTCCACTGAGAGCTGCTAGATTTAGCAGGTAAAATGCAGAAGTGGAATTAAATTTGATTTCAGATACACAGTGAATGATTTGAGCATAAGTATGTCCTAGGCAATATCAGAGACATAATTGTACTAAGAAAATGTTCATTTGAAATTCAAATTTACCTGGGCAGCCTATATTTTATCTAGCAACTCCACCTCAATTTTCTTGTTCGAAAAGATGAATAAGGTGAAAGTGACTGCCAAGCACATTAGTGTCACTGAGTACGTTAGTTGTGGCCAAGTATCCATCTCTTCTTTTCCCTAATAGAACCCTGATTTGTAGCTTAGCATGTAGGTATCCACCTAAATAACTGCATTTTCTAACCTTCCTCGTAGGAAGTTGTGGTCGTGTGACTTCATTCTGTCCAATGAAGAGGTAGAGGGGTATAGAATGGATTTCCAGGAACTTGCCTTAAAAGTAAAAAGATATGCCCATCCTTAATCTCATTTTCCTCCATCTTACTTTTCAAAACGTGGATGTGATGGCTGAAATTCAAACGGCCATCTAGACCATGAGGTTAGCCATAAAGCTCATGTCTGTCCTAAGGTTTGCAGTGCCAAGAGTTAGAAAAATTGGCAAGTAATGACCATTATCAATGGCCTGTAACTTGCCTACCTATTAGAATTACCTGAGCAGCATTTAAAACTCTTAATATCTCAAATGTTTAAATTAGAACTTCTGTGGGCATCTGTATTTCTTAAATACCCCTTGCTGCTGCTGCTGCTAAGTCTCTTCAGTCGTGCTCGACTCTGTGCGACCCCACAGATGGCAGCCCACCAGGCTCCCCTGTCCCTGGGATTCTCCAGGCAAGAACACTGGAGTGGGTTGCCATTTCCTTCTCCAATGCATGAAAGTGAAAAGTGAAAGTGAAGTCGCTCAGTCGTATCCAACTCTTAGCGACGCCCATGGGATTCCCCAGGTAAGAGTACTGGAGTGGGTTGCCATTGCCTTCTCTGAAATTCCCCTTAGGTTACATTATTTGGCCAAAGTTGAGAAGTCCTCTTCTTTTTATTTTATTTATTTTTTATTCAAGTATAGTTGATTTACAATGTTGTTAGTTTCAGGTGTTCAGCAAAGTGATTCATATATACATATATATGTATATATATGTTCTTTTTCAGGTTCTTTTCTCTTATATGTTATTACAAAATAGTGAGTATAGTTCCCTGTGCTGTACAGTAGGTCCTTCTTGTTTATCTGTTTTATACATTGTTGTTGTTTAGTTGTTATGTCAATGTCTGACTTTTTTGTGAACCCATGCACTATAGCCTTGCATGGGATTCCCCAGGCAAGAATACTGGTGTGGGTTGCCATTTCCTTCTCCAGGGGATCATCCTGACCCAGGGACTGAACCTGTGTCTACTGCTTGGCAGACAGAGTCTTTACCCCACAGATCCATCTGTTTTATATATATATATACTTATACACACACACACACACACACATACTGTGTATATTCAAAAGCAGAGGCATTACTTTGCTGACTAAGGTCCGTCTAGTCAAGGCTATGGTTTTTCCTGTGGTCATATATGGATGTGAGAGTTGGACTGTGAAGAAGGCTGAGCGCCGAACAATTGGTGTTTTTGAACTGTGGTGTTGGAGAAGACTCTTGAGAGTCCCTTGGACTGCAAGGAGATCCAACCAGTCCATTCTGAAGGAGATCAACCCTAGGATTTCTTTGGAAGGAATGATGCTAAAGCTGAAACTCCAATACTTTGTCCACCTCATGGGAAGAGTTGACTCATTGGAAAAGACTCTGATGCTGGGAAGGATTGGGGGCAGGAGGAGAAGGTGATGCCAGAGGATGAGATGGCTGGATGGCATCACGGACTCAATGGACGTGAGTCTGAGTGAACTCTGGGAGTTGGTGATGGACAGGGAGGCCTGGTGTGCTGTAATTCATGGGGTCGCAAAGAGTGGGACACGACTGAGCAAATTAACTGAACTCAACTGTGTGTATGTTGATCCCAAACTCCTAATCTATCCCTCCTTCCTCTTTCTACTTTGGTAGCCATAAGTTTGATTTCTATGTTCGTGGGTCTATTTCTGCTTTGTATGTGAGTTCATTTGTATCATTTTTAAAAGCTTCCACATACAAGTGATATCATATGATATTTCTCTCTGACTTATTTCACTTTATATGATGATCCTAGGTCCATCCATGTTGCTGCACATGGCATTCTTTCATTCTCCCTGGCTGAATAATATTCCTTTGTGTGTGTGTGTGTGTGTGTGTGTGTGTGTGTGTGTGTGTGTGTGTGTGTATGTATACACCACATCTTATTTATCCATTCATCTGTCAATGGACATTTAGGTTGCTTCCATGTCTTGGCTATTGTAAATTGTGCTGCAGTGAACACTGGGGTGATCCCATATACCTTTTCAAATTACAGTTTTCTCTGGACAGAAGTCCAGGAGTGGGATTGCTATATCATATGGTAACTCTGTTTCATTTTTTAAGGAACCTCCATACTGCTCTCCATAGTGTCTGTACCGATTTACATTCCCACAACAGTATAGGAGGGTTCCTTTTTCTCTATGCCCTCTCTAGCTTTTATTATTTGTAGAATTTTTTGATTATGGCCATTCTGACTCTTGTGAGGTGATACCTCATTGCAGTTTTGACTTGCATTTCTCTAATAATTCACAATTTCTCTAATAATTAAGTTCTCTTTTGTGTTTCCCAAACAATATCCAATGAAAAACAAGAGTTACTGCGCCCTTCCATACCCACCCGATGGAGACTATAATTCAGTAAGTTTACATGGGGGCCCAGGAATCTGTTTTGCTTCTGTTTTCACTCAGCACTCCAAGAGATGCTTATCTTTAGTCAGGTCTGGGAAACACTAGGTCAGTGTGTCTGAGTCTGCACATCTAAAAGTATAATGAGCATTAGAATCACCTGGAAAGCTTGCTTTTTTAAAACAACTTTATTGAGATATATTTTACATATCATAAAATTCACCTATTTCACATGCACAATTCAGTGATTTTTAGTAACTTTACTGAATGGCACCATAAATCAGTTTTAGAACATTTTCATTCTCCCAGTAAGATCTCTCAAGCCCGCCAACAATTAATTCCCACCCCCAAGCCCAGACAACCACTAATCTACTTTCTGTCTTTATAAATTTTGCCTTTTCTGGACATTGCCTATAAATGGAATCATAAAATGTGTGGTCTTCAGTGTCCGGCTTCTTCCATCAAGCATCATGTTTTTGAAGTTTATCCATGATATAGCATTTATCAGAGTGCAGTCATTTCTTTTTGCTGAGTGGTGTTTGGAGACTTTGTTAAAACTCAGAACTACCAGTGGGATCCACCCCTCAGAGATTCTCATTCACTATAATTTGCATTTCTAACATGCTCTCAGGTGGTACACCACACTGGAGCAGTGGTCCAGAAAATGCCAAACCACAACTGCCTATACTAACATACCTGTCTACTAAATACCACACCCACTCTCCATTAAGTACCAGGATGTCATTATGAAGGTGCTCCCTGCATAAGGGCTCATCCTGAGGAGGCTTGTCGCTGGAAGTTACCTTTTATTTTTGCTTTGTCATTTACTGACAAAGATGTCACTGCATGCATGTCCCTGCAAAAATCTCAGAAGTCATTTTGAAAAATAGGGAAATCAGGTCATTGACATGTGGGAGCATTGCATTTGTCCAATAACTGGGAAGAAAATGTCAAACTTCACTAATAATTTAAAGGATAAAAATTAAAATCGTCTTATCAAATTGTCAATGATGTATTTAAATATCAAATGCTCAGCGTTGAGGGGGTCATCATGAACTAAGTGTCCCCAGCTGATGAAAGATTAATTGGTAAAACCATTTTTGAGGATAATGTAGCAATACTGTCTATATCAAGATCCTTAAAAAGGTTTGTGCTCCTTTCTCTTCTTAATTCTATTTTTAACTTAATCCTAACAAAATAAAGATGTATACACATAAATAATGTTATTGGAAGTAGTACTGTTTTTCATGTTGAAAGCTAGCAGCAACTTAAGTCCTCAGCATGATGAGGAGAGGGGTTACACATATTTTAAGGCATTATATGGTAGAGGCCAAGAGCAGGAATTTTTGTTCTAATTTAGAAGAGTTAAAATCCTAACTGTGCCAATTGCTGGCTCCATAACTGTGGGCAAATCATTTAATACCTCTCTGCCTTAGTTTTCCCATCTGTAAAATAGATACAGTAATATTACCTACAGGCTTCCCCAGTGGCTCAGAGTAAAGATTCCACCTGCAATGCAGGAGATGTAGGTTAGATCCTTGGTCGGGAAGATCACCGGAGAAGGAAATGGCAAACCACTCCAGTATTCTCGCCTAGGAAATCCCATGGATAGAGGAGCCTGGTGGGCTACAGTCCGTGAGGCCACAAAAGAGCTGAAAATGACTTAGTGACTAGACAACAACAACATCAATATTACCTACCTCCAAATGTTATGATGGTTAATTTTATGTGTCAACTTGACTAGGCCACAGGGTACACAGCATTTGGTCAAACATTATTCTAGGTGTTTGTATGAGGGTGTTTTGAGGAGGAATTTAGACTGACTTAAGTAAATTGTCCTCCCTTAATGTGGGCCTCATCCAATCAATTGAAGGCATGAATAAACAAAAAAGGCTGACACTTCTCCAGATAAAACTTCTCGAGATAAAACCTCCTACCTGACTGCCTGTGATCTGAGGCAATGGATTTTCCCTGCCTTGAGAGTCAACTGAAATATCAGTTCTCATGGTTCTCCAGCTTGCTGACTACAAACCTTGGGACCTGTCAATCTCCATCCTCGTGGGGGCTGACTTCTTCTCATAGGTCTATTGTCATAGATGAGAGATAGAAAAAGAAAATATATGTAATGTACATATATCCTCTCGGTTGTATTTCTCTGAAGAACTCTGGCTAACATAAAATGGCACTATGGCGATTTCTCAAAACCTTAAAAATAGGATTACTGTATGACCCAGGAATCCCACTTCCAGGTTTATTCCAAAAGAATTGAAGGCAGAGACTCAAAAAGATATTTGTGCTTCCATGCTCATGGCAATGTTACTCACAATAGCCAAAAGGTTGAAGCAACTCAAGTGCCCATTTGGCCTATGAGTCGATAAAATGTGGTCTATATACATGCAAAATAATCCCATTCAGGCTCAAATAGGAAGGAAGATTTTGACATATGCTACAGTGGATTAACCTTGAAGACATTGTGCTAAGTGAAATAAACCAATCAAAAAAGGACAAATGCTGTATGATTCCACTTGAATGAGGCACCTAGAATAGTTGAATTCATAAAAAACAGAAAGCAAGATGTTGGTAACCAAGGGCAGCAAGGAAAGGAAATGGAGAGTTAGTATTTAACAGGTCCAGCTTCAGTTTGGGAAGATGAAAAAGTCTAGAGATGGATGGTGGGGATGGCTCCAAAGTCCTGTGAATATACTTTATGCTACAGGATGATACACTTAAAAATGGTTAAAGTGATAAATGTTATGTGTACTTTACCACAATAAAAAATGAATCAAAGTTACTTACCTCCGTAGAGTCTCTGTGAGAAATAAAAGCATTAATATATATAAAATGACACACACTGAGCATGATATAAATATATTTGTTTCACAAACACAGATCTCACATATTTTCCAAGTACATTAACACATAAAAATACTCAAGAGAGAAGGTAAAATTAAAATGCAGAATACAAAACTATGCATTACCAGTATAATTCCAGCTTTACTTGAAATATTTTGTAAGATCTACACATATCTCTGCTTGGCCATCTGATGCGAAGAGTTGACCCATTGGAAAAGACCCTGATGCTGGGGAAGATTGAAGGCAAAAAGAGAAGGGGATGGAAGAGGATGAGCTGGTTAGATAGCATCACCAACTCAATGGACACAAATTTGAGCAAACTCCAGGAGATAGTGGACAGAGAAGCCTGCCATGCTGAAGTCCATGGGGTCGCAAAGAGTCAGTCATGACTTAGCAACTGAACAGCAACAACAAATATCTATGCATGGAAATGTGATCAAGGGTCTTGACATGTTTCTGATTTTCCCAGTTTTGACAAAGGATATGTATTATTTTATAAGCTTCCCCCCTAAATGATGATTGTATGTGTTTAAGGGGAGCTCTCCAAGCCAGGTGTCAGCAATATGTGAACTGTGAACTTCCACATGTTCAAGCTGGTTTTAGAAAAGGCAGAGGAACCAGAGATCAAATTGCCAACATCTGCTGGATCATCAAAAAAGCAAGAGAGTTCCAGAAAAAAAACATCTACTTCTGCTTTATTGACTATGCCAAAGCCTTTGACTGTATGGATCACAATAAACTGTGGAAAATTCTGAAAGAGATAGGGATACCAAACCACCTGACCTGCCTCTTGAGAAACCTGTATGCAGGTCAGAAAGCAACAGTTAGAACTGGACATGGAACAACAGACTGGTTCCAAACAGGAAAAGGAGTACGTTAAGTCTGTATATTGTCACCCTGCTTATTTAACTTCTATGCAGAGGACATCATGAGAAACGCTGGGCTGGAAGAAGCATGAGCTGGAATCAAGATTGCTGGGAGAAATATCAATAACCTCAGATATGCAGATGACACCACCCTTATGGCAGAAAGTGAAGAGGAACTAAAACGCCTCTTAATGAAAGTGAAAGAGGAAAGTGAAAAAGTTGGCTTAAAGCTCAACATTCAGAAAATTAAGATCATGGCATCTGGTCCCATCACTTCATGGGAAATAGATGGGGAAACAGTGGAAACAGTGTCAGACTTTATTTTTTTGGGCTCCAAAATCACTGCAGATGGTGATTGTAGCCATGAAATTAAAAGATGCTTACTCCTTGCAAGGAAAGTTATGACCAACCTAGATAGCATATTGAAAAGCAGAGACATTACTTTGCCAACAAATGTCCATCTGGTCAAGGCTATGGTTTTTCCAGTAGTCATGTATGGATGTGAGTATTGGACTATGAAGAAGGCTGAGCGCCAAAGAATTGATGCTTTTGAACTGTGGTGTTGGAGAAGACTCTTGAGAGTCCCTTGGACTACAAGGAGATCCAACCAGTCCATTCTGAAGGAGATCAGCCCTGGGATTTCTTTGGAAGTAATGATGCTAAAGCTGAAACTCCAGTACTTTGGCCACCTCATGCGAAGAGTTGACTCACTGGAAAAGACTCTGATGCTGGGAGGGATTGGGGGCAGGAGGAGAAGGGGACGCCAGAGGATGAGATGGCTGGATGGCATCACTGACTCAATGGATGTGAGTCTGAGTGAACTCCAGGAGTTGGTGATGGACAGGGAGGCCTGGCATGCTGCGATTCATGGGGTTACAAAGAGTCAGACTGAGTGACTGAATTGAACTGAACTGAACTGAACTGAAGGGGAGCTTATCTGTATCCTCTGTTCTAACACTTCCTCATTTACAGGGGAAGACTGTGTACTGTTTATATCCCCCAGACACCTCATCTATATGTCCAAGACAAAGCAAGGGTCTCAGTAGTAGGGACATTTCTTGGCCCATTTGTTTCACATCCTGTCTTCAGAAGAATTTTGAGAATCCACAGAGACATGGAGACTACAAGTAAGAAACAGGAGTCAGACAAGAAAGTTGGCTCCTGTCAGATATGGGCAAAGTTGGCATTTCTGTGTGTGTTCCACTCTTTTGTCAGTTAAAGAGACATCAGGGAACTCGCCCCATGTCTCTTGTAAGCAGGGCTTATTTGGACATCTCTGAGACTGTACTCATCTCTGGGCTCTCTCTTGTCAACCACATCTTCTCTTGCCTTCCGTGTAGTTGGAGGGTTTCAGAAGCAAAACTTCAGAGAATGTCACCTTATGTCCTTCTAAATTTGGCCTCAAGTCTCATCACCTTACTCCAGGAGTCCTGAATCTGAAACATACCAGCTGCAGCTTTTCACCATCCTCTGCTGGGCACATGAACAATATGCTTGTGCTCTTCTCTCTGCCTAGATGTATTCTTCCTAGTCTTCTGCCTTTCTCAAAATACTTCCCATTTTTCAAGGCCCACATGTCACCTCTGGGCAGCCATTCCCAACTCTCCAGGCAGAGTGGAGCTCCCCATCCTCTGAGTTGCCAGGGCAGTTGGCAACCACCCAGGTGATTCTTGATGTATGTCTAGGGAGACACATCAAGAAAGAATCTGAGAATGTGAGCTTCCTGAGGGCAGGGATGGTAGTCACTCAGCTTTGTAGACAGAACTCACTGAATATACATCAGATATTAAAGTATTCTGTTCAGCTTCCTCTCAGCTGTGACATATGCAGGTGGCGCTAGTGGTAAAGAGCCTCCTGCCAACACAGGACACATAAGAGATGCAGCTTTGATCCCTGGGTCAGGAAGATCTGGAGAGCATGGCAACCCACTCCAGTATTCTTGCCTGGAGAATCCCAAGGACAGAGGAGCCTGGTGGGTTACAGTCCATAGGGTCCCAAAGAGTTGGACATGACTGAAGGAACTTAGCATGCATGCACGCACTTGACATACCAATAAAAGTATCCACAATGGGAAGACCATTCTTGTCTTCTTTGCTTGGTTGGCAGAAGGTGAAGATCCAATAAGTTATTGAAAATCTCTTATTCAGAAAGTTTCAAAATGATCCCAAAGGATCATGTTAACAACCATGAACTTGCCTGACTCCAACAAAGCAAGCCTGAGCCAAACTATTGCTCTGGTCACAGCATTGCTTAATACTGCTAGAAGTGGAAGCTTTTCAACTGCATTCACCTGAATAATTGAATGGTTCAGTGCTTGGGAGAGGAACAATTAGGTATTCAACTGTTGGGAGAGGAACAATTGAGTACGCACCATTGTTTGGGAGAGGACTAATTGAATGTTCCATTGCTTGAGAGAGGAACAATTGAGCATGGAATTATTTGGAAGAGAAATAATTAGGCATTCCATTGTTTAGGAGAGGAACAATTTAATATCCCATTCCTTGGGAGAACATTTAAGGACACACATTCACCAAATTAGGCTGCTGTTCTACCTAAAAAAGTTAGTTTCCAAGTCATTTATTTGTTTGGAACGGAGAACATTTTTATCCAGAGAAACAATGTTTACAATGATTTATAGATTTGTTGATTTCCAGAGTAGCAGCTTCACCTCCTGCAACATCTATTAACTTTCCATTATATTTGAAGGAGAGTGCTGGCTTCGATTCCCCTTTCAACATATCACCACTTCTGATTGTGCATCAGTAAGAAAGTGTGTTCTCGGCAATACAGTCCATGGAATTCTCCAAGCCAGAATACTGGAGTGGGTAGCCTTTCCCTTCTCCAGGGGATCTTCTCAACCCAGGGATCAAACCCAGGTCTCCTGCATAGCAGGCAGATTCTTTACCAGCTGAGCCACAAGGGAAGCCCAAGAATACTGGAGTGGGTAGTCTATCCCTTCGCCAGAGGATCTTCCCAACCCAGGAACTGAACCAGGTTCTCCTGCATTGCAGGCAGATTCTTCACCAACTGAGCTATCAGGGAAGCCTGCTTAGTCACTCAGTCATGTCCAACTCTTTGGGACCCTATGGACTGTAGCCTTCCAGGCTCCTCTGTCCATGGGGTTTTCCAGGCAAGAATACTGGAGTGGGTTGCCATGTCTCCTCCCAGGAGACCTCCCCAACCCAGGAACTGAACCTGTGTATCCTGTGTCTCCTGCATTGGCAGGCAGATTCTTTACCACTGAGCCATCTGTAAGCCCTTTGGTAAGGAAATGCAGCCCTAAATTCAGCCCTGGACGGCAAGAGTTTGCATTCCCTGTTTTCTCTGCAAACATGTGAATTTTTTTTTTTTTTTGCTGTCCCTGTTGTTTTGGTCCTTCACAAGTAGAACGTGCTGGATAGCCCAGCCTGGTCACTCTCTCAATCACTCTATGTACATTGAAATCAATTCTGTGTACACGCAATTAAAAAAAGTAACTCTCTAGGCCATTCACTCCTCAGTGTGTCCTAAATGTCCAAAGGTCAGTGTTATACATCAGGTTACCATAGTTTCATTGCTTTATATTTCTTATCTTTTAAGAGCAAGTTACAGTGAGTTGTACCATCTGCTAAGCCACTGGTACAAGATTTATTTTTTTCTATTTTTTTAATAGAAATATAGTTGATTTAACATGTTGTACTAATTTCTGCTCTACAGCAAAGTGTGTACAGCTATAAACATATGCACATCCTTTTTTAATATTCTTTTCCATTATGGATTATCTCAGGAAATTGTATATAGTTCCCTGTGCTGTACAGTGGGACCTTGTTGTTTATACATTCTAAATGTAACAGTTTGCATCAACTAACCCCAAACTCCCAGTCCATTCCTCTCCCCACACTTCCCTCTTAGCCACCACAAGTCTGTTCTGTATGTCTGTGAGCTTACTTCTGTTTTGTAGATAGGTTTATTTGTGCCAGATTTAGATTCCACATGTAAGTGATGTCATACAGTATTTGCCTTTCTCTTTCTGATCTATTTCACTTAGTACGGGACGAGAAGTCAAAGCATCCACTCTTTTGGAGCTGGTTGCTTCTTCTAAGAGATAAATCTCTGACAGTGCCAGTTTCCTTCAGATAGGATTTTAAATACGTCCTTCCCTCTTCCCTTCTCTTCATTTTATACCTGTGATAACTGTTTGCCAAACTGGCTGCCATAGTTACCATCCCTGTGACCACACCCCTGGGTAACCTCTTCCCATGCTGACTCTGGGCTTGACCGTATATCTTGGTTGAGCAACAGAACAACAGAGACTGCAAAGCAGGCAGAGACTTGAAAAGTGTTTATGTGTTGGGGCTTTATCTGTTCTTAAAGCTCAGCTATCATGTGGGCAAGTCTGACCTAGCTTGTTTGATGATGGGAAACACATAGCCAGTTACCCCTGCTGCCTCAGCTTTCAATTGGTTTTCAGCTTCCAG
This sequence comes from Ovis canadensis, assembly GCF_042477335.2. Taxonomy (NCBI): domain Eukaryota; kingdom Metazoa; phylum Chordata; class Mammalia; order Artiodactyla; family Bovidae; genus Ovis; species Ovis canadensis. The sequence continues at coordinate 184,019,728 of NC_091247.1, read as the reverse complement.
GTGCATGAGTGAGGTTACAGATGACTCACTCAGTCACTGGTTGTTCTGCCAGGTGACAAGAGGCTCATGAGCGAACCCAGCAAACATCAGCCAAGTTTGGCTGGCCCAAACCAAAAGTAAGAGTCAGTCCATGGAATCAGAAGCTGAAAAAAAAGTGGTTATTGTAATATTCCAGTGAGTTCTAGAGTAGTTTTGTGTACAAAGGCTTCCCAGGTAGAGCAGTGGTAAAGACTCTGCATGCCAATGCAGGAGATGCAAGAGGTTTGGGTTCAATTCTGGGTCAGGAATATCCCCAGAAGTAGGAAATGGCAAACCATTCCAGTATTCTTGCCTGGGAAATCCCATGCATAGAGGAGCCTGGCAGGCTACAGTCCATGGGGTCACAAAGAGTCAGACCAAACTTAGCAACTGAGCTCACGTGCACACACACACACACAAATTATACAACAAAAGCTAACTGCTACAGGAATTGGCACCTAAAAGTTGGAAGCTGCTGTAACTAAAATCTAAGGTCTCTAGATCAAAGAGACCCACATTCAAAGAACCACAGCCACAGAGCCTCATCATATCTGGGGTTGAAGAAGTTTAGGAGATCCCAGACTTACATTCTACTGTTGTAACTGGATGATATTTCAGAGGATTCAGAGATGGAACAAGTATGTTTTGCAGGTGGGTGGAATGTAATTGATTTTTCAGAGGGCAGACTGTGGTAGATTGTATAGGGAGCTAAAGACTCTTCTTAGAAAGGCTTGTACATTATGTTTTCACTTTCTTGCTTCTCTTGAAATGTGTGCTTAGTTACTCAGTCACGACCAAGTTTTTGCAACCCAACGGACTGGAGTCTGCCAGGCTTCTCTGTCCATGGGATTTCTCAGGCAAGAATACTAGAGTGGTTAGCCATTTCCTTCTCCAGGGGATCTTCTTAACCCAGGGATCAAAGTTGGGTCTCCTGCATTGCTGGTGGATTCTTTACCATCTGAGCCACCAATAAGCCTCGGCAATCCTGACACATGAAAAAGCCTTAGCTAGCCTGTTGGATGATGAGAGACCTGTGGCAGACATGCTCCTTGCCAGTAACCCACCAGAAGTTTGAGTGATGCCATCTATGACCAGCCAGCCTCCTGAGGCCAAACGATCCAAAGTGAATGCAAAGCTATGAGCAAGCTCTGATGAGATTCACAGAGTCCCACCCGTTAGAAGAGTCATACATCAGAAATGTGAGCAAAAACTGACACACCTCCAAATACCTATGATCTACTATTAACTGGGGCTTCCCAGGTGGCACTAGAGGTAAAGAACCCACTTGCCAATGCAGGCAATGTAAAAGATGCCCTGAGTAGGGAAGATCCCCTGGAGGAGGGTGTGGCAACGCACTCCAGTATTCTTGCCTGGAGAATTCCATGCACAGAGGAGCCTAGAGGGCTACAGTCCAAGGGTGCACCATGAATCAGACATGACTGAAGTGACTTAGCATGCACAATTAACCACTTTATCAAAATGATACCATAAAACCACTGGAATAAATTATCTATATTCTAATTTTTTGTTCAAGATTTTTTTTTGACTTGGAGCATTTTTTAAAGTCTTTATTGAAGTTGTTAAAATATTGCTTCTGTTTTTTTGTTTCGGTTATATGGCCATGAGGCATGTGGAACTTAGCTCCAGAACCAGGGACTAAACCCACAACCCCTGCACTGGAACTTGCAGTCTTAACCACTGGACACCTGGGAAGTCCCTACATATTCTAACTTGGAAACTTTAAAGATGCTCCAACTACACCATGTACTTACCACTCCCCTTCATCCATTCAAAACCCTTTATTTATTAAGGAAAAAAGTCTCACCTCTTCCCTATCTATACTGTAAACTCTACCCAGCCCCCCCACCAAAAAAAAAATGTGGCATAGTGACTAACTTCACAGACTTTGGAGTCACACTATGTGAGTTCAAGTCTCAGCTTCAAGACTACAAGTTCTGTGACTTTGAGTAAGCCATGTGACCTCACTGCATTCAACTTTCTTAGCCCTAAAATATGTATAGTAACAGTATTCACCTCTAGGGCTGTGGGAGAATTACATGAATCAATATGTGTTACCTGCTGACAATTATGCTTGCCATTCATTAATAGTGAGTTTATGTGTTTCCATTATTTGAGGTCCAAGATGAGTCTTAGACAATGCCAGATCCCCCTCACTTCCTCATGCTTTGATTGGTCGTACATATCTATAGATAGTTTGCTGTTTCATCACTAAGTCAGTCCAGCTCTTTTGGGATGCCATGGACTGGAACCCACCAGGCTCCTCTGTCCATGAGATTTTCCCAGACAAGAACACTGGAGTGGGCTGCTCTTCTCCAGTGGATCTTCCAGACCCGGGGATCGAACTCATATCTCCTTCACTGGCAGGTGGATTCTTTACCACTAAGCCACTAGGATATAAATAAAGTAATGGTTAATCAAAGATGTGGGAAATTCGAGGGATTAATTAGACTAGGAAGGAGTGAAATAGATGTAATATATTTAAGAAGTTGTCAGTATATGATATTTGCATAGCACTTTTCTTTTAAGAATCTGGGAGTATTCCTCAACCATTATCACAACCAGCTCTGCCACATGCCCTGCTATGTTCTAAGCCTAAAAATGGGTAGATGACTTTTTACACATCAAAGCTGTGTTTTATTATTAGAATCTCCCTTCCTGTGCAGAGAAAACAAGAAAACACCTGTTGTACCTCCTCCAAGTCTGGCCGAGGCTGACAAGTGCAGTCCCCAGGTGTTCACATCTCACCTTCTAGATAGGATCTTCTGTGTGCTCTATGAGCTCTGCTTTTCACAAGGCCTTTGTCAGGTCTCTGGACAATCAAGCGGCATGTCTTTGAAGGCAAAGTCACACTTTGTTGCACGAGACAAAATCTGGAAATGAGTCCTCCGTGAGTCGACACAGGTGAATCCCCCATAGATGGAGGAAGGGTGAATAGGTAATTCCATGAAAAGAGGAAGCTGCCTCAATGCAAGGAATCTTCATCTCCTCAGGCACGAGGCTTGTGATCCCCCAGTCCACTGTGGTCTCAGGAAGAATGTCCACTGGACAAGTCAGGCATAGCTGGTCGCTGTCAATCAACCTGCATTGATTTAATCTGTCCTTGCATTATGGATATTTGTAAAATATGATCCTTGACTCTACATCAGAATCTCCAGGGAGCCAACTCAAAATTCTGATGCTCAGCTCAACCCAGGCAAATCAAGTACATGTCTCTAGGGTGTGTGGGGCCTGGGAAACTCCTCTTAATGATCTCCCAGATGCCCATTGTGCACACTCATGTGTAGGTCAGGTACTGACTTGTGCTATAATGACGAGAAGAACAATGAAGAGATTGAAAAAGAGAGGAACAGAGCGCATCAAATATCCGTCTTTAACATAGTTCTCCTTTCGTCAAAGACAGAATGAATGCCTGTGCAGAATATTGTTTACATCAAGAGCTGACAGACATACCCAGAAACACACACACTTAACCAAAACAAAAGTTTCTGAAAATAAGACAAAAACTTCCTGACACAACTTCGATTTCTTCTATCTTTTCAGTATACTTTTTTAAGAAACCAGTCACATTCAAGTAAATTGGTTTTTTCCACCCACTAATGGTTTGTAAAAAGCATTGGTGTGGATGAATTGGTTGGTGGTAACAGTAGAAATTGAGACTCTCTTCAAGTGAGAGTTCCTTGGACTGCAAGGAGATCAAACCAGTCAATCGGAAAGGAAATCAACTCTGAACATTCTTTGGAAGAATTGATGATGAAGCTGAAGTTCCAATACTTTGGCCCCCTGATGGGAAGAGCTGACTCATTGGAAAATATCCTGATGCTGGGAAAGATTGAAGGCAAAAGGGGAAGAAGGTAGCTGAGGCTGAGGTGGTAGATAACACCACCATGAGTTTAAGCAAACTCCAGGAGATAGTGGAGGACAGAGAAGCCTGGTATGCTACAGTCCATGGAGTCTGCAAAGAGTTGCACACGACTTAGTGACTGAACAAAACAACAATGGAAATCAAGGCAGACAAGAATCAGAGATTGGGCTTTTTCTTTTTGCAGGGAGAGTTGATAACTAATATTTCTCAGAAAGAAAAAGAAATCCCTTTCCTCCCCTTGCCTCAGTCACTTTCATGACATGGATCTTATGGATTCCCTCTGATAATTAAAACTCTTGGGAAAGATGAATTGAGAATAAAAATGGTAGCTAGCCAGGAAGCAAACACACTGAGTTGGAGGAAGAGAATAGAATAAGATGACTTTCTGGGGACTATAAGGCTTATACCAAAGCTGTTTCTCAAGGAGGAACAGTTGTCCTTAGGTCAACATGAATCTCCAGAAGTCTGGAGACATTCAGCTCTGGTTTGTGACAAAATACCTAACTTCCCACAACATTCTTTTGCTCATCCAACAGAGATTTATTGAATGCCTAGTGAAATGAGGGATAGAGCAGTTAACTAAAAGAGAGGAAATCCCCTGCCTTCATGGAGCTCTTATTCCAGTGGAAGAAGGCAGAATTTTTTTTAAACTTTTTTACTTTGTATTGAATTGTAGCTGGTTAACAATGTCGTAATAGTTTCAGGTGAACAGCAAAGGGACTCAGCCATACATCTGCCATGTATCACATTCTCCCTCAGAAATCTTTTTTAAAGTGAGCAACCTGTGTGATATGTTTAATAACAGTGGGTGTTAAGGAAACAAGGAAGACAAGAGTAACAGAGGATGTTGGGGAAAGGGTTGCAGTTTTAGATAGCCAGAGAAGATTTCACTTCAAAGTGCCTGTAGTGGGTAGGATTGTGCCACATCCCCACTTTCCCCACTTTGGGGGTAGGGATATGGTTGCTTTACAGTATTGTGTTAGTTTCTGCCATACAACAAAGTGAATCAACTATATATGATTAGCTCTTGGACCTCTACAGATACCTGCAACCTTCCCTCAAAGAGTGTTAAACTTTGCTTTAGCAAGCACTTAAGTTACAGGATGATCACCTATTCATTCTGAGATTTCTTTTGAAACTTTGCTAGCTTGTGTTTACAGCAGACTTTAATCCAGGCTAGTTTATCCTTGGGCTTCCCTGGTGGCTCAGATGGAAAGAATCCACCTGCATTGCAGGACACCTCGGTTTGATCCTTGGGTTGGGAATATCTGCTGGAGCAGGGCATGGCAACCAGTTTATCCTTAGTACTAAAGCGTGACTCCACTGGGGTCTCTACTGAATGCCTATTGTTCTTCAAGGACTCTCTACTGAAGCTGATCAGAGCTCTAATGTCTTCAGCCCTGTATGGGGTCTGGAAATGATTTAACTTACAGCTCCCTGGCTATTCTTTGTCCAACCTTCCAGTTACAGCCTATGCATTTGTGTAATGTATTAGTGATTTAGAGTCCTCCCAGGTGATGCTAATGATAAAGAATCTGCCTGCTAACATAGGAGACGGTAAGAGATGCAGGTTCGATCCCTGGGTCAGGAAGATCCCCTGATGTAGGGACTGGCAATCCAGTTCAGTATTCTTCCCTGGAAAATTTCATGGACAGAGGAGCCTGGCAGGCTGCAGTCCAGGGAGTCACAAAGAGTCGGACACAACTGAGTGACTGAGCACACGCATTAGTGACTTAGTAGTCATCAGCAGACTCAAGAAAACTCGTGTTCAGACATCTGAAGCTTTCTTTTTATTGCATTGATTCTCTAGGTTAAACTAATCTCAGTTATTCTATCATCAGTTCAGTTCAGTTCAGTCACTCAGTCGTGTCCGACTCTTTGAGACCCCATGAATCGCAGCACGCCAGGCCTCCCTGTCCATCATCAACTCCCAGAGTTCACTCAAACTCATGTCCGTCGAGTCCGTGATGCCATCCAGCCATCTCATCCTCCGTCGTCCCCTTCTCCTCCTGCCCCCAATCCCTCCCAGCATCAGAGTCTTTTCCAGTGAGTCAACTCTTCGCATGAGGTGGCCAAAGTACTGGAGTTTCAGCTTCAGCATCATTCCCTCCAAAGAAATGCCAGGGCTGATCTCCTTCAGAATGGACCAGAAATAAAAATCTTGTTTGGGCTTAAGTACTATTATAAACACGGATTTAAGTATGTTTTGAGTTATTATTCTCTTTTCACCAATAGATGTCTCATAAAGGTGACTTTCAGGTCTCCTGGACATATTCTCGTTTATTACAATAGCTTTCTGGGTTCTACAAAGATGGTCCAGCCTTGTCTTATTATTTTGTCTGTCCAAGATCTGGAGTCAGACATTTCTACAGATGCCCTGGTTTCTTCCATTTGGAAGTGGGATTGGGGACCACTCTGCTTCCTTTGTAGCTCAGTCGGTAAAGAATCTGCCTGCAGTGCAGGAGACCTGGGTTCAATCCCTGGGTTGGGAAGATCCCTTGGAGAAGGAAATGGCAACCCACTCCAGTATCCTTGCCTGGAAAATCTCACGGACAGAGGAGCCTGGTGGGCTGCAGTCCATGAGGTCACAAAGAGTCGGGTACGAATGAGCGACTAACACTGACTTACTTACTGTGATACTAGGGACACTCATTGCTGCAGGACTGGTCATCGAATCCCATACTTCTCAGTATGCTAAGCTAGGAAATAAGACTTTTATTTTATTTTTCATTTGAGGGGATTCATTATGAGTCATATGCAAACTTCCAAATCAAATTCAAGACTAAGGAGTTTTTACTTATTCTCTTCAATCTGACACCTTTATATCTACCGCCCCCCAACACACACACACTAATAATTTTAGTTCTCAAGATAGCAATATAAGCACTCATTTAATTTATCCCACAATGTACATACAGAAGTCTCAGAATAACCATAGCAACACTACACCAACATTATTACTGCAGATGTTTAAGTGTATTTTATAGCTATTTTTATCCATGGAATGTATGCCACTAGAGATGTAGTCAAATTATTGTGTTTGGAAGTCACTCAAAATAATTCTTCCCTATTTGATTATTGAACACACAGCTAAATTCATTTCTTTCACTTTGCTTTCAATCTTTAGAGATTGCTATCTTCTAAATTTGATTTTGCTTTGTGATTATGCAAAATGCCTTTCTGGTTCCAGAGTTGAGTCTATAAAGCCAGGTATATTCAGAGATATTTCACTTCACCCGCTATGTCCCTCATCTTGTTTCCTCACTGTCCTTAGGGGTATGCATAACCCTTTTATTTGTGTTTTCCTTCCAGCATTCTAAATATTCATATATATATATACATGTATACACACGCACATGCATGGGCTTCCTTGGTGGCTCATATAATTTATAAACTTACTCCTGGTTTCTCAAATTATACATGCTTCTTTCCACTTTATTGATTTATTTGCTTTATCCCAGAATATATTCTGAGATCACTCCATTGCCATTCATAAACATACTCCTTGTTATAGCCCTGTGGACATACCAAAGTTTATCCAGTTAGTGCCCTGTTGATGAACTGCATTTAGGTTTTTCCACTCTGTCATATGCCTTTCTTTTTGCCCAGGGGTATTTTTAGGTTCTCCTTTAGATTTTTATGAAATCTTTGACTCTATAGACAATAGTGTCTTTAATAGATGGAGAGAAATATACCCTTTACGTCTTATTTCAACTTCAAGGATATTATTGATCCTGTGCTATGTCCAAAGCACTGTGCTAAATAAGTGTACAGGAGACACTGAGATAATGAGAACCATCTTGCCCTAAAGAGCCCCAAATGAGTCAGAAAAGCATGAGACAATTAGTCATTAATAAAAGGCACAATAAGATCAATGAGAATTACAGATGAGAAGATGAAGAAAAAATATGGGATGATATAGCTGGGAAGAATCAGATATCATATCATGATGGAAGAATATTGGATCTTTTAAACAATTATAAAACTTTTGACCAACAAAGGTAAAGAAGATGGGCATGCCAGGAAGAATTACGGGCATAAGCACAGGTGTGCTCAAGGGACATGTGACTTGAAGCTTGGGGGATTCAAAGGGAAGCATTCAGAGGTAACATAAGGATAGCATAAAATTACAACTTGGGAGTCAGACACCAGAGTTCAAGTCTTGGATGTTCACTTAGACTCTGATCTTCAGCAAGTTCATTCAACATGTATGTTTGTTTACACTGAACCTATTGTGACATATAATTTGCTTATATTGGACCTATTCGTTTTCCCTTGTCCAGCCAAGTCCTAAAATAGAATTCCACAGTGCCTGACATTGTTGATGACCTCCTCCTTAAAACTCTTCATCATGGACTTCTGAGATGACCTCCTCACTTTCTGAGACTAACTCCCTATTCTCTCCTCTAACTGGCTGCCTTTCTCCTAAACTCACAGGGAGGAGCTCTAGCTGCAGAGGAGGCCGGGCCTTTGTTCTCAGCACAGTCTCTTCTTCCCCAGCTTCCTGCCTTCGTGGTGTGGTGATGTGCTGGCTTCTGTGGCAACCACGTCCACTGTGTGCACATCTCTACACGCATGGCTCTTCCTTCAGATGTCTCGAGAACTATTCCATGCCTGAGATGCTGGCTTGCACCAGAAATATCTCAGCCATCCTAGGACTATAGAAGTCAGAGAAGTTTCTCCAAACCATCTTTCCCAGCACACCTTACTCTTTGTTGCCATGTCAAACTCCTTCAGCATGTGATATAAAATTACCCGTTATCTCTCCTCAGTTACAATAATAATGATCAATTGATAGCTGACATTTTAACATGTATTCAACAAATATTTATTGATTGCCTCTTTTGTATCTGGCAAAGTTCTAGACATTGAGAATAAAGTCATGAACAAAACACCCAGATGAAGCTGTTAAGGAGCATGCGATATATCCATTGTTGTTTAGTCACTAAATCATGTAGGACTCTTGTGACCCCATGGACTGTAACCCAACAGGCTCCTCTGTCCATGGGATTTCCCAGGCAAGAATACTGGGGTGGGTTGCTATTTCCTTCTCGAGGGGATCTTTCGGACCCAAGGATTGAACCTGTGTCTTCTGCACTGGCAGGCGGATTCATTGCCACCAAGCCACCAGGGAAGCCCTAAAGAGAGCTGGGACACTCAGCTGAGGCACCACTGGGATATATGCCAGGCAGTCTGCTAGATATTTTATGTCTATCAAATGACTGAATCCTTGCAACAAGTCTGTGAGATCAGTACTTTTCTTGAGTCTGTTATAGGTAAATAAAATGAGTGTTGGTTAGAAGAACCAATGTGATACCGGAGCTTGTTTGTATTTTGCTCTTCCTCTGACTAGTTGTCTAATTTTGACGCGTTTCTTTTGACAGCTCTGTGCCTCACTTTCCCTACCTGAGAAATGGGGATTATAGTCACTCCCTCGTAAAACCTTATGAGAAATAAACGAGCTCTTTCCTGGAAAGAAAGCAGAACAGTAGTGACAGGGTATTTCATAAATGTTAAAATTATTGTTGTATGTTTCCAGACTTATCATGCTTCCCTGGGGCCTCAGAGGCAAAGAATCTGCTTACAATGCAGGAGATGTGGGTTTGATCCCTGGGTCAGTAAGATCCCCTGGAGAAGGCAATGGCAACCCACTCCAGTATTCTTGCTTGGGAAATCCCATGAACAGAGGAGCCTGGCAGGGTACAGTTGACGTTGTCACAAGAGTCGGACACGACTTAGCAACTAAACAAGAACAACAAAGAGAATCCTACTCATGGGATAGGACAGTGTTGATAATTTATCCTCTTGCTACTTTCTAAGTCTTATCATATGACATGACATTCATTTGTTTAAGCATTTGTCCCCTTAAGATTGTGAGAGTCAAAGGACCTCAATTTTGCTTTATTTCAATTCTCATGTATAAATGGGGTTGCTAATACTTGGCAGCTGAGTTGCAGGATTAGTGTGACTGTTTTGTTCTTGTTTAAAGCACAGTTCCTAATCTATAGTAGATGCTTAATAAATTTCTATTTTTATAATTATTACTGTTATTATTATCATCACTATTAATTCTTTAATGATAAGCACAGTTCTAGTAATGAGAGAATGTTCAAAAAAAATCTGTGACTCAAATGGAAATAAGTGGGATAGAATTGATTTGGAAGCACCCCTGCCGTCCATGAGACCTGAGAGCGTACCATTGCCCTCTTCTGCTTCCGAAATGGCAACTCATCACTTGCTTTGGTTGACACTGAGCAGGAAGGGCTTACCCTTGCTAACTACTTAAAAACTAATATTGAGTTTGCAAAAACTGTTTTTTAATGATCTTCAACAGCCCTCCAGAAAGCCTCATTAGCAGGCATCAAATCACTTGGGGCTGTGCAGAGTGGCGTTTGCATGCATGGCCAGAGGTCATTAGCACCCATTTGTCTCTGATTAAAGGCAAAGCATGTGCTCTGTACAAGCTCCACAGAGACACTTCCCCCAGGTTCCTGAGAATCACTTCTTCTTCTTGTCCATCTTATCTGTGGCCTCGGGGCTCAGCCACTAGCCACCTGACCCACCAAATTCCAGACTTTTCTGCATGGAGCCTCCCTGGTCCTAACAGATATGCACCATTCCTCTGCTCAAATGCCCAGCATGGACCCCTATTTCCTCTGCCACCAACTCTGAGCTCTTCACAGGGACCCCTTCCCACCTCTATCACTTGCTTCTCATGACTCCCCCACCATGAGACTGTCTGAATCAAGTAAATCGGGATGCTGTGTCCCAGACCCACAATTTCCCTGCTAAGCTTTTGCACATGAAGTTACCACCACCTGGATTTAACTACTCACTCCCCAGTTGCCCCTGTGGCAATGTGAGGGAAGAAAAAGAACACAGGAAGTGGACTCCATAGATAAGGGTTCTGATTCTATCTTTGTCCCTAAACAATTCTTTGTAAGAGCAAATATATCATTCCATGGTCCACCTGTTCTTTATGATTCAAAATATTTCTACAGTACTAACATGTAGGGCCAGGAAATTATTTGTTTTGGGGTGGGTTGGAGGCTGCCCTGTACATTGTAGAATGTTTAGGAGCATACTGGACCTCTATCCACTAGATGCTGGTACCTGTCCCCTTTCCCAAGGCATGACAATTCAAAATGGATCCAGACATCTTCCAATGTCCCCTGGGGAGCAAAATTGCTGGCAGTTAAGTAGTATTGCATCATACTGATCATAAGAACCTTTGTCATATTCTACCTAGGATATTGTAATTTTTCTCTTCATGTATCTAGTATCCCTTTTAACAAAAACAACAACAGCAAATACTCCTGTCAGTTCAGTTCAGTTGCTCAGTCGTGTCTGAATCTTTGTGACCCCATGAATCGCAGCATGCCAGGCCTCCCTGTCCATCACTAACTCCCGGAATTCAATCAGACTCACGTCCATCCAGTCAGTGATGCCATCCAGCCAGCTCATCCTCTGTTGTCCCCTTCTCCTCCTGTCCCCCATCCCTCCCAGCATCAGAGTCTTTTCCAATGAGTCAACTCTTCACATGAGGTGGCCAAAGTACTGGAGCTTCAGCTTTAGCATCATTCCTTCCAAAGAAACCCCAGGGCTGATCTCCTTCAGAATGGATTGGTTGGATCTCCTTGCAGTCCAAGGGACTCTCAAGAGTCTTCTCCAACACCACAGTGCAAAAGCGTCAATTCTTCGGCGCTCAGCCTTCTTCACAGTCCAACTCTCACATCCATACATGACCACTGGAAAAACCATAGCCTTGACAAGACGGACCTTAGTCGGCAAAGTAATGTCTCTGCTTTTGAATATACTATCTAGGTTGGTCATAACTTGTCTTCCAAGGAGTAAGCGTCTTTTAATTTCATGGCTGCAGTCACCATCTGCAGTGATTTTGGAGCCCCCCAAAATAAAGCCTGACACTGTTTCCACTGTTTCCCCATCTATTTCCCATGGAGTGATGGGACCAGATGCCATGATCTTAATTTTCTGAATGTTGAGCTTTAAGCCAACTTTTTCACTTTCCTCTTTCACTTTCATCAAGAGGCTTTTTAGCTCCTCTTCACTTTCTGCCATAAGGGTGGTGTCATCTACATATCTGAGGTTATTGATATTTCTCCCAGCAATCTTGATTCCAGCTTGTGTTTCTTCCAGTCCAGTGTTTCTCATGATGTACTCTGCATATAAGTTAAATAAGCAGGGTGACAATATACAGCCTTGACGGACTCCTTTTTCCTATTTGAAACCAGCCTGTTGTTCTATGTCCAGTTTTAACTGTTCCTTCCTGACCTGCATACAGATTTCTCAAGAGACAGGTCAGGTGGTCTAAAATTCCCATCTCTTTCAGAATTTTCCAGTTTCTTGTGATCCACACAGTTTCTTATGTCCAGTTCTAACTGTTGCTTCCTGACCTGCATACAGATTTCTCAAGAGGCAGGTCAGGTGGCCTGGTATTTCCATCTCTTTCAGAATTCTCCAGTTTCTTGTAGCCCTCCATGCTCCTCTGTCCACTGAATTTCCCAGGCCGGACAGTTCCTGACATAACTTCTTTGGCATAGTCAATAGAGCAGAAATAGATGTTTTTCTGGAACTCTTTCGCTTTTTCCATGATCTAGCAGATGTTGGCAATTTGATCTCTGGTTCCTCTGCCTTTTCTAAAACCAGCTTGAACATCAGGAAGTTCACGGTTCACATATTGCTGAAGCCTGGCTTGGAGAATTTTGAGTGTTACTTTACTAGCATGTGAGATGAGTGCAATTGTGTGGTAGTTTGAGCATTCTTTGGCAATGCCTTTCTTTGGGATTGGAATGAAAACTGACCTTTTCCAGTCCTGTGGCTACTGCTGAGTTTTCCAAATCTGCTGGCATATTGAGTGCAGCACTTTCACAGCATCATCTTTCAGGATTTGAAATAGCTCCATTGGAATTCCATCATCTCCACTAGCTTTGTTCATAGTGATGCTTTCTAAGGCCCACTTGACTTCACATTCCAGGATGTCTGGTTCTAGATGAGTGATCACACCATCGTGATTATCTGGGTCGTGAAGATCTTTTTTGTACAGTTCTTCTGTGTATTCTTGCCACCTCATTAAATGCCTAGCATTGTCCTTAAGAGAGCTACTTACGTTAATTTATCATCACCTCCCCTATGAAGTAAGTACTTTTATTGTCTCTGTTTTAGAGATGAACATGAGTCACAGGGAAGTTAGATAACTTGCCCACAGTCACACAGGCAGAATTTACTCCCAGGAACTGTGTCTCCAGGATTTCTTCTTCTGAATCCATAATGGTTCTTGAATTAAGCAAATATCTTGAAATAAGAAAGATCTAGGTTTACATTCCAGCTCTGGCAACTATGAGCTCCAGAGTTTTGGGCAAGTTGGATCTCTGATTCCCTTAGTCATCAAAATGGAGATGAAAATACTGATATTGCAAGACTATTTGAAGTTTAAAACTAATCTGTGTGTGTGTGTGTGTGTGTGTGTGCACTCAGTAATGTCCAGCTCTTTGCAACCCCATGGACTGTAGCCCGCCATGCTCCTCTGTCCACTGGATTTCCCAGGCCAGAATACTGGAGTGGGTTACCACTTCCTTCTCCAGGGGATCTTCCTGACCCAGGGGTTGAATCCATGTCTCCTGCTGCATAGCAGGTGGATTCTTTTCCACTGAGCCACATATATGTATGTATGTATGTATGTATGTATGTATGTATAGGAAAGGTCCCAGTGGGAGAGAGAAAGAGCTCCTAGAATAGGTCTGACCCAGAGAAGATGCACCATTAAGAGGGCCAATGGTGGTGCCGGTGACGGAGATAAAAGAGAAGTCAAAAAAAGAGAGAAGAAACTGTAAAATCCTAGAAAAAAAGGTCAGTGCCCTTTTTCTTCTATATATTCCCACAATGCAGACAGTTCCTGATATAGAGAAGATGTCATAAGTCTGCCTTCCTGGGCCCCCAGAGCATGGGATGGCAAACCACAGTCCACACACCAGCACAGCCCACCACCCATTGTTGTTCTGTTGGAGTCTAGCTCCGCCTGTTCATTATTCATTGCCTATGGCCACTTTCATACTGCGGTGGCAGAGTTCCGTAGTCTCAACAGAGACGGATGGCCCACAAAGTCAAAAATATTTGCTATTGGGTTTTTTTTACAGAAGAGGTTTGCTTACCTCTTGTATATAATGTGAATTAGAAAACTCTGAATGTTAAGGTCTCCAATGTCCTTTCCTGACTCAAATGCATCCTGTGATTTTCTGAATTCCCAGCTCCAAACTCACTTCTTCCACATTGCCTTCTGTAATCGACTGCACCCAGTTCGGGCTTTGCTGATTGTTTTTTTCCTCGTTGTCCCTCTTGCACCCTCAGATGAAGGCACTGTGCTGTTAATTTTCACCGTCTCTCATGTTGTCAATCTGCAGGTGTCTCACGATTGCTTCCAGCATGAGCTTCTGCAGACAAACTCCCTGGGGCTCGCTCAATGTTGTTGCCAAGGCTGCCCTCTGAAGCTTTCTGACAGCACAGCTGCCAGCTTCCAGACTAGAGAAACAACAGTTTCTCCCTCAAAGGGAGCAGACGGAGGCAGGCCCACAGCTGTCCCAACCCTTTGCATCTTGGTTTCCCCTCCATCCCTCCTAGGGTCTCCAGATCTGGTTGATTTCCTGTAGATATTTCCATGACACTCAACAGCTATCAAAACTCCTCTCTATCTTTATCAGTTACAATAGAACAAAGTTCTCTCTTAAGAAGAATTCAGAAACTTGAAGGGAAGAATACAACTAACACAAAAGTATAAAGAAAAAGAAGTTCTGGGTCCATTTTGCTTTTTAGAGACAGGTGCTTAATTTTTAAGGTAGCTTCCAACTCTGTAACTCCATTTGCCACAGATTGATGCTGTGATATTAACAGACAGGGTGTTCAACAAATGTAGATCAGGGCCACTTACCAGCTGTAACACTGAGGCATCTCTTTTTATTGGGGAAGAAAACTCTTAAAATAGGTTCATATGCTCTTGCTATAGCTGCATGAGAGTTTGAGGTAGTGAGCACCTGTCATTCTCAACATCTGTTGTGAGAAGTGGTCTCTTCCAAAAGGAGGAAGAGGTGGGGAAATGGCTGTTGAGCAGGAGCAATCTGTGTTTGTCATCCTGGGTTACTACTATCCACAAATATATAATAAAATGCCCTATGTCTATATACAACAATGTATATTATTGTTTACAAATGTCAGCTACCCAGAGGGCCCACACTGTGAGTCTCTTTTCACTTTTGCTCACAGAAAGACAAGGCTCTATTCATTCTAGCAAGATGCTTTTTTCCCTTTCGAAAGGCTTGAAATTTTTAACAAATTCCTTGAGTCACCTTTCCACAGCCTGTTGAGATTGGCACATTGGAGACGGGAGCTCAGTATGTTAATATTCACTGTCCCCATGTTCCCAACATCCCTCTAATTACTTTCCGTGCATCACTTTATTTAGACCCAGGCAGGCCCATATCTCTATCTCATATCAACCCTAAGAGAAAGAGATATGATCATCATCAGGGCCAGGGGACTAGGGTGAAAGATTGGGTTCAGTTTAGTTCAGCTCAATCGCTCAATCGTGTCCAACTCTTTGCGACCCCATGAATCGCAGTACACCAGGCCTCCCTGTCTATCACCAACTCCTGGTGTTCACTCAGATTCACGTTCATTGAGTCAGTGATGCCATCCAGCCGTCTCATCCTCTGTCATCCCCTTCTCCTCCTGCCCCCAATCCCTCCCAGCATCAAAGTCTTTTCCAATGAGTCAACTCTTTGCATGAGGTGGCCAAAGTACTGGAGTTTCAGTTTTAGCATCAATCCTTCCAAAGAAATCCCAGGGCTGATCTCCTTCAGAATGGACTGGTTGGATCTCCTTGCAGTCCAAGGGACTCTCAAGAGTCTTCTCCAACACCACAGTTCACAAGCATCAATTCTTCAGCGCTCAGCTTTCTTCACAGTCCAACTCTCACATCCATACATGACCACAGGAAAGATTGGGTACTTAAGGCTAAAATTTTAAGAAGGTTATTCTCAGGGCTTCCCTGCACTGACAAGACCTAGAGAGTGGGTGCCTCCTTAAATTTTGCACTCTAGGCTCTTCACTCAACTTAGCCTCAATCTGGCCTGATCATCACCCCTGTATAGAGGAGACCATCCAAGAGGTTGTAACTTTTCCAAAAATACGTTCCTGGAATTTGACTGTCTGCCTGACTCCAGAGAACTCACCCTTAAACACTGGATGCTGCTACTTTAAGTGATGCAGGCAGGTTCCATGGAAACAGGTTGGAGGTCTGTTAGAAGCGCTGGGACCTACCGGTAAGCCAGACATCTTACAGAAACAAGGTTCCACTTTTCTGAGTAGCTGAGCCATTAAGGGTATGTGTTGACCACAGGTGGTAGAAGGCAGCTGCTTCCCTCCCCTCCCTGGCTTGCTGTTAGTCCCACCCACAGCTCCAGCCCCTTTTGCTCTGTTCCTCTCTGTGGCATTTGCCTTCCCTCCTGGTAGAATACACCTGCAAGTCCCTAGAGCACTCCCCAATCCCTCTTCTGAGTAATTAATTAAAAATCTAAAATACAGCACTACCCCATGCCTCCCTGGTGTCATTCAACAAGAGATAGCTTATTGTTTACCACTTCTTAGCTTAGATTTCCTGTGTGCTAAGTGTTGAGGCAACTTAGTAGCAGAGCTCTTTTCCACCTCCAGGTGAAGGTCACAAGACAATTTGTCTAACTGTGTCTATGCTCTTCCAGTTAATCACAAGAATCTGAGTATAGGGGAAAAAAAAATCCATCTGGTGCCCAGAAAAGAGGACAATATTCAAATAGTGTTTAATTTGATTGGCAAGTACTTGGTGAGTTGTTATGATGTGTGAGACACTGTATAAGTCTTTGCCAAGGACACAAGGACACATGTGCTGAGCTGCTGAGGTTCTGCCCTCCCTGTAACCTAAATTTATGGGCCAATTAACACCTACCCATAGATCCATCCTGCCACAAATGTGGTGACAGATTTTTATTACTCAAGTAAAGGGTACATTACAAAAAGACATCCAAATCTACCCAGCCCCATGCTTTAGCTTTTATTTCCTTAATTAGATGAAGTGTCATTTTACTTTATAATTTAACAGCTAAGTTTCTACTGTATATCCCACATTTAGGGAGCAGGTTTCTCTTATCTCACTAGGCTTATGCAGCACATTTTCTACCCCTGGGTAGACTTCGTGGTGTAATGGAAAGAACATGGACTTTGGAAGGAGTTAAATCTGTTTAGGAAAACCTGAGCTGAAGCAGGAAGGTTCCCTCCTAAATATTACCTATGGATACTAGCTAACACTTAACAGAGATCATTTGCCAGGGACTGTTCTGAGTAGTTTATATAGATGGACTCATTGACTCCCCATAGAAACTCTTAAGCACAGTTATTATCTAAGGCACAGAGGGTTTAAACATCTTGTCCAAGTTTGCATAGCAGAGTGGTAGGGCCTCGTTAGCCCCAGAAGTCACATATGAGAGACTGTGATCATAAATACTATGCTTTGTTGCTTCTCATGTGGAATTCTTGGACAAAAGTAAAGAAAACAAAAATTTAAATTATGTTGCACTTTTTATTATTTATTTATTTTTTACTTTACAATATTGTATTGGTTTCTCCATACATCAATAAAGAAAATTATGTTGCCCTTTTAGAGATGATTCTCAGATGACACAAAGAGAGAATTTAAAGCAAAGAAGTAAGCAGGGGTAGAAATAAATATCCAAATTGGTACTAGAATAAAATGTGGGATTTAGGAGCTATGACTAGGGTTCTAATATCCATTGAGGAACAGGGGCTGATACCTCATAACATATTTAAAGAAATAAAATAGGGTGGTACAAGTATGACAAAAGATCATCTCCTCCCCTCCTAAAAAAATAACTATCAAAATTGATGGGGAAAATTTGAAAAAGAATTTCAGAATGAGAACTTTAATAACTGAATAAATAATACTAATTAGACACTATGAATAGATTACACAGTAGATTATGTAGAGATGAAGAATCTTGGTGAACTGGAATATAGGTTTAATTAATTACCAATATTGCAATTGAGAAAGACAAAAAGACAGGAAATATGAAAAGGCATCATAGAAGATACAGCAAAAAGATCTAATCCAACAGTTGGTGTCCACAGGAGATAATAGAAAGACTAGAGAGACAAAGGTCATATCTAGATTGCTATCTGAAAATTTTTCAGAATCCCTGAAAGGCATAATTCTATAGGTTTAGGAAAGCTAATAAGTCCCAGAAGACAAAAATGCATGTTACCTTCAAAAGGGTCACGGACTAAAACATGACTTCTCATTCACAAAAATGAAAGCCAGGAGATGACCGAATAATGTCAAAAGTAGTGAAAGAAAACCATTGTCAATCTAGAATATATACAGTCAGAGAAACCATCTTTTAATAGAAATAAAGACATTATCAGACACAAGAAAATGGTATTTACTACCAAGAGACTTTCATAAAGTATGTACTTAAAAAGGAAAAAAAGTGAGCCTCAAAAAAGGAATTAGATACAAGGAGGAATGGTAAGGGAAGAAAGTAAATGTGGGTGAACCTAAATAATTTAGAAATGTACACAGCAATAAAATGAAGTCTTGTCTGTCAGGCTAAAAAGGAACTAAAAAAATGCACCAATTTTTATTACTGGAGGGCAAGAAGTGAATGGCAGCTAAAGAGCCTCTTGATGAGGTGAAAGATGAGAGTGAAAAGCTGACTTGAAACACAACATTCAAAACCTAAGATCATGATATCTAGTCCCATCACTTCACGGCAAATAGAAAGAGAAAAAGTGGAAACACTGACAGATTTTATTTTCTTGTGTTCCAAAATCAGTGTAGACGGTGACTGCAGCTAGGAAATTAAAAGACTCTTGCTCCTTAGAAGGAAAGCTGTAACAAACTTAGACATAAGACTATTATGGTATTTAAATGAATAATATACGTAGACTGGCATGTGCTTAAGCTCAACCTTGTTTGTTTTCCACATGCTTGCCTGTTTTTTTGTGTTCTTTTTTTTTTTTTGTCCTGTATTATGGTTATCTTTATACTTGAATTTTCCACTATCTAAGTTCTTCACAAGAAAGATACACCACAACATTTGCACAGAGAGGGTTTTGAATAAATAAAATTATGTATATATAATATAAAGCATACACAATATGAGCAAACTAAAATATATTGAAAATGAAGTAGAAAATGAAGGATCTCTATCCAAACACACTCAAAAAAAGAACCTGAACAGTTATCCCAAATTTGAACTGATGGTTCCTGGCATTCAGCCACCCTTATTAAAATAGCTTAGAAATCCACAACCTTTTTCTGTTAAAGACCGGGAAGTAAATATTTTAGGTTTTGTAGATCATATGGTTTCTGCTGTAACTACTCAACTTGGCCACTGCTGTGCAAAAGTAAGCTCTATTTAAATAATTGAGTGTGGCTGTGTTCTAATAAGATTTTACTTATGAAAACAGGTAGCAGGCTGGATTTGGCACATAGGGCATAGTTTGCTAACCTCTGAAGCAAGCTGCTTTTCTCTATGCTCTTTTTTCTTTTCGTTTCTTCCTTTTCTAGTCACTATCATAATATATGCACATTATGAGTATGCACATCCGCCTCTATTTCTGGACTATAAGCTTCTCCAGGTTAGGTATATGAATAATTCTCTTTCATAACCCCCAGTAGTAGTTAGCCATGCCTTGACACAGGAGAGGAGCTCTGTAAATACTGACTATGGAAATGAAAGCTTGAGAGGTGGGGTTTAATACCCTCTGCTTGAATCTGCACCAGTCTTAGGACTTACTTAACTAATAGAATGTGGCAGAAATGATGGGGTTGGGGGGGAGTGTTTCTGAAACTTTGACATAAGAAATCTTACTGCTTCTGCTTGGGTTTCTTGAAACACTGTCTCGTAGCCCCGAGCACCTATGTGAGAAGTCAGACTGTTCTGCAGGAGATAATGTTTGGAGTGGCAGATGCTGAGACTACAGGAAAAAGGTGAGTGACCCGAGACTGGTCTTCTAGTTACCCCTGACAAGGAAACAGGTGTAAACAAGTTATATTGGACACTACAGCCCAGCCCAGCCATCGGTTGAATACCATGGTTCTAGGTGCAACGTGGAACAGAGGAATCATCCAACTGAGCCCTGTCTGAATTCCTGACCAACCAAGTTATGAGATAAAATTTAAATAGTGGTTGTTTGGGGCTGCTACAATTTGGGGTGGTTTGCTATACAGCATCAGATTATTGGAACCCTTGAAGACATATTTATATCAAGGAGGTAAGCTCCTTCCATGTCTCTGGGTAGCACTTGTTTGAGAAGCTGTCTCCTCCAGCAGTCTTAGAATTTTTCTGTTCTATTCGTCACTTTTCCAGAGGGCTCTCCTGGCTTATGCTGACCTTTGAAGATCTTGCCTTCAGGATCTAGACCAAGCCTTGTAGATCCCAAAGAAAGGCCTTTCTGGGCTCCTTCAGGCCATGGTCAACACTTCCTTCTCTACAGATCAATAGCACTTATTTCCTGGTCCACCCTCTGGAAATTCTTACACTGCTATTATCTAAAATTGCTGTTTAAGTCTTACTTAGGTTTTTATTAACACATTTTATGTTCCAACATTTGTGGGAGATTGGGCTGTATGACTTCTGAATTCTCTTCCAGCTCAGCAATTCCTAGGTCACATCTAGGATAACTGAGCACTTATTCTAGCTGGGTCTAAACTTCTCTTTAACAATATAAATAGCAGGGATAAAGCCTGGAGCAAACCCTCAGGAATCACTGAATGCACAGGAAAGAGGGCAACAAGTCTGTGGGTCCCCCGTAATCTCTTCACCTGCAGTGATGGATACTTGGGTCTGGGCACAGCCGGACAGCCTGTCAGTCTGAACTCAAGAGAAAGGAACCAACCTGTTGTCCTCCCTTTGTACCAGGTGATCATGAATATGACCTTGCAAAGGGAAATACATATTTTGGACTTGTGTACCAGGCAGACTGAGGCTGGGTGCCAGATACTGAGAGGTGACTTGGGGATGACCAAAGGCCCAACACCTGGAGATCTTGGGAAGCAGGTGTCAAGCATAGCCCTCCCACTAGAGGCAGGGCTAAGACCCCTCTCACTGGTTGCCAGGCAATGTGAAGAGAGCTGGAGAGGTTATTCAGCTGTTCTAGGCTGCCCTGGAAGCCTTGTCCCCCCTTCCCTTTTATGCTGCCCCATTGGCTAAAACAATCCTAAACCTTTGCATTGCTGGGCCCCCTCCCCCACCAGCTCTGCCTGATGGAGAACAAACAAACATGGCCTGTGCTCTTCAGGGCTGTCAAGAATTTCTTTTTCTCACACTCTGTATCCTTGAGCAGTCCTTCATGAATCCACAGCAGATGTTTCTTAGTCCTTTCATTTTCCTTTTTCAGAGGAATTGTAATCGGCTACGCTTTAATTAGGATCTCCCTCAGGATACTCCTGCTTTCTTCCACACCCGCAAGTTTGCAGCTTCCTTCATAGTGCACCAGGCTGATTAGATTTCTTAATTCTCTAAAATTTCCTGTCTCAAAGCTTAATGCCCTTGTAGTGATGAGGTCTGCTCCTCTCCCTCTCTTCTCCCTTGTGTGCTCACTCCAGGCACCTGTCCCTGGCTAAGAGGCTGACTCTCTGACTTGAGATCCCTTTCTCCAGCGGGTAAGCTGGCCTCACAGATGGAGCCTCTCCTGGGTGAACAGTTTTGCTGTGCCCTCTGCACTGGGCTTCCCAGGTGGAGCCAGAATTAAAGAACCCACCTGCCAATGCAGGAGACATGAGATGATGGTTCGATCCCTGGGTGGGGAAGATCCCCTGGGGGCAGGCACGGCAACCCACTGCAGTATTCTTACCTGGAGAATCCCTTGGACAGAGGAGCCTGGCAGGCTACAGCCCGTAGGGTCGCACAGAGTTGGACACAACTCAAGCAACTTCGCTTGCACACGCTGCGCTGATTTGGGCAGCCCTCCTCCACAGCAGATTGCTCTGGCCCCACTGGGTTCAGGGCTTCCCAGGTGGCTCAGGGGTAAAGAATCTGCCTGTCAAGCAGGAGACTCTGGTTCCATCTCTGGGTTGGGAAGGTCCCCTGGAGAAGGGAATGGCTACCTACTCTAGTACACTTGCCTGGAAAATTCCAGGAGGGAGCCTGGCGGGTTACAGTCCATGGAGTCACAAGAGTCAGACACGACTGAGCATGCATGCACGCCACTGGGTTGAGTGTAATTTGGAGAGACCAGAATCAACCTAGCATAGGCTATAGCTTCTTATTCATTCGCCATCACTCCTTCCATGAATTTTTATGGGGTGCCTACAATTTGCAGTGGAGATATCATGATAAACATGGCCATTAATTTCTTAGAAATCATTATCTAGAGGGAGAGACCAGTAAGTGGAAAGACAATTAAATACCCTGTGATGAAAATGCCTTTGAGCAAAGCAGGACACCTAGGTGGGCATCTCATCAGTCTTTGTGGAATAGAGAGGAATTTCTGGGAAGAGAAACATTTAAATTGAGACTTGAAGGGTAAGTAGATGTTTCAGGCCAAGAAGACATGACAGAAAAGAAGGTCTTCTAAGCAAAAGGTGAGGCTTGTTGTAGGACTTGCAAGCAATTCATTGTTTCTGGAGGGTAATGCAGTGGACAAGGAAGTGAGGTGGGATGTATTTGTGTAAGGAGTGTTGAGAGCGAAAGCTGGCAGAGCAGGCAGAGGCCACAGCAAGAGTCAGTGAAGCAACGGGAACCGTTAGTCATGCGCTCTGCATCTGATAAAAGTGGTTCTCTCTGCTTTCGATCCCTTATGATGTGGAGTTTACAACCTGGCACATCGTGTTCATGGGAATTGGGAGAGCCCATCACTACTCGCTCCCTAGTTCAGGCTGGTCCTGGCTGCAGTGTTGCCATCAAAATCTAAAACACACACCATCTCTGCTCTTTGAAGCCTGTAAACCACTCTAATGGCAGAAAGTGAGGGGCAACTAAAGAGCCTCTTGATAAGCGTGAAAGAGGAAAGTGAAAAAGCTGGCTTGAAACTCAACATTCAGAAAACTAAGATTATGACACATGGTCCCATTACTTCATGGCAAATAGAAGGAGAAAAAGTGGAAGCAGTGACAGGTTTTATTATCCTGGGCTCCAAAACTCCAGTCACTCCGAAATGGTGACTGCAGCCAGAAAATTAAAAGACACTTGCTCCTTGGAAGGAAAGCTCTGACAAACCTAGACAGTGTATTCAAATGCAGAGACAGCACTTTTTTGACAAGTCCATATAGTCAAAGCTACAGTTTTTCCAGTGGTCATGTATGGATGTAAGAGTTGGACCATAAAGAAGGCTAAGAGTTGAAGAATTGATGCTTTCGAAATGTGCTGCTGGAAAGACTCTTGAGAGTCCCTTGGACTGCAAGGAAATCAACCAGTCAATCCTAAAAGAAATCAACCCTGAATATTCATTGGAAGGCTGATGCAGAAGCTGAAGCTGCAATGCTCTGGTCACCTGATGTGAAGAGTCAGCTCATCAGAAAAGACCGTGAAGCTGGGAAAGATTGAAGGCAAAAGGAGAAATGGATGGCAGAGCATATGGTTAAATAGTATCACTGACTCAGTGGACATGAATTAGAGCAAACTCAGAGAGACAGCAGAGGACAGGGGAGCCTGGCATGCTGTAGTCCATGGGGTCTCAAAGAGTCTGACACAACTTAGCAACTGCACCACAGCAACAAACCTTCTGACCAAGGAAGCAGCTTGGAAAAGGCAAAATGGGTCCAGCAGAGAAGCAGACAGAAAATGCTTACAGCCTCTGTGAACCAGGAGCTGGGTGTCCTGGGCTCTTGAAGAAGAAGCCAGAGTGATGGGGCAAAGCTGCTTCAATTGTCTGCTGTCAGAAATACCCTCGCTACATCCAAACGTGGCCAATAGCCTCTCCAGGTGGACTCTGTCATTAATACTTGACACAGATGTATGGGTTGTCTTTTTTTTTAATCTTTTTTGAAGTTTTGAAACTTTAGTTTGTCTCAAAAGCTTCTTACTAAAGGGTAAAAGAATGGAGGAATGGGGCAGAGAGGGCAGTTGTGTTTGTCATTTTTTTAATCCAGATTCAGGGAAAAGCAGAGAAATAGAGCTTTCTCAGAGGATCCAAGATCAGGATAAATAGAAATTCATGGAGACCAGAGCAGTACTGGAGTTAGGAACTAGGACAGGAAAAGAGTGAAAGGCAAGAAGACATCAGAAACTGAAGCCAGCCAGAAGACAAAACCCACAAAATTCCAGTAGCAGACTGGACAAAAGTATCAGGTGTGAGGGCTTCCCTGGTGGCTCAAACGGTAAAGAATCTGCCTACAATGAAGGAGACCTGGGTTTGACTCCTGGGTTAGGAAGATCCTCTAAAGAAGGAAATGGCAACCCAATCCAGTATACTTGCCTCAGAAAACTCATGGACAGAGGAGCCTGGCAAAGAGTCAGATATAACTGAGCAACTGAGCACACACACACAAAGAGCTGGACACGACTGAGTGACTAACACACACACACACACATATCATGTGTGAACATTAATAAATATCAACCAGTTGATAACAGCTGATAACACTGTTATCAATATGATTGTTATTGTTAACATGATAACTTGTTATCAATCAATAACACTATCAATGACCATTAACAATCACAGTGTGCCATTATCAGGATTTACTGTGTGCCAGGCACAATGTTTTCTAGAAGATTGGTAGACAAATACACACATTTACATACTTTTAGATATCTAGGTAAGCAGGTAGACACATAGCAGGACTGTCTGTCTCCTGTTCCTTCCAATTAGTAGATAAGATTCATGTTGATGTATGGCAAAACCAATACAATATTGCAAAGTAATTAACCTCCAATTAAATAAATTTATATTTTTAAAAAATCTAATTACTTCAAAGCCATAATTGAGCAAAGTACATCCAAAGTTAATTCGGTTCAGTTCAGCTTAGTAGTGTCCGACTCTTTGTGACCCCATGAACATGCCAGGCCTCCCTGTCCATCACCAACTCCTGGAGTCCACCCAAACCCATGTCCAACGAGTTGGTGATGCCATCAAACCATCTCATCCTCTGTCATCCCCTTCTCCTCCTGCCCTCAATCTTTCCCAGCATCAAGATCTTTTAAAATGAGTCAGCTCTTCACATCAGGTGGCCAAAGTAATGGAGTTTAGGCTTCAACATTGGTCCTCCCAGTGAACACCCAGGACTGATCTCCTTTAGGATGGACTGGTTGGATCTCCTTGCAGTCCAATGGACTCCCAAGAGTCTTCTCCAACACCACAGTTCAAAAGTATCAATTCTCCGGTGCTCAGCTTTCTTTACAGTCACTGTCACATCCATACATGACTAGTGGAAAAACCATAGCCTTGACTAGATGGACCTTTGTTGACAAAGTAATGTCTCTGCTTTTCAATATGCTGTCTAGGTTGGTCATTGCTGCAATCACCATCTGCAGTGATTTTGGAGCCCAGAAAAATAAAATCATCCACTGTTTCCCCATCTATTTGCCTTGAAGTGATGGGACTGGATGCCATGATCTTCATTTTCTGAATGTCGAGCTTTAAGCCAACTCTTTCACTCTCCTCTTTCACTTTCATCAAGAGGCTCTTTAGTTCTTCTTCACTTTCTGCCATAAGGGTGATGTCATCTGCATATCTGAGGTTATTTATATTTCTCCTGGCAATCTTGATTCCAGCTTGTGCTTCATCCAACCCAGCATTTCACATGATGTACTCTGCATATAAGTTAAATAAGCAGGGTGACAATATACAGCCTTGACATACAAAGTTAATTAAAAAAGGTTTATATTGAGCAAGAAAGACATACAAGCACTGTGAAAAACTGAATCTTATATATAGCCCTCAGGGAGGACTTTTGGCAAAATATTAACCCTTGAGGGACAAGGTATCTGATTTAAAGAAAAGAAAAGAAAAGAAAACTACTCCAGACTACTGAAGGAAAAAAGGGGGATAAAAGAGTCAAGAAGGGACCCATGGCAAATGGTTCTCAAGTCTTTCCCTAACCCCACTTCACCTCCATGGTTTTCTGTCTGCCCTCACCCAGCAATAGAAATACATGCAAGAATCCTGAGATGCAGAAGGAGGCTGGAAACTTATCATTGCTAGAGAAGGATGATGGTCTGGGAAAGGAGTGGAGGGGCCTTTCTGAGAAAGATAGGAAGCTGCTTGACATTCTTCACAGGCTAGAAAACTGTTTGCTAGGGCTCCTGAAGACAGGCAGCTGGGGAACTGCTGCAAAAGCCCTAATCCAGAGCAATTAGAACCAGCTAGTTGAAAAGATGGTTAAGGAAGATAAATCTTTAAAAATGAAAGACGCACATCTTAAAAATTTTGTTTCCACCTAAAACATATTCATGAACATGCGTTTGCCTTTTTCCAGAGGGCCCGTATCTTTTTTCCACATCATCCTGCACATTGGATGCCCCCAGTCTTCTTCACTGGGAAAGACCCTGATGCTGGGAAAGATTGAAGGCAGAAGGAGAAGGGAGCGACAGAGGATGAGACAGTTGGATGGCATCACCAATTCAATTCACACGAACTTGGGCAAACTCTGGGAGATGGTGAGGGACAGGGAGGCCTGGCATGCTGCAGCACATGGGGTCTCAAAGAGTAGGGTTTGACTTGGCAACTGAACAACAACACAACAATCTTCCTGTGGCTTCCCCAGTGGCCCAGTGGGGAAAGAATCCACCTGCAATGCAAGACTCACAGGAGATGTGGGTTTGATCCCTGGGTCGGGAAGATACCCTGGAGAGGGAAGTGGCAACCCACTCTAGTATTCTTGCCGGAAAAAGCCCCATGGACAGAGGAGACTGGTGGGCTACAATCCATGGACTCACAAAGCATAGGGTACAACTGAACAACCAAGCACACACATGGTCTTCTTGTAGAAACCGCCTTTATGTTTCCATTTTTAGTTTCAAATCCTTTAAAATGGAGTGAGAGTATAGAGACCCACGTGAAGCAATCAGACTGAAGAGTCATTTTCCGTTTTTACTACTATCTTCCAACCACTTACTATTGCCTCACGTACACCTGATGGAACAGCATTTTTAAAATGACTTGCCTCTTCCAATTTTTCCAATTAATTTAACTTTATTTTTATGGGAACACTGCTCTATTTCCTTTTACATGCACGTTTTATCAACTTATATAATTTCTAATTAGGTTAAAGTAACAAGAGTAGCAGGATCTCAAATGCAATTTTTACTGTTGACCCAGAATTAGCAAATGGCAAGGTGGTGTTGAGTAGCCCATATGCTAAAGAGAACTGAGAAGACCCTCCCTGGGGGTGTCTAGGGGAGGCTGGACCCCCAAATCTCTCCTCTGTATGAGCAGATCGCTAGGGGAAGAATGAGATTCCAGATACCAGCAGAGTCCTCGTAGATGTCAGTATGGTTTTGTTCCTCTCTTCTCGCAGGGGAGAGAAGATGGCCCCTTCTTCCAAGACATGAAAGGAAGATGATGGGGGCACCCCCAGTAAAGGCTGGGGACACTTCAACCTTTGGTGAGTTGTTGGGTATACAGCCTATTTTCTGATTTCCCCTTGTCCCATGCCTGTTTGAGCAGAGGGAGAAGACAGCGGGAAAGAAACGCCAGGGCTAAGAGGAGGAAGCAGCATAGAAGACTGTTCTCTCACAGCTGTGGCAAGGAGGGAGGGCCTCCTGTGGGCTAGCGGATACTGCAGAATGTAGCCAGGAGCTGGGAGCAGAGAGCTGGTCACCAGTGAGGAGACTTTCTTAGCCAAAGTATGAAAGTTATAATATAGGAAATGAGCAGAAGACAGGCGTTATATCCTAGTACACACAGTCCATTCTGAAGGAGATCAGCCCTGGGATTTCTTTGGAGGGAATGATGAAACTTCAGTACTTTGGCCATCTCATGTGAAGAGTTAACTCATTGGACAAGACTCTGATGCTGGGAGGGATTAGGGGCAGGAGGAGAAGGGGACGACAGAGGATGAGATGGCTGGATGGCATCACCGACTCGATGGATGCGAGTCTGAGTGAACTCCGGGAGTTGGTGATGGACAGGGAGGCCTGGTGTGCTGCAGTTCATGGGGTCGCAAAGAGTTGGACACGACTGAGCGATTGAACTGAACTGAACTGAACACACAGTAGAGAGCCCCTCCTCATGCCCCCACCGCAGAGGCCCACACGTGTGTCTGAAGAGTCAGTCCATCACCACACAAAGGGCATTGCTGGCAATCAATGATGGACACAGCTGGCTTACAGCATGGTTTATTTCTCCCTGTTGCACATTTGTATCCCAGGAGTTAAAGAGATGCTGGTAATTACTGAAGGCAGTAGACAATACTTCTAGAAACTGTCTGAATATACATATAAACCTATAGATACCTAAATGACAAAAAAGATAGCAAATCTTTGTATGGTACCTATTAGTAGGCACAACTCTAAATGCTTTCCCTGTGTGCTAATTCATTTCTAAATATTTATTTGTATATTTATATACAAGAAGCTAAAAGAATACATACAACATATGCATTTTATCCAATAAAAGTGGAGCTTATTTATTCAGGAATAGAGACCTGTGGCAGATACTGTTAGTTGCTTACCCACCAGCCAGCCTTCTTTCTTCTTCCTTTTTAACGGAACCTGACTTTATTCTGGGCAAAATCATGCCCATCTCCAACTGATGGATTGTGATTGCTCTTAGCCTTTTCTCCTTGTTACCCGTCTGTTTCTTCCCAAGGGGTAAAGAGGAAAGTGTGCCAGGAACTTTTTAGAAAAGTTTTGCTTTTCTGATTAAAGAAACCGCTGAAGCTGCTCCTTCACTCCTTGTTTCTCCTTGGATATGGAAGTGGTATCTGGCACAGCAGCAATCATCTTTCATTTATTAGGCAATAACAATTATTATCACTGTATTATACTTATATATTATTATAATTATGATATTATAATCATATAATTATGACTAGGAAAAGCCAATGTACTAAGGATAGTGAAGCAGAAGGACAGAAAAATGCAGAGTCTTTGACAACGTTATTCACCAGCTGAACCAGTAACAACAACAAACTCCTTAATGGGGTAAAGGTGGGTGTTATTGAACCATCACTTAGGTTTTATGCTGTTAATTATAGCCACCCTCAAACAGTCTTATTCATAAACTACTGTATATCTAGATTTTAAATCCTTTTTGATAAAATTGTATCGGTTTTATATTAAGAGACAAAATAAAGTTTGGAAGACAATATGAGTTCATGAGAATAACATATAAATAGTACTGTAACTATGAAAAGGAACTTCTACATAATTAGTCAATCTCATATAAGAAGGGACTGAATGACTCTGAAACATGGCTCTGATTAGAAATATACATATCATCACAGGGTTTTATCAGAACAAGCAAAGTTACATTCTCATTATTTTTCTGAGCATGTCTGCTCTAATTATAAAAGGATAAGTTTTAAAAAATGAAACAGAAGAGATGTGCTCCAGTCGCTGAATTTCTTGGGCAAGACAGAAAAAAAATAAGGGAGGGGGTGCTAGTCAATAAATAAAATGATTGCTTCAGTATTAAGTAGGAATAACTAAGAATAAGATGTCACACGCCACATTGATCTTCATTAACTTTTGTTACCCCTAGCCATCAGAAGTTCAGAGAAGGCAATGGCACCCCACTCCAGTACTCTTGCCTGGAAAATCCCATGGACGGAGGAGCCTGGTAGGCTGCAGTCCATGGGGTCGCAAACAGTTGGACACGACTGAGTGACTTCACTTTCACTTTTCACTTTCATGCCTTGGATGGCAACCCACTCCAGTGTTCTTGCCTGGAGAATCCCAGGGACGGGGGAGCCTGGTGGGCTGCCATCAATGGGGTCGCACAGAGTCGGACACGACTGAAGTGACTTAGCAGCCATCAGAAGTTAACTTGCACTGTGGTTTATCAAGCATTCTGTATGTTTGTCCCCCATTTGCTGAAGCTGTGCGTTCAGATCCAGGCTGAAAGGTGCCCTGTGTGAATAGTAACCATCAGATCTTAGGAGTCTTCTGAATGGACCACTTCTGATACATAAGTAAACTTGATCTGAGGAAAGCAGTAGCAGGACCTTCACTTTTTGAAAAGCAGAGGCTAGAAGCATATCTTGGTCAAATCTCTTCAGACTGCAAATGACAGAACTCAATTCAACTCTGCTTTGAAAGGATGGAGGGGTAGCTGTTGGTGGCTCATTCAAAGGCAGAGTTGGGTATTCTGGCTTTAAGCAAGACTGGATCCAGTTAGTCAGACAATATCAACAGAAATCAATCTCCCTGTCCTTTTAACTCTTCTTTCCATTGTGTTGGCTTCATTTTCAGCCAATGCTTCTCCATACTGGCTGGAGAAGTGGGGGTAAATGGCAGAAGCTCTTGCAAGCTCCATGTGTGCACGATCCTAGCCTCAAGGCAAGAGGAAATAAAGGTTCTCCTTTCCAGGAGTCCCAACAAAACTCTATAATTGCATCTTATTGATGCTCAGACTGGGTCACGTGCCCCCTGATTTGGTCTACTCAGACTGCTATAACAAAGTACCATGGATTGGGAAGCTTAAACAACAGTCACTTACTTCTCATGATTCTGGAGGCTGGGAGTCCAAGGTCAAGATGCTGGCATGGCCATGCTCTGGTAAGAGCCCTCTTCCTGGCTTGCAGATGGCCACTGTCTCACTGTGTCCTCATATGGCAGAGAGAGAGGGCTCCACTTTCTGTTTCTCTTCTTGTAAGGACGCTAATCTTATTGGGATCCCACTAGCATGACCTCATCTAACCCTAATGACCTCTCAAAGTCCCCACCTACAAATTCCAATACGTTGGAGGTTAGAGCTCCAGCATGTGAATTTGAGATGGGGCCAGGGGACTTCAGTTCTTAATACCCATTGTGAACCAACTGCTGTGCTAAAAGGGAAGAAGCTATGCTGTGAACAGCCAAGCTCACAAGGGCTAGGTACCTTTCCCTGGGGTGAGGGGTGAAGTCAGCTCTACCTGAACCACACAGACTAAGCTAGGAGAGCTTTCCCAGAGGAGCATCAGGACACTGTCATAAGGAGAAGGGGGATGGATCCCTGGTAGGAAAAAAATCAGATTTCTTCAACAGATAAGTAAGCTTATTGAACTACCACTAACAGAGAGCATACTATGTGCTAAGAGAGCTACATGCCTTGTGTCTGTTCATCCCCACAACCACTTTGAGAGATAGACAGCATTATCCGTATTTCACAATGAAATAAACTGAGACTCAGTACATTGAGAAAACTTTCCCCCAGCATCACAAAACTAGTAAGTTGCAGGGACTCTTATCTAGAATACATCTCATCTCTAAGTGCCTACTCTCTGGAATTCTGCCTTCTGTTGTGCCATTTACAAATCAACAGACATAGCAAGCAAGTCCCTGCTCCATTTGATGTGGGGGTAAGGTTGGTGTTTATTTTCCATAGTCTTGGGATCAGCAGGTAATTTCAATGATGGGCAGAGAACTGAACGGGATTTTGAAGGTGAGGCAGAATTAGCTAATTGTGGGGGGGAAGATTCAAAATTATAAATTCTGAATAGTTTATTAGAAATGTAGAAAAAGAAAAAAGGAAGACCGACAAACCAGAATCATATATCCCAAAAGGCTGAGAATAAATGCTTCAGGGAATTAAAATGTAAGGAATTCTTTTTCCCCTTTATATTTTTCTGATCTTCCCAAATTTTCTGCCATGAGAATGATTTCTTCTTAATCAAGGGAAAATTAATTTTTTTTAACAATCCTGGAAATACAGGATGAGAAAAGCTAAAATAACCACTAATATATTTGAATCAGGTTGATAAGCTAGAAAAAGCTATAAAAATCTCGTCAGATTTCTGTGAATGAATTTTTTTAAAAAATGAAGCATTGGAGTTAATAGGAAATTCTCTGCATGAACAGAAGCTGATATTTTCATGCCCTCCAGCTCTCAGGGGCCAGAAGCACAGAGGGCAGGTATATATATTAACAACCCAGACACAGTAGCAAGGTTGAAAAATTTGCTGACTCAGCCAAGCTCCCAGGGTTGGAGGAGATGAAGCAAAGGCAAAATTCTGAGAACTCTTCCTGGAATAACTAGAGCTTCCAGGATCACAGACAAGGGAAAGGTGAGCGATGGACCTGGAAAAGGAAAATGAAATGGAATTTTCCCCTGGGATGCAAAGCTCCAGGCAATACTTGGTGGTGGCTCCCTACTGGTCACCACCTAAAATCATTTTTCCTGGTGAAACCTGAGAAAACAGTCATCACAGTCAGAGCCCCTCAGATCTTTCTGTTCATTACAGTTTACAAACCACTTTCTCATTTACAGCCTCATTGTATTCTGGTTGTATCAAAGAATGTTTTTAACGATACACACCCTGAAGTATTTGGGGGTAAAAAGGCATCAAGCTCTCAAATGAAATTATTGAGAGAGAGAAAGAGAGCAAAGGATCAATGGAGAGGGAAAGAGAGAGGCCTACACACACACACACACACACACACACACACACACACACATATATGCACATACAGAAAGATAAAACCAATGGTGTATAAAAGTAGACATAGAGATATAGGCATAGGTATAAAATAATAAAGCCTGCTGACAGTTGGGCAATCTGAGTAGAGGTTATAAAACATTTCTTTTTACTCTTCCTGCAATTTTTATGTCAGTGTGAAACTTTCAAAACAAGAAGTTTAAAATAAAGAAAATAAATAAGTGAAGTACCTCTGAGTGTATAGATTTGGGGTAGATGGGCACCTGAGAAGCAAGTTCCCACTGCATTCGACAAAGGCAGGAAGAAGGATGGTGGTTGAATATGGTCACGGATGGGACTCATGAGGTGTACATTACTTGTTTCCAAAATGAGGTGTACCTGACTTGACTCTGTTAGTTTTTCTACACAAGTCACTGTCTGGAGAAAACTCACGACGGTCACATGAGAGTTGCAATCATACCTGGAAAGAAACCCTAATGCATGTGAGTATCATGCCTGGGATCCAAGAATTGGAGAGGAGGGGAAATTAGCTATTTGTGACTCCTCTAATAAATACACTTCAGTCTTGAGTATGAGTGTTAATAGCATTTATTTCAACTGGTCCATCTGGACAAGTAGTTGAGGAGCACCATATGTTGTTCTTATTACGCTGATAATGGAGCTTATCCATGAGTTGGACAACAAGTCTCTCATGTTAGCTATAAAAAGATGACCCAGTAGAGCCAAAAGCATCTATCTTCAGTGCAAATGAAATGGATCAACCACAGAAACCCTGCCCACAGCAAGATGCCAGTGAGGTACATGAGATTAAGTGCCCAGACTAGGACAGCATCTGAGGAAACAGCAGAGAGATGTCTTAAATAACTTGTGTGACTTCTTTATGGTGTTTTGAAGAACTATCAATACCACCCAGTCATGGATTAAATTTCAAATCCTCCACATCGGTGTGGGGCCCCTCTGCTTATCCTCCTAGCTAACCCAAGGTCTCCTGGGAAGAACAAGTCCCTTTTCCATTTGGAAGGTGAGAAAAGCCCAGAGATTAAATGACTGGCTCAAAGACACACAGAACAAGACTATAAACCCGAAAATTACAAATCTTACGTCCTCTTAATTGCACATCTTAGAAGAGTCACTTTTAGAACTTGTGATTTTCCACACAGTATCTCCATCTTTGTCCACTGGACAAAAAAATTTTGTGAACAAGATCTTTGTAGATTTTGTTTTGACTTTACCTCAATTCTAGGATAATACCAGTTATGAGGTTAATGCATAATACGTGTTTGTTGAGTAGATAGTCATGAAACCTTAGTGGTCATCTTAACCAGTGGTTCTCAGTCATGGCTATAGATTAGATTTATCTTGGAAGGCTTAGTTAAAAATCTCAGTCCCCCCTCCCCCCCGCAAAAGTGCATATATGTATGACTGATTCATTTTGCTATACAGCCGAAACTAATACAACGTTGTAAATCAATTATACTCCAAAGAAAAAGAAAAACTTGCAACTCCACTCTAATCATGGCACTGAAACATGTATAATATCATATATGAAATGAATCGCTAGTAAAGGTTCGATGCATGATACTGGATGCTTGGGGCTGGTGCACTGAGACGACCCAGTGGGACAGTACGGGGAGGGAGGAGGGAGGGGGGTTCAGGATGGGGAACACGCATATACCTGTGGCGGATACATGTTGATGTATGGCAAAACCAATGCAATATTGTAAAGTAATTAACCTCCAATTAAAATAAATAAATTTATTTAAAAAAAATCCTCAGTCACACACAAAATGAAGGACACTCTACAGACTATCTGACAAGTACTCCCCAGAGCGTTAAGGTCATAAAATGTGAGCAACTGTCACAACCAAGAGGAATCTGAGGGGACATGACAACTAAATGTCACACGGAATCCTGGCTGGGATCTTGGAACAGAGAAAGGACATTAGGGAAAAACCAAGGATGTCTGGATTTTTAAAAACAAAAGGATTTGAATTAATAAGAAAAACATTTTAAGTTAAAAATTAAAAACTGAAAACAAGAAAACAATCACTGACCTACCTTGGGTTATTGTTTTTATTCAGTCTGTCTTTATTTGTTTATTTGTTTTATTTATTGTTTTTATTTAAGTCATGTCTGACTCTTTGTGACCCAAGGGACTGCAGCACACCAGGCTCCTCTGTCCTCCACTATCTCCTGCATTTTGCTCAAGTTCCATTGAGTCAGTTCAGTTCAGTTGCTCAGTCACGTCCGACTCCTTGCAATCCCATGGACTGCAGCACACCAGGCTTTCCTGTCCATCACCAATTCCTGGAGCTTGCTCAAACTCATGTTTATCGAGTCAGTGATGTCATCCAACCATCTCATCCTTTGTCATCCCATTTTCCTCCTGCCTTCAATCTTTCCCAGACTCCCACTGGAGTCTTTTCCAATGAGTCGGCTCTTCTTATCAGGTGGCCAAAGTATTGGAGCTTCAGCTTCAGCATCAGTGCTTCCAATGAATATCAGGGTTGATTTCCTTTAGGATTGACTGGTTTGATCTCCTTGCAGTCCAAGGGACTAAATTCAAATACCTGGGCTTAGGGGGAAAGTTGAGGAAGGGAGAGGTTCAACAGTTCTTTAAAGTTCTTCAAGTGATTCTAACATGCTTCCAGGATTGAAAACACAGATTAAACCAAAATCTCTCACATTTCAGAGGCAGAATTGAGAAATGTGGAAAAGGGAAGTTAACTTGTTAAGGTCTTACATAGTTAAATGGAATGACAGAGACTGGAAGGCTTTTTCCTGGCTATCAGCCCTATAGTCTTTCCATTCATCATGATGCTTCCTAATTCCATCATGTTGTCTGGAATAGAATGAGGTGAGAATAAATGGGGAGGCACAAGGTGGAAATGGATGCAAGAAAGAGGAATAAGATGGGATGGGAAGGAATGGGATTGGATGAGATAGGATAGGATGAGATGGGTTATAATGGTCTGGAATGGAACGAAACTGAATGCAATGGGATGGGCAGAGAGGATATGCTATAGAAAGGAAGGAAATAGAAAGAGCTGTGATGCAGTGTGGTGCCCTACAATGTGTGTGACAGGATTGTAAAATGGGAAAGACAGCATCAGGCAATAAACCGAATGTGGATGACAGACCCTAACATCCATGGCAGGAAGCAAGGCTGCACCTGGACAACGCACTCCATACTCAAAACTCTGCGTGATTAGTCCCACGTTCTTCAATATTTAGAGCCATGCTCCTCTCAGAGAGAAGTTCGTACTATGAGCATCTGACTTGCCAGCCAGGAAAATCAAGATATTTGTGCCCACTGGCCAGCCAGGCAACTTTGGCAAAGCCCTTCATCTCTAAATCCCCCATGCCTTACCTCCGTTAAGTTTCCAGAAACATCTGATACAATCCACTGCCGAATGCGCAGCGCACAGAACAGCCCCCTGGAATAAATGCATTACGCTCCACTGCCTAAATTCAGGGCTGACTCCATTCACCCCATTACAGGCTCCTGAAAAGACCAACTTGAAACTCACATCAACATATAAATTGTCAGGGTGTGATACAGAACAGTCCCCTGGAACAAATGCATTATGCTCCACTGCCTAAATTCAGGGTTGACTCCATTCACACCATTACAGGCTCCTGAAAAGACCAACTTGAAACTCATATCAACATATAAATTGTCAGGGTGTGATTAAGCCTTAGAGAAGATTAATTACTGACTTTCTTATGTATTAACACCCCTCCTCCGCTCACATTCCCTACCCCCGACTAAGCCTCTGAAAGAATCTAACATTATAAACAAGGATCTAATTAGCAACTTGAATTCAGACTTAAGATCTTTTGTGAAGGTTTGGTCACAGATGCTGCTTTAATCTCTGAGGATTATTTCTCAGCATCCAGAGATACATCAGTTATTTTCCAGGGTCTTTGAGGAATGTTATCCCATTTGAATACTGCTGCCATCTTCCGAGGACCTGCTGAGAAGTGGACCCAAGATTAGCCCTGAGAGTGCTAAAAAGAGCTCTCTCTCTGGCATTAGACTTCCTTCCCATTCTGTTTTCACCTTCAGAGGAAGCTAACTCCCCTAACTCAAGTTCTTGCTTGGGATGACAAGGAGAACGTAAGTCTTCAAATGCCAGCTTCATGTTGGGGAAGATACAAGAGAGCACTGGTTTGCTTGCCAGCTCTAAAGAGCTTTGATGGTCAAGACCCCCAGTGTGGTCCCTGGAGCTGACATTCCTTCCCTCCCCTCATTCCCACTGCTCCATCCTCACAGGGGTTATGAAATGAAATGTTTTCTGCTCTATGTTTACCAGTAAACAAGCCTTTTCCAAATGCAAGCTTCCAATCCCAGGTGAAACAAAGTCAGCAAGCCATGAGTTACTTCTTCCCCAGCTACTTCCTCCCCACTAGAGAAGAGAATGACGACCGCTTCAGGATTCTTGCCTTGAGAACCCCAAGAACAGTATGAAAAGGCAAAAAAATAGGACACTGAGAGATGAACTCCCCAGGTCGGTCGGTGCCCAATATGCTACTGGAGATCACTGGAGAAATAACTCCAGAAAGAATAAAGAGACAGAGCCAAAGCAAAAACAACACCCAGTTGCGGATGTGACTGGTGATGGAAGTAAAGTGCGATGTTGTAACGAGCAATAATTCATAGGAACCTGAAATGTTAGGTCCATGAATCAAGGCAAACTGGGAGTGGTCAAACAGGAGATGACAAGACTGAACATCAACATTTTAGGAATCAGCAAACTAAAATGGACTGGAATTGGTGAATTTAACTCAGATGACCATTATATCTACTACTGCAGGCAGGAATCCCTCAGAAGAAATGGAGTAGCCATCATGGTCAACAAAAGAGTCCAAAATGCAGTCCTTGGATGCAATCTCAAAAACGACAGAATGATCTCTGTTTGTTTCCAAGGCAAACCATTCAATATTACAAAAATCCAAGTCTATGCCCTGACCAGTAATTCTGAAGCAGTTGAAGTTGAACAGTTTTGTGAAGACCTACAAGACCTTCTAGAACTAACAGCCAAAAAAGATGTCCTTTTCATTATAGGGGACTGGAATGCAAAAGTAGGAAGTAAAGAAGCACCTGGAGTAACAGGCAAATTTGGCCTTGGAATATGGAAGGAAGCAGGGCAAAGGCTAATAGGGTTTTGCCAAGAGAAGGCACTGGTCATAGCAAACACCCTCTTCCAACAACACTAGAGAATACTCTACACATGGACATCACCAGATGGTCAATACCAAAATCAGACTGATTATATTCTTATAGCCAAAGGTGGAGAAGCTCCATACAGTCAGCAAAAACAAGACCAGGAGCTGACTGTAGCTCAGATCATGAAATCCTCATTGCCAGATTCAGACTTAAATTGAAGAAAGTAGGGAAAACCACTAGACCAATCAGGTATGAACTAAGTCAAATCCCTTATGATTATACAGAGGAAGTGACAAATAGATTCACAGGATTAGATCAGATAGACAGAATGCCTGAAGAACTATGGCCAGAGGTTCATGACATTGTACAGGAGGCAGGGACCAAGACTACCCCCAAGAAAAAGAAATGCAAAATGGTTGTCTGACGAGGCCTTACAAATAGCTGTGAAAAGAAGAGAAGTGAAAGGCAAAGGAAAAAAGGAAGGATATGCCCATCTGAATGCAGAGTTCCAAAGAACAGGAGAGATAAGAAAGCCTTCCTCAGTGATCAGTGCAAAGAAACAGAGGAAAACAATAGAATGGGAAAGACGAGAGATCTCTTCAAGAAAATTAGAGATACCAAGGGAACATTTCATGCAAAGATGGGCTCAATAAAGGACAGAAATGGTCTGGACCTAACAGGAGCAGAAGATATTAAGAAGAGGTGGCAAGAATACACAGAAGCACTATACAAAAAAGATCTTCATGACCCAGATAATCACAATGGTGTCACGATTACTCACCTAGAGCCAGACATCAACATCATGGAATGCGAAGTCAAGTGGGCTTTAGGAAGCATCACTATGAACAAAGCTAGTGGAGGTGATACAATTCCGCTTGAGCTATTTCAGGTCATAAAAGATGATGCTTTGAAAGTGCTGTGCTCAATATACCAACAAATTTGGAAAACTCAGCAGTGGCCGCAGGACTGGAAAAGGTCTGTTTTCATTCCAGTCCCAAAGAAAGGCACTGCCAAAGAATGCTGAAACTACTGCACAATTGTACTCACCTTACATGCTAGCAAAGTAATGCTCAAAATTCTCTAAGCCAGGCTTCAACGGCATGTGAACCATGAAATTCCAGATGTTTAAGGTGGATTTAGAAAAGGCAGAGGAACCAGAGATCAATTTGCCAACATCTGAGGGATCATCAAAAAATGAGAGAGTTCCAGAAAAACATCTATTTCTGTTTTATTGACTAAGCCAGAGCCTTTGACTGTGTGGATCGCAATAAACTGTGGAAAATTCTGAAAGCGATGGGAATATCAGACCACCTGACCTGCCTCCTGAGAAATCTGTATGCAGGTCATGAAACAACAGTTAGAACTGGACATGGAACAACAGACTGGTTCCAAATCAGGAAAGGAGTACATCAAGGCTGTATATTGTCACCCTGCTTATTTAACTTATATGTAGAGAACATCATGAAAAATGGTGGACTGGATGAAGCACAAGCTGGAATCAAGATTGTGGGGTGAAATAACAATGACTTCAGATATGCAGATGAGACCAGCCTTATGGCAGAAGGCAAAGAAGAATTAAAGAGCCTCTTGATGAAAGTGAAAGAGGAGAGTGAAAAAGTTGGTTTAAAACTCAACATTCAAAAAACTAAGGTCATGGCATCTGGTCCCCTCAGCTTAGTTCAGTTCAGTTCAGTTCAGATCATTCGCTCAGTCGTGTTCAACTCTTTGCGACCCAATGAACCGCAGCACACCAGGCCTCCCTGTCCATCACCAACTCCCAGAGTTCACTCAGACTCGCATCCATCGAGTCAGTGATGCCATCCAGCCATCTCATCCTCTGTCATCCCCTTCTCCTCCTTCCCTCAACCCCTCCCAGCATCGGAGTCTTTTCCAATGAGTCAACTCTTCGCATGAGGTGGCCAAAGTACTGGAGTTTCAGCTTCAGCATCATTCCTTCCAAAGAAATCCCAGGGCTGATCTCCTTCAGAATGGACTGGTTGGATCTCCTTGCAGTCCAAGGGACTCTCAAGAGTCTTCTCCAACACCACAGTTCAAACGCATCAATTCTTCAGTGCTCAGCCTTCTTCACAGTCCAACTCTCACATCCATACATGACCACAGGAAAAACCATAGCCTTGACTAGACGGACTTTTGTTGGCAAAGTAATGTCTCTGCTTTTCAATATGCTATCTAGGCTGGTCCCCTCACTTCATGGCAAATAGATGGGGAAACAATAGAAAGAGTGACAGACTTTATTTTGGGGGGCTCCAAAATCACTGCAGATGGTGACTGCAGCCATGAAATTAAAAGATGCTTGCTCCTTGGAAGAAAAGTTATGACCAACATACATAGCATATTAAAAAGCAAAGACATTACTTTGCCAAGAAACGTCCATCTAATCAAAGCTATGGTTTTCCAGTAGTCATGTATGGATGTGAGAGTTGGACTATAGAAAGCTGAGTGCAGAACTGATGCTTTTGAACTGTGGTGTTGGAGAAGACTCTTGAGAGTCCCTTGGACTGCAAGGAGATCCAACCAGTCCATCCTAAAGGAAATCAGTCCTGAATATTCATTGGAAGGACTGATGCTGAAGCTGAAACTCCAGTACTTTGGCCACCTGAGGCGAAGAACGGACTCATTGCAAAAGACCCTGATGCTGGGAAAGATTGAAGGCA
Organism: Ovis canadensis; assembly: GCF_042477335.2. Classification (NCBI taxonomy): domain Eukaryota; kingdom Metazoa; phylum Chordata; class Mammalia; order Artiodactyla; family Bovidae; genus Ovis; species Ovis canadensis. The sequence goes on along the minus strand of NC_091247.1, from coordinate 183,979,400 downwards.
GGAGGAAAACGGGACGATAGAGGCTAAGATGGTTGGATGGCATCACCGACTCTATGGACGTGAGTTTGAGCAAGGCCCGAGAGTTGGTGATGGACAGGGAAGCCTGGCGTGCTGCGGTCCATGGAGCCACAAAGAGTCGGCCACGACTGAGTGAACTGAACTGAACTTCCTCCCCAGTAAGGGCTGAGGATCTGGGTGGATGTGATAGGTGGTGACCCGCCACATTCACCATCTCTTAGAGTAAGCAAGGAATTAGTATGTGAAAAAGTAAAGAAAGCAAGATTGGCCCCAGAGAGCTAGATGCATATGAAAGAAATTATTTCAGCAAGCCCAGACACTTGCATCTTCCTATACATAGATCGCTAAATCTCCTCATGTGAGTGATTTAGTTTTCTCTTAATGAACAGTAATCTTTTAGTATTCAGATTACCTGCCCCTATTGCAAACTTGTATATAGCCTGGTTCTTTCACTGGCTCCTTCTCCGCCTTCTCAGAGTCTGCTTTCTCAGGGTCATCTGAGATATTATCTCCCTGGCTTGAGTCCTAATATTCACCTGAATAAAACCTAACTCTCAACTTGTAGGTTGTCTGTATTTTTTTTAATCAACAGGTTCCATATGCCTCTTGCCTGGACCACGTCTATCTTCATTCCACTCCCATCTGTCTTCACTCCTACATAACTTTTCTGCTGCAGCCAGCTTCATGGTCTTCGAAATAGTTTTCATCGTATTACTATGTTCAAACAAAGCTTTAGTGGCTCCTGGCTGTTCAGTGACCAAAATCCAGAGTCCCTGCTATGGGTCCAAACCACCATGCCTACCCTTCTGCCTTACCCTTACTGACACACTTTTATTCCAGGTTCTTCAAGCTCCTGGCAATAGCTTATTAAGAAGGCTCTATGGGATGTCCCTGGTGGTCCAGTGGCTAACCCTTTGAACTCCCAATGCAGGGGCCTGGGTTCAATCCTTGGTCAGGGAACTAGATCCCACATGTCACAACTAAGGCCCAGCATAGCCAAGTAAATAAATATTTTAAGAAAGGGGAGAGGTATCAACATTTTAAAAAAGGAGGTCCTAAAAATCAATTAAGTGTATTGTGATCAGTATTTTTAATGACGTGTACAGCAAAATGGCAAATATGCATTCATATTTGGCTTCATCCCCTGGAAAAGGGAATGGCTACCCACTCCAGTATTCTTGCCTGAGAAATCCCATGGACAGAGCAGCATGGCAGGCTACAGTCCATGAGGTCACAGAGTCAGGCACAACAGAGTGACTAACCCTTTCACTTTTTTCCTTAAAGCAGGCTCTGTACTAAATCCTTTACATTAGACTCACAGATGGGGATACTAGGACACCATGAGTTTAAGTAAGTTGCCTAAGGTGGTTAAGCCAAACTTGACCCCGGGCAGCCTAGGGGCAGAGGCCATATCCCTAACCACCATGCAGTATGGCCTCTTATGCTATAGAACTATATGGAATAGAAGAGAAAATCCAGGTGCGCTGCTTCCATAAGGGTAACTGTTTTATGAAGGTCTGTTGCAGATTAATGTAAATATATATATACACAAGAATAACAGAAAATGTGTGTCACCTTGAGTACACAGTGTGTAAGAGTGTCTCATTGGCACTTGAGGTCAAAATGTGTGAAACCCACTCTTGCAGCCAAACTGAAGGACCCCCTCCAGTGGTTCCCTCACACTTCTCTGCCTCTATGCCTTTACCCGCTCTGATCCCAGCACTTGAAATGTCTTTCCTTATCTTCTTCCACCTACACATCTTCAATCCAATACAGTCTCCTCCACAAAGCCCTTCATAGTTCTTCTCTCCATTCTATCATCTAAAGTAGAACTTTCTCAAGGACTTGTGTATATTAATGTCATGCTTTCTGATTGAGCCTCGTCCTCCCAGAAGTTTTCACTCTTCAGTTCAGTTCAGTTCAGTTCAGTCGCTCAGTCGTGTCCGACTCTTTGCGACCCCATGAATCGCAGCACGCCAGGCCTCCCTGTCCATCACCAACTCCTGGAGTTCACTCAAACTCATGTCCATCGAGTCAGTGATGCCATCCAGCCATCTCATCCTCTGTTGTCCCCTTCTCCTCCTGCCCCCAATCCCTCCCAGCATCAGAGTCTTTTCCAATGAGTCAACTCTTCACATGAGGTGGCCAAAGTACTGGAGTTTCAGCTGTAGCATCATTCCTTCCAAAGAACACCCAGGATTGATCTCTTTTAGAATGGACTGGTTGGATCTCCTTGCAGTCCAAAGGACACTCAAGAGTCGTCTCCAACACCACACTTCAAAAGCATCAATTCTTCTGCGCTCAGCTTTCTTCACAGTCCAACTCTCACATCCATACATGACCACAGGAAAAACCATAGCCTTGACTAGACGGACCTTTGTTGGAAAAGTAATGTCTCTGCTTTTGAATATGCTATCTAGGTTGGTCATAACTTTTCTTCCAAAAGGTCTTTTAATTTCATAGCTGCAGTCACCATCTGCAGTGATTTTGGAGCCCCCAAAAATAAAGTCTGACACTGTTTCCAGTGTTTCCCCATCTATTTCCCATGAAGTGATGGGACCAGATGCCACTTACTTCCCATCAATTTGATAGTTTTCTTGGACTTCAACTTCTTTCTGTGTCAGTTCAGGGCAGTGGGAAGTGTGGTCCCCAGACCTACAGCTTCAGCACCAGCTGGGAACTTGTTAGAGATGCACATTCTCAGGTACCACCTATCACCTACTGAATCACAGATTCTGAGGGTAAACAACAGGAAGGTGCGCTACAACAAGCCCTCCAGATGATTCTGCTGTTTGCTCAAATGTGAGAATCATTGGCTTAAGAAAAAATCATTCTTATTCAATATTAGAGAAGAGTTTCCTCCATGAATCTGGGCCAATTGATGCAAAGTAATGTTGATAAGGACAACGTCATGGGATCAACCTCATGGATGCAGGTCGGAGATATTTCTCACTTATATGCTGATCTCTAATTTTAGCCTTTGTGCAATTGTAGGCTATTTAGTCCAAAGAGAAACAATGGATGCTTCAGTGCTCATCTGTCCCCTGCTCAAGGCTAACTTGCAGCTCTAAACGATTACTGCATAGCCCTGGCTCATTTAAGGAGCCAGGCCTGGGCCATGTGCTATCAGCACCCAGAAGCAGGCAGTAAAAGCAAATCTAGGAATGGACAAGGAAATGGTCAGAGGCCAAGGGAACCTGGGCAGAATACCAGTCTATAAGGCAAAAGCATTTTCGGAAGTATAGCCAAGACAGATTGAAAATGATTCCAAAAGACAGCACAAGTCCATGTGGGTTTAGAATGGGAATAAAATTTCATAGGACATCCAGTGAAGTGAAAGTTGCTCAGTCGTGTCCGATTCTTTCGGACCCCATGGACTCTAGCCCACCAGGCTCCTCTGTCCATGGGATTCTCCAGTCAAGAATACTGGTGTGGATTGCCATGCCCTTCTCAGGACATCCAAGGTCATAAGAATAACAAAGAAGGCTTGGGAGCTAGCTCTCGGATACCAAAGCATTTCTGTGGACATTTTATATTTGGAAGCTCAAATGCATATTCTAAGAAGTAAAGAAACAAGATCACACAGTGAGGAAGTGGTAGAGCTAGAATGCAAAACCAGCTTTTGCTGCCTCCAGCCTCCCTGCCCTCAGGGAGCTGCCTGGTCTTCTGAGTGCACCCCTCCAACTCTCAATTCCTTTTCCTCTGTGCTCCAGCCATTGTTGTTTAATTGTTGTGTCCAACTCTAGCCACTAGCCCACCAGGCTCCTTTGTCCCTGGGATTCTCCAGGCAAGAATACTGGAATGGCTTGCCATTTCTTCTCCAGGGGATCTTCCTGACCCAGGAATCAAACCTGAGTTTCCTGAATTGGCAGGCAGATTCTTTATCACTGAGCCACCAGGGAGCACACAACCCCAAACGCCACCATGTCTGATCCCAGGGCTCTGCCCTTTCTGTTCGTTCTCCCTCAAGTATTCTGCCCCAGAGGTTCCCACAGCTGCCCCCTCCTCATCCTCTCAGTCTCAAATGCTGCTTCCTCAGAAAGGTCTTCTCTGACCACTCAGCCTACCCTCTATCCCTGAATTTGTTTCCTGAGGCTGCCAAAATCAGTGGCCACAACTGGATAGCTGAAAACAACAGGAATCTATTCTCTCATGGCTCTGGAGGCTGAAGGTCTGAAATCAAAGCATCAGTAGGACCCTGTCTCTCCAGGGGAGAACCTGCTCCATGCCTCTCTCTTGGTTTCTGGTGGTCACCAGCAACCGTTGGCATCCCTTGGCTTGTCAGTGTACTACTCCAGGCTCTGCCTCCATCATCCCATGGCACTGTCCTCTCTGTGTCTGCATCCATGTTTTCAGAAGGACACCACTCACTGGATTAGGGACCACCTTGACACACATGAATTCACCTCAATTTGAGTACATCTGCAAATATCCTGTTTCCAAACAACATCACATTCATAAGTACTGGGGACTGGGACTTCAATATATCTGTCTTTGGAAGCCACATATCAACCCACAACAGCCCCAGACACTTCCACCACAGTATCTTGTTTTATCACCTTCAAAGCACTTATCAGTACATGGTACTATCCTATTGACTGATTAGCATATTCATTGTTGCCTGCTTCTACAGTCAACTAGAAAATTGAGAATCCTTCCAGCCAGGGTGTCTCTCTATCTTCTTCACAGCTGAATCTCCAGCACCTAGAATGGGGCCTGGCACAAAGTGATGTTTATCACATATTGATGACTGAAATCCCTCTCCCCACTGGGATCTTTAATCACCTGGACCCACCTCTGCAACCACAGGGATGAGTGTATGACCTGGGCTGGCCAATCAGAACCATTTCAAGGAGATAAGACTGTGTAAAAGGGGGAAACCATGATCTTTCTTTGAAGTTACTGGCTGTGCAGATGATGAATGATACTGTGGGGTTGCCAGATAAAGAACAGAATAACTAATACATGTTTTAGTATAAATGTAAATGAAATGGGCTTCCCAGGTGGCGCTAGTGGTAAAGCACCTGCTTGCCAATGCAGAAGACATTCGAGATGCAGGTTCAATCCCTGCGTTGGGAAGATCCTCTGGAGAAGGGCAGGGTAACCCAGTCCAATATTCTTCTTTGGAGAGTCCCAGGGACAGAGGAGCCTGGTGGGCTACAGTCCATAGCATCACAAAGAGTTGGATACCACTGAAATGACTGAGTATGCATGGATGCATATCTCAAATATTGCATGGGAAATACTTATAATAAAATAGGTACTATCTGTCTGAGATTCAAGTCTAACTGAGCCTTCTGTATTTTTATTTGTAAATCTGGCAATTCTATAATATCAGCCTCAAACCACCAGCAGCCAGGTTGTAAAATGTGCCCCTTTGCTTCTGCATAATAGATCTTCTCTTGTTGAAGTGGCAGACAGCTAGGATCACTACATTTAGTGTTGACAGATCTTGATTTGATAAAGCTTGACTCTTTCATTCCAGGAGAAGAGAAAAGAGAGGCCAAATACCAATGTGCCAGTCTCTAACCATCTGAGCAGGAGAGAAGAAAGAAAACTCATGGCCTTATCAAGAGATCATTCAAATGGCCATAGGCAAAGTCATTGACCTCCACTCAAATGAAACAGTCAGGCTTCTGAGTCCAGTATTTGCCAAGCATATACTTCACAAAGACACTGCTTATTTATCCACCAAATACTTAAGCATAAAGAATATACAAACATTGTGCTGTGCACTTGGGAAACAATAGTGAGCAAATGTGAACGTGGTCTCTTCACCCTGGCTTCTCTAGTTGGGAAGATGAGCATTGACTGAATAAATACTCAAGTAAATGAAAACATTATTGTGCTAAATACTTCCAAAGAGAGAAACATGTAATATGAGAACAAATAAGAGAGATTCAACGGACTTTATTCAATATTCAACAAATATTTGTTGAACTCCTGCTGTGTGCCAGACACTTGTGGGTAAGTGACAACCACAGTCTATTCATCCAGGGATTGGATGTGTTTATTAACTGGAGTTATTTACCACCCCACCCCGCCACCAAACACCCAGTGTAGAAGCTCATCTTGGTCCCAGCTTGTATAATGAATATTCCTTCCATCCTATTGCCCACTTCCTGGTTATCTTTAGCCCAGAATAGACACTTCTCATACCTGTTAGTTTAATCCTGCAGAAGTCCAGGGTCTGCAATCAGTCACTCTGGGCTCTCAGGAAAGCAGAGCACAGGCAAATGAGGTCCTGAACCTGAATGGAGCAGGCTGTTATTTTGTTTTTGGCCTCCACCTGAGGAGTAGAATTGAGAGAATTACAGAGTAGCATTAATATTGTATGCAACTGGTTAGCATTCAGAGCGCTACACTTTGCTGATGACTCATGAGGTGGGAAGTTTGGGATTTTAACTGTTACATATGGACCTTTGCAGTGTTTTGTTTTGTTTAACATTCCTGACTGCCCATGGCTTCTCTCCAAGTGATGGGCCCTGTGATAGCTTGACTTCAGACCCACCCACCACAGCCAGCTGAGGAAAATCCAGCGGTGGTTTCCTTGCCATGAAATTGCCCTTGCTCTTCCTATTGTTTGGCTGTTTGCCCAGATTCAAAATTCTCAAAAATTCTGCAGACTTAGAAAGCATCTTCCAGCAGTTCTGGATCACAGCAGTTCATGTGTTCATCAACTCTTTTGAGAGTAAAAGCAACCCACTCCAAATGAACTTAAGCAGCAAAAACAAAAAGTGGAGAGGGACATGACTGGCGGTCTGGGGGTAAAGACTCTGTGCTCCCAATACAGGGGGCTCAGGTTCAATCCCTGACTGGGGAACTAGATTCAACAGGCCACAACTAAGGTCTGGCACAGCTAATAAATTAAAAAAATAAATATTAAAAAAAGAAAAGGGGGAGAGGGAGGAGGATGTATTTGGAGGACACACATGGAGAAGGCAATGGCACCCCACTCTAGTACTCTTGCCTGGAAAATGCCATGGGTGGAGGAGCCTGGTAGGCTGCAGTCCATGGGGTGGTGAAGAGTCGGACACAACTGAGCAACTTCACTTTCACTTTTCACTTTCACACATTGGAGAAGGAAATGGCAACACACTCCAGTGTTCTTGCCTGGAGAATCCCAGGGACGGGGGAGCCTAGTAGGCTGCCATCTATGGGGTCGCAGAGAGTCAGACATGACTGAAGCGACTTAGCAGCAGCAGCATGTGACTTACAGAACCCAAGGGAGCAGAATGTCACCGGGCCCTACAAGGATCTGGAGCCAGGAGTTGGGCAGTCCACAGGGAACAAGATGATCACAAGTCAATTTCCTCAGTGTCCCCAAGGTCTCTCATCTTCGCTGGCCTCTGTTACCAGAGTCACTCATCTTGTGCAGAATAGCTATCTCTTCACTCTGTGCCCAGATGGAAAGATGACTAGTCTACAGTTTCTGCATTTCTATGTCCTTACTTTCTGCCACACCAGAGGTTAACTAGCTGTTGTTTTCCTCTGAAGTTGTAAAATTCAGCCACGTACTTACTCAACTGCACTTATGACAGGTGATTCAGTGGTAAAGAGTCCACCTGCCAATGCAGGAGAGGCAGGAGACGCAGGTTCAATTCCTAGGTTGGGAAGATCCCCTGGAGAAAGAAATGGCAGCTCACTCCAGTAGTCTTGCCTGGAAAAGCCTATGGACAAAGGAGCCTGGTAGGCTACAGTCCATGGGGTCACAAAGAGTCAGACACAACTAGCATGCATGCACGTATCATGAAGCACCTGCCAGAACACTGTTACAGGTTGAGTTGAGCCCTTCAAAGTTACTATTTTGAGGGTCTTTTGTGAGGGTCTGATAAGTGCCATCCCCTCCCACATGGTGTATGGATTTTGAGAGACAAGAATATCAAGTCAATTGAAACTGAAAGTCACTCAGTTGGGTTCGACTCTTTGCAACGCCATGGACTATAGAGTCCATGGAATTCTCCAGGCCAGAATACTGGAGTAGGTAGCCTTTCCCTTCTCCAGGGTATCTTCCCAACCTAGGAATCAAACTGCACGTCTCCCACATTACCAGCTGACACAGGAGGGAAGCCCAAGAATACTGGAGTGGGTAGCCTATCCCTTCTCCAGCAGATCTTTCTGACCCAGGAATCAAATTAGGGTCTCCTGCATTGCAGGCAGATTATTTACCAACTGAGCTATGAGGGAAGCCCCATAGTAGTAGTATGTTTTTATTATTTTCAAACCAAGTAGTATTGTTTTTATTATTAAGACTAGGTTGGATTACGTGAGTTCTATTTGTACATTTTCTAAAACTGAACCCCAGAGTTTAAGACATACCCTCAATGGCAACCTACTCCAGTACTCTTGCCTGGAGAATCCTATGGACAGAGAAGGCTAGTGGGCTACAGTCCATGGGGTAGCAAGGAATTGGGCACGACTGAGTGACTAACACTCTCAGACACAGGCGAACATGCCAGGCTAGGCCTAAAGCCCTAAGCAGAGATGAGAGCTACTGCCTGGAGGAACAGCTTAGAACTCACATACCCTAAGGGCAACTCATCCCACGGAAGAACCAGGAAGAGCTGAGATGAATGTGACCCGTTTACTTTTTCTAAATTTACCAAATAGATAAATCATTTTTCCTCCCTCTGGTAGATTGTCTGAAGAGGCAGAGAGAGCTCAGGAGTAGCAGAACTATCTTGCTACATGGGGAAAAAACCAATAAGAATAGAAAAAGCACTGTCCATCTTCAAATAATCGTGTATACTATTATTCTTTGTCATTATCACTTAAGTTTTTGAAATCTTTGATTAAAAAGCCTGATTTCCTTTATTTTTAAACAGTTTATTTTAAAAGTTTATTTTCAAACTTTATTTTTAAACTGTGTGTTTTGCTGCTGATATTTTGGAAATTGGGGGTTGTCTTTATAAAGTGGCTGTCTTTATAACTATGTGTGATACTTAGTTCTCTCTTCTTCAGCTGATGTCTGTCAACTCTTCAATATGAACTATGACAACAATATATTTTCTCTTCCTCACATATCTTCTTTCTTTTTGTTAGTACTCAATTTTCATTGATTCTGTTTTTTAAATTGAAGTATGTTGACTTCACAATGGTTTGTTAGCTTCAGGTACACAGCAAAGTGATTCAGTTATACACATTTTTAGATTTTTTTTGGATTATTTTTCATTATAGGTTAAAAGCTATGATAAACCTAGACAGCATATTAAAAAGCAGAGACATCACTTTACTGACAAAGATCTGTATAGTCAAAGCTATGGTTTTTCCAGCAGTTATATACAGATGTGAGAGTTGGGCCATAAAGAAGGCTGAGTGGTGAAGAACAGATGCTTTCAAACTATGGTGGTAGAGAAGACTCTTGAGAGTAGCTTGGACAGCAAGGAGCTCAAATCAGTCCATCCTGAAGGAAATCAACCCTGAATATTCTTTGGAAGGACTGATGCTGAAACTAAACTTTCAAAATTTTGGCCACCTCATGCAAAGAGCTGACTCGCTGGAAAAGACCCTGATGCTGGGAAAGGTTGAGGGCAGGAGGAGAAGGGGGCACTGGAGGATGAGATACTTGGATGGTATTACCGACTCAATGGACGTGAGTTTGAGAAAACTCTGGGAGATAGTTAAGGACAGGGAAGCCTGGCATGCTGCAGTCTGTAGGCCTGCAAAGAGTCAGACACGATTTAGCAACTGAACAACAACAAAGTACTGAATATAGTTCCCTGTGCTATACAGTAGGGTCTTTTATCTATTTTATATATATTTGTATGTGCGTGCTCAGTCACTTCTGCCGTGTCCCGCCAGGCTCCTCTGTCCATGGGATTCTCTAGGCAAGAACACCAAAGTGAGTTGCCATTTCCTTCTCCAGTGATAAAGTATGAAGTGAGTGAAGTGAAGTCGCTCAGTTGTGTCCGATTCCTTGCAACCCCATGGACTGTAGCCTACCAGGCTCCTCCATCCATGGGATTTTCCAGGCAAGAGTACTGGAGTGGGGTACCACTTCCTTCTCCTATATTTGTATGTATCTGGTATCTATTAATCCCAAACTCCAATTTATCCCTCACCCTGCTTACCCTTTAGTCACTGTAAATTTGTTTTCTGTCTGTGAGTCTGTTTCTATTTTATAAACAAGTTTATTTGTATCATTTTTTGGAATCTACATATAAATGATATCTTATGGTGTTTGTCTTTCTCTGTCTTACTTCACTTAGTGTGATAATCTCTAGGTCCATCCATGTTGCTACAAATGGCATTGTTTACTTCTTTTCTATGGCTGAATAATATTCCATTGTATATATGTACTACATTTTTTTAATCCATCATCTGTCGATGGACATTTAGGTTGCTCTGCTGCTGCTGCTGCTGCTGCTAAGTTGCATCAGTCGTGTTCGACTCTGTGATCCCATAGATGGCAGCCCACTAGGCTCCCCTGTCTCTGGGATTCTCCAGGCAAGAACACTGGAGTAGGTTGCCATTTCCTTCTCCAAGGCATGAAAGTGAAAAGTGAAAGTGAAGTCGCTCAGTCGTGTCCGACTCTTAGCTACCCCATGGACTGTAGCCTACCAGGCTCCTCCATCCATGGGATTCTCCAGGAGTGGGATGCCGTTGCCTTCTCCATTGGGTTGCTCTAGTTGATTCTTATATTTTTAAATATACTTCTACTACATGATTTATCAGCTTTGTGTTGTTGTGTTGTGTTAGTCACTCAGCCATGACCAACTCTTGCAACCCCATGGACTGCAGCCCACCAGACTCCTCTCTCCATGGAATTCTCCAGGCAAGAATACTGGGTTGCCATTCCCTTCTCTAGAGGGTCTTCCTGACCCAGGAATTGAATCCAGGTCTCCTGCATTACAGGCAGATTCTTTACCAACTGAGCTATCAGAGTAGCCCCTTCACCCTTACACATCCTGATAAACGCCTCTCTATCCTTCAAAACACAGTGGACTGTTTTGCCTACCCTGCCTCACCTGCAGACTGCTTCTTGGGTTTGTGGTTTGTCTGTGTGAATTTCCCATTCAGTCTTCTCTTCTCTGCTTCTCCATCAGGTCAAACTGAGTCCAGGGAATCTACTGCCATGAATTTATATGCCAGTCCCTGGTATTCTAATAAGGGCTCACTGGGTTTGCCTTCTGGCTGTACCATGGACTTTGGAGAATGTGTTTGACCATTTTCTCCTGAGGATCTGTAGTGTGAACATACTTTCTCTGTACTTTCCCTCCCTTCATTTGATCTTCACTCTATCAGCAGCTCCTTTCTATAAACTGTGGTTGAGAGCTGCAGATGTCTCCTGGCATCCCTAGAGATGGAGATTTCATTTCTTCCCACACAATCTTTGTTGCTTTGAGGGTGAACTCCAAGAGGAGAAAGAAGAAACAATCTCTCTCTCTACCATATGAAAGTGGAAATCACAAGATATGTGATTAGTAATTTGCTTTTAAGAAGATAAATCTTGACTATAGTAGTTAGGTTGGACTGGGAGTAGAAAACAAAAGGGAAGGTTTATACCACTTGGTAATAGCAGATGGTCCAAAGAGAGGTGTCCAGGAGGCTGTTGGAAGTTAGAGTCCAAAGAGGTTACCAAAGGATTCAGCAAAACAGAATCTTAAACGATGCATTCACTCCAGTGAGCCAGTCAGGGCTCAGTTGTAAATAACAAAACTATGCTTTTTAAATTTTTTAAAAGATATTTAAGGGAATCGAATCAATACAAGACCTGCAGAAGCAAGTTCTAGGTAGGGAATTGACCAGGCATGACTCTGGAAGAGCACCCCAGAACTGACTCATCAAGGGAACTCTGCAACAAAAAGGGAATCAGAAAGCCAGTGTTCTAGCTACTGCTTCCACAATCCAGGCCCAGTGCCACAAACACTGGACCCAGGAACAACGCACCTTAAGAGTCATGCGAGTACACATTACCATATGTAAAACAGATAGCCAGTGGGAATTTGCTATATGACACTAGGAACCCCAACCCAGTGCTCTGTGACAACCTAGAGGGGTGGGATGGGGAGGGAGGTTCAAGAGGGAGGAGACATATGTATACCTATGGCTGATTCATGTTGATATATGGCAGAAACCACCACAATACTGTAAAGCAATTATCCTCCAATTAATAAAACAAAATTAAAAAAAGAATCACGTGGGGTCTGGGAAGCCACCATCAGCGTGATAACCCCCTCTTGAGCCAGAGTGGTCCAGACCCTGGCAACATAACACTTCATGTGTTGCCCCCTTCCACTCACCTCAGTTCTGAATCCAAGTCTCACAGGTGTCTGATTGGCAGGATTTTTACATCAAAAACTACACTTTCAATGGAGCGTGTTATTTTTAGATTCCCAACCTGTCTAGTTTAGAAAAGCATATAAGAACACTGGAGCAGATGATGAGCAAAAATACCCAACTTTGGTCCAACTTTCTCTTGCCTCCTCTTGAGCTCAGTTTATTGATACATTGGCTGTTATTAGCGTGGATTCCCTCAAACTCCAGTCCTCTCCCACAAATATCTCTCTTGCTGAATATCACATACTATCACATTTGCTTATCACAACAGCCCTAGCTATTATTAAACTTCATTTTATAGAGAAAGACACTGAGACCCATAAAAGGTGAAGTGATGTGCCTAAAGTCACCCAGACAGCAAATGATGGATTTGGGACTTAGCCTCACAATCTAACTGCAGTAGGAAACAGCTACCCACTCCAGTATTCTTGCCTGGAAAATTCTACAGGATCGCAAAGAGTCAAACATGACTGAGCGACTGAGCACATACATACCTCATGATCTAAGGGCTTCCCAGATGGCACAATGGTAAAGAATATACCTGCAATGCAGGAGACACTTGTTTGATCCCTGGGTAGGGAAGAGTCCCTGGAGGAGGAAACAGCAACCTGCTCCAGGATTCTTGCCTGGAGAATCACCATGGACAGAGGAGCCTGGAGGGCGACAGTCCATGGGGTCGCAAAGAGTCAGACATGACTGGGCATGTGCATTCACAGCCTAACTCTGAATCCCATTGTTTCTTCTGCCTTGCAAATTTATTGAACTTCTTCAACTACATTTCCTTCTAAACTGAGAAGGGCTTTGGCCTCTCTGAGCAAGTAAAGTTGGTTTCTTAATTCCCCCCCCTTTTTTTTTTTTTCAGAAGTCTGGTTACTCTGTACCCCTCACCACCGCACATCCAGATGGTTAATGTTATTGCCAGCCTGGCTGAGGATACACATAACATCCCCCTATTCTTAAGGGGCTGCCATCTTACTGGCTGCTTCATTTTGCCTGTGTGGATCATGAATCAAGTTTCCCCACACTGGCCAAAGTTACTGATGGTCCCTTGCTCCTGAATATCTAAAAGGAAAATTCTGGGCTCTCTGATCCACAGGATTGTTCAGCCTATAAACCGATTGGAGCCCTCACTTGTCCCAATTTCCCCTGATAACCATCACTTGCCTCCACAAATCTGGCTGAGTTATTCTTGGGCATGCCCCTGCTTTCATGCCTTTGTTGATAAGTATCCTCTTTGCCTGGACTTTCCTTCTTTTTCCCAATGCCTGGGAATGCATAACTTCACTCATCTTACATGATTTATCTCCATCAACCCCTTGTCCACAATTCTAGACCACTGCATAGATTTCCCCAAAATCTCCACTCCCAAATTTGAGTTCTTGCCACTGCAGACAGTTTTCTGCACTGGACATAGAAAGGTGGTAACCTATAAGCACAGTTATCTTCAAAGTAGATCTAGAGGTTCAGTCGAAAGGATGACCTACTTCTTTTTCTTCAACACCTCAGACCCCCTCTTAGTTCAGGGACTGTTGGCTCTGGCACTGGCCTCACCCCTCAGCAGCTGGGAACAGTGGGAGCTCAGGTTTGCGGAGAGCCAGCCTGACTTTGAACACAGCAGGGGAAAGTCAGAGTCACCCTCTCCTACTGGTTGTGATTTCAACCTGCATGCAGGCTGTCTGTGCTGTCACAGAAAGCTTGGGGCCAGAGAGAGGGGCCTATGATCTGGAGGCACTGGTTTTAATACCTGATCTCTGGTTAGTGGTCAATGACCTTGGACAGGACACATAGTCTCTAAGACAACTCAGGATTCTAATCTGTAAAGCAGGAGCGACAATAGCTAAGTTCCAGGGGTGATGCAGGCGTTTAAATGAGATAATGCGTGTGTTCACCTATAGCGGTTGCTCTGCGTTCTTTGGTCTCCTCTGCACTGACCCCTTCATTCTTCCTCTTCATGCATCAGTCAGGACAGACACACGGAGGACATAACACTAAGAAGGACAGATTGCAGCAATGCACCTGCAAGCCAAGGAATGTCAGAGAGTGCTGGCAAAGGGCAGAAGCTAGAAAGAGACAAGGAAGGAGCCTCCCTTAGAGTCTACAGAAGAAAGAGGATGGCCCTGCCAATACCTGGATTTTGGAAACACGAGACAATACATTTTGTTTTCTAAGCCACTCCACCTGTGTCACCTCGTTACAGCAACTAGAAGAAAATACAGTTGGTTATCGTTATTATGTGGCTACAAGGCTTCTTGAAGACAAGAAGGATTTCACGCCTGTCAGACATCCTCTTTGGGTTTCTGGGGCCCTTTGGGAGCCTAGAGAGAGGGTAGTCTGGTTTGCAGAATCACATGAGATTTCGCTGGATTCATCCTTCTCATGACATCATGGAAACAAAACCACGAATTATCTCCAGCCTCACTTCCTAGGTGAATTTTAACTGAGGCTTATATAAGGCACACACACAAACAAGCACCCTGCTCCTTTTCCAATGCCTCCTAGCTCTCTTACAGTTTCACCCTAACTTCCATCACCGTAATAAGACATATCCCAGGACAAGCAGCAGGAATGTCATCTGGAAAGACAAGGAGAAGCAGCCAGGCAGTGTAGCCTCTGTCTTCATCGCAGACTTGTCATTACCCATTAGGTCACAGCCTAACTGGGCTGCTTTCTGCATTTGATGTTCTTCCCTACGAGCTCTGAAAGGGCTCCACATGGAATCAGACTTCAGACAAAATCTTGACACCAGGTATATGACTTAAAAACTTCCTCCATGTATTTTTCCACCCAACTCCTTCCTGCTGATCACATCAACTGGAAGGTATGTATCTTAGTGGATGGATGCATATCCATAGTGGATATAGTTGGTTGCCCACTCAGCATCCATTTATCCATTTCTCCCTCTTCCTCTTCCACAAGCCATGGGTCTCAGGAAACCTATCCCCACTCCCTGAGTTCAGGAATAGATCCTGATTGGTCTAAACATAGTTTTATTTCCCTGGCCAGGGGTTGGTGCAGGACTGAATGGTACCCAATTCAGAACCATAATATGAGCAGGATTCTGCAGGTGGGCTAGTGAGAAAAACGTCCTCACCCAACCAAAGAATGGCAGAAGGAGGCAGGAAAGGGCAAAGAAGACAAAGAGGAGAGAGAGATGCAATCTTTTTTCTTTTATGGACATTACTGGGTCTGAATATAATACTTTGACCCTAAGGATGAAGACAGCATGCAGAATAGCAGAGAAGAGATTTAGAAAGAAACTGGATTGTTGATTAAAAAAATGCTGAGCTGCTAAACCAACCAATTTGGAAGCCTCACTTGCTTTGGGGTTTTTTTTTTCCTATTGTATGAACTTACTATATTTACTTTATTATTTAAGCCATTTTGAGTCTGTGTCTGATACCAGCAAAATAAAAGCATTTCAACAAATTAAAAATATATTTTAAAGCAAAATTACCATATTGAAAATAAAATTTACCTTGCTTTTTCACTTACCAAGGGAATTTTCTTATGTTGGTAGATAAACTTTATACATTTAATTTTATAGAGAGATTTTTATATCACAATTTACTTAACTATTTTGGGCTAATTAGGTTTAATTTCACTTTCACTATTATAAACAACATTGAAATCAACATCTACAAACAACTCTTTTTAGTTTCCTAAACTAGATCAGAGAGGTAAAATTTCTGGTTCAAAAAAAAAAACTTTTTGAAGGTTTTTGATATTGCCAAATTGCTTTCTAAAGACTAAATCCATTTAAACTTCCATTAGCATGATATAAGAGAACCTATCTCACCACAATGTAAATCAAAGGCATTTTATTAAGATAAAAGAATAGCATTCTCATCTTAATTGAAATGTCTGATTACTAGTGATGCAATATTTTCTTCTGTTTACTGGCCACATATATTTTTCTTCAACAAATTGCTTGTTCATGTTCTTACTAATTTTTAAATTGAGGTTTCATATTCCCTGCATAATTATAAAAGCTCTAGGACTAATATGTGCAATAAACTTTCAATTCATAATTTACTTTAATCCTCAAAATAATTGTGTTAGGTTGCTGTTGTTTAGTCGCTCAGGCATATCTGACTCTTCCATGACCCCATGGACTGTAGCCTGCCGGGCTCCTCTGTCCATGGGATTTTCCAAGCAAGAATACCGGAGTGGGTTGCCATTTCCTACTCCAGGGGAATCTTCCCAACCCAGGGAGTGAACCCAGGTCTCCTGCACTGCAAGCAGATTCTTAATGGCTGAGTCACCAGGGAAGACGAACTTTGTTAGGCAGGTTTGATTAAACCCATCTTGGGACAGGATGTAGGATCAGAGAAGTTGAATAAATCTGTAGCCGTCATCAGGGTGTGATTCAAGGCTGAGTACAGGTGCACACACAATGCCAGCTTGACATCTGCCATCTGCAGTGACTCAGCTGTCACCCAGGCTCTGTTCTTTTTCTGGCACGTGAGCCTTTATATCTGGGTAATAATCCAGTTCTCCATGAAAAAGAGATATTGGTAAATATATGGGTGTATTTTTTCCACTTGGTATGTTTCCTGTTCTTTTGATATAACCTCAGCTCCCTGAGAGTGACATATTTCCTTCCATTGGAATGCCCCCCAATGCAGCAACTGTAGTGATAAACAGAAATGTTTCTAATGCATGAAATATGACCAGTAATTGCCTTCACCATGTGCTTCTTGCTTGTTAGCAATTGCAGGGACAATTGCATCCCATGCTCACACTGACAGATGATACAGTGGTCCTGGGACACTTTGAGCTCCCACTTTGGCAGAAATCATAAAAGTAATCCAAAGAAACTGGTGGGAAGGGGGTGGGTACCACACCTGGGTTAGGAACCATAGAGCACTGGTTTTGAAACCACATATGGGAATCACCAGAGAGATTTTTAAAGCTGTCATACTTCAGGTCACACTCAATACCAAGCAAATCAAATCTCAGGTGGGTGGGGTCAAAACACTGGTGTTTTTTATACAGCCTCTCAGGTGATTCTAACAGGCAGTCAAGTTTGAGCACCAGTGCTGTAGAATCACACCTCTGATTTTCGGTCTTGCAAAGGAAACCGCACTCAGAGATGCAGGAAGGTTCCAGGAGAGAGAGAAGAAAGGTAGGGCTCAGGAAGAGCTTGGAGGCCTGGCAGGAGCAGTCAGACCATGCTGAGATGGCTTCTACACTGCCTGCCTCAACTCCAGGACGTTCTTTGATTTAAAAGTAAGGTACCTCCACTGGCTTAGGTGACTGATGTTGAGATAGTTCTACTTTGAGTAAACTCATACATTGAAAAAGTCAGCTCATTGGAGAAAAGGGCAGGGTGAAATACTCAGGCGGGTCCTTGGCTTAGAAACCAAGTCACTGTTAGGAGATGGAGCTTATGTTCTTTTTTTTTTTTTTTTTTTTTTTTTTTTACTTTATTTTACTTTACAATACTGCATTGGTTTTGCCATACATCAACATGAATCCGCCATGGGTGTACATGAAAAAGAAATTTCTCTTGAGCTCAAGAAACATATAAGCATGAGGTGAAAGGATCCAGGGACACTCTTAACAAGCATGATGATGCTATAAGCACTTCCCAAACTCCAGACTCTTGTCACAGCCTTCTGAGGGAGAAGGTTTTCTAGAGGCTGGGGACTCATAAAACAATATCCCCCACTACGGCCAGGAAACAAACCAGAATAAAAAGGGCAGACATGCTGAAGGATCTCCTGCCTCGAAGCACAGCGAACTCCCATTTTGTCCTTTTCTCCTTCAGTTTTTCTTTCCACCACCTCCACAATGGTAGAACTAAATTAGGTTTCTCCTGAACCTAATTAAATGGTGATTATTTATGCACAAGCATTCTTCAACACTGCTACTGTCCTGAAAAATCTTTCTCCCCCATGATCACCCTTTGAACTACAGCTTTATCTCCCCTTACGATATGTGTCTTCTACTCTCCCTCACCATTGTTAGTAAAAATCCTCAGATGTGGAGCAGGAGCTACAATTCCTAATTTACAGATGAAGAGATCAAGAGAATTCCTAGCGTCCAAATCTACTCAGTGGAAAAGCTGAGAGACAGTAAGACACAGATGTGGCCAGTGAGAAAGGCTAGCCCAAAGACAACAGAAAGCAGGCAGATGCTCGCAGATTCAAAGAAAAAGAAAGACAGATTCTGGTGGATGCAAAGACACAGAAACATAAGGGAGATCCAAAGTCAGGAACAGACGAGCTTTTCTTCCACTGGAGACAGGTCTTCGCGGAAAAACCTATTCGTAGGTTCTGCTGCGGGTGTTGGGTCATTTCCCCTGCTCAGGCTCCCCCTGTGCGACCAGGAGTAGAACAGTAATGACAAATGAGTTTCATCTTGTGTGCCAACTCCAATCAATCAGCAGTCACTTACACACTGTATTGACAAGGCTTTGAGGCTACAGCTGGGCTCATAGAAAAAGACTGCAGTGATGGATTAGCAATGTCTGCCATGGATGCGGGTGACGAGAATCGCGGCACACATGCCAAGTGTTCTCCAGCTCTGAAGTGGATTGTTTCTAAATTCTAACTTTGGTGCTAGCATTCTATGATTCGATGCAACCATGGCAAAAATGCAGAGGCTTTTCACTAGACCACTGTTTTCTTCTAAAATTGTAACTATTAACTGCCATCATTGGGTCTGAGGAAAAAAATAGGATTGAAGGAATATTTAAAGAGGGAACATTTGTGGGGTTTCGTTTCTCCCAGAGCTTCTAGAAATATGAACATTTTAGAGTGCTAGAGGCTGCTTTTTGCATCCCTTGGAGAGATGGAAAAAGGGAGACAGCTGGAAAAATTTAGGACACTTCTAAATTATTTAAGATCCTTTACTTTACTTGTACTTTCCAAAAGAACACAGGCACCAAGGTTTCAGCCCCATGCACCCTGCTCACTCAGTAAGAAATATGGAAGCTTAGGCTGTGAGAATGAAATAACCACGGCATGTACTCAGAAACATCTGAAAGCTGGAGTTTAGTGATTTGTGTTTTACAGTACAGGTGATCGGCCCTCCAGGAACTGAAATCTGTGAAGGGATGGGGTGGTTGGCAAGGAGTTCAGACCCATGGTGTTCAGAGGGTGGTGATCTTGGGAAACAGAACTGTCTAGCTTGCGGTCTGATACAAGGCTGCCGCTGGGTGGTCTAGCCCTCCTAATGACTTTACAGCACAGGCAGTCTGTTATGAGATGCTCTGGACTTGGGAGTCTAGAAATCAATTTTAGATCCTGAATATTTCAGAAATCTGTTTCTTTCTTTCTGACTCTCCCACTAATTCTCTAGACATATCCTCATCCACTTTCACCCAGATTCCTCCCAAGGCCTTTTATCTCTTCTCTTGACCTGTTGGTCCATCCTCAACATTGTAGCCAGACTGATCTCTTCAAAATTTATACTTGACCACACTACTCCTACTTAAAACCCCTTAATGACTTGTGTGTCTATACATTTATTTTTAGTTTAAATTAATTTTTATTGGCGTATAGGTGCTTTACAACATTGTGTTACTTTCTGCTGTGCAACAAAGTGAATCACTCATACGTACTCACATATCCCATCTTTTTTGGATTTCCTTCCCATTTGGGTCACAGCTGAGTTTCCCCTGCATGTTGTGGTCTGTTCTACCTTTAATCCTTCATCGGGAGTGGCTGATCCACAGCTGTCTGCCTGGCTAATTCTTTAGCCTGGCCCTCCACCCCTGCCCCGACTCTGCATATCATGACATTTATCATATTTTGCTATAATAAATATACTATTTCTCTACTCTTCCAGACAGGAGCACCTTGAGGATAAGAACAACATCCTACTCATCTCTAAACTTTTGCCATCTGAAAATGTGCCAGGCACCGCATAAATTTGTGTTGAAAACAATGAATGAAAAATATAAAGTATCTACTTTTTACAAGAATCACTCCTGTTCTTTAGCAAGCCTACCCAAAGAAAGTTACAGTGTATCTTTAAAAGGATGAAATAAAAATCAACTTGAAATTCAAAATGGGTTTGTATGAATAGTCTACCTACCCCTTTTCTTCCCACTTGACCATCTTCTCAGTGAAACCATACTCGGCGACCTATCTCTTCCTGATCATGTGAAACTATTCTTTCTTTTCATGGTTTCCTTAAAATCTAATTTCAGATCTTTAATACAAAGTAAATTTTATATATCAATAGAAATATCAGTCTCCCCAGAAAGAATATGAGCTCCTTGAAGTTAGGAATTGTAGTTGATTTGTCTTTGGAGTAAAAATTCACAGTACAGATAGTAACAATTTAATAATTTTTAAAGCAAAAAGTAAATAATTCATTATTATAATACCTTATATTTATTTAGTACTTATCTTACTTAGTTCAGTTCAGTTGCTCAGTCATGTCCGAATCTCTGTAACCCCATGAATCGCAGTATGCCAGGCTTCCCTGTCCATCACCAATTCCCAGAGTTCACTCAGACTCACATCCATCGAGTCAGTGATGCCATCCAGCCATCTCATCCTCTGTCGTCCCCTTTTCCTCCTGCCCCCAATCCCTCCCAGCATCAGAGTCTTTTCCAATGAGTCAATTCTTCGCATGAGGTAGCCAAAGTACTGGAGTTTCAGCTTTAGCATCATTCCTTCCAATGAACACCCAGGGCTGATCTCCTTTAGAATGGACTGATTGGATCTCCTTGCAGTCCAAAGGACGCTCAAGAGTCTTCTCCAACTCCACAGTTCAAAAGCATCAATTCTTCGGCGCTCAGCTTTCTTTATAGTCCAACTCTCACATTCATACATGACCACAGGAAAAACCATAGCCTTGACTAGATGGACCTTTGTTGGCAAAGTAACGTCTCTGCTTTTGAATATACTATCTAGGTTGGTCATAACTTTGCTTCCAAGGAGTAAGCGTCTTTTAATTTCATGGCTGCAGTCACCATCTGCAGTGATTTTGGAGTCCCCAAAAATAAAGTCTGACACTGTTTCCACTGTTTCCCCATCTATTTCCCATGGAGTGATGGGACCAGATGCCATGATCTTTGTTTTCTGAATGTTGAGCTTTAAGCCAACTTTTTCACTCTCCTCTTTCACTTTCATCAAGAGGCTCTTTAGTTCCTCTTCACTTTCTGCCATTAGGGTGGTGTCATCTGCATATCTGAGGTTATTGATATTTCTCCCAGCAATCTTGATTCCAGCTTGTGCTTCTTCCAGTCCAGTGTTTCTCATGATGTACTCTGCATAGAAGTTAAATAAGCAGGGTGACAATATACAGCCTTGACGGACTCCTTTTCCTATTTGGAACCAGTCTGTTGTTCCATGTCCAGTTCTAACTGTTGTTTCCTGACCTGTATACAGATTTCTCAAGAGGCAGGTTAGGTGGTCTGGTATTCCCATCTCTTGAAGAATTTTCCAGTTTTTTGTGATCCACACGGTCAAAGCCTTTGGCATAGTCAATAAAGCAGAAGTAGATGTTTTTCTGGAACTCTCTCGTTTTTTTGATGATCCAGCAGATGTTGGCAATTTGATCTCTGGTTCTTCTGCCTTTTCTAAAACCAACTTGAACATCTGGAAGTTCGTGGTTCACGTACTGCTGAAGCCTGGCTTGGAGAATTTTGAGCATTACTTTGCTAGCATGTAAGGTGAGTACAATTGTGCAGTAATTTGAGCATTCTTTGGCACTGCCTTTCTTTGGGATTAGAATGAAAACTGACCTTTTCCAGTTCTGTGGCCACTGCTGAGTTTTCCAAATGTGCTGGCATATTGAGTGCAGCACTTTCACAGCATCATCTTTCAGGATTTGAAATAGCTCCACTGGAATTCCATCACCTTCACTAGCTTTGTTCATAGTGATGCTTTCTAAGGTCCACTTGACTTCACATTCCAAGATGTCTGGCTCTAGATGAGTGATCACACCATTGTGATTATCTTGGTTGTGAAGATCTTATAACAACTCAATGAGCTAGATACTATTATTATACCTATTTTGCAGATGAATCAGTTGAGTCTTCTAAATGGTAGATGATTTGTCCAAGGTTACATTACCTCCAAGCAGCTGAGCTAAAACTTGTTAGATCTGCTACACAATGAAGTGCCTCAGTGAATGGATAGGTTGATGGATGGATGAATTGATGGGTGAGTGGGTGGATGGATGGATGGGGGGATGTGTGGACAGATGACAAGCAAACTACTTGGATTCTAAAATCAAAGGGAAACATTAGACATTCCTCACCACCACTATTATTACCACCACCCTCTGCTCCAATGTCTTGAGAAGACTAATAGCTCCAGCACTCACTGGAAATGATGATTTTGTAACTAGCAGGACCCACTGGGCCCTTCCCAGCACAGATTCCCCTCCCCACATCCTATGCCTGCCTGTTGTCTAGAGAAAAACTTTAGCCTCCTAGGCCTTCCCCAAGTCCTGAAGAATAAATTTAACCAGAGAAGTAAGAAAATGCAGAAAGGAAAAGTCAAGCAAGATAAAATAATAATGACAATAAGATAAATAATAATAATAGTTTGGCCATTATACAAAGTCAGGGACCTATAGTTCCTCAAGTGCTTATGCTCAGTTGCTAAGTTGTGTCTCTTTGAGATCCCATGGGCTGAAGCCCACCAGGTTCCTCTGTTCATGGGGTTCTCCAGGCAAGAATACAGGAGTGGGTTGCCATTTCTTTCTCCAGGGAATCTTCCCAAACCCAGGGATCAAATCTGATCTCCTGCACTGGCAGGTAGATTCTTTATCACTGAGCCACCAGGGAAGTCCCTCCTCCTCCAGGGCTGTAGATAATATTCTTAGCCATATCCTCTGAACTGTTTTGCAGATACTAAAATCCCTACCAAGTGGAGGAAGTTAACTGCATGCTGTCCACAAGCATGTAGACCTCAAATCAGCTAGAATCAGAAGGCTAATGTTGTTGACTCCCAATTACCTCACCAACAACCAATCAGAAGACTGTACACAAACTGATCACACACCCCAAACACCCCTCCCTCACCTTATTTTTAAAAGCCTTTCCCTGAAAGCCATTTGTGAATTTGGGTCTTATAAACACTAGCTGCCTAGATGCCTTGCTAGGTGCTCTGAAGTAAACACTTTCCTTCACCACAAGCCAATGATAATAGCTTGACTTTACCGCATGCAGGCAAGTGGAGCCAAGTTTGGTTAGTAGAATTCTTTGTGGGAAGCAGGGAGAAAATCTCGGAGGAGAAGCCTAGTTTGATTCACCAAGAAATGATAATTTCTTAGTACCTGCACCATATCTGAAAGCTTGTTTTAAAGTTATAGGATCTCAGCCTTTGTCCGTATTCATTCTTCTTACTCCTTGAATATTGCTAAACTATTATATGTGTCTGTGTGTTAGAGATGAGTCTCTTCCCTTTTTACAAAAGAAATACTGACTCTTTTTTTTAAGTGATTCTTGATATTTTCCCATGCCAGAAGGAATTCCCACTTAGTCTAATTAGTCTCTCTCCTTCCTTAGGTCCCCATCACTCATTTGTTTCCAGCTGAGTGATGCATTACAAGGAGTTTTCTAATTACTTTTGTTTTGTAGGCATCCTCACCTGCAGGTAGCTAATGAATGCTTACCTAAGCCAGACTGCTGATCTCTACTGACCACTGACCTAATAATACCTACAATCTGCTCCCCCATCTCCTCTCACCCTATTAAGAAATCAAGAACAAAGACCCACACCATACAGTATAAAGAATAACACCAAATAAAGATTTCTTAGAGGAGCACCATACTCAAGACGAAGAAGCAGAGTTTCACTTTTGAACATACCTTTCTTAAAGCCTCCAGTTTATCTACCACATGGTTTCTCAATCAGAGCACACTGGTCCGGCAGTGGCTCTCTGTGCTCTACCAGACAAAACCTTTAGTTGGTTCCTACCAACTGCCATTCTCTTGAATGCATCAGCAGCTCACAGAAATTTTCAATAACTTGAGTGACTTTATAATTTATCATCCCAAATTAGTGCACTTTTGGAAGTCAAAGTGGGCATTATCCTGATGACACCAAGGAAATAAGTGCAAACTAGGACCATCCCAATCCACAGCCCTATCAATAACTACTTAAGCATCTTTGCATTCCACCCCTTAACCTCTGTCCATGTTTCCCAAGCCTCATGAGGATTTAGGATGAAGCTGCCTGAGCCACGACTCAGTTCTTACCATGGCTCTCACCACACGCTTCCACCAAACTCCTCATAGAACACAGGTTTACTCTGTCACGATTGCTTGTGTCATTGTGTTCCCTTCTAGACGATACGCTAGATGATGGCAGGAATTGGGTCTTGTGTCCCTAGCACAGTTCCTAGTGTAGAATCAGTGCCTAATAAATACTTGTTTTGCACATGGACAGTAACTACTATGTAACCTGCTTCACTGATGACCCAATAAAGACCTTGTGTAGGTGCTCAGCTGTGTCCAACTCTTTGTGACCCCATCGACTGTAGCCCACGAGGCTCCCCTGTCCATGGAATTTTCCAGGCAAGAATACTGGAGTGGGTTGCCATTTCCCACTCCAGGGGCTCTTCCTGACCCAGGGATTGAATCTGTGTCTCTTAACTCTCCTGCATTGGCAGGCAGATTCTTTACCAACTGCACCAACTGGGAAGCCCAATAAAGACCTTAGGATCATGGTAATAAAGATGATGGCAATTCACCCATTCATTCCTTTTTCCATCTACTGAGCACGTATTAACATGAGCCACCAGATCTTCATCTGAGAGCAAACTAACCCAGGACTATTGGTCCTCTCTGTAAATTGATTTCACATTTTCTCCTAAAGTGAACCAGCTGATACCATATGGGTCCTGTGCCTTATAATTCTTAAATTTTCCTTTTCCTTTTGCTGTCCAAAATACTACACCTATTTTCTAAAAACCGGGTCAGAAGATTTTGATCCTGACACACTGCAATGGGATAATATGATAGATTAAGCCTAGACAGTCACAATTAATTCCTAAACAGACTTAATTTAATTTCCCTTCTCCAATAAACCCAATTTACCTCAGCGGAGGTGTGACACGTCTGAGTAGACACAGCGATGCTGAGAGCAACCGGCCTTACAGAGGAAGGGTTGTGTGCACAGGGCGATAAGAAATCAAAGCGAAGTGGGATTCCTCCGCTGCGTGATTAGCAGTAATTCACCAGAACCTCCAGTTCTGTTGTCCCTCCGCTGCTCTTTAATTGGAGAGATAATTAAGCTGGGAGTGGGTGGGGAGGGGTAGGCAGGGTCAGCCCTCGCTTAGCGTTGGAATTACAGGGCGAGGAGAGACTTGTTCAAGGAAACAATTTTATAATTTTTGAATGCTAACTCAGAGTTCTGCTCCCATGGAGTCCTACTAAGGAAGGAATGGGGTCAAGCCTAGTGCTTCACAGACACTCATTTTTCTCAAAAGCAGCTAGAGAAACTGATTTTTAAGTCAATGTGCAAAGTATTTTTTCTTTTTTTAACTGAACAAGCATGATAACTGTCGATGCTTAGGGCACAAAACTTTTAGACCTCTCTGATGTACTCTGGGTGTTGAGGGTAGTGAAATTAATAAGACACATCAGTTTTGTTTTGTTTTTTCATTAGACCGGCAAAACTCGAGAGGTTGAGTATCACAGGTTTTGGGTTTCCGCCATCTAGTTGTTATTTTTAGTTCCTTTGATGAACTGATAATCACAAGCATTTACTGAAGCATTGATAATTGCTTCAGACATTTGAGGTCTCATCCTTTACAAGGGCAATTTCATCATCCTACCTCTCACTCCTTTAGTATCCTTCCAAGACATGGTAAAGGTAACTTACTGGGGACCTCCCTGGTGGTCCAGTAGTTAAGAATCTGCCTTGTAGTGCAGAGGACACAGGTTTGATCCCTGGTTGGGGAACTAAGATTTCCTAAGCTCTGGGCCTACAGCTACTGAGCCAACATCCTCTGGAGCCCACCCCACCCCATATAATGCAACAAAGATCCCACATGCTGCAACTAAGACCCAATGCAGCCAAATAAAAACAAATATTTTTTTTTAAAGATAGCTGAGAGCTTTCCTGGTGAATCAGTGGTAAAGAGTCTCCCAGCCAATACAGGAGTCACAGTTTCAATACCTGATCCAGAAGCATCCTACATGCCTTAGAGCAACTAACCCCGTGTGCCGCAATTATTGAGTCTGTGTTCTAGAGCCTGGGAGCCACAATTACTGAAGCCCAGGCGCCCTAGAGCCTGTGCTCCACAAGAGAAGCTGCTGCAAGGAGAAGCCTGCGCACTGCACCTAGAGAGTAGCTCCCACTCACTGCAACACCCAGCGCAGCAAAAAATAAACAAAATTATAGGTGTATAAAACAGACAACTGATTCTGTTTTTAATTCTTGTTCATGCCCTGACAAGCTGTGCAATCTCAGGCAAGCTACCTAACCTCTCTGAGCCTCAGTTTCTTCTCAGCCTTAATGGGGATAATATGACCCGCCAAATGGAAATCAACTCAAGTAACTAACAGAAAGCAGCACTTACTATGTTCTCCATAGAACACAGTACCTTTCTTTCCTAGGAATCGTTACAATGACACACTGCCCATGGAAATAGTTCAGACAATTTCCGGATGAAGCAAGGAAGCCTCAGGATCTGGGGTCTTCAAATGATAGTAGGAAAAAGAAAGGCAAAACACCTCTGAATTGTGACTCTGTTGAACAGAACTGAATTTTATTATTTTTTTTTATTTCTTTTTTTTTAATTTTTAGTTTTTTTGTTTTTTAAATTTTAAAATCTTTAATTCTTACATGCATTCCCAAACATGAACCCCCCTCCCACCTCCCTCCCCAGAACATCTTTCTGGGTCATCCCCATGCACCAGCCCCAAGCATGCTGCATCCTGCGTCAGACATAGACTGGCGATTCAATTCACATGATAGTATACATGTTAGAATGTCATTCTCCCAAATCATCCCACCCTCTCCCTCTCCCTCTGAGTCCAAAAGTCCATTATACACATCTGTGTCTCTTTCCCTGTCTTGCATACAGGGTCATCATTGCCATCTTCCTAAATTCCATATATATGTGTTAGTATACTGTATTGGTGTTTTTCTTTCTGGCTTACTTCACTCTGTATAACTGAATTTTAATTAAGCAACAAGATAGGAGACACCATGCATTTCCAGGCAATTATGTAACACCACAGGGGGTGTTGTAAAGTAAAAGGCTGCAGGCTGAGTGACTTCAGAAGCTCACCAATTCCACTGAAACATGGACCCCAGGATATTTTGTTGCGAATGGGGAGCAGTATCTGTCAATGAAAAGAGGAGAGAACTCTGGTGGCGAGACCAAGCGAGTCATAGGACAGAAAAGCTGGATTCTCATGTCTGAACTGAATGATCCCGAGCTCTTTCTGTGTAGTGGTGCTGAGCACACACCAGGCTTTCCCAGTGGCTCAGTGGTAAAGAATCTGCTTGTTAATGCAGCGGACACAGGTTCGATCCCACATGCCACAGAGCAACCAAGCTCATGTGCTACAATAAGAGAAGCCACCGCAATGAGAAGCTCATGCACCTCAATGAGGGAGTAGCCCCTGCTTGCTGCAACTAGAAAAAAGCCCACGCAGCCACACAGACCCAGCACAGACAAAAGTAAGTAATAAATTAATAGTTTTTTTAATTAAAATAAAGATTAGACATTTTGTTAAAAAAAAGTTCTTGATGGACAGATGTTAATATCTTACCCTTGGTTGGCTCTACTCATGCCAGTTTGAGGCAGAACTCAAATTTAAGTTTTCAGAATAGAATTGTTGATACTCTACCCCAAGCCTACCCTTCTCCTAATCTTCTCCATTTCATTAAAGGTCACCACCATCCACAAGCTGCTCAAGATGAAAACTTTGTGATCATCCTTGCTGCTGCCACTGCTGCTAAGTCGCTTCAGTCGTGTCCGACTCTGTGCGACCCCATAGACGGCAGCCCACCAGGCTCCCTGGTCCCTGGGATTCTCCAGGCAAGAACACTGGAGTGGGTTGCCATTTCCTTCTCCAAGGCATGAAAAGTGAAAGTGAAGTCCCTCAGTCTTGTCCAACTCTTAGCAGCCTCATGGACTGCAGCCGACCAGGCTCCTCCGTCCATGGGATTTTCCAGGCAAGAGTACTGGAGTGGGGTGCCACTGCCTTCTCTTCATGATCATCCTTAATTTCTGGCTGTTTACACACTGTGTCCACCAGCAAGTCTTTTAGCTCTTCTTTCATAAAACACATCCCACATCTAACCACTTCCCGTGTTTGTAGTGCCTTCCAACTGTACTCAACTTCCTCTTTTGCTTTGTATATTTTATTCTCTACACAGCAGCTTGAATCACCTTTAAAAGACATAAATCTCTCCCCTATACAAAACCCTCCAGTGGCCCATATTCACTCAGAATAAGATCCAAATTCTTTCCTATGACCCACAAGGTCCTACTTGATACAAGCCATGCCTTCACCTCTCACTCATCTCATTCCACTTTCCTTTCTCACTCTATTTCAACCACATTGATCTTGCTATTTCTGTAAAATGCCAAGCTAGTCACCACCACAGGGACTTTTAATCTGCTTTTCTCTCTGCCTGAACTATTTGCCTCACAGAACTATCATATCACAATCAATAACATGAGGCTTGTTTCCTCACGGTATTCAGTTCCTACCACAGTGAACTTCCTTCAAGAATATTTCCCTGTCACTCTTATGTCCAGACAAAACTATAATTCAAAAAGATATCTGCACCCAGTGTTCACAGCAGCACTATTTACAACAGCACAAACACTCGAACAACCTACATGTCCATCAACAGATGGATAAAGATGTGCTGCATATATGCAATGGAATATTACTTAGCCATAAAAAGAATTGTGTTGCCATTTGACGCAACACAGAAGGACCTAGAGCTTATCATACTACGTGAAGGAAATCAAAAACAGAAAGAAAAATACCATATGGCATCATTTATGTGTGGAACCTAAAATATGACACGAACGAACTCATCTACAGAACGGACTCACAGCCACAGAGAGCAGCCTTGCCAAGGTGGGGTGGGGAAGGGATGGATTGAGAGTTTGGGATCAGCAGATGCAAATTAGTATATATAGAATGATAAACAGCAAGATCTTACTATATATAGCACAGGGAACTATATTCAATATCCTGTGATAAACTGTAACAGAAAAGAATATAAAAAAGAGTGTATCTGTGTGTGTATGTATAATTGAAACAAAAAGAAAAAAATATTTCCCCATCATATATTCTTCTTTTCCAATTTCTCCCAAAGTTTACATTCTACCTACTTTATTTTTCCTGATAATATTTCTCTCCACCATAAATTATATATTTATTTACTTCCTATTTTCCCTGCTAGCATACAGACTCTACCAGGGCAGGAGACTCATCCATCTGACTCACCTCTATGCCCCTCATACCTATTACAGAATCTGGCATGTGGAAGGAGCCAGAAATATTTGTTGAAGAAAAGAATAAACTGATAGTGGAAGATGGGTAACCATCTAAAAAAATCAGGGTGATTTAACGGGAATAAGGGGAAAAGAATGGTGGGCAAGTACTGGCCACAGTGTATCCCTATATGAAAGTGTCTGGTTAGCAGATCAACCCATTTTCTGAATTTCCAGTAACTAAGAGGAACTACATGTAGTTGTAATAATAACAACATACATAAGAGACCAGCCTTTTCCTGGCTCATCCAAAATACTAGGTTTATTAAATATGTTCAAGAAAGACCCTGATGCTGGGAAGGAGTGAAGGCAAAAGGAGAAGGGGGTGGCAGAGGATGAGATGGTTAGTTGGCATCACTGACTCAATGGACATGAGTTTGAGCAAATTCTGGGAGACAGTGAAGGACAGGGAAGCCTGGCATGCTGCAGTCCATGGGGTCACAAAGAGTCGGACATGACTTAGTGACTGAACAACAACAACAAGAAGAAAAACTACTGAGATACGGGACTCGCATTCTGGGCTATTTAGACTTTTGGTTCAGAAGTTCAAAAGTAAACAAGAAGTTTGTGAAGGAGCTGCTATAAGTGAGGTTGCAAGGTACCAGTGAAATACACCATCTTATATTTCATTTTAGCATCAGAACATGTTGACTGAATATTTCCACCTTCCTTTTTTACACAAGAACTATAAGGATGAGTACTTAAGAAAGTAAAGGTAAAGATGTCATCATCCTAAACTGGTCTGATTTGATTTCAGACATAAAAGCTGAACTACTTTGAATGCATGAACTAGATCATTCTCTTCCTATAAATATAGCAGAGCAGCCTAACCTATTTTCAGGTGATGCGACGCCTTTTTTTTTTTTTTTCCTTCCTAAAGCTTGTATTAAGAGTCTGATTTTAAGAGCAGGTGATCAACACTATGGCCTCATTTGCAATGATGAAAGGCTGAAATTTTTTTCCACCTGTATTCTTCACTCTCTTTCAATCAATTGCCTTAAGATTTTAGAGATAGCTTCATTGATTCCCCAAATCTCCCCATCCACCCTTCTATCAATACTGAGTTCAAGGTTACAGGAGGTACCATTTGTCTTATTGATGTAATTCTTCCTTCTATTTCCACTGGCCTAGCTTGAATCAATTTTATTAATAATACAATTGGTATCTTTCCACCCTTTCCCCCTCCCTCAATCCCCAAATACACTTCAACTTTAACCTTTCCATTAAAAGTATTCCCTCTTTCTCAGAACATTCTGAAAAACTGTGCTGTCAAGAACAAACCGTCCCTCAGCTGTCTCTGAACTGAGGATGTTCAACCTCCAGTGAATGTCTGAAAAATTGCAAGCTTAGGGAGTCTTTGTTTCCAATGTTTGCACGTTCTTTTCATCGCAAAAGGTTCAAAAGTCCAATCTCATTTTATTTATCTTTCTACTATGAACAGTCTTTATTTTTGTATGTTTCAAATTTACTTTTTTTATCATAAGTTTCTTGAAGATAGATATTGTATTTTAGTCACCTCTAAGCCTCCCCTATGGCTTAGCAAGGAGCTTGACACATAGGAGGCATTCAATAAGTATTTGGAGAATGCATAAGTAAGTGGATTGTTAAGGTTTCCATAGGGACACTTGTGTTATCCTCCTATAGATTTTCTAGAAGGTAGATTCATAATGAGTGAACTGACTCTGCCAGACTG
The DNA here is from genome assembly GCF_042477335.2 of Ovis canadensis. NCBI lineage: Eukaryota > Metazoa > Chordata > Mammalia > Artiodactyla > Bovidae > Ovis > Ovis canadensis. The sequence continues at coordinate 183,947,968 of NC_091247.1, read as the reverse complement.
AGCTTCTAAGAGCCTGGGTGTCCCTTATCTCTGTATCCCCAGGAGTGAACAAACAGCTGGTGACACCGAGGGGTAAAATGAAATGAAATACTGTTAAAAGAAAGAATAACAGCAATACTTTAAATTTTTTGTTTATTAGGGTGAAAAGTTGCATACAAAGCTCCTTGAATTCCACAGGATGCTAGACTTTTTCTGCTGGGAAGAGAAACTTGATGAAAGGTACTGCATGGGTTGAATGGTAACCCTGACTTCCCTAAAAGAGGAATCCAAGTGCAAATCCATAGAACCTGTGCATGTGGTCTTATTTGGAAGAAAGAGTCTCTGAAGATATAATTAAGGATCTTGAGATGAGATAGATCATCCTGGATTTCCTGGTAGGCTTTAAATCCAATGACAGCTGTCCTTAAAAGAGACAAAAGAGGAAAACACACAAAAAAAGACGAGAACATGATGTGAAGATGGAAGCAGAAACTGGAGTGATGTGGCCACAAAGGAAAGGATGCCAGCAGACACCAGAGCTATAAGAGGCAAAGAAAGAGTCTCCCTTAGAACCTCCGACGGAAATGCAGCACTTCTGGTCTCCAGAACTGTGAGAGAATAAGTTTCTGTTGGTTTAAGCCACAAAGTGTGTGGCTATTTGTTACAGCAGCCTCAGGACTCTGATACAGATGCTTACATTGAATCCTTATCCTGTTGAATCCTCTCAGCTTTCAGTATTTTCATTTTTTCACAAGGGGAAAGTTGAAGCACATAGAAGTGAAGTGATGGTAGTCTCATAGCTGGTCAGTAAGAGAGCTGAGACTTAAAACAATATGCATCTTGAATAACAGTTCAACAGATTTTCAATGAGACCAGGCTTTTGCTCCCAGCCCAGGTGAGACTCTGGAGTTATAGACCCAAATAAGGTGTGAGATCTACCCTTGAGGAGCTTTCAGGAAACATACTGCCTTATACCAAAGCCCATGTTCTTTCTTCTGTATGTGTTGCAAAAAGAAAATGAGAGGTTCGACTTACACACGTGCCAATTTTTCTTTCTATACTTGGCTTTCCAATCTAGATATCCTGTGTACCAGAAGACCGTGTAAACTGTCACAGATGCACGGAGGAAAGGAGAAAGAAGAAAGAGAAAGCCAATCTCCAAGAAAGTGGTCACAAGGAAGTATTTCTGTGATGAAGGGCACTGGCTATCTGATACACAACTGGAGGCTAGTTTTGCCCTCTGGAGTGACAAGAGGTTTAAAAAAAAAAATCTTTCCCGGGAATTCCTTCAGATGTTGAAAGCCAGCTATTATATCTTACCTATGTGCACTCTTTCTTCAAGTACATCGTTCATTTGTGTATTGCTTTAAGGTTTGAAAAATTCTTTCATCACATATTAAGATGCTTAACCCTTCCCATGATTGAATGAGGTAGGAATAAATTTTTAACTTAGTAGGAAAGGAAATAGTTTCATGGATGTTAAATGATTTTGCAGATTAGAGATAAAATTCACATCCAAGAATTCTGAATACACATTTCCTTACATCTGCACATGAAAAATTAGGGACAAAGAGACTTTGTATCAGGGGAAGCTAGTCCTCTAAAACTCATTCTCCCTGTCAAATATTAGCTAGGCATGTGGTCACTCAAATAAAATCAATATTTCTTAGGCACCTCAGCCACTAATTGTGGCATGTGACTGAGTTCCAGCAAAAAAAGAAACATGCAAAAAGTTATTTCCAATTTTTAGAATAAAGTCATACACAGAAAAACTATGTTCTTCTTTTCTCTCTGTCTTCCTGATTCCTAGCTGGAATGTTGATGTGTTGACAAGACATGGCAGTTATGGACTATGAGGTGAAGCTGTTTTGAAATGGATTAGATGCTAGAAAGGAGCTAAGATCCAGTGATCATGGTAATGTCTTGTCCACCATGGATTATTTATATTTACCCACATTTACTGGAGGGCTTCCCTGATAGCTCAGTTGGTAAAGAATCCACCTGCAGTGCAGGAGACCCCTGGGTTACCCAGATGACACCATCCTTATGGCAGAAAGCAAAGAAGAACTAAAGAGCCTCTTGATGGAAGTAAAAGAGGAGAGTGAAAAAGTTGGCCTAAAACTCAACATTCAGAAAACTAAGATATGGCATTCAGTCCCATCATTTCATGGCAAATAGACTGGGAAACAATGGATACAGTGACAGACTTTATTTTGGGGGACTCCGATATCACTGCAGATGGTAACTGCAGCCATGAAATTAAAAAACGCTTTCTCCTTGGAAGAAAAGCTATGACTAACCTAGACAGCATATTAAAAAGCAGAGACATTACTCTGCCAACAAAGGTCCATCTAGTCAAAGCTATGGTTTTTCCAGTAGTCATGTATGGATGTGAAAATGTGACTATAAAGAAACCTGAGCACCAAAGAATTAATGCTTTTGAACTGTGGTGTTGGAGAAGACTCTTGAGAGTCCCTTGGACTGCAAGGAGATCAAACTAGGCAGTCCTAAAGGAAATCAGTTCTGAATATTCATTGAAGGACTGATGCTAAAGCTGAAACTCCAGTCCTTTGGCCACCTGATGCAAAGAACTGACTTATCAGAAAAGACCCTGATGCTGGGAAAGGTTGAAGGCAGGAGAAGAAGGGGATGACAGAGGATGAGATGGTTGGATAGCAACACCGAATGGATGGGCATGAGTTTGAACAAGCTCCGGGAGCTGGTGATGGACAGGGAAGCCTGGCATGCGGCAGTCCATGGGGTCTCAAAGAGTAGGACACAACTGAGTGACTGAACTGAACTGAACATTTACTAAACATTTACTAAAGAACTAATTTCAATACAGTTTGTTTAATTTCAGTTCAGTTCAGTCGCTCAATCGTGTCCAACTCTTTGCAACCCCATGAATGTTTAATTTATTATTACTTTAATGTTTCTGCTATTTTTCCTGAAATCTAATTTTAACTGATATGGTTTCTAAGTCTGCAAGGAGACCTACTGGTTCAGAATCTCTTGGGTTTAAGGTTCAGGTGACTTGCCAGTGTTAAATTTCTTAAAATTGCTTTTGTTGTCGGTAAAAACTGTAAACATGGAAAGACATTAAGAATTCAGAATTGCAGTAAACTGTGGCATACTCATGAGGAGTTGGGATTTTGTTAAGAAAGAATTTTTGACATGGATATCGAGTCACTCTATTTCTCTTAGGTCTTGCTACAGGTTGAACTATTGCCTGTTAGAGAGATTGGTTAAATAATTAGGTCTAGTGTAGTCGGCTTATTTCATCCTTTTTTGGCATCCTTTTTATTGTGATATAATTTACTACCATTCAATTCACCCATTTGAAAGTATACAATTCAGTGATTTTTATATTCGCAGAGCTGTTGGCAACCACTACTGTAGTCAGTTACGGCAAAAGAAACCCCATGCCCTTGAGTAGTCACTTCCCATTGCACCCTATCCCTCCAGTCCTAAGCAATCAGTAATCTACTTTCTATCTCTATGAGTTTGCCTATTCTAAACATTTGTATATAAATGGCGTCATGTCATGTGAACTTTTTGCCTGGTTTCTTTCATTTAGCACATTGTTTCAAAGGCTCAACTGTGTTGCAACATGCATCAGTACTTTCTGTTATTGCCATAATAGTATTCCACCAGAGGGCTATACCACATTTTATTTATCCAATCATCAACTGGTAGACATTTAGGTTGACCCCAATTTGGGGCTTTGATGAACATGGCTGCTGTGAACACTCCTATCTTATCTCAACTTTGAAGAGTTCTGACCATTACAAAGTTTTTATTCATAGTAAACCACATTCTAGGACTAAGTTACTATTGGTCTTGATTTACTTTCTTGATAATTATTTTAGAAGACAAAATATGTTCCCATTAGTCAACTGGAGTCCTGTCATAGCATCGAGGGAAAAAGCAACTTGTTTCTAGGGTCAGAGTTTAACAACAGCAAAGATATTAATAACAATAACAGTACTAGTAATTGTTGAGATTCTCTTATGTGTTTATCACTTTCCATTAATGCTGTTGATGCATCTTAATTTGCTGAATAATTCTCCTATCACTCCCATTTTGTAACATGAAGGTTAATACTTCAAAAACCATTTTCATGCAGAAAAGCTTTTCTTCTTTTCCCTAAGAGAATCTTCTCAGGATAAATCCCCAGGTGGCGCTCATGGTAAAGAATCAGCCTGCCAGTTCAGCAGCCGCAGGAGACCTGGGTTTGATCCCTGGGTGGGGAAGATCCCCCTGGAGAAGGGAATGGCAACCCACTCCACTATTCTTGCCTGGAGAATCCCATGGACAGAGGAGCCTGGCGGGCTACAGTCCCCTGGGGTCACAAAGAGACAGACACAACTGAGCACTTGTCAGCAGCAGCAGTAGAAGCTTCTTCTGAGGATAAATTCACAGAACTGCTGGTGAAAAGGATAAACCCTCCTAATGCTTAAATGCCATATTGATTTATAAAAGCATTTAGAAATACTAACTTCAGCACACTTCACCATCCCTGGGTTCTAACCTTTAAAACTTTTACAAATTTAATCAGTGAAAAACACAAACTTCTCAATAATGACTTAATTTGCATACCTTTGATTACTTCTTTATTGTTTTGTTGAGAACTGGGGCTGGGTTACCCCATGCAGTCTTTGTGAAAAATTGGATTTAAATGAACACAAACTTTAACCCATATCCTTATGAGCAACTGACCAAAGGAGTGATAACATATTTGAATTAAAGGTGATTTCCTGGAACAAGAGGGAGCCTCAGGGGAATTTTCCAGAAATGCCTGCAAAATTCAATTTCATTGAATGTGTTATCTTCATTAATGATTTGGGAGAAAAGAGTAAACAGCACTGAAATTAACTTCATAGATGGCTCTAAATTGAGAGGATTGTAAATAGCAATGAATAATGAGAAATTACACAGGGATCAGAAAGGTGAGAACCAGCAATACATAAACACCAATCCATCCCGGGAAACAAGGCTGCCAGGGCAGGAAAGCAGAGGCTTACGACCAATACAGACGTGGGGAAAAAAGAGAAGCCTAGCACACCCACACCCATGGACACCCACCCCGCCCAGAGCGAGTGCCGGGGCCTCTCAGATCGCCACACGCAACCTGCTGTTTCACCCATGACCACTCACACACAATGTTCCCTTTCCCTGAATATCCTATTCTCCAGTATTTACGCAATGGAACACATTCCTCTGGGACTTTGTTCAGACAGCAGTTGCCTCCTCAAGCTGACCTCCAACTCTGGCCCCGGTCTTCCTCCACACTTCAGGAGTATCCCCTGCCTACAGCTAAGTTAGCAGTTAAAAAAAAAAAAAGGTGGGGGGAGGGCCACACCACGCAGCATGTGGGATTGAACTTGCACCTCCTGCATTGTAAGGCAGAGTTTTAACCACTGGATCACCAGGGAAGTCCCTGTTTTAGCACTTTTAGACCTACATTTTGGAATCGTGGAAAGATGGCTACAATGGCCCAGGAGTTTTTGGATCCCTTCCCATGAGACCATACGGAGCAATTAGGATAGCGAACTAAAATCCCGCAGACAATGAATATTTCCAACACAACTAGGTGATAAGATATTAGCAAGAGCAGCATAACAAGACCCAGTGAAGACAACCCATGGCTGGCTGTGCTGCACAGTATCAGGATTTGTGTGTCAGGTAGGAGAGGGAAGTAGTTAGGAATCTGGCAGCCTGAGGCCAGAGAGCTTCTAAAAGAGCCTCATATGTTCGTTAGGAAGTACAGTGAGTCAGCCTAAGACGTGACACAGGGTGAAGCTTCCTCTGTCATTTGTGAGTGAACGGCAAGGGTTCTCACAAAGCTGAAGCAGTCCATGCCCTATAAACAGTCAAAACTAACTGGTCGACCTACCACACCTTTTCAAGACCAAGCTTCACACTGAGGAAAACCTTTGGAAAGAGAGCTGATATTGAGCAGGATGGAGACAATAGAAGCAAAGGTCAGAGAAATCTAGATAAAAGTGGAAGGAGGAAAAGCAATCATGAGCTCTCAGAATTTATAAGGCCTTGACTTCTTAAAACTGCAAAAACAGCAAAAAAGAGAACTCCAGAGTTCTAAAGCTAGAAAATCTATCCTGACTCATCCCTCCCTGCAAAGACTACAGGAAAAGAAATTTCATGTAAAACTGAGCATGAGAAAAAGACTACATTTAAATACCACACAAAATGATTATGAAAACAGCAAGGTACGAGCAGGAGGAGAAGGGGACAACAGAGGATGAGGTGGTTGGATGGCATCACCGACTCAATGGACATGAGTTTGAGTAAGTTCTAGAAGTTGGTGATGGACAGGGAGGCCTGGTGTGCTGCAGTCCAGGGGGTCGCAGAGTCAAACACGAATGAGCAACTGAACTGAACTGAAGAGCAGAATAATGCTCTTACATATGATAAAAGAATGACCCCTCCAAACTGTATAGACAAGAGGCTGCCATATAGAGGGAAGTAAGTCATGAGAAATGCTGGGCTGGAAGAAGCACAAGCTGGAATCAAAATTGCCGGGAAAAATATCAATAACTTCAGAGATACAGATGATACCACCCTTAGTAGAAAGTGAAGAGGAACTAAAAAGCCTCTCAATGAAAGTGAAAAAGGAGAGTGAAAAAGTTGGCTTAAAGTTCAACATTCAGAAAACTAAGATCATGGCATCTTGTCCCATCACTTCATGGGAAATAGATGGGGAAACAGTGGAAACAGTTTCAGGCTTTATTTTTTGGGGCTCCAAAATCACTGCAGATGCTGACTGCAGCCATGAAATTAAAAGATGCTTACTCCTTAGAAGGAAAGTTATGACTAACCTAGATAGCATATTCAAAAGCAGAGACATTACTTTGCCAACAAAGGTCCATCTAGTCAAGGCTGTGGTTTTTCCGGTGGTCATGTATGGATGTGAGAGTTGGACTGTGAAGAAAGCTGAGTGCCTAAGAATTGATGCTTTTGAACTGTGGTGTTAGAGAAGACTCTTGAGAATCCCTTGGACTGCAAGGAGATCTAACCAGTCCATTCTGAAGGAGATCAGCCCTGGGTGTTCTTTGGAAGGAATGATGCTTTAAAGCTGAAGCTCCAGTACTTTAGCCACCTCATGGGAAGAGTTGACTCATTGGAAAAGACTCTGATGCTGGGAGGGATTGAGGGCAGGAGGAAAAGGGGACGACAGAGGATGAGATGGCTGGATGGCATCACTGACTTGGACGTGAGTCTGAGTGAACTCTGGGAGTTGGTGATGGACAGGGAGGCCTGGCGTGCTGCGATTCATGGGGTTGCAGAGTCCGACACGACTGAGCAACTGAATTGAACTGAACTGAAGTCAAAAAGAGAATCACAGAATTGAAAGAGACACATGTACCCCAATGTTCATCGCAGCACTGTTTATAATAGCCAGGACATGGAAACAACCTAGATGTCCATCAGCAGATGAATGGATAAGAAAGCTGTGGTACATATACACAATGGAGTATTACTCAGCCGTTAAAAAGAATTCATTTGAATCAGTTCTGATGAGATGGATGAAACTGGAGCCGATTATACAGAGTGAAGTAAGCCAGAAAGAAAAACACCAATACAGTATACTAACACATATATATGGAATTTAGGAAGATGGCAATGACGACCCTGTATGCAAGACAGGGAAAGAGACACAGATGTGTATAACGGACTTTTGGACTCAGAGGGAGAGGGAGAGGGTGGGATGATTTGGGAGAATGACATTCTAACATGTATACTATCATGTGAATTGAATCGCCAGTCTATGTCTGACGCAAGATGCAGCATGCTTGGGGCTGGTGCATGGGGATGACCGGAGGTGGGAGGGGGGTTCATGTTTGGGAATGCATGTAAGAATTAAAGATTTTAAAATGTAAAAAATAAAAAAATAAAAAAAAAAAAGAGAATCACAAATATCATATATTAATGCATATATGCAGAATCTAGAAAAACAGTATAGATGAACCTACTTGCAAAGCAGAAATATAGACACAGACATAGAGAACAAACGTCTGGACACCAGGGGTTGGTGGTGGGTGTGGTGGGATGGACTGGAAGATTGGGATTCACATATACACACTACTGTGTATAAAACACCAGCTTCCCTGGTGGCACTAGAGGTAAAGAACTCATGTGCCAGCACAGGACCTGGGTTCAATCCCTGGGTCAGGAAGATCCCCTAGTGAAGGAAATGGCAACCCACTCCGGTATTTTTGCCTGGAGAAGCCCATGGATAAAAGAACCTGGTGGGCTATAGTCCATGGGGTCGCAGAGAGTTCAACACACCTGAAGCAACTTAGCACATGTATAAAACAGAGAACTAATAAGACTCTATTGTATAGCACAGAGAACTCTACTCAGTGCTCTGTGGTGACAAAGAGAAGATATATGTTTATAGCTGATTCACTTTTCTGTACAGCAGAAACCAGCACAAATTGTAAGGCAACCAAACTCTAATAACAAAGTAAGGAATAAATTCAAAAATAAATAAAATTTTTAAAAGTGGTGACTCTTGAAGTTTTCTTGTTTTCTAGGGGCAGAAAAATGTATTGCATTATGAATGATAAGCCCTGAGCCTGTTCTGTTAATTAAAGTCATGAGAAAAAAAAATATTACTTCTTAGTGGGGAATGAGAGGAGGAAGAAGAATCTGTTTATTAATTGCAGTTGCTTATAGCAGAAAACCAACAGACCATAACTAAAAACAAGGAGACTGAGGGTGTTAGTATACAGATGAAAAAAAAAAAAAGAGAAAGATCTATACACTGCTATGCAGTTAAGTCCCAAATTACATGTTTAAGAGAAAATAAGAAAATATATAAACATGCATTTGGTATGCTCCTATTTATTGAGAAAGATTATATATATATATATATATATATATATATATATATATAGAGAGAGAGAGAGAGAGAGAGAGAGAGAGAGAGAGAGACATACTTCAGTTCTTAAAAAACAATAAAAGGTAAACCATGAATATTTTTAATGGTTATCTATAAGTAAAGGATTAGGGACGTCCCAGGGAAGGAGGAGCCTGGTGGGCTGCCATCTATGGGGTCACACAGAGTCGGACACGACTGATGCAACTTAGCAGCAACAGCAGCAGCAGCTTTCCTGGTGGCTAAGTGGTAAATATGCTGCCTGCCAATGAAGGAGAGGTGAGCTCGATCCCTGAGTTGGGAAGATCCCTTGGAGAAGGAAATGGTAATCAACTCCAGTATTCTTACCTGGGAAATCCCACAGATAGAAAATCCTGGTGGGCTATAGTCCAAGGGGTCACAAAAGAGTCAGACATGCCTTAGAGACTAAAGAGCACAGCATAACGGGAAGAAGGAAGAGGGTGAAAGGTACAGAGATCGAGGGTAGTCTTATTTGAATATATTTTGTCTTACAAGTTTGATTTAGAATTATCAATTATTTTATGTAATTGTAAACTAAAATAAAAGTACTAAAAATGTAAAATAAATCAAGTTAATAACAACAAAAACCCCTAAAAATGCATGATTTGTGGCAGAGCCACACAGACAGGAATTATTCCAAATAACTTTAAAGGACAGTAATTTTACCTGTACACCCCTAGTGGACTACAGACCAAGGATTTTTTTTTTAAGATACAATATCAAAATAAACTGTTTTCCATAATTATAGTACAAGAGATGGCGTTGGTATTATTCTTCCACTGTGTGTTCAATAATAAAGCAACTTTCTATAATACTCTAATTCTATTATTCCCAATTTTCATGAGATCAAGCATCTCCCAAGAAAGGAGATAAATATGTAATACAGAAAAGATTAAGGAAAAACCCTATAATCCTGGCATTAAATTGGAAATATCAGTATAAATTCACGATATAGATTCTCTTAGAAAATATTTCTTAGCTTTGTCAACTGAAAAGACTTAAAACATTGAAAACCTGATAGCAGTGAACATTCCCAAAGCACAGACTGCTATCTTGAAATTTCATTTCCTAGTAGAAGAAATCGGGTTCCTGGCAGAAAAGACTGATTCTCTACCTGAAGCAGGAAATGCAAAAGGTGAGCCTAAAGCATTATTAATATAAATTAATATATTAATATTGCCGCACTGGATTCCTACAAAACTCTCCAAGATGACCACTAGCATAATATCAGAATCGGGAACCAAATCAAAGAGACTTTCACTGGCCAAAAATAGGACATTTTGAGCATCAGGGGGAAATAACTTCAATTAGTTAAAACACAACAAATTTCTGTGCACTCATGAGAACGTAATGATGATTTTAAAATGTAAAGTAATTGGTCACTATTGAAAGATAATAGAGAGCTCGGTTTACTATTTTTAAAACCTTGACATCCTTACTCTAGGCAACAAGAGAGTAAAGGGGAAAAGTTTTTTATTTCTAAATCAATAATTCTATACTGAATCAATAATTCAACAAATCAAAAAGAAGCAATAAAATTAGAATGTTGCCATTTTGTAACCCCTACTTAATAAATAAATGCAGGTATTAACAATTGTCACCAGCATCACAAAAAGAGACTTCATGTGCCTCCTGGTGGAAGAGTCTCGTCAAAGAAAAAATAATCAACCTGAATACTTTAGATCCAATTGCCAGTTTATGAGAAATAGGGGATAGAGAAAATGTTTTAAATGTAACACATGGATGCAATCACTCAAATCCAGAATTAGGGAAGCTATAAAGACAAAAGACATCGTTGCAAAGGGGAAAAAAGAGATGGAGTGAATATTGGATTTAGGATTTTAAAATAGCCAAACAAGGTATGGACTTATCCAAACAAAGTTATTAAATAGTGACACATGAAAAATGGAAATTTGACCATCACCTTAACGTAGTGTTGAAGAACTGAAGTATTATTGTTACTGAAGAATTATTGTTAACTTTTCAAGGTATAATAATGATATTCTGTGTTGGTTTTAGATTCCTTAATTTGTGAAGATAAATAACTAGTAATTCTGGGAGCAATTATACAATGTGTCTGAGATTTGCTTCAGTGTATAATATCATGGACGAAACACACGTATGAGCACAAACACAGAGGTGAAACAGGGAGAGACTGGAATAAGATCAGCAGATTGTAGCACGGTTGATATCCTAGTTGTGATACTGTGTGGCAATTTTCGTTTTGCTTGTTTTACTTTTCTGTACAGCATGTGGGATCTTAGTTCCCTGACCAGGGATCAAACTTGCACCCCTTGCATTAGAAATAAGAGTCTTAACCACTGGACTGCCAGGGAATTTCCTGTATTATAGTTTTTGCAAGATGTTACTTTTGGGGGGAAAACTGGGTGAAACGTATACAGATCTGTGTCATTTCTTACAACTTCATGTGATCTACAGTGATCTCAATAAAAGTTCAAATTAAAAAAATAATAATTTTGAGGATATTGGTGGAAACATAGACAAAGTAAGAATGGCAATGTTGGTGATTAATTTATAATTGTTGAAGCTGAATTTTAAGTTCAAGGGAGTTCATTATACTATTTTATTCAAATTTGTATATGTTTGTAATTTTCTATGATACAGTTTTTAGTAAAGTTATTTTTCATATCTCTCCATCTGTGACACTTTTGAAGACAGTATTTGTGTCTATTTGTGTCTCATCTATCCCTAGTTGTTTGCATAGGACTTGGTTGAAAATATGTTGGTTGGCTAAGCTCCTGGTTCAATGAACTAATAGAAAAATGGAATAATGAATGCAAGCATATATAAATAGAAAAATACATCATACTGGTGAAGGTTTTAATCCAGGATCAGATACCAATGTCCAATTGTTATCAATTGTGCCAAAATAAAGACTTGGGATAACAGAGCTATGAGTGAGTGAGTGAAGTCGCTCAGTCGTGTCAGACTCTTTGTGAGCCCATGGACTGTAGCCTTCCAAGCTCCTCTGTCCATGGGATTTTCCAGGCAATAGTACTGGAGTGGATTGCCATTTCCTTCAGTAGACTATAAATGTGTGTGTGCTTAGTAGTGTCTGACTCTTTGCAACCCCATGGACTGTAGCCCGTCAGGCTCCTCTGTCCATGAAATTTTCCAGGCAAGAATACTGGAGTGGGTTGCCATTTTCTGCTCCAGGGGATCTTCCTGACTTAGCGATCAAGCCCACGTCTCTTGTGTCTCCTGAATTAGCAGGTAGATTTTTTTAACACTGTGCTACCTGGGAAGCCCAGTGGACTATGAAACGACTCGCCAACATTTGATTACCCACCTTGGTGGTGGATAATTTTATTGAAACTTGGTTTGTCATATGACTTGCTTAGCCAGTTATATATGATGAGAAGTCATTTGTGTCACTTCTAGGAAAATTGTTAAGCAATAAATCACCAGGAAAAAAAAAAAGAGAGAGAGAGAGAGAGAATTCACCATGTTCTCTCTCTTTCTCTGGGACAGGAAGACAAATATTAATTATTCCAGAAAGTGTTTGCTGCATTTCAGTGCATGGATCCTGAGTAAATCTAGAACAGAGATGCAGACAGCAGTGATGAGTGTGTAAAATATGCAAGAAAGAAACCTCTGTGTTGAACACCACCAAGATTTGAGAGTTGTTTTTTTACTATATGATAAGAATAGCATCACCTGATAGAGAGTTAATGGGGTTTTGCTTTGTTTTATTTTAGCAGGGGCAAGAATAGTAAAAGCCAAGCTCACAACAGCCCAGAAGAGAGTTGATGAAAACATAAACTAATGGCAGTAGAAAGTGATGGGGCTGAGAGATAGCACAGAAGTAGCATCCACAGGACCAGAAAAATGAATAGACGGCATCAGGGAGAGAAAGATTCGAGAAGTTGTCCAGGGATGTCTGGGTACGTGGTGCTACTATTACTGACAAAGCACTGGGAGATGAAGAGAAGGCTCTTATGGAAGGGAAAGATGATGACTTTGGTCAAGCAAGACTAAAAATATACTCTATTTGTGTTAAAAAGTTCTGCTCACCACCCAACAGACCAATAAAAGATGCGGGGATAGGGAATAATGACTTGGAAAGCTGAAACTCCAAGAAAATGGCAGACTAGTGTCCTAGGAAATCATCTCACCCAACTCGGAATTCAGGCTTCTTTTATGCTAAAAGAGGAGGGAGCATGACTGGCTTCTGCAAACTTCTTGGGGTTAGAACCCTTTGCTCTTGCAGCTGTCCACAGAGGCCAGGTCCTGATGCTCCTGTAAACCTCCATCAGGACAAATGTTATTCTCGGTTCTGCAACTTTCTATCTCCTTATGAACAGGAAAGTGGTAAACCCTTAAAACTCACAACCTTGACAATGGATGATTTTGTATATTTCCGGCTACAGGTAAAATTCTTAACTGGAAGAAAAACCAGTAGCATACGAAGATTAAAGAAACAAATCTAATATGGAGTCAGATTTGTGTTTCCCTGTTACATTTGTACGTTCTAGCTGCTCAGTAAGCAAAGCAGAATCTCAACACAGACTGGAGGTATCAAAAGGGTAGTGTATGAGAGGGGTCTCCTCCCAGGGTTGTGTACGTGTCCAGCCATGCTAAGCCTGCAAAATCCCTGACAGATGGGGGTGTTCCTGCTTCTCCGCCTTTGCCAAGGAAGGCTAATTCCCTGACTTCTCCAGGACCCCAGTAGTGTCTGACAAGGCCAGTCGTCAGCAGGTTTTCCTCTTAGTAGCAGGCAGCATCCACCCCTGGTGTGGGCAGACCGCAGAGCATTAATCAATAATCACTTTTATCAGAGCTTTCAAGATTTGGCATTGGAGGTAGTGTTCCTGGATTCCTGGAGTCTGTCTGAGCTTCAACCTTGAAAAGGCCTCTTTCCAGAAGTCTCTTTCCTTGCCAAAAATAAAACAAGCTATGAGAGATCTAAGCCATATATTTTTATCTGGGAGCTTTCGGTGGTAGCAGTCTCTTACTGGCAGTGGTAATAATAAAATAAGAATTATAAAAATTATAATTTATTTAGCACTTCATTATATTCCAGATATTGTGCAAAGGGCTATTGAGCCTGGCAGGAACGGGGGAACCTGGGTCTTTCCAGTCTCAGCTGGCCTTTTCCAAACAGTGAATCCAACCTCAGTGAAACAAGATGCTACCCACACAACCCCATAAAAGATCAGGAGCTTCCTTCTGCCTATCCCCACTACTGACCACAATCACCCTACCAGAGAAGCAGGTGGATCTAGCCTGAAATGCCAAGGTTGTTCCACTTACCAACTGGATCACCTAGAGTGACATAATTTATCAGATTCCCCAGTTCCCCGACAAAATGAGGACAATAGGTAAGATAACTAACAATGAGCTAGTCAGGCTCAAATGGACTTACGTATATGAAAGAACTAATGACCAGGCTTGGTACCCATTCAGCCAAAACACAGACATAGCATCTTCCATCACCACTACTGGGAGACTCCGGACTTTTCTCTTTGAGGCATGACTTAGAGACAGGGGTTGGAAACCAGATGTACCAGGGCACACATCTCTAGCTCATCACGAGCTCTCCAAACTCTGCTCATCTGTAAAATGGAAACAATGACAGGGGCTCCTCTCCAGGACTCTTCTCAGGTCCCAGTGAGATCTTACACGCAAAGCCCTCAGGATGGAGGCTGGCCTGTCTTCGTGTTCACCAACCAGGCTGTTAGAACATTTGGTTTGGTTTCATTTTCAAACGTCGCTTCTCCCGTTTCCCTGTCCTGTGCAGTGCCCGCTTGCACTCATTGGAGAGGACCACTTAGGCTGGTCTGTGGACGGGCAAACTCGGAGCCTCAGTCACGTTCTAACGGTTCATAGGGAACACGAAGCGGCCCCGGACTCTACTTTGAAAACATCCTGGTACTGGCTTCTGGGGAATGAGTAACTCCTTCCAGATCTTTATTTTAGAGATGTCTCTGCTTAAAAGGGCAAAAAACGTTCAAGAGAAGAGGATTATATTCTTGTTCTCAGACTTTGTTCTGGAAAAGGAACACAAAGTGCTCCCAGTAGGTCGGCATCGATACAATTCTATATTTAATGGTGTGGTTTTGCTTTTGTGAATTCATTATTAGCTGGTCATTAAGTGTATAATCGCTGATTGGGATTGGTGCAGAGGGAGGAATTTTCTTGCTGTCTGCTTCTGAATCTTAATTGTAAGGCAGATGGAATGAGTTTGTGAACTGACCTGGGAACAGGTCTGAAGATATCTTTCTGGTGAAGATGAAAACAAACAAACCAGCCCACAGACAGCCTGGCTCCCAACTCAATCTGAATGATGGTGGGGAGGGAAAAGCAGACAGACCTTTCTTGGGCTGAACTCTGGCACCAGTGGCAAAGGAATTTGAAATCGACCAAAGGAATTTGAATTGACCACCAGAGAGACAAAAGCTAGAGAGATACTCAAATAGATTCATCAAACTTGTTCATTACCCCTAGTTATAAGCACACCCACCTAGATGCTTATTACATACCAACCATATGCCCCTGAGAAAGTGCCTTATTCTCCCTGAGCCTATTTACCTGCCTGTAAAATGGGAATAATAATGTCTTCTCAAGATAATTTCTGTGAGATTTCACGAACTTATGCCTGGTATATGGTAACTGTTCAGTATGAATGATAATATTATATTACATTATTATTGTATATATTATGCTATAATATAATAATTGCAGGTTTTACTTGTTAAGTAGTTTATACAAGTTTACACAGGTTATACAGGTTAGTTCATGTAATACATGCAATCCTATAAATAAGCATTCTTATTCTTTAAAAAAAAAAAAAGGAAAACAGAGGAAGAACACTCGATGACATAAATCAAAGCAAGACCCTCTATGACCCACCTCCTAGAGTAATGGAAATAAAAACAAAAGTAAACAAGTGGGACCTGATTAAACTTAAAGGCTTTTGCACAGCAAAGGAAATTATAAGCAAGGTGAAAAGACAACCCTCAATATTGGAGAAAATAATAGCAAATGAAACAACTGACATAGGATTAATTTCCAAAATATACAAGTAGCTCATACAATTCAATACCAGTAAAACAAACAACCCAATCCAAAAGTGGGAAAAAGACCTAAACAGACAATTCCCCAAAGAAGACATAGAGATGGCTAACAAATACATGAAAAGATGTCAATATAGCTCATTATTAGAGAAATGCAAATCAAAACTAGAATAAGATATCACCTCACACTCATCAGAATGGCCATCATCAAAAAGTCTATAGACAATAAATGCTGGAGAAGGTGTGGAGAAAAGGGAACTCTCTTACACTGTTGGTGGGAATGTAAATTGGTACAGCCACTATGGAAGACAGTACAGAAAGTCCTTAAAAAAAAACTAGGAATAAAACCACCATATGACCCAGCAATCCCACCCCTAGGCATATACCTTGAGGAAACCAAAATTGAAAGAGACACGTGTATCCGATTGTTCACTGCAGCACTATCTACAATAGCCAGAACATGGAAGCAACCTAGATGTCCCTTGACAGATGAAGGGATAAAGAAGCTGTGGGACATATACACAGCAGAATATAACTCAGCCATAAAAGAAACACATTTGAGTCATTTCTAATGAGGTGGATGAACCCAGAGCCTAATATACAGAGCGAAGTAAGTCAGAAACAGAAAGATAAATATTGTATACTAACATATGTACATGGAATCTAGAAAGATGGTATCAAAGAATTTGCAGGGCAGCAATGGAGAAACAGACGCAGAGGACAGGCCTATGGACAGACCTATGGGTAGAGGGGAGGAGAGGGTGAGATGTATGGAGAGAGTAGCCTGGAAACTTACATTACCATATGTAAAACAGATAGCCAATGGGAAATTGCTGTCTGTCTCAGGGGACTCAAACAGGGGCTCTGTATCAACCTAGAGGGGTGGGGTGGAGAGGGAGATGGGAGTGAGGCTGAGAGGGAGGGGACATATGTATACCTATGACTGATTCATGTTTAAGCTTGACAGTAAGCAACAAAATTCGGCAAAACAATTATCCTTCAATTAAAAAATAAATAATTTTTTAAAAAGCATTTACAACTCAAAACAAACAACCAAAAAACCCAGAAAATTTAGACTTAAAGAAGGTAACTTACTTTCCTGGTCTCAAAGCCAGCAAGTATAGGGTAGAATAGGTTTTAAATTCAGATAATAATCTGACTTCAAATCTTAGGTCTTAATTCCTACAATATCATGGTCAGCGGCAGAAGCAGGAACATCTGGATTCATCAATAAATAACCCACCATCCTAGCCCCCAAACAGCTTGCAGACTGATGGGGGAGTCAGACATGTAAACACATAAATGACTCAACAATGTGTTAAGCACTGGAATAGAGTCACAGACAAATGCTGTGAATATATCAAGGAGAGACAAGCTTGTCTGTCTAGTCAAGTGAGAACAGAATCACAGAAGAGACAATATCGAAGCTGAGGAAGCTCACCAGGCTGAGAAAAGGGAGCTGAGGTCAAACCAAGGAAATGGGAAAACAGGTACAAGGTCATAAAATCACAAATGGGCATGCTTTCCCCAGGCTAAGATGGAAAGTCCAGTGTGCCTTTAGTAGATAGAGCGTGGATTGAGAAGGCAGAAAAAGCTCAGCATGGAGAGGTTTACTGGGGCCAGATTATGAAAAGTCTTATGTATGACAAGTTTCAGCATTTGTCCTGCAAAAAACAAGGAGTGAATGGCAGGGAAGTAGACCCATAAGGTTATCAAACTGCATTTTTTTTTTTTTAAAGAAAACTCTCTCATGGCAGTTTGGGGTAGTGGAGACAGAACTTGAAACGGTGGAAGAGACTTTGAGAATCAAAGAACTGGTGAGTGACAGACAAATTGAACGGTGTCAGCAAACAGCAGCCTGCAAATAAGGCAGGGTACATTCTCTGGTCCAAGAATGAAATGCTTGTTCTAAGATGGGGGATCATATCTGCATAGAGGTCAGACACAGAGATGGGGAGGCTTTAAAACGGGAAATGAAGGAGGCAGAAAAATGCCCAGATAAGGCCTTTTGCTTGAAGAAGATAAGCATATACTCAGACATTCAATAAATTCATATTAAGTGCTCATTAGATTGTAGGCACTGGGGTCACAAAGAGGAACACTTTGCTGTGGTTCCTGACCCCTTGAGCACAGAGTCAGTACATGAGAAGAACACAGAGGACAGGAGGGTTCAAGGGCCACATGGGAAATGCCTTGCAAAACATGCTCAAGTGTCTCTTCACCTTCCAGCAGAGCAAGCGTGGATGATGAACAGTTTGACCTGGGGGTCATCACCCAGGGAGGCAACGGGCTCCCAGAGCACCACAGGGATCTGGTGAAACAGGATCTGAAATAGGATGACCAGGATGTAGAAAGGCATTCTTTTTCTCCACAAAATAAGAAGGATGTAGAGTCCACAGACCCAACACCGGTAATCTAAGTGACAATGGAGAGTAGCTTTCTGTGACAACATTAGGATAAGACAGAACAGCCTGGCGCCATTTTAGGAACACGAGATTTGGAGTTTGGCCAACCGAGATTCTCTCCTGTTGTGTCTCTGAGTGATCTTAATTGGTAACTTCATCTCTCTCCTGTTTCTACAGCCTCTTCATCTGAAGAATGTGAACAATAATATCTTCCACCTAGGTTTGTGGAGAGGAATACATGGGACATTATGAAATGCCTATTGAAGGGACTGCAATATAGCAGTTGAATGCTGGCAGTCTCTAAGGAAGACTAAAATGTTTATCTCTTTTCCTTGCCCACATTTCTAAGCAAGGGGAGAAATAAAATATAAGAATGTTCTGTAATAACCTAAATGGGGGAGGAATCTGAAAAAGAATGGATCCATGTATATGCATAACTGAATCATTTTCCTGTATATCTGAAAGTAACAATATTGTAAATCAGCTATACTCCAATATAAAACAAAAATTAAAATTAAAAACCACAAGCGTAAAGACAGAGGTCCAATATTAACTTTATTAGTCATGTGCAACTCTTTGCAACCCTTTGGACTGTAGCCCATCACGCTCCTCTGTCCATGGGATTTTTCAGGCAAGAATACTGGAGTGAGTTGCCATTTCCTCCTCCAGGGATCTTCCTGACCCAGGCCTTAAGCCAGTGTCTCCTGTATATCCAGCACTACAGGCAAATTCTTTACCTGCTGAGCCATCTGGGAAAACCATTACTAATTATCTGCATAACAAACCACCTTAAAATTTAGTGACTGAAAAACAATCTTCATTTCGCCTCTAAAGCTGCCATTTGGACACAACTAAATGGGGATGTCTTGTCTGTGCGCTACTGAGAATCAGGTGGGGCAACTCGAAAATCAAGGGCTAGAATCCTGTGATGATGATTCAGTCACACAACTGGCAATTGATGCTGCCGTCAGCTGGGACCCACGGCTGGGACACTGATAAGAGTCCCCTCAGTTTACCAGTTGGGTTCTGTGAGCAAGCCTCCCCAGAGGACCAGGCGGAAGTTGTATTGCCTTTTATGACTTAGCCTTGGCGTTCACCTGGCATCACTTCTGCCATTTCCATGGTCCCACCCAGAAGTAGGGGTGGGGACACAGATTCCCGCCTCTTGATGGAGGAGCATCAACATCACATTTTAAGAACACATGTGAAACAGGATATGTGTTGACACACTCATCTTTGGAAAATACAATCTGTCCCATCAATAGGTGTAACCAGTCAGGCTAAGCTGTGGAGGAGGGTTTAGTATACACACAGAGGTGGGAAAAGTTTATGGAAGGACCCAGACCTAATTATGGTAGACGTTGTGACCACATCTTAGCCTGAGGGATAAGGGAGAGGGGTGCTAGCCTGGCAGACTGCAGTAAAGAAAAGAGCCAACCTAAACAGTCAGTGCAGAGAGATCCAAAGAAATAAATACCCCACCCTCACTCTCCTTTTGATCTCCCTCCAGACCCCTCATTCCAAGTCTTCAACCAGAGGGCAAGATAGTCTGTTGATGCAGGAGGCAGTTCAAGATGCACCAGAGAACAGAGAAAGCAGAATATGAATCTGGAGGGGCAAATAAAAGTCACATACAACACCAAATCCGCATTGGGATATCTGGGTTTAGGTAGGATGGCTAAATGGTTTGCCTGTCTTAAAACCTCTCAATCTCCAACTAGGGCCAGCCCATCCATAGGAAGCTGGCATCTTCAGAGTAGATACATTTACCCTGGCCATTGCCTGCTACACGTTGTGTAGAAAAAGGAGGAAGGGACCGTATCATTCCCTTTGCTTCACTAACCCAAACAGAAATGCAGATGGGTCACCAACTGGACAATTCACTCCACCACTCCAGAGGTGGGAGGTGTAAAGAGGATGGGGGAAGGGAAGTCCCAGTCAAGAAACTGGGCACAGGTCAGAGGGGGATTCCCTCCAACAGGGTTCAGTCCTCCTCTCCCTCTTGTCTACCAGCCCCTCGCTTCCTGCTGAAAAGGAAACTGTGACACTAAGTTATGTGAGTGGAGTGTAGAGAAGGAGATTCTGTCTACATTAAACCAGCAGCACAATCCATCAATTTCAGGCACATCAAACACACCAACTGAAAACAAAAGACTTTGCATTGGATTTCTGCATTTCCCATGTATGCAAATAATATGAGAGGAGACAAGCAACACGCGAGCATCTCAATCTTCCTCCTTCCAGATCCTAACAGAAGCTGACACTCTGCAGGGCAACTTCTCAAATAAACAGCCAGGGATGGACAAGAAGCAAATGCTTTGTGCAAACACCAGTAATTCTCATTCTATCCTCTTATGTATTGACTTGTTCTAGCTGTAATCTTTTTTTAAAAAAAAAAAAAAAGCTTTCTCCTTTGGGAGAAGGTAAAGTGGTTCAGAAGGCAATTCCAGTGACAGAGAGCAGAGGAGGAACAAGGGTGACATGGGAGGTGGTAGCCGGGTGATGGCCTCATCTGGGAACCCATCCCACATCTGCCATGCGTGACCAATCACCTCTCCTTTTCACTCCTTCCACACACTGAATTATACATGGCGTCTCTCTGTTCACATGGTCCACCCTCCTTAAGGGTAGAGGCAGCTTCCTACAGGTAAGGCTGCATTTTTCTCACCTGTACCTGGCTCATCAAACATGAGGTGTTTAATAGCATGAAGTAGGATTGGATGGGGCTTCCCAGGTGGCACTAGTGGTAAAGAACCCTACCAATGCAGGAGACGTAAAGAGATGTGGACTCGATCCCTGGGTCAAGAAGATCCCTTGAGGAGGGCATGGCAATCCACTCCAGTATTCTTGCCCGGAGAATCCCATGAACAGAGAAGCCTGGGGGTCTACAGTACATAGGGTCGCAAAGAGCCAGACGTGACTGAAGCAGCTTAGCACACAAGCAGGGTAGCCCGGAGTGGACACGCCCGCTCTGGAGATAACTGCAACATTCTTCCTCTTCTCCACTTGTAATGTTCTGTATGTGATACATGGGAAATCGCAGTGCAAGCCACAATGGCTACAAGGTGCTGCACTCTCCGGGTGCTGAGGGGCACAGCAGTCAAGACCCAAGGGCTCCACGGTCAGACTAGTGCAGACTATTTCAAATCAGAAATACCGCACAGTTGTTAAAAGCAAGATGGCCTTGGTTCAAATCCCAGTTCAACGTATTACTAACTATGATTTTGCTCAAGTCACTTACCCTCTCTGTACCTTGGTTTAAACATTTGTAAATTTGGGAATATCGTGCCATTGCCTCATAGAGTGGCTTGAGAGTCAAATGAGCCAATATAGAAAAACTCTTGGGGGACATCTCTGGCAGTCCAGTGGTTAGGACTTCATCTTCCAATACAGGGGGGCTATGGGTCCTATCCCTGGTCAGGGAGCTAAGATCCCACATGCTTCAAGGTCAGAAAAAAAAACCCAGAAACAATATTGTAATAAACTCAATAAAGACTTTTTAAAATGGTCTACATCAAAAAAAAAAGAAAAGAAAGAAAAACTCTTGGAACAGTACCTGGCATAGAACATGCACTATATTATTAGCTGCTATTGGTAAACATTTTTATTTTCATTATAAATATTAATAACCTATATATAGCTATTGCCTCAGTCTCCTGCAAATCTTAGAGGTCCAATACTCCATCCTCTTGCCACCACACTTCTGGTGGACAGGTGCACATTGTCACACTTTCGTCTCCATAAAATTCAGTGAGATAGATATCATTATTCCCCCATTTTGTAGATGAGGAAACTCACGTTCAACAGGAAAGCTACTCCTGGTCACACAGCCAGGAAAGGGTAGAATCGGAATCCCAACAGAACTCATCATACCATCAAGCCCTAATCAGCCCTTTCTAGGCTGGAGGATCACTCTGGGCTCCAGTCACTGTGCGTGAGCTAACCTTCCCTCTCCCACCTGCTATCTCCTCCTGCTCCATCCCTTCCACCCACTTTCATTTAGTAAGTGTAAAAATACTTCTACTGATTTATTTATTCATAATTTTCTGAACACCCACATGTGCCAGTCACTAGCATGTGTGCTGTGGGTTAAAAAAAAAAAAAAAGAGTACTGCACAGTCCCTGACCACAGAGTCTAGGGAACTCTGTGTTTTTAGTGCCAGGCAAACATTCATTAGGTCATTTCATGACAGAGATGGAGGCGGAGATGGATGAACACAGTAAATGGCTTAGGCTGAGGTCCTCCTAGAAAGCAGAGCCTAAGTCAAGGCCGTATATGCAGGTATTTTGTTTTGGAAAATGAGCCAGGGATCAGGAGTGGGAGACTGGATAGTGAATCATAGAAGAAGGAGAACCTATCTAAGGCACGATGCATAATATCGTGCAAGTATAAGTTGGCCTGCACAGTGAACACCTGGGATATGGCTCCCTGAGACCTTCAGAGGAACCCTCTAGAATGCATCTCAAAATTGTCTACCAATATTTGTCTACTATCTCAGTAAAATATATAAATGGAAAATAAAATCATATAAAACTTAGAAGAAAATCTCAGCAAAAAAAAAAAAAAAAAAAACACCTAAAAACAAATTGTGACCTTTGGCAAAAAAGTTCTTAGACATGAAAGCAAAGGCATGATCCACAAAACCACAAATTTATAAACTATACTTCATTAAAGAAAAAAAAAACAACTTCTACTTTGCAGAAAGAAATGTTAAGAGGATGAAAGGGAGAGCCAGATACTGAGAGAAAATATTTGCAAATCCCCCAAATTTTGTATTCAGTACATATAAAGAAAGTAAAAACCAAGCAATAAGAAAACAATCTGATTTTTAAAATAGGTAAAAGAGTTGAACAGATACTTCAAAGAAGATATCTGCATGGCAGATAAGAAAATGAAAAGATATTCAACATCATAAGTCATTAGGAAAATGAAATTAAAATCATGAGATATCCCAATATACATGTTAGAATGGCTACAATAAAAAATTTTTTAAAATCCAACATTACCAAGTCCTGGTAAGTTCAGAGAGCACTAGATCTTTTGTGCTTTGCTGTTGAGAATAAAAAATGATACAGGAAAATATTTTGGCAATTTCTTATAAAATTGTAAACATACACTTATTACACAGCTAAGAAATCACAATCCTTACATGTACACTAAAGGGATGAAGTGAAAGTGAAGTCACTCAGTTGTGTCCGACTCTTTGCAGACCCCATGGGCTGTAGCCTCCCAGGCTCCTCTATCCATGGGATTTTCCAGGCAAGAATACTGGAGTGGGTTGCCATTTCCTTCTCCCAAACGAGTGAAGAGATACATTTACTCAAAAACCTATATGTAAATGTTTATAGCAGCTCTATTCAAAATCACTCCAAAAAAACTGTAAACAACCAGTATGTCCTTTAGAAGGTGAGTAGATAAACAAACTATGGCACATCCACACAATAGAATACTATTCATCAGCACAAGAAACAAATTACTGATAGTCACAGCAACTTGGCTAAATCTCAAAGGCACTGTGCTGAGTGAAGGAAGTCAAATTTAAAAGATTATACAATGTGTGTGGTGGGGGTGTGTATCTTCCCAACCCTGGGATCGAGCCCACATCTCTTGCATCCCCTGAACTGGCAGGTGGATTCTTTACCCCTGCCCAACCTGGGACGCCTATGCATAGTATACCGCATGATATTTTAGAAAAGATCAAACAGTTGCCAAAGGCTAGAGATGGGGAATGGTGAGACTACAGAGGAACAGCACAAGGGAGGTTTTCTAAATCTTGGGGCTCTCATGACTGTGAAGGTGGTCACAGAAACATATTTGTAATAAAACTCCCAGAACTGTAACAACAAAATCAAACGAGTTTTACCGTATATAAATTAAGAGCAAACAACCCAAAATAAAACCCAGAAGGTAGGCTCTGGGATCATTTTATCTATTTGTTTCTCACTGCGTGACCTTCACTGAGTCACTCAACTTCTTTTTGCCTCAGTGTTGTAAAAGGAAGATATTTTCTGCCTCATAACATTTTGGGGAGGATTGAGAAAATCATACACATCCAGAATGTGGCGTATAAAATAAATGTCATCATAAAAACATGTTTACTCTCATTATTTAGTCCAGTTGTACATTGATTTTACTTTGTTATTCAAAGACTGATTTCTTCAGGAGGTTTGTGCAGGAATTCTCACTTAATTCAGAATATACTTATTTCTCATTGCAATTTTTTCATCTGTACCAGATTCAGAAGGAGTTTAAGAATTTTGTAATTTACCCTTGCAAGACCCTGAGATCATCCTTCTGTATTAAACTGTCTGCCAGGTTTTAAAGATTTTTCAAGTTTGCCAGTTTAAACTAGTTTTGGGGAGGAAGTCAGGACCAAAAGTTGGAGTCCAGAAATGGAGTGGTGTCATCTGCTTAACACTGCATGGCTCAAATTCTTCCTAGCTTGTCTTGAATACCATCACTTTGATAGAGTGAACTGTGATTCTTGACACAGAACAACAAATGACTCACACACTCTTCCTCAACCGTGGAATTTCCTGTTATTCTTTTCTTTCGTGTCCTGTGGTTCTTGAAATAATCTCTCTTTTATATTCCTTCCATCGCCCAGTCCCCAGCTTCCCACCGACTCTAACACGCTAAAATAAGGAGATGATGGCCTTTGATATGCCATTTTCATCTTCAAAGGACTAAGTGTCTCCGCTCTCCTTCTTGAATCATCATTAGCCTCCTTTAGCACATTTTCCACTGGAGATAATTATTGTGACATGTCCTCAATTCCTTTCTAATGAAAGTGGAGCATAACCCAAGGCTTTTCAAAATTTGAACAAAAGGATTTCATCTCAGGCACACAAAACACAGTCATAGCCAGCTGTCAGTTCCATGCCTTAATGAATGTATATTGAACATCGTTTGTGCAACGCACGATAGGAACAAACACGACCAAGAACGGCCCCATGAAGCCACAGGGATTCTCATATATTGCTGCAGAGAGTGTAAATGGGACTAAAACTCGAGAAAACTGTTTGCCATTATTATTAATGCTGAAGATATACCCTGTGACCCAGCCATTTCACTCATGGGTCTGTATCTTAGAGAACCCATGCACATGTGCTCCAAGAGAAGCATCTGAAAACGTTACACAGCACTGTTCCTTACAACACCCAAACCTGAAACAGCCCAAAGGCTCATCAACATCTGAATGGATAACATATTGCTGTCTGTTTATACAATGGTACACAGAAATGAAAATTAATTAACAACGGCTATGCACAACGACATGGATGAGTCTCACAAACACTGTCAAACGAAAGAAAGTCAGACATAAAAGAGTACATTTGATTTAAATAAAGTTCGAAAAAGATATAATTAAGTCATACTGTGGTATAGATGGTAAATAAAAGAAAAGTATGGAAATAGGTCCTATAAAGTCAGTAGTTAACAGTTACTTCTAGCAAGGAGGGGAATGCGTCATCAGTGATATCAAAAATGTTTTATTTCTTAACCTGAGTGGTTGTGTCAATTCATACTCATTTAACTATATATATGTGTATATATATATGCATATATTGTTATGCTCTTTTCTTATGTCAATTTATACTCATTCAGCTATATGGATATAACTATATATGTGCATATAGTTGTATATATATATATCTTGTGCTCTTTTCTTATGCAAATATTATGTAAATTTATACTCATTTAATGATATATATATGTGTGTATATAAAGTTATATATATATCCCTTATGCTCTTTTCTTATGCATATTATGTTTCATAATAAAAACTTTTTTTAAAAGGTAAAGTTAAAAGAGAAAAGTAAAGAAACAGGCTTACCATCTTTCTCCCACTAGATGCAGAATACATGGCGCAGCTCTTCAAGACTGCTGAAAAATAAACAGCAGGGGACGTCGCTGGTGGTCCAATGCAGGGGATGTGGGTTCCAACCCTAATCAGAGAACTAAGGTCCCTGTGGCACCGAGTGCGGCCAAAAATTTTCAAAAATAAATAAAGAGCATCAGGTAAACTAGGGAAGTTGGCTTAAAGCTCAACATTCAGGAAACGAAGATCATGGCATCTGGTCCCATCACTTCATGGGAAATAGATGGGGAAACAGTGGAAACAGTGTCAGACTTTACTTCTCTGGGCTCCAAAATCACTGCAGATGGTGACTGCAGCCATGAAATTAAAAGACGCTTACTCCTTGGAAGAAAAGTTATGACCAACCTAGATAGCATATTCAAAAGCAGAGACATTACTTTGCCAACTAAGGTCCGTCTAGTCAAGGCTATGGTTTTTCCTGTGGTCATGTATGGATGTGAGAGTTGGAATGTGAAGAAAGCTGAGTGCTGAAGAATTGATGCTTTTGAACTGTGGTGTTGGAGAAGACTCTTGAGACTTGAAGTCCCTTGGACTGCAAGGAGATCCAACCAGTCCATTCTGAAGGAGATCAGCCCTGGGATTTCTTGGGAAGGAATGATGCTAAAGCTGAAACTCCAGTACTTTGGCCACCTCATGCAAAGAGTTGACTCATTGGAAAAGACTGTGATGCTGGGAAGGATTGGGAGCAGGAGGAAAAGGGGACGACAGAGGATGAGATGGCTGGATGGCATCACTGACTCGATGGACGTGAGTTTGAGTGAATTCTGGGAGTTGGTGATGGACAGGGAGGCCTGGCGAGCTGCGATTCATGGGGTTGCGAAGAGTTGGACACGACTGAGCAACCGAACTGAACTGAAGGGAAGATGAGAATTTGAACCACCAAATAGGAGGCGGGTTTGAGGTTTGTTTGGTTTTTGTTTTTTTACTAACTTTATTTTCTTTTCTATCAGAATATAATTGTTTTACAATGTTGTATTCATTTCCACTATACAACAAAGTGAATCAGCAATCTGTATGTATGGACCTCTTCCCTCTTGAGCCTCCCTCCCACCCCACACCCATCCTGCCCCTCTAGGTCATTACAGAGCAAGGAGCTGTGCTCCAAGCTTCTAGCTGTGGCTCCAGACTCAGAAAGAGTATGAAAACACTCACCTTTTCCTTCTCTCTGTTTTCACTTATCTGGATCTCAAGCAATCCCATGATCTCAAGGGGCAGAGGGTTGGTTCGATGGGAAGCCACAAGAACCAAATTCTGAGCTAGGCAATCTAGCTCTGATCCGTGCAACTGCGATCCCAAAAAGGTGGGACAAGGTTTGATTGACTTTTAAAAACACGCGTTTTTATTTTAGAATAGTTTCAGATTTATAGAGAAGTTGCGAAGGGAGCACAGAGAATTCCCATTTACCCCACAGGCAGTTTCTCCTATAGTTAACATCTTACAGTCTCAGCTGGGCCTTGAATACACGCACAGGTTAAGTGGCTGGTGCAGAAATGTACTTAACACCCTACCTTTCTACCCAAAGGAGAGGAAAAGGGACCCCAAACAAATGTAAGGTGCCAGAGGCATGAGGGAGACAGGAGAGCTCAGGAAAGTGATTTCATAAAGTGGTTGATGAATTCCTATGCTCACAAGCTGTGACCAAACGGGTCTGATCTGAATCTCTCTTAACCCTGAGACCTGGATCAGCAGCTACACCACTACTCACATATTTAGAATAACCACTGGAGGGTGCAGACATGGGCAGACCTATAGCATCATGGAGTCTTGGAAACAACAGATATTAAAATCAGACACTACACAAGGAAAGTTGGAACTTTCCACCGGAGTCTAAGCAGATTGATTTTCTACTTGAACAGAAATGTTCCACCAGGTCCCAGAGTTACATAACAGGCAATTCAAAATGTTCAGAGTCTAATCCAAAATTATTTAGCATACCAATAATCAGAAAACTTTTAACTCCTATGGGGAAAAACAGTTTAAAAATTACATAGATGTTGGAATTATCTAACAAAGGCAGTCAACATACAAAAATTTTATTAAAAAAACAAAAAGAACAAAAATATAGTCTAACTATAATAATACTTGTGTTAGATACCAAAAAAAAATAAAAGTCAATATACAAATGCTCCAATAAGCAATCAACAATCTTGAAACAGGCAGAAACATAAAAAATCTTATTAAAGAAATAAAAGATCCATCAAAAATCAAATAGAAATTAAAAATAAAAAACTGAAATTAAAAAAAAAATCTCCTTGGATGAATTCAGTTGCAGATTGGATACAACAGAGGAAATATTTAGTGAACTTGAAGGTTTATTAGTAAAAATGATCCAATTTTAAGAACAGAGAAAAAAGATTGAAAAAAACAAGCAGTCCATTACAGACCTGTGGCTTTATAACAAAAGGTCTAATATTATTGTCATCTGAGTCTAAAGGGGGAAGTTAAAGAGTGTGACAGTGAAAAACCATTTGAAGAAATAAAGGCTGAAAACTTCCCAAATCTGGCACTGAAATGATTATTAAAAGGAATATAGTCAAAGTCTAAATAAAAACATTAAAACAAAATACTAAAAAACATTCAAAATAATCCATAAGGAAGCAGGATAGGGAAAATAAAGAAACAAAACCAAAGGGAACAGAGAACAGAAACAAAACAATAAATCTAAATCAAAACACATGCCACCTAACAAGTTTTGAAACACCCCAAGCCAAAACACAGCAACAACAACAAAAATCCACACAAATCCACAACTAGGGTATGAAATGTTTAACCCTCGTCTTTCAGTAATAGATAGAACTAATACTCAAGAAATTAGCAAAGATGTGGAAGAAATAACAAAAACATCAACCGACCAGACCTCATTAGTTTTATGGAACATTCTACCCAACAACATCAGAATACATATTCTATTCACGTGCATGTGGAATACTTACCAGGGTAGACCATATTCTTAGCCATAAGACACATCTTAACAAACTTAAAAGAATCAAAATTCTCCAGAATATGTTCTTTGACTATAACTGAATTGTATATTAACAAAGTCTGGAAAGATCCCAATACAGCTGTTTATTAAAAAAACATCCTTCTAGTTAATCAATGAGCTGAAGAGAAAATCTCAAGGGAAACACGTGGAACTGAATAAAGATAAAACACCAAATTTGTCAGGTGCAGGTAAAGCAGTGCACAAAGGAAATTTCATAACATTAAGCGCTTGTGTTAGAAAAGAAGAAAGGTCTCAAATCAACAATTAATTTTACACCTTAAGAAACTAGAAAAAATGAGCAAAATAACCCAAAATTAAGCAGAAGGAAGAAAATTTAAAAGAACAGAAAGAAAAATGAAAAGAGAAAAATCAATGAACTGCTATTTTAAAAGTAAAAAAAAAATGATGACTCTCTGAGACTGACTGTAAAAGACACCAATTACCAACATCAGAAACAGGAGAGAGAATAAATAAATAAAAGAGGGACTAGTAATAGAACCTACAGACATTAAGAGGATTGAGAAAATGTTATGAACAAATCGACAAGGTAAACTTCACTAATTGGAAGAAACGGACCAATTCCTGAAAAATTCACTAACTTCTCAAATTCATCCAAGTGAAATAGATACACTGAATGGACTTACACCTATTGAACAAGTTGAAGCCAGAGTTTTAAAATCTTCCGAAGGAGAAATTGCCTTACCCAAACTGTATCAGTGCAAATTCTCCCAAACATTTAAGGAACAAATAATGTCAATTCTAAACAATCTCTTGAAGAAAATATAAGTAGAGGAAACACTTCCCAACTCATTTTGAGACCAGCATTACTCTGATACCAGGACAGTTCAGAGCCGGCAGTACGGAAGTGGGAGTCATCAGTGGAATAGGGCTTTCCAGGTAGCTCACCTGGTAAAGAGTCCACCTGCAATGCCGGAGACCGCCGTTCGATTCCTGGGCCGGGAAGTTCCCCTGGAGAAGGGATAGGCTACCCACTCCAGGATTCTTGGGCCTCTCTGGTGGCTCAGCTGGTAAAGAATCTGCCTGCAACGCAGGAGACCTGGGTTCAGTCCCTGGGCTGGGAAGATCCCCTGGAGAAGGAATGGCAAACCCACTTCAGGATTCTTGCCTGGAGAATCCCCTCCAGAGGAGCCTGGCAGGTACAGTCCATGGGGTCACAAAGAGTCGGACATGACGGACAGACTAAGCACAGCAGAACAGCACAGTGTAATAGGACATAGCAGAGCACATGTAAAATCCATGCAATTAGCTGAGATTATCCAAGAACACATCTGATAGGAAGAACCTAGAACCTGTGGGAGAACACTGGGAAAGCACAAGGGACTGGCCGCTGAGAAGAAGTGGTCAGAACTGAGAGAAAGGGAGCTTCACACACACACACACACACACACACACACACACACCAAGAGGTCAGTAGCATCAAAAGAAGCAGTGTGATGCTAAATGAGAAGAAAGGTGCCTACAATGATTGTCCACTTAAGAGTACGGGCTCCCTAAAAGGGAACCATTGTGCACTCCCTGTCGGGATTGTAAAGTGGTTCGACCACCATCAAGAGGAGTATGACAGTTCCTCAAAAAACTGAAAATAGAACTATAAGTACAACCCATCAATCCCACTTCTGGGTATATAGCCAGAGGAAATGAAAACAGGTCATGGAAGAGCCATCTGCCCTCCCATGTTTATTGCAGCATGATTACCTGGTGGATCAGACAGTAAAGAATCTGCCTGCAATGCAGGGGACCCAGGTTCAATTCCTGGGATGGGATCCCCTGGAGAAGGGAATGACTACCCCCTCCAGTATCCTTGCCTGGAGAATCTCATGGACAGAGGAGCCTGGCAAGCTACAGTCTATGGGGTTACAAAGAGTCAGGCACAACTGAGCGACTAAGCACACACACATGTTCACAACAGCAGCTATGGAAACAACCTATGTGACCGCCAGTGGATAAACAGATAAAGCCGTAGAATGCATACATAATAGAATTCTGTTCAGCCATGGGCAAAGAAAGGAAATCCTGCCATTTGTGGCAACATGGATGGACTTTGAGGACATGATACTAAGTGGGATAAATGAGAGAAAGACAAATACTGTATAATAGCCCTTTTACCTGGAGTCTAAAAAGAATTGAACTCACAAAAACAAAGGGTGGAGCTCTGAGTTGGGGACATAGGAGAGATACTCTTTAAGGTGCTTGTGTGTGTGCTAGGTTGCTTCAGCTGTGTCTGACTCTTTGTGATACTCTAGACTGTAGCCTGCCAGGCTCCTCTGTCCCTGGGATTCTCCAGGCAAGAATACTGGAGTATTTGCTAACACCTCCATCACATAATTGCAATATAAATGCATCATCTTATACAATAAATAAATGCAAAACTTATGCAATGAAAAGTGAAAGTGTTAGTGGCTCAGTCATGTCTGACTCCTTACAACTTCATGGATAGCCCACTAGGCTCCTATGTCCATGGGCTTTCCCAGGCAAGAATACTGGAGCAAATTGTCATTCCTTTCTCCAGGGGATCTTCCTGAGCCAGGAATGAAACCCGGGTCTCTTGGATTGCAGGCAGATTCTTTGCCATCTGAGCCTCCAGGAAACCCCATATTGCAATATAAATGCATCAAATCAATATGATGCACCCATTATACAATATTACATGTCAGTTATTCCTTAATTTTTTTTAAGGGAATACAGGCTGTGAAGTCCATCTCACTGGGCTCAAATCCTGGCTTCAGTAACTCAGACCCTTGGTGCCTTACCTATAAAATGGGCTGATAATGGTTCCCACTTCAAAGATTGCTGTCAAAGAAAAGAATGAGTTCACAGGAGTAAACACTTAGAATTGTTGCTAGGCACAGAGAAAATACTTGATAAATATTGTGTATGTATGTGTGTGCTCAGTCGTGTCTGACTGCTTGTGACCCCATGGACTGTAGCCCTCCAGGCTCCTCTGTCCATGGATAAATATCAGCTACTAATATTTCAGTGTTCTTCCTGCGGACTTTCCTGGCAGGAACTATACATAACATATGTGGAGGCAAAATGCAGTGAACAACCACCCCCACCCCCACCTTAGCTAGTCTTAATGTAAACACATGACTGCCCTCCCAGCAAACTCTGACATCAGTAGGACTTCAGTCCTTCTCTGAAAATGCACAGAGAGCACAGTGAAAACTCAGGTATGGGTGTGACCTTGTTTTCTGACTGTGCCATGTAAATGAGCCTATCTTCCACATACAATTAAAAGGCAACATGTCATTTATATAGGATCTGTAGACCAGTTTGCCAAAAATAATGGTTATAGCCTCCAACTGGCTGTGTGCCTGAATGCTCAGTTGCTCAGTTGACTCTGAGTCTGACTCTTTTCAACCCTATGGATTGTAGCTCACCAGGCTCCTCTGTTCACAGGATTTTCCAGGCCAGAATACTGGAGTAGGTTGTAGTTTCCTCCTCTTTCTTACCGAGAGATCAAACCTGCATCTCTTGCATTGGCAAGTGAATTATTTACCACCGAACCATCTGGAAAACTCTGAAGTTGTCACAGGACTAGAAAAGGTCAGTTTTCATTCCAACCCCAAAGAAAGGCAATGCCAAAGAATGTTCCAACTACTGCACAATGTACTCATCTCACACACTATCAAAGTAATGCACAAAATTCTCCCAGCCAGGCTTCAACAGTGAACCGTGAACCATGAACTTCCAAATGTTCAAGCTGGATTGAAAAAAGGCAGAGGAACCAGATATCAAATTGCCAACATCCACTGGATCATAGAAAAAGCAAGAGAGTTCCAGTAAAACATCTACTTTTCCTTTATTGACTATGCCAAAGCCTTTGACTGTGTGGATCACACAAACTGTGGAAAATTCTTCAAGAGATGGGAATACCAGACCACCTTACCTGCCTCCTGAGAAATCTGTATGCAGGTCAAGAAGCAACAGTTAAACTGGACATGGTACAACAGACTGGTTGCAAATTGGGAAAGGAGTACATCAAGGCTGTATATTATCACCCTGCTTATTTAGCTTATATGCAGAGTACATCATGAGAAATGCTGGGCTAGATGAAACACAAGCTGGAATCAAGATTGCCAGGAGAAAAATCAATAATCTCAGATATGCAGACGACACCACCCTTATGGCAGAAAGTGAAGAAGAACTAAAGAGCCCCTTGATGAAAGTGAAAGAGGAGAGTGAAAAAGTTGGCTTAAAGCTCAGCATTCAGAAAACTAAGATCGTGGCACCTGGTCCCATCACTTCATGGCAAATAGATGGGGAAACAATGGAAACAGTGATAGACTTTATTTTCTTGGGCTCCAAAATCACAGGAGATGGTGACTGCAGCCATGAAATTACAAGATGCTTGCTCCTTGGAAGAAAAGCTATGACCAA
The DNA here is from genome assembly GCF_042477335.2 of Ovis canadensis. Lineage (NCBI taxonomy): Eukaryota > Metazoa > Chordata > Mammalia > Artiodactyla > Bovidae > Ovis > Ovis canadensis. Next base: position 183,914,360 of record NC_091247.1, on the reverse strand, counting down.
CCTAGACAGTATAATAAAAAGCAGAGACATTACTTTGTCAACAAAGGTCCATCTAGTCAAAGCTATGGCTTTTCCAGTAGTTATGGATGGATGTGAGTTGGACTGTAAAGAAAGCTGAGTGTCAAAGAATTGATGCTTTTGAACCGTAGGGTTGGAGGAGACTCTTGAGAGTCCCTTGGACTGCAAAGAGATCCACCCAGTTCATCCTAAAGGAAATCAGTCCTGAATATTCACTGGAAGGACTGATGCTGAAGCTGAAACTCCAATCCTTTGGCCACCTGATGTGAAGAACTGACTCATTTGAAAAGGCCCTGATTCTGGGAAAAATTGAAGGTGGGAAAGAAGGGGATGACAGAGGATGAGATGGTTGGATGGCATCCCGACTCAATGGACATGAGTTGAGTAAACTCTGGGAGTTTGTGATGGACAGGGAAGCCTGGTATTCTACAGTCCATGGGATCTCAAAGAGTCAGACACGACTCAGCGACTGAACACCTGGAGTTCCCAGTGGGCTATGTGAGCCTGGTCAATTCCATTGACTTCTCTGAGCCTCAGTCCCTCCTCAGTTTTGACACTTATATTCCTGTCCCATATCATGGCTGTAGGGCTTGAGCAATCACTGATAGCAGACTCCTCCCTCACCTCAGTATTCCTGAAAATCTTCAAGGTGCAGCTGTGTCTGAAGTTGCCAGCCTGAGACTTAGCTGGGAGGGTTTGAAGATCAACAGGCCAGTGTGGATGATTTAGGAATGACACAATCACTCCCTTTAATCCCAGGGTTAGAAAGATCCCTTGGAGAAGGGAATGGCTACATATTCCAGTATACTTGCCTGGAGAATTCCATGGACAGAGGAGCCTGGTGGGCTACGGTCCTTGGGGTCACAAAGAGTTGGACATGACTAAGCTACTAACACTTTCACTTTCCCATCACTCCCTAGAATTTCAAATCCCCTTCTAAGAAGTCAAGAGGTTACCCAAACTTTCTGCCATAATGTTGGTGATGGAGATCTCACTATATACCAAAGCCAAACCCCAAAAACCTATTCTGCATTTGAACAGTTCTCACCATTCAAGAGTCCCTGGGGATGTGGGTATAGCAGAATCACTCGTACAACAGTCAAGGGAGCTGGGTGCCAGGCCAAATCCTGACCCCAGTTAACTGTGAGATCTTGAACAAAATACTTCTCTTCTGTGCACCAGTTGCCTCTGTGGAATTACCCAAGGAGATAAACAAAAGCAAGTAAATTTCCAGCCAGAATACTTTACTGCTTTTCAATAAGAAGGTTTTCTTCCCTCCTCCTTCTCTCTCTCTTTGGGTGGCATTTAATGTCCATGGAAAGTGCAGGTTTTAAATCCACCATGGCAAAAATGCTAGCTGACAGTGATGCCAAATGGGATGAGGGCAACGTCACCTCAAAACTGCTTATCATTCAGGGACACAGGAGGAAATCAACTCCCCATCATTTCCCAATTATTTCTCCTCTTGAAGCTCATTAAGGCATTCTCAATTCATAATCAATACATTAAAGTCCCTCTGTTTTATAAAACAGTTCATCAATATTTTATGGTTTTAATAATTTATGTTTTATTACAGAAGCAGATGGAACCCTACAGCACACATGTTCTCGAGAGAGTCAATAGAGGAGAAAGAAAACCTGAGTTGCAGATTCTGGACTTAAATAATCAGCCTTTCTGGGCCCCTGACTCCAGTTGGGAGCTTTGGGAGGCAGAATGGTGGCTGGAGGATGAGCCACCTGACCAGACACTTCATGAGGGAGGATCTGGATCCGATTATTTCCTGACCGTCTCCCCCATGTCAGTCATTACACTGAGTACTCTGTCATGGAGGTCCAAACGCAGGTTGGAAAAGAATTTCCAGACATAGAGTATTGCAGAAAGGAGTGAGTTTATTAAGAACAAAGAGCAGAGACAGTGTGCACAACGGGAGCATAACAGGCCGACGCCTTCTGATATGCCAGGGAGAGTCGACCCTCTTCATGGGTTACTGGCCAATTTTTCTAGCCCCAAGACAAAGAAAATTCCTGCAGGAAGGGTGGCATTTGGTGGTTATTTGGTGGCATTTTTGCCTAATGTGGGGTCAGGAGGGATCATGGCTGGGAAGGATCATGGGGACTTTTGACAATGGTTCCAATGGGGCTCAGTCAGTTTCGGAGATGACCTTATTTCTGGACTCCATGTCTGTGGCCTTGGTGCAAAGCCTCATGTGTTTGGGCTAGTACATCACTCCACAAACTCGATGGACATTATTTCATCAGCTCTCCCTAGTAACCTGATGACAGGTTGAAATCATAGTGGAATAATCCTAGTTCAGGCATACAAACCAGAGTCAGGCAGTCACTGAGAATCTGATCCCAGACACATGCCTGTAGCACTGAGAACCTGAACTTTCTGGGCTGTACCAGAGCCAAAGACACCACCAGTCATATTTTAGAATATCTGCTAGCTGCAACCTTGTAGTTTCAAGGATCTCTCCTTGCAACTAGGCAACCAATTCAGACCCCAGCCAATCCTTGCTTAACAAGCACCCTTCTTACCAGCTCCAATACATGAAAAACAATATAAGTACCTAACTGTGGCCTTGTGAGTTTTGCCTTTATAAGCCTCCTTCATTTTATGGTCCAGCAGAAAAAACACAGGAGCTTCCCAGGTGGCTCAGTGGTAAAGAATCCACCTGCAATGCAAGAGAAGAGGGTTCCATCCCTGGGTGGGGGAAAACCCCCTGGAAAAGGAAATTCTAGTATTCTTGCCTAGAGAATCCCATGGACAGAGGAGCCTGGCGGGCTACAGTCCATGGGGTTGCAAGGAGTCAGACACGACTTAGTGGCTATACAGCAGCAGCCACAGAACAAATACAATTCAAGTGCTTCTTGAATCTGTGCTTCCCAGCCTACAGTCCTAACCAACCCCCTCCCCCCAAATAAATGCCTCTTGACTTCAATCAGGTCTTCATTTCTAAAGTTTTGGTTAACAAACCATAGGAGATATGTATTCTTGTCCCCACTGCCCAGATGGAGAAATTGGGACTCACAGTTAGCGTGTAACTTAGCTAAGACAGCACAGTCAGGAAACAGCAAAGCTGGGATTGAAATAAAGTCATCTGACTCCAGCATCTATGCAGTTAACAGCTTGCCATACAAGCTGTTACATTACGGTCAACATTCTTTCCTTTGGAAATATTTGTTTACTGATCACAGGATTTTCTAAGCATCCAGGATGCTAAGATGAGCCACACAGGCAGGAACCTGAACTCATGGAGCTAACATATTGGTGGAGTTAGACCACATGCAAGTAAAGGTTTTTAAAAATCAAGAGAACACAGAACTCCCACCAGCATCCATTCAACTTTGCCATTGCAACAACGCTCCTGGAGCAGCCCATTTTGCATCACTAGCCAGGTCATAGCATGACGTGACCATCTCAGCCAGGCTCATGCAGTTGAGAGCAAAGACCTGGACTGGACGAAGGAGAGGTCAGACTAGGTTCCAAACAAGTACCCCCAGAAGTACATGATTTGATTGACTTTCCCACTGGGAGTGTGTTTTCCCTATGCACCTATGAGTATTCTCCTGGGCGTTAATGTTTTCCCCTGTTATTCTCAAGGGAGTTGTGGTTTACTGCAAGGCCGGGAGAGTACCTTCTTTTATAAGCTCCCAAAAGAACTTCGGGCTTGGAGAAATACTTACTTTGATTTCCAAGATGAAGACAAATGTATAAAGGCTTGTTCCACTATAATTTCACTGTCTGCTTATGAATCTATCTCCCATATTAACTTCTTAAAATGGAGGTTTGTTTCATTACATGCTAGACTCCATTGCCTAAAGCAAGGCTAGGTGCTCAACAAATGAATCAAAGTATCACTGCTATGCGACTTTGTGCTAGGCACTTCACTCTCTCTACCTCAGTGTCCTCATAGATAAAGTAAGGCATAGAATAGTACCCACCTCAAAGAGCTTTCCGGCTTTCCTGGTGACTCAGTGGTAAAAAAACCCATCTGCCAATGCAGGAAGCTCGGATTCAATCCCTGAGTCAGGAAGATCCCCTGGAGAAGGAAACGGCAACCCGCTCCACTATTCTTGCCTGGAAAATCCTATGGACAGAGGACCCTGGTAGGCTACAGCCCATGTGGTTGCAAAAGAGTTGGAAGTGACTTAGCAACTAAACAACAACAACATAGAACTTTCATGAGGATTAACTGAGCAAACAGACATGAAGCTATTAGAGGAATGCATGGGCCATAATGTACACAAAATAAACAAGAGTTTCCTGTTCTTCACAGTGGGTATGTATAGTCATGACCATTTTCCTGATGAATATAATTTTCTCATGCATATTTTCTGCATAAGTATTTGTCCCATTCAGGATACATTTTTGTAGGTATTTTAATATTAAGTGTGGTTTTTTTCCAGAATATATTTTTATCTGTGCCTATTTTTGGAGCACTTTTTTCTCCTAGTGAAAATTTTCCTTGTAGGCATTTTTTCCAAAAAGCTATTTCTCCAGAGGTTATCCCCACCCCACTCCCTGTTTTTTGCAATGATTTTTTCCCAGTGTATGCTTTTCCTAATGAACATGTTCCTGGTGACAATTTTCATAATTACCATTTTTCTTAGGGAGCGTTTTTAGTTAGAATTCTTCTTGATGTATATTTTTCACAGTAGGTACTTCGATTAGACAGTATATGTTTCCATGGAAAAGGAAGTTTGTATCCAGTGGTCGTTTTTCCAAATAGGCATGTTTTCCCAGAAGTTACGTGTTTCTCCTTGAGTATTTCCACCAAGAGGCATGATCTTCATTATGGACTGAATTTTGCACCCCTACCCCCACTCAAATATTGAGAGTACGAATGTGAGAGTTGGACCATAAAGAAGGCTGAGTGCTGAAGAATTGATGTTTTCGAATTGTGGTGCTGGAGGACTCTTGAGAGTCCCTTGGACAGGAAGGAAATGAAATCGGTCAATCCTAAAGGAAATCAACCCTGAACATTCTTTGGAAAGACTGATGCTGAAGCTCTAAAACTTTGGCCACCCGATGCAAAGAGCCAACTCATTCAAAAAGACCCTGATGCTGGGAAAGATTGAAGGCAGAAGGAGGGGACAACACAGGATGCGATGGTTGGATGGCATCATCAACTCAATTGACATGAATCTGAGCAAACTCCAGGAGATGGTAAAGGATGGGGAAGCCTAGTATGCTGCAGTCCCTGGGGTGACAAAGAGTCAGGCATCACTGAGAAACTGAACAACAACAATCTGTGTATTGACCAAGAATCCCTATGTGTTTGGAGTGCAGGGGCGGGGGGGGGGGGGCCTTTAAGGAGGTAATAATCAAGGTTAAATGAATTCATAAGGATGGGGCTCTGATCCAATAGGATGAGTGTCCTTATAAGAAGAGAGAGAAACACGAGGAGTGTGTGCCCTGAGAAAAGGCCATGTGAGGACATGGCAAGAAGGTAGCCATCTACACACTGTGGAGAGAGGTCTCAGGAGAAATTCATCCTGCTGACACCTTGATCTCAGACTTCTCACCTCCACAACTGTGGGAAAATATGTTTCTGACTTTTTAAACCACCCAGGCTGGCGTTTTGTTATAGCAGCCCAAGAAAACTAACGTAGCCCCCAGTATTTCATATTTTTCTCAATGAAGCCAAAATAGCTATAACCTTTGGCCACTTTCTGCTGATCACTCAAGAGCATCTCTTGCTCACTCCACGTTGAACACTAAAGCCTAACACAGTAGAAGCAGAAAACCTACACTGGTCTATGGCTCCCTTGTGTGCTGATAAAAGGAGATACTGTCCTTAATCCAATTTATTTCCCAGCCAGCAGCCCTCCATAACTCTAGCCCTGCAAAATCAGCTCAATAAGGAGTGCCTTCTTCCCATCGGTGCAGCCTGGAGGTCATATCACAAAGTGCTGCAAACACATAAAGGATCCTGAGGAGTGCAGAGAAATGGCTTAGGTCCTTTTGCCTGGGTAATCACATCAGGGGGGCACCCCAAGAGTCAAGGGTCCATCCCTTCCATCCTCAGTGTGGTTCCAGAGACCTGGATTTGGGTTTGGAGAGTTCAAACTCTCTCCACTAGAGGTCTTTCAATGGAGACTGGCTTAGCATTTGAGAAAATGCAACTTATATTGCATCTTCCCAAAAGATATATATCTGATATAATGATATATATCTCCTTTTATCTCCTGAGACCTCTCTCCACAGCATGAGGGCTTCCCTCACAGCTCAGGTGGTAAAGAATCTGCCTGCAATGCAGGAGATCTGGGTTCGATTCCTAGGTTGGGAAGATCCCCTGGAGAAGGGAAAGGCTACACACTCCAGTATTCTGGCCTGGAGCATTCCATGGACTTTGCCGTCCATGGGGTAGCAAAGAGTCAGACACAACTGAACTACTTTCACCTTATGTTGAGGGCTTCCCTGGTGGCTCAGACATTAAAAACTCAACCTGCAATACAGGAGACTGGGGTTCAATCCGTGAGTCAGGAAGATCCCCTGAAAAAGGGAATGGCTATCCACTCCAGTATTCTTGCCTGGAAAACTCCATGGACAGACAAGCTTGGCAGGCTACAGATCATGGTGTTGCAAAGAATCAGACACTTTTCACCCTATATTAATACATTTACATATTAGACTTTGAATAATCATATATTAACTCTGTGAGCATAAGAAGAAGTGCTGGGCAAAATAGAGAAAAGGACGTCCTTGGCAGTCCAATGGTTCAGTTCAGTTCAGTTGCTCAGTCGTGTTCGACTCTTTGCGACCCCATGAATCACAGCACACCAGGCCTCCCTTTCCATCACCAACTCCCAGAGTTCACTTAAACTCATGTCCATCAAGTCAGTGATGCCATCCAGCCAGCTCATCCTCTGTTGTCCCCTTCTCTTTCTGCCCCCAATCCCTCCCAGCATCAGAGACTTTTCCAATGAGTCAACTCTTCTCATGAGGTGGCCAAAGTACTGGAGTTTCAGCTTTAGCATCATTCCTTCCAAAGAAATCCCAGGGCTGATCTCCTTCAGAATGGACTGGTTGGAACTCCTTGCAGTCCAAGGGACTCTCAAGAGTCTTCTCCAACACCACAGTTCAAAAGCATCAATTCTTCAGCACTCAGCTTTCTTCACAGTCCAACTCTCACATCTGTACATAACCACTGGAAAAACCATAGCCTTGATTAGACGGACCTTTGTTGGCAAAGTAATGTCTCTGCTTTTGAATATGCTGTCTAGGTTGGTCATCACTTTTCTTCCAAGGAGTAAGCGTCTTTTAATTTCATGGCTGCAGTCACCATCTGCAGTGATTTTGGAGCCCCCCCCCCAAATTAAGTCTGACACTGTTTCCACTGTTTCCCCATCTATTTCACATGAAGTGATGGGACCAGATGCCATGATCTTCGTTTTCTGAATGTTGAGCTTTAAGCCAACCTTTTCAGTCTCCTCTTTCACTTTTATCAAGAGGCTTTTTAGTTCCTCTTCACTTTCTGCCATAAGGTTAAGTCCAATGGTTAAGACTCCACATTTCCAATGAAGAGGGTGTGGGTTCGATCCCTGGTCAGGGAACTAAGGTCCCACAGGCCTTGTGGCCAAAATAAAATATGTATTTCTTTAAAAATAAAAAAGAAGAAGAAGAAGAACTGAGTTCTGGCCAATGAAATCTGAACAAAAGTGATGTGTGTCTCTTCTATGTCCAGCTGATAAAAGCCTTCTTGTCTTGATCCTCACACTCTTCCTCCAGCTAAACAGAGATGTCTCTGATGACTTGTAGCAGAGCCACAAGGTAAAAAGAATATGGGTTCCTGAGGGACTGTGTGGAGGAGAGCGCCGCCTGCCCACGCTGCATGTGATGTGAGTGAGAATTACAACTTGAATGCATTAAGCCATTAAAATCTTTGGAGTCTTGACTACAGTAGTTAGCCTACCTTGGGCCATTTACTGCCCCTAGTCGAGTCTCAGTTTCTGGATTAACTAAAATAAGGCAACCATGCAATTTCTAAGATGACTTGCCTTAAACAAATCTACAAATCTCTTACCTTACTTTAACCCTCATGTAACAGAAAACATTTGGAAGCAAAAAATAAGGCAGATTTTCAATTTTCAATAAACACTTCTTAATTACTTACAAAAAAAAAAAAAAATCTGCATGTCTCTGACTTTCTCCAGAATTTGGTTCCAAGTCTTCAGGGATTAAAAAAAAAAAAAAAGAAAAGAAAAGTCAAGCATCTCCAGCCACCAAGTGGGCTCTTAGTGTTATGTATGTTATGCTCTGAACAGATCCATTTGTTTTAATAATAGAACACCAGATCCATCCATAACTGGCTCATTCTGAAACCAGGTTTCAATTGACTAAGCCTCAGAGTGTTTGAATCCCATAACAGAAAATCAGTCAGCGATTGACTGAATTTAACTAATTTCAATTTGTGGGATGGCTCCTGATTTAAACACCATTTCTTTTTCTTTTTTCCTATCACTCAGCTCTTTGCCAGCTGTACACTTCCAGATGGATGATTATTCTAGATCTTCCAGCTAAGAGAGCTCTCTGGGGGTACCGTCCGTCTTAATGGAGCAAACATGTATCTTTATCGTCTCTGTTTGGAAAATTTGGGGCACAGCTAGAGGGAAGGACCTCTCTCTCCCCAAGCAAACTGTATTCACTGGCAATAGTGAAGTCTTTCCCAGTTCCCGTGATACTATCTGTCAGTGAAACCCACCAGGACAAGAGAGAGAAAGAAAAGATGCATTTTGTTTGTTGTATGATGATGACTGATCTTCCTAATGATCCCACTCTTTCCCTGCTTGACCCTAGAGTTTACTCTCAACCCAGCAGCCAGTATGACCCTATTGAAACACAAGCTGGACGAGGTCAGTCCTTTACCTGCAGAATTTAAAAGAATTCTATCTTGTTCAAAGTCAAAGCCATAGTCCTTCCAAAGGTCCATGGGCCCCTACATTTTCTGGTCTAATGACATTTCCTTCTCATCTATTGTTCTTCCAACCCTGTGACTCAGACACTCTAACCAAACTCTTGCCTCAGGGCCTTTGTACTTCCTGTTTCCACTTCCTGGAACACACTTCCCAAGACCTCTTTGTATCCACACCCACTTCCTTCAACTCTGTTCTGATAGAGAGCTCTTCCCTGAAAATCTTATTTACAACTCCTGTCACCAGTGGTATTGCCTGTCCCTCTTCCCTGGTATTATTTCCTCTGAGGCCCTTCTCACCTTCTATATATTCTTACTGGCACACCTAGGTTTCATTTTATTGTCTACCTAGCGCTTCTTGAATATTCTGTGAGAACTTTTGGTGTTTTTTGCTGCCATTCCCCTAGCACCTGGAAGATTGACTGGGACATAGTGAATACTCAGTAAACATGTTTAACAAAACTGAAATTTTGTTCTGCCCTGTATTTATCAAATGGTATTTGAGGCACACTGTATTTAATATATGTCATTTCATGCTCTGGGCGGGTGTCAATTGTTTTTACCATAACTTTCCAGTAATTGCAAATTTCTCACCCAAAGGTAGAAAATGTGGTGGCATTGCCCCACTCTGAAAAGAGAGGAGAGAGTCGGTGGTGGGCATTGCTGGGTTATGGAGATCCCTTTCACTTAGATTTTTGGCTGCGTGGAAGGTTGGCTCCCATAACTCCAGCATTGTTCAGGGTCAACTGTATGCATATATATAAAGTCATATAGACCATGATATGATATTTTGTATAATTGATTGCATATTGTGTTATGCTATGTTATAGTCAGAGCTTCTGTTATCAACCAAATAACCTTAATTGTAATCAGATCTCAAAAGGATCCAGGATCTCCAAAGTTTAAGAATAGTGTTCTGGAATCTCAGACATAGAGAATGGACTGGTGATTGCCCAGGAGGAGGGGGTTGGGAGAGGGATGGAGTGAGGGGTTAGATTAGCAGATGTAAGCTTTTATACAGAGAATGGATAAACAAAAGGTCCTACTGTATAGCACAGAGAACTATATTCAATATGTATAGGCTATTCAATGTCCTATGATAAATCCTAATGGAAAAGAAAATTTTAAAAATAACACATATGTATGTATAACTGAATCACTTTACAGTAAAGCAGTAATTAACACAGCATTGTAATTCAGCTATACTTCAATACAAAATAAAATAGTGTTCTGGAGTTTTATTAATCAAATTATGGCCTGACCAGCATCAGCTTCACCCAAGCAATGGTTACAATGCAGTCTTTTGGATCCCACCCCAGACCTATTCGATAAGTACCTGCACTTTCACACAGTCCCCAGGGGGCTGTTATGCAAGCTTGAGGAGCCCTGTGTGAGCATCAGCATGATGTGGGAGGAAGCTGTCAGAACGGAATTCAGGAAACCCGGGTCTTAGACTTGATCAGTTCAGATCTATATTAATGTTCAGGAAATGTTTTTGAACAAATGATTTAATTAAAAGAGTCCTTTAGGAATGCCACATTGAATGCAGAGAGCAAGGTAGTTTTTAATTATTATTACCATTATTATGAGGATTATTTCTTTAGAGATCCCTCCCCAGTTCCACCAGCCTATGAATCTACGGAATGAGTCACTTATTACTTGAAGGGCTAGCAAGGATGGGCTGTGTCTTTTGGAAATCACAGACCCTCAGCTGATGCTTTTCTTAAGAAGATGTCTTCAGCAGGTTATGTCGACCCACTCATAGAAGCCTTCTTAGAAAACAAGGATTAGCAAATAATTCACCTGACTGGGGGGGGGGGGGGGGACCAGGTGCTAACTTCAACTTTATGGCTAAGCCTTGGGGAGGGGGAGTTGATAAAAGGGATTGTTTCCATAGCAACAGAAATGCACACATTAAAGAACATAGTGTCTTGCTTAAATCTATTTATAAAAGAATGTGTAGGAAATACAATTAAGGAAACTAACAGCAGATGAAGTGCTTGGGCTCTGGCTTAATTGTCTGTCTTCCATCCTTTAGCACTGGAGAAAAATGGGCTGCAAGAGGGTTAAGGGGTCAGCGCCTGAGTGGGGGTGGGGGCACCAGGAGGAGCAGTGACTTTCCTGCATGGCTGCAGAGAGCTGAGCGGCCCCCTCCCCCCAGCACCTGGTATTCCCCGCCCCCCGCCAAAGCAGCAGCTCCTGCCAGAACCAGATTGACCCTGTTCAGTTTTTCAGAGCTGACCAGAGTTGTAGGTTAGTAAGCCATCACCTCAGGGGCTTGATTTAACTGTCCTCTGAGGCTTACTAGCTGCAAAAGACCTGAAATTCCCACCATGAGATTCCCAAAGCTTCATCTATATCCCCTGACTCTTTCCCCAAACTCATAATGCTACCTGGTGCTTCAATAGTGCTGATAATTCAGCTTTTTTAAAAGCAGTTGCCCTTCCTGACTGGTTTCCTTCTGTCCCATCACCCTCTCTAGCATCTAGAACTGATACCTCCCACATCCCTAAATCTTGCCCACTTTTTATCCTCAACTGTCTCTTGCAAACCTTTCCATTGTTGTGTGCCAAGACTGCACAAAACGCTGCTGAGCCCGGCTGAATGCAGGTCTTCTGAGGACAGCTCTGGGCTCTTTCCTGAGCCATGTCTTCTCTCCCACCACACACCCTGGTCCCGGGTTCCCAACCCAGGGTGTACCCAGCTGTCTAAATCCAGTATGCTAAGCAAAAACTTGACCACACACTTCCTGAACTTCCTAGCCCAACGCTCGAGGATCTGATGCTGGAGCAAACACAGGATGGTTTTATTCCCCATACAGCATCGCCAGGTGTTTTCAGCCTTCACCTGGTTTTGTGGAAGCTGGGGTTCTGAGCCGTTCCCCCCACTTCCACCTTCATGCTGCGTGAGGCACTCAGGACATGGCCAAGTGTCAGTGGTGACTGCTAACCTCTCTCCCCCATCCTCTCAAGCTCCACAGCATCCACAGACACTTATTCAACCTGGAAAAAAGATAAGAACACCCAGAATATACTTGTCTCTCTTACTAATGAGACGAAGCTGATTGGGCCACCTGAGACCAGTGCAAGCGTGCCTTTCCTCGTCTGCTCATAAGGTGGGTTGATAATGACCCAACACTGCAGCTGATAGAGAAAAATCCTAAACACAAGAACACACAGCCCTTTGCTTGTTCAACGAGCTCTCCTGATTCGTTTTTTCAGCACCCTCCTCCCTTCCACCAAATTGTAAATCTTCCATCTTTTCTCTGTAGTGACTAAAGGTCAGGATGCTACTGGAGGAACTTCACCATTAGGTCATTGTCCTCGAGCCAAGTTCACGTTCGCCTCAAGCAAGCCAGGTGCGTTCCCTTGGGACAGGCTGCTCCCTCTCCCTGAGTCTCTTTCCTCCAAATCCTTCTCTGTTTGGCCCCTTCTTCCCATTCTGTTCTCAGCTCAGAGCAGCCTTCCTGGACCACCTTGTCTGAAGAACCTCCCCTTCCCGAAACTGTCATCTTCTGTTTGCTGTTTCCTTCAGGGGATTTGTCCCTGCTTGCGATTATTTTGTTCATTAATAGTTTCACTTACTTACTTTCTATTTCCTCAGCTTGGATATCCATTTGTTGAAACAAATACCTTGTCTATGTTATGCACCGTGATATCCCCTGAACAATGCCTGAAATGCAGTAAGAGTTCATCAAATATGCACTGCATGGATGAACGGTTTGTTCATACAGCCTAACGCTTAGAACCATAGGCTTCAAAGTCTGGCATCCTCCATGCAAATCCTGGATTGAATGATCAGTAGTTACCTGACTGCAAACTGTCCAAAGTCTCTCTCTCTCTCTTTTTTTTTTCCATTTGTAAAGTAGAGTAAAATGAAGCCATTTATCTCATAAGGTGATTGTGAGAACTGAAAGAGAAAACACAGGTCAAACACTAAATACAGTGTCTGGCACATAACCTCAACAAATGGATATGATCATTATCTTCCCATACCCTTATTCTACTTTAAAATGCCTTCCTATTATTGCCAGTTAATAGAAATTTAAATTCATAGTCTATCTCACCTGTAGCCTTAAGGAGACTCTGGTCTAATCCAATCCTTCCCTATAGCCATATGGAATTCCTATCTCTTCACAAGTTACTGTAAAATAAGAACAGATTGCTTATTTATCAAGCATCTACTGTACTCAGGCATTTGACATATATTCTCTCTCACCCTCGGGGAACCCTGCCAGGGAGAGGGCAGGACACTGACAACAGTCACACAATATCCTTTCCACCTTCCTTCGTCAGTGACACGGCCCTGATTATTGGGGAAGAGGGAGCAAGAAGAAGTTTTCTCAGCCTCTTTTCCTTAACTGTGTTCAAGTCAGTGGTACCTGGGTTTTTTCTCCCTAAGTAGGAAAACTTAATCCCAATCTTTACCATAGGCATTAAAGGTCAATGATCTTGAAAAGCAACCAGAACCTCAGAAAGAATGAATAACGTGCTTAAGATCACACAGCTAAAAAGTCACCACCTAGTATTTGAATGCAGATGAACTTCATTTCAATATACTAGTCTTCACAAGACATTAATCTGCAAGCTATTTTTCAACTCAGAACAGAAACATCAGAGCAGCAGCCTAGTGATGGAGCAAAGGTACCACAGAAGCGAATAACCAGTAACGTTTCAACACAAAAACAGAAGGCACCAAAAACATGACGGCAGCAGCAACAACAAAGCCCACTATAATGAGTCAGTCAAATAAAAACAGGAGCCGCTGAAAGAGCTCCCAATTGCAAAAGCTGGAAGAACGTGAGCAACAAAATAAAGTACTATTGGGGTATAACCAAACCAGAAAATATTCATGAGTCTGTGCAAATCACTGAGTCAGTAAATAAATGGGAGAAAAGAGAAAAATCTCCCACGCAGAAAAATTTCAAACGATATTTGGAAAAACTCCACCCTCAAGCAGGTGGAGCATCATTTCACACTCCTCAAGTGCCAGCTGTCCAGAGGGACTTCCTTCTGAAGAAAACAGTATGGCAAGTGGGCAGGATAACTTTGCAGTGGAGAAGCCAGGCATATGTGACCTTGAAAGGTGACCAAGATCAACACCAACAGTGACAAGTCATCTGACGGTGTGTACCCTTTAGCTCTGTGATCTTCCTCCCCGAAAACCTTAGGTCTCCTTAAGACTACAGGTGAGACAGTCGATAAGGTGTGTCCAACTCTTTCTGCCTCAGGGACTGTATGTAGCCTGCACAGGCTCCTCTGTCTATGGGATTTCCCAGGCAAGAATACTGGAGTGGGTTGCCCTTTCCTTCTCCAGCGGATCTTCCTGACCCAGGGTTCAAACCTCACTACTGGTGGATTCTTTACCTCTGAACTACCAGGGAATCCCTCCAAAACCCATAGCCCCTGTCTAATCACGAAAAAAACACTGGGCAAATTTCTACTGAGAGACAGCCTTCAGAATACCTAACCAATACTTCTCCAAACTGTCAAGGTCATCAAAAAGAAGGAAAGTCTGAGAAAATATCACAACCTAGAGATGTCTAAGGAGACATGATGCCTAAATGCAACATGGTGTCCTGGTTGGGATCTTGGAATAGAAAGAGGATGTTAGGGGAAACTGAGGAAATCTGAACAAAGTACAGACTTTAGTTAATAATAATGTATCAATATTGACTTCTTAATTGTGACAAATATGTCATACTAATGTAAGATGTTAAAAAGAGAGGAAACTGGATGTGCAGTCTATGGCAACTTTCTGTACTATCTTTGCAATAATCCTGTAAATCAAAAACTATTTAATACACTAACATAAAAGTGTATTAAAAATACAAAACAGATGGCCTCAGACAATGTGTGTTTCAGGGCTCTGCATGTCTGTGGAGATAACCCTGACCAGCCTCTCTAGAGCAATGACCAGCAAGGGTCTCAAAGATTTGATCTGAATTCAAAGGCCCTGTTTCTCTCCTCTTTAAGATCATCTAAGATACGCTCTCCCTTTTTACTCAGATTCTAACTTACAGAGACACAGGGGAGGAAAGGCACTCTAAAAATCAATGACTTATCACAGATAAAAAGGGAGCTTAAAACATTGGACTTTGATTACTGCTTGGACCCATCCAGTGGGGCAGAGATACTTGAATGATAAGAATGATATTGGGGAAAAAAAGAAGCTCCATTTATGCTGCACACTTTAAAAAAAATTTTATTGAAATATAGTTGATTTACAATGTTGTGTCAATTTCTGCTTTATAACAAAGTGACTCGGTTATATATATCATTTTTCATAATCTTCTCTTTTCATATTCTTTTCATATGGTCTATCACAGAATAGTGAATATAGTTCCCTGCATTATACTGTAGGACACTTTTGTTCACCCATTCTGTATATGATAGTCTGCATCTGTTAATCCCAAACTCCCAGTCCTTTCCTCCCCCACTCCCCACTTCCTGCCTGGCAACCACAGATCTGTTCTCTATGTCTGTGAGTCTGTTTCTGGTTTGTAGATAAGTTCATTTGTGTCGTTATGCTGCATAATTAAATGTTATACGCCTGAAGAGCTAAGATTGCCAGAGAGAGAATGAAAAGAACAAAAAGTTGTGAGCTGTAGATTTGTGAATAAAAGTTTCTCCCATTCTGCTGGATATATAGTTACTCTTTTTGAGGCTCTTGCCCCCAGGATCTGCCTTCCCAAGTTCAAAAATAAACTTTGACTTAAATTGGTGAGTTGTAAAGAACAAGTGATTAAACAAGGACTCCATGGGCTAAAAAGTCAAGGTCCTATTAAATAGAGGAGAGCTAGTTTCCTATCCTGCCATTGATAAAAAGTTGGTTAGCAAGCCTGTTCTAATGAAGACTGCTCTCAGGGTGTCTGGAGTTAAACTGACGTTCATAACACCCATCCAAGGAATGGACAATAATCTCACCTATTGTGCATTTATTTTAAAAGTAATTGCTTGTCTGTACTCTCACTAAATCGTTCATTGAACACCTACTACATATTATGGTCCCTGGGAAGAGAAACGAGGACCAGACCCTACTCTTCAAGTGATGAGGAAGAAGCACAAATAAAGGGTCTGTGATGGTGCAATTTAATGGGTGCTGTGATTAGATGTATTTGCAGAGAGGGAAGAGGAATTGACATCGGAACCAAGATCTGAAGGGCGAAAAAGAGCTTGGTCTACATCATGAACTTAACTGTATACTGTTTGCTGTTGTGGGATTTTCTAGTGGCTTGACAATAAGGAACCCACCTGCCAATGCAGGAGACAAGGTTTCGATCCCTGGGTTGGGGAGATGCCCTGGAGAAGGAAATAGCAACCCACTCCAGTACTCTTGCCTGGGAAATCCTGTGGACAGAGGAGCCTGACAGTCTACAGTCCATGGGGTCACAAAAGTGTTGGGCACGACTTAGCGACTAAACAACGTCATGAACTTAATTGTATCCTTCCCCCAGTTTTGAAGTCTTAACCCCTAACATGATGGAATTTGTAAGTGGGCCTTTAGGAGGCAGAGTTAGATGAGGTCATGAAGGAGGGTCCCATCATGATGGTGGGATGAGTGAATTTTAAAAAGAGGAAGAAAGAGCACTTTCTCACCCAGAGGGGACACAGAGAGAAGGTGCTGTGGATGAAAAATGTTGCCTGCCATTATCAGCAAACACAGGATGCTGCAGACATCATGCCATCAAGCCGCTATAGCTGCTCTCAACAGTGAGCCCGAGGGAACTGGGAGACAGATGGGCTGCATGCCAAGCCTTCAACTACTGCAGCTGCCTGCAGGGGTGTACCCTGAGGGGCTCAGGGTAGGAAGTCACAGGACCCCAAAAGAAAGAAAGTGAAATCACTCAGTCGTGTCCAATCTTTGAGACCCCATGGACTGTAGCCTGCCAGGCTCCTCTGTCCATGGAATTCTCCAGGCCAGAATACTGGAGTGGGTTGCTATTCCTTTCTTCAGGGGATCTTCCCAACCCAGGGCTCTAACTCAGCTCTCCCACATTGCGGGCAAATTCTTTACTGACTGGGCCACCCCTAGATATCAAAGGAATGATTTCAAGATGCCTGGACTCTTGCATCTTCCATACACAGAAAGGCACTAAATTCATTTACTGCAAATGTCTGGTTTTCTTTAACAGTAACCTTTGATGTTCTCACTACCTGGTCTTTGTTGCAAAACCTCCTATATACCCTGGCTCCTCCCTTTCCTCTTCAGAGCCGTCCCTCAGAGCTATCTGAGAGTCTGTCTTCCGGGCTTCCAAATAAACTGTAATTCTCACCTTTTCTGTTGTGCATTTTTTTTCAGTCAACAGTTTCCATCTGAAAACCAGGAAGACGGTTTTCACCCGGCAACTTAATCTTAGATTTTCAGCCGCTGGAATTGTGAGAAGTAAATGCCTTTTGTTTGAGCCTCCCAGTCTGTGGTAATTTTTTTTTTTTAATGCCAGTCCAGGCAGACTCAAACAGATTTAAAGAGAGAGACAGTATTCCAAGCAGCAGGAGCAGCACAAGTAGGCTCCCAAAGAGACGTGCTGAGCTTAGTCACTCAGCTGCGTCCCACTCTTCTGTGACCCCATGGGCTGTAGCCCGCCAGGCTCCTCTGTCCATGGGGATTCTCAAGGCACAAATCCGGAGTGGGTTGCCATGCCCTCCTCCAGGGGATCTTCCCAGCTCAGGAGTCAAACCCGGGTCTCGAGCATTGCAGGAGGATTCTTTACTGTCTGAGCCACCAGGGAAGCCTCCCACAGAGAGGAACTCCTGCCATCTTGGGGAGCTATAAACAACTCCAGAGTTCACAGTTCCTGTATTACTGGTGCTGTGAGGGAGGTAACAATGACAATGACAATTAGAAATGAAAGGCAACAAATATCCAAGTCAACCTAATTTGTATATGCCCTTCCAAGGAAGGGCAAGTTCAGTAAATGGGTAAATGAGTAAATGGGTAAATTTCATTCAGTAAATGAGCAGCGGCCACGGGTCAGGAAAGATGCTTGGAGGGGATGTGGCCACAGAGCGGGTAGGTGCTGGCCCCAAGCCCAAAATAGAATCCAGTGCATCCCTATTCTGCATCCAATATAATATGAGCAAGGCCTCCTTTCTCCTCTCAGCCCCTTTGTTGATGGTTTTTTCCACCCAGAAATTGTTGAGGGGCTTGTTTTTTTATTTGCTTAAGGCAGATTAAAGAGGTGAGGCTTTGGTAAATGTACATGGAGTTCATTCACATTGGATAAATTAAAGTGCCCTTTGGCCAAAGGATTCCCAAAAGTCTTCGCCAGGCAGGTTACACAGAGATAGTGCTATGTATCGTATCCTCTGATACCATTTCATGCGCTGGGTTGTACATCTACTGTGGACCCCTATACCAAGGTCATAGGTAGAGAGCCCTGTACCAGGGTCACAGGATAAAAATCTCAGGAACTGACCAAGTCTCATAGCAACTGTTGCTATGAGCCTTTGGATCTAAACAGGCCAGTTTCCTGACCCCATATTAGGTACCCTCACCCCCCATTACCCACCTATAGTTTCCTAATCAATCACTTAATTCCACTATTCCAGTAGGAATTTTCTCTGTCTTGAGGCTATAAAAATTGGCTACTAGCCTGCGAAAGGTTCGGCTCTCCCTTGAGCCAGGCTGCTGTTCTAACAGCATCTCCCACTCTAATAAACTTTATTCTCCTTTCATTCTGCCTCGTGTCTGGAAGAGACATGCACAGCTCTATTAAACCATTTAGCACTACCATTCTCAGGCACTTGGGGCCAGAAAAGATGGTGTGTTTGAAGGGTGGTATTTAAAAAGACTCATTCCAAGCATGTACAAAAGTCATTTTTTCCAACAATTAAGAAATATTTTTGATACTTTACTTTTATGGGGTATTTCAGAAACATTTGTGTTTTAAATGCCAGTTTCTTCAGACTGGTTATTGCAGTACAGAAAAAAATTCTATTTGAAGACATTTGTTTCAGAATGCACTCAGTGGTTCAGCATGTTGGACTTTTTAATTCTTTCTCAAACTTTGAAGCCTATCCAGGAGTGGTTGGGACCTTTGAGGGCCTTAAGACCAGCTCCCTACCTCTATAGTTCAGTTCAGTTCAGCTCAGCCGCTAAGTCGTGTCCAACTCTTTGTGACTCTATGGACTGCAGCATGCCAGGTCTCCCTGTCCATCACCAACTCCTGAGGTTTACTCAGACTCATGTCCACTGAGTCGAGATTCCATCCAACTATCTCATCCTCTGTCATCCCCTTCTCCTCCTGCCTTCAATCTTTCCCAGCATCAGGACCTTTTCAAATGAGTCAGTTCTTCACATCAGGTGGCCAAAGGATTGGAGTTTCAGCTTCAGCATCAGTCCTTCCAATGAATATTCAGGATTCATTTCCTTTAGGATGGACTGGTTGGATCTTCTTGCTGTCCAAGGGACTCTCAAGAGTCTTCTCCAATACCACAGTTCAAAAGCATCAATTCTTTGGCACTCAGCTTTCTTTATCGTCCAACTCTCACATCTATCCATGACTACGGGAAACACCATAGCTTTGACTAGGTGAACTTTTGTTGGCAAAGTAATGTCTCTGCTTTTTATTATGCTGTCTAGGTTGGTCATAGCCTTTCTTCCAAGAAGTAAGCATCTTTTAATTTCATGGTTGCAGTCACCATCTGCAGTGATTTTGGAGCCCAAGAAAATAAAGTCTGTCATTGTTTCCCCAATCTATTTGCCATGAGGTGATGGGACTGAATGCCATGATCTTAGTTTTCTGAATGTTGAGTTTTAGGCCAACTTTTTCACTCTCCTCTTTTACTTTCATCAAGAGGCTCTTTAGTTCTTCTTCACTTTCTGTCATAAGGATGGTGTCATCTGCATATCTGAGGTTATTGATATTTCTCCAAGCAATCTTGATTCCAGCTTGTGCTTCTTCCAGCCCAGTGTTTCTCATGATGTACTCTGCATAGAAGTTAAATAAGCAGGGTGACAATATACAGCCTTGATGGACTCCTTTTCCTATTTGGAACCAGTCTGTTGTTCCATGTCCAGTTCTAACTTTTGTTTCCTGACCTGCATACAGATTTCTCAAGAGGCAGGTCAGGTGGTCTGGTATTCCCATCTCTTTTAGGATTTTCCAGAGTTTGTGTGATCCACACAGTCAAAGGCTTTGACATAGTCAATAAAGCAGAAATAGATGTTTTTCTGAAACTCTCTCACTTTTTTGATGCTCCAACAGATGCTGGCAATTTGATCTCTGGTTCCTCTGCCTTTTTAAAATCCAGCTTGAACATCAGGAAGTTCACGTTTCATGCACTGCTGAAGCCTGGCTTGGAGAACTTTGAGCATTACTTTACTAGTGTGTGAGATGAGTGCAATTGTGTGGTAGTTTGAGCATTGTTTGGCATTGCCTTTCTTTGGGATTGAAATGAAAACGGACCTTTTCCAGTCCTGTGGCCACTGCTGAGTTTTCCAAATGTGCTGGCATATTGAGTGCAGCACTTTCACAGCATCATCTTTTGGGATTTGAAATAGCTCCACTGGAATTCCATCACCTCCACTAGCTTTGTTCAGAGTGATGCTTTCTAAGGCCCACTTGACTTCACATTCCAGGATGTCTGGCTCTAGGTGAGTGATCACACCATTGTGATCGTCTCGGTCATGAAGATCTTTTTTGTATAGTTCTTCCATGTATTCTTGCCACCTCTTCTTAATATCTTTTGCTTCTGTTAGGTCCATACCATTTCTGTCCTTTATTGAGCCCATCTTTGCATGAAATGTTTCCTTAGTATCTCTGTTTTTCTTGAAGAGATCTCTAGTCTTTCCCCTTCTATTGTTTTCCTCTATTTCTTTGCATTGATCACTGAGGAAGGCTTTCTTATCTCTCCTTGCTATTTGAAACTCTGCATTCAGATGCTTATATCTTTCCTTTTCTCCTTTGCCTTTCACTTCTCTTTTTTCATAGCTATTTGTAAGGCCTCCTCAGACAACCATTTTGCCTTTTCGCACGTCTTTTTCTTGGGGATGGCCTTGATCCCTGCCTCTGGTATAACGTAACAAACCTCCATCCATAGTTCTTCAGGCACTCTGTCTATCAGATCTAATCACTTAAATCTATTTCTCACTTCCACTGTATAATTGTAAGGGATTTGATTTAGGTCATACCTGAATGGTCTAGTGGTTTTCTCTACTTTCTTCATTTTAAGTCTGAATTTGGCAATAAGGAGTTCATCATCTGAGCCACAGTGAGCTCCTGGTTCTGTTTTTGCTGACTGTATAGAGTTTCTCCATCTTTGGCTGCAAAGAATGTAATCAATCTGATTGTGGTGTTGGCCATTAGGTGATGTTCACATGTAAAGTCTTCTCTTGTGTTGTTGGAAGAGGGTGTTTGCTATGACCAGTACCTTCTCTTGGCAAAATTCTATTAGCCTTGCCCTGCTTCATTCTGTACTCCAAGACCAAATTTGCTTGTTACTCCAGGTGTTTCTTGACTTCCTACTTTTGCATTCCAGTCTCCTATAATGAAAAGGACATCTTTTGTGGGTGTTAGTTCTAGAAGGTCTTGTAGGTCTTCATAGAACCATTCAACTTCAGTTTCTTAAGCATTACTGGTAGGGGCATAGACTTGGATTACTATGATATTGAATGGTTTGCCTTGGAAACAAACAGAGATCATTCTGTTGTTTTGAGATCGCATCCAAGTAATGCATTTCGACCTCTTTCATTGACTATGGTAGCTAGTCCATTTCTTCCAAGGAATTCTTGTCCACAGTAGTAGATATAATCTCTATAGATTCATTTCTTTTCTTTTTTTTTTTTTTTTGACAGTCTTCCATTTATCTACTATACTCAAATGCTGCCAAAATGTCAGTAATTGACCAAACATTTCATGCTATGGGGTGTCTTTGTTTTTGTGCTGTTCCCTTGGCCTAGAGTGAACTTTCACATCCATCTGCCTGGTGAACACTTTCTTACATCCTTTGAAATAGTAGAGACATGACTTCCTCCAGAGTCCGCAGGATAAATTTACTCACTTCCTCTCTGCTACAGCAGCACCTGCAAGTTCAGTTCCTACTTTTGGCTACTTGGAAAGTAGAGGTGAGCTCCTGACCCTCTCCTCCCTGCCCTATAAAAATAGAGAATCATGACAGTTAAAAAAGAATGAAATAATGCCACTTGCATATGGACCCGGTGATTATCATGTTAAGTGAAGTAAGTCAGACAGAGACAAATACCACATATCACTTATATGTGAAATCTAAAAAAACTGATATGAATTAATTTATTTACAACACAGAAATAGACTCACAGACATAGAAAATAAACATGATTACTGGAAGGGATGGGAGGATAAATTAGGAGATTGGGATTAACATATATACACTGCTGGGGACCAGTGGTTAAGAATTCACCTACCAATGCAGGGGATACAGGTTTGATCCCTGATTCAGGAAGACCATGTATGCTGAGGAGCAACTATGCCCAGGCTTTAAAGCCCGGAAACCACAACTACTGAAACCTGTGTGCCTAGAGTCTATGCTCTGCAACGAGAGAAGCCACCACAGTGGGAAGCTCAACCACCACAACTAGGAAGTAACTCCCACTTGTCACAACTAGAGAAAGCCCACATGCAGCAACAAAGATGCAACACAGCCAACAATAAATAAATAAATACACACTGCTATGTATCAAATACACACACAACAAGGACCTACTGTATAGTACAAGGAACTATATTTAATGATTGAATGTCTTATAACTGGAGAAGAATCTGAAAATTTTAATATATAAATATATGACCAATGTCTTATAATAACTTACAATGGAAAAGATCTGATAAAGTTTATATATATATGAATCACTGCTGTACATCTGTAGCTAACATGACCTGTAAATTATACTTCAATTATTAAAAATAAAAAAATTAAAATGGAGAGTCAGAACCAGCTTCAGAACATGACCCTTTGCTCCTTGCCCATCCCAGATCCTCCTCTTCTCTGGCTCTGGCCCAGGCTTATTCCAAAACTCTCTCAAAGCTCAAGTGGGCACATTCCTTCCCTGGTGTTAGAACTGTGTCCATTCTCTTGATGAGCTTATAGGCGCCTGGATGCACACATAATGATATCTGACAGTCTGTACTGTGAGCTTTCCTAAGTATGTCTGGTGTCTTAACAAGTAGATTATTTTTTACTCTCAGTCTTTGTAGGCCTGGGCTTTTGGGGCAGTGCAAACCAAAGCTCAGCCTCATATTGGCCAGCCGGCCAGGAGCGAGGATGAATTTTAGGCATTCTGATGAGCACTTAATAGAATTTTTGGCACAAAGTGCTGTGGGAGCACAGAGGATGGAGCTGCTGATTTTGCCCAGGGAACAAAGATAGTTTCACAAAGGAGATGATCTGTACAATCATTACATCTATGCCAGCGCATCCCGGACATCCTGGGCTTAGTTGGGCTATTCGGTAGTTCATGGATGAACATTTAAGTTTAAAATATGTGTCAGTTTAAAGACAAAAAATAGTAAAGGTAGAATATGGGTTTGGCAAATATTCAAAACAACCCAAGTTTATCATCTGCAATTCTATTTACTTAACTGATGAATGCCATTTTGTCCTTACTATGAGAGGGTCACTCATTTATTGTTTTCAAATATTAATTCATTTGATTAAAAAAATTCATTTGAGAACAATTCTATGAAGTAGATACTCTACTATGTTTAAATCCAAAGGATAGAGGAACTAAGGCACAGAAATGTTAAATAATTTCCCAAGGTCATAGAACTAGCAAGTGGAAGCATTTGATCCCAGGCAGTATGGGGCTAGAACTTGTACGCTTAGATACTGTAGTATGTTGCCTGCTATGCAAATACATTTGGAAAAACCATAAGCTCTAGGAAGCTAAGATTCATATCTCTATTTTTCCCCTCCACTGTATATGCATCCCTGAGCTTATAGCATGGCTCATAATAGGAGCTAAATACTAAATACTTTTGAATAAATGGACAACAGAAACAACCCAAAAAAGTCTTTTGGTTGCATTGCTCACACTATTGTTTATGTCTGTTTACATATTTGTCTTCTCTTCAGACCTTGAAATTCTTAAACATAAGACTTAGATTTTTTTATTCATCTCAGAATTTTCTCAGATCCAGCCCACTCCTGTCACATAGTATTTACTTGGTGAATTATTAATTTAAAAGCCATGTATTTAGTCCTTTAAAACTAAGTATCACATAATAGAAGAAGATCTATAAATGCCACTATAATGGTGCTGTAAGAACGTGGTGGGGGAATTTTTTTCAGCACATCAATCATAGGCCTATGTTTGTGTACAGTCATCACCACAACAAGGGCAACCCCATTAAGAAAGTCTGATTTCACGAAAGAGAAGCTGACAGAACACCATGCTACTTGTGTTACAAAGAATACAGAAGGGTTCCTCCTTATATTGTGTTCTAAGCCACTTCAGTCGTGTCTGACTCTTTGTGACAGGATGGACTGTAGCCTGCTAGGCTCCTCTGTCCATGGGATTCTCCAGGCAAGAATACTGGAGTGGGTTGCCATTTCCTTCTCCATCCCTTGTATTGATTCCCCTGAAATGGATTTCAAAGTTATCATTTTCAAAACTTTAACTTACATTTTTTCGAGGGCAGTTCTGTGATGTAAAATGAGTGTACCGATAAATCAGTCAACTTAGATTACACACATATATATCACAGTGATGCCCACAGGAAAGGGCACAGAGCTTTCTCATCAGATAGGTCATAATTCTTCCAGCAAAACGATGTGATGGTTCCCCTTTCAGTTGTAATTAGTGACATTTTCTGGTAGAACGTGTTGCAGAATAGTGAGTAACAATCAGCTTTAAAGTTGGACTTACACGGGTCAGATTGCAGTCCGACGCCTCTAGTTGTATGCCCTGGAACCAGTGAGTCCTGAAAAAGAAAATAATAATTGTTCATCTACATGGACATTGTGAAACACCATATGTCAAGTACCAGATGCATAAGAGTTCTGAAATAAAAATTGCTTCCTTTCCTCTTTTCTCATGATCCTCTATACTCATAAAAAGTTATCAATTGTATACTATTAATAAGAAGCACCCAAGCTAGAAAAGACATGCCTCGCCAATGCCTTGACCCCTCCAGTGTGACTCAAGGTGTCTGGTTACCCGGGATGACTAATAAGGGCTAGAAACTGAAATAAGGTAATAGAACTGACTTCCCCCAATAATTTCAAGCTCATTTCAGTGAGTTCTTTGATAACTCAACAAAGGGAATTCCCACTGTATTGTTTCCTGAGGTGAGTGATACAAGCTCCAGCAAGCTATTTATAAAATATGTATGCATGCACATGGGCTTCCCCAGTGGCTCAGCAGTAAAGAATCTGCCTGCAATGCAGGAGCCACAGGAGACCCTGGTTCAATCCCTGGGTCAGAAAGATATCCTGGAGCAGGGCGTAGCAACCCACTCCAGTATTCTTGCCTGGAAAATCCCATGGACAGAGGAGCGTGGCAGGCTACAGTCCATGGGGATTCAAAGAGTCAGACACGACTGAAGCAACTTAATAGTATGATATAGTTTTCAAGAATGTGGATCCCAGAGCTGGACTACTTAAATTAAAACTTGAGATTTCACAGGTACTAGCTGTGTGTTCTATTTCACACAGATGTATGCAACTTCTGTATACCTCAAGTATGTCATTTGTAAAAGGGAGATGAGAATAGTATCTATCTTTTAGGGTTGTTTGGAGGATTGAATGAAATAAGGCATGTAGAACACTTAGATCAGTGCCCACCGTGTTGGAAGTGCCCAAACAACCACGCACATCCAAATATTTAACAGGGTTATGAGGGTGGTGGGATGATGGTTGAGTCTCAGTACTTTATATTATTACTTATTTCTTGAATCCCTTACAATGTGAACATATTCATTCATCCTCTTACACACACACACCCAAAACCTTAATTTTGTTTTGCCATGAGAGACTTTGTAAAAGTGAGCACCCTTTGATTCAAAGAGGGGAGAGCTGTAGACATACATAGCATCAATGCGTAGAATCCAGGCAGAACCAACAGCTGAAGGTAGGGCGATACAGTCCAGAGCAATTTCTAGGGGGAAAGTGGCTGCAAAAGCTTTTCACACAGGCCTCGGGGATGAAAAATCTTTAAAAGAAACTTTTTATGGAGTATAGTTGTTTTACAGTGGTGTGTTAGTTTCTGCTGCACAGCAAAGGGAATCATTTTATATATATGTAAACATATATCCCCTCTTTTTTGGATTTCCTTCACCACAGAGGATTGAGTAGAGTTTCCTGTGCTAGACACCTAGATTCTCATTAGTTATCTATCTCATACTTAGAAGGGTATATATGTCAATCCCAGTCTCTCATTTCATCCTGTCTCTCCTTTCTCTGTTGGTGTCTGTCCATAATTTTGTTCTCTACATCTGTGTCTCCATTTCTTCTTTCAAATAAGCTCATCTGTACCACTTTTTTCTAGATTACACATATAAAGGGGTGAAAAATCTTTAAAGTAAGATCCGAAATCAAATACCAGCAGATGATATAAATGGGTGAGGGTGAGAGGTTGCAATGAATAGGAGGGGCAGGAACTCTGGAGAAATGACAATATACACAGGTCATCTAGAGAGGGCACTTCTTGCTTGCTGTGGACAAAGTTTCTAGATCTTGTCTTTTTTAAAGACAACTAAAAAATCTGGAACTTTATGTAATATATCCTAAAATTTAAATGTTGGAAACTAAATTTTTAAAAAATATATATATTGAAAGCTAAATAAACTTGTCATGAAACCATCAATTTACAACCAACCAATGCATTAAAAGCTCATCTCTATCCTCAAAAGAAGCCTGTAGAAGAACTCCACCTACTGTGCACTTTATCTCTGTCATTATTACATCACCTCCATCTCAGATCATCAGGCAGTAGATCCTGGAGGTTGGGGACCCCTGACCTAGAGAACAATTTCATGTCAGGCAAGGTGAAGAAATACAACTGTAGACTTGCCTTTGGTTGGCTGCCAAGAACATGGAGCCTGAGTACAAAAATCAAAGACAAGAGTGTTTAGTCAGAAGCATCAATGCCTTATTTATAACTACGTTCATCTGGCTGGTATCTGGGAAGGTCCTGGCTCTCGTCCACTTGTAACTTTCTTGTACTGTCCAATTTGACAGCATACTTTCCAGTTTTCCCTTCTCAGATACTCCCAAGGCCTGAGAGTGAGTAGATAGGTGGAGGAGAGAACTCTGGGAGAAGTTAGGGAGACTGGGTGTCTGGGAGGAAGAAGCTGGCTGGAAATCACTGCCTTAGGAAGATGAGCAGGAAGTTGTTATTCTTAGGGTCTCTGTTTGTAGCTCCTCCCTCTTATCTGCCCACAACACTCTTCCTAACCCTAACCCTAACCCTAACCCTAACCCTAACCCAATATAGACACTAATGCCAGCTCTGGAGAAAAGCTGAAGCTGGTTCAACTGTCTCAGAAATTTGAGTAAATCAAAAGATGAGAGCCAGGTGTGTGCAACAGAAAAGAACCCCTTCTTTTGTTTCTACATCCTTATGCTCAGAAGTGGAACCTGGGTGCATGCCACAGAGGGCTGGAAGGAGAATTTCTTCCGCAAAGAGCCCTATTTCCTTCCCCAAAGACCTCTTCAACTAGGAGACATATTTTTCACCTTTCTTCCTCAAACCGGATTTAGCCCTTTGTAACTAAGGCCAGGCACATTTAAGTATTTAAAGCAGCAGCCCCTAACCTTTTTGTTGAGTGACTAACTGAGAGAAAAATATCATCACAAAACATGTCACTTGGAGGAAGAGAATGAATGTGAGGGATGGCTGTTCAATCTGCTCCTCCTTCTTCCATCCCTGTGGCTTCTCTTTTTCTCTCCCTCCTGTCTTTTCATTACCAGGAAGATCACAGAACTTGAAAACCATCTCTCATCCTCAACTATCCAATGCTAGTTCTACTTCTGGCAGATTGACTTTTGACTAAGTGTCTTAAATCTTTCAGTCTACAGCTAACAAGCTTCTAATCATCACTCGGAACCCAACTGAAGTGGTACCTCCTCAGCAGAGTCGTCTCATCTCCATCAGGGAATATAAGCACCCACTCCCCAGATTCTAAAGAACTTTGGTGGTTGCTCACAGTTCTGCTCTTACACCAACCATGCTGAAATCTTTGCCATGTATGTCCTCCTCATATAAAGAGTTACCTGGGGGCAAGGACCGAGTCTTCCTGTCTCTACCTGTGGCATCCAGCAGAGAGGCTGGCAGCTAGCAAGCACTCAGGAAATGTATTGAATAAATGAATGAGTGAATGAACAACCAGCATGTGTCCAGTTTTTTTTTTAATAGAAGATTTCTCAGAAGGCAATAGCATTCAGACATTCCATAGCTATTTCTTAAGTGCCTACTCTGCGCTGGGGACAGTTCAAGGCCCTGAAGCTAAAGTGTTGTACAAGGTAAGAGAGATAAGAAGCAAGTAGAGAATTGGGGATGACCCAGAAAGATGTTATGGGGAGGGAGGTGGGAGGGGGGTTCATGTTTGAGAATGCATGTAAGAATTAAAGATTTTAAAATTTAAATAAATAAATAAATAAATAAATAAAAGGAAAAAAAATAAAAAATAATAATTAAAAAAAAATAAAAATAAACAAAATAAAGTTATATAGCCATGAGGCTCTGAGGGAAATCATGTGGGAGGATGTAAGAGTCACTGGGATTTCTTATAAACAAGAGGTCAGGATGGCCTCTCTGAGAAGCTGAGACCTGAATAACCAGAAGGAGCTGATGGGAAAGATGAGTGAGCAAAGCTGGAACAGGCAAAGTGAGCATTGAGGGACCTGCCCTCAGGAAAAATAGGTTTATCATGTTGGAGGCAGAGTGAGGGGATCTGGGTATCTGGTGGGGTGGGAACGAAGAGGGTGGAGATGAGCTTGGAAACCATACGTAAGAGTCAGATCATCCAAGCTAGTGGATCATAGTAAGGATGTCAAAGGGTGTGCAACAGGACGGTGACTTGATCTGCCTTTTGTCGTTGGGAAATTCCTCTGGTTCAGTTGAATGGGTTTGATGCTATAGTGGGAAAAGACATGGGAAAACAAGTTAGAAGACCATTGCATGAGTCCAAGTGTCAGCTGATGGCAGCTGGTCCAGGATGTATAGTAGGGATGTAGAGGAGAGCTGAGATTCGGGAGATGTTTCAGAGGTGGGACCTACAGACCTTGCTGGTGTAGTCAGTGCAAAGAGTGAGAAAAAGATGAGAGTGGAGGGGAGTGGTTGTTTGCACAAATGCATTTATGAACTGATACATTTCCATTATTCCTTGCTCCTAGAGTTTCACCCCTCCATGGATCTGGCGGAAGGTGCTGGAGCATGAAATCTACCAGCACACCAGGCCGCCTTCTTCCTATTTTCCAACCCTTCTCTGCTTGCCTCCTGCATCTTTTCCTCCTCAAAAGCACTGCCTAAGCCTGCAAGTCATTGCTATTGATTTCTCCAGCAAAATGTAATTTGGGAGGCTGGTTTACTTTTTTAAAAACATCAAATTTGTACACAGGAAAGTGTTATGTGGGGGCTGATGGCTTCTATGGAAAGCCATGCCATCTCAGGAGTGCTAAAGCACTGGATGAGTCAACAGTTCGGGGATGGGGTGGGGGCTGTAACACTTCATGAAGCACTGATTCCTTGTGGGGTTTCGTGTCATGGAGGGAAGTGGCCTGAGCCGATCTCAGTTGGTTGCCAGATCTCATGGTTGCCAGAGCTCTTTAAGGAGGTTTAGAGGTTCACTGCGAAAAGAGCCTGTCATAGATCAGACCCCACTGAATCCTAGGCCAGGCTATTAAATTGATTTCTTGTACTTTATTTGCATGACTTAAATAGCAAATGGGGGTGTCTGTGGTTGGTCTACAAAAATCCAAAAGTTGAAAAGGCACCCTACTTCCGGATGGCCCATTCTCTCCTCCCCTCATTGATGTACATTGGTCAGGCTGAGCTCCTCCCCAGGTTTTCAGAGCATTTGGTCACTCAGACAATATACAAGCATTGAATGCCTCCGAATGCTCTGGGGTTAAAGCCAAGATCAAGGCAGAGATCCCTACTCTCATGGAATTCACATCCCAGTGGGGAAGGGGAGACTGAAATAACAAAGGAGATGATTTCAGAGAACAGTGTAACAAGGGAAATAGAACTTATTGCTATAGAGTGACTCCAGAGCCGGGCCTGGCAACTGTCCTCTGTCAAGAGCCAGAGAGTAGATATTCTTGGCTTTGTGGGCTGCAGTGCCTCTGTCACAGCTTCTCAGCTCACCTGTTGCAGGATGCAAGCAGTCATGGACCATATATGAAGAAATGAGGAATGCAACTTTATTCTGAGAAACAGGTGGCAGGCCCGGGACTATATTTTACCCACCCCTTCTTTAAGGGAAGGTGGGAGGAGCATTGAATAGAGTGGACTGAAATAGGGTGACATTTAAGCTGAGGTCTGAATAAAGAGACAGAACCAGCCCATAAAGATGAAAAGGGAAGACATTCCAGACAAGGAGACAGAAGTGCAAAGCCCTGAGTCATGACTATTTCGGGAGCAGAAACACCCACCCATGTGGTAGGGCAACAGGAAGTTGGAGGGGGAGAGATGATAGGTTGACAGTGATCAGGCTGTGACTGGCCTCATAGTCCACATTGAGATCTGGCACGTAGTAGGTCTTCAATAAATTAATTATGGCTCTAGCAAAGGAAATTTAAGGAGGTATAGGTTATTACTCAAGGCTTCCCTGGTAGCTCAGATGGTAAATAATCCACCTGCAATACAGGAGACCCAGGTTCAATCCCTAGGTCAGGAAGATCCCCTGGAGAAGGGAACAGCAACCCACTCCACTATTCTTGCCTGGAGAGTCCCATGGATAGATGAGCCTGGTGGGCGACAGTCCTCAGGGTCTCAAAGAGTCAGACATGACCCGAACACGAGCCCAAGGTTATTACTCAAATAATTAGATGACATTCCATAATCTTTGAAATACTGAGGGCAGGAGGAGAAGGGAGTGACAGAGGATGAGATAGTTGGATGGCATCACCAACTCAGTGGACATGAGTTTGAGCAAACTGGGAGATGTGAAGGACAGGGAAGCCCGGCCTGCTGCAGTCCATGCAGTCATAAGATTTGGACATGACTTAGCAACTGAACAACAGCAATCTTTGTTAGCTTTATGTGCATCATTTGTACCAATTCTAGAATCTTACTTTGCTCCTGTGATCAAACTCCCACCTGGAACCTAGAACCTCAGTTCCCTGAATTATGTTTAGCCTTGACTCCTATAAGGGGCCCACCTGTGCCTAAACCCTGCCTCCATAACCTAACTTGAGACACCACATCTTTGCAAACCAAGCCCTCATTAACTTGAACCTAAGGAATTCTTGCCTCTGATCCCTTAAAAGGAAGGGTATTCCTATGTGCCAGCTGCTGACAAGTGAAGACTTGTTAAGACAGTTATTGGGAATATTCACGAGTATTCTAGTCATAATTTTTCCAGGTTCTTCCTCATTCCCTGAAAGTTTTATGCAATCAGTGACTTGCTTTAGCCAGTGAACGGTAAACAGACAGGGCATTTGTCACTTCCAAGTACAAGCTTTAAGAGTCCAGGTAAAAACTGCCACCTCTCTCTCTGTCACCACAACTGTGGAAGTATCTGCCAAGAGGGAAATATGGTATCAGCAGAAATAAATTTGTGTCAAAGCACAAAGACTTTGTGCTTATGATTCCAGCATGGTGAGCTCCTCCATCCTGACTAACACAGAAATGAATACCTAGAAGTAAGAGACTGTCATAGCAAAAATCTGAAATATGTTGCATGACCTGGAAGTTGGACAGTGGGTGAGTCAGGATATCCAAAATTAAGTCAAGAGAGAATAAGCCATGGGATGGTAGGAACACAGTAAATCTAAGAAATATGGGTCCTCAAGAGTTGCGGGCATAACCATGGGCTCACAGGAACCACTAGAGATGAATTCTGGCCCTAGATGCTCATGCTTTATGAAGAGCGCATCCGAGTAAACACGGACACACAATGCACTGTGTAACAAATTCCATGACAGGGTCATGAATGGAGTCACTGGGGATCAGAGAAAGTGATGTGTCATGAACACTATCTTTAACTGTACAGTGATAGTAAGAGTAATGGCCCAGGCTAACTGTGGAAAATTCTGAAAGAGATGGGAATGCCAAACCACCTGACCTGCCTCTTGAGAAATCTGTATGCAGGTCAGGAAGCAACAGTTAGAACTGGACATGGAACAACAGACTGGCTCCAAATAAGAAAAGGAGTCCATCAAGGCTGTATACTGTCACTCTGCTTATTTAACTCCTATGCAGAGTACATCATGAGAAACGCTGGACTGGAAGAAACACAAGCTGGAATCAAGATTGCCAGGAGAATTATCAATAACCTCAGATATGCAGATGACACCACTCTTATGGCAGAAAGTGAAGAGGAACTAAAGAGCCTCTTGATGAAAATGAAAGAGGAGAGTGAAAAAATTGGCTTAAAGCTCAACATTCAGAAAACAAAGATCATGGCATCCGGTCCCATCACTTCCTGGGAAATAGATGGGGAAACAGTGGAAACAGTGTCAGACTTTATTTTGGGGGGGCTCCAAAATCATTGCAGATGGTGACTGCAGCCATGAAATTAAAAGACGCTTACTCCTTGGAAAAAAAGTTATGACCAACCTAGGTAGCATATTCAAAAGCAGAGACATTACTTTGCCAGCAAAGGTCCGTCTAGTCATGGCTATGGTTTTTCCTGTGGTCATGTATGGATGTGAGAGTTGGACTGTGAAGAAAGCTGAGTGCTGAAGAATTGATGCTTTTGAACTGTCGTGTTGGAGAAAACTCTTGAGAGTCCCTTGGACTGCAAGGAGATCCAACCAGTCCAGTCTAAAGAGATCAGCCCTGGGTGTTCTTTGGAAGCAATGATGCTAAAGCTGAAACTCCAGTACTTTGGCCACCTCATGAGAAGAGTTGACTCATTGGAAAAGACTCTGATACTGGGAGGGACTGGGGGCAGGAAGAGAAGGGGACAACAGAGGATGAGCTGGCTGGATGGCATCACTGACTCGATGGATGTGAGTCTGAGTGAACTCTGGGAGTCGGTGATGGACAGGGAGGCCTGGCATGCTACAATTCATGGGGTCGCAAAGAGTCAGACATGACTGACCGACTGAACTGAACTGAACTTTCATAGATTATGTAGGCTGGATGAAAGTTGTTATATTCCTAGAACCCTCCTATGGAAATGATAAGTGTTTAATAGATTTTTGTTGAATAAATGAGTTTTGAATTTCAGAAACTTAGTGGTGAAAGAGTATTTCAGACAGAGGCAAGAGCATACACTGAGGCATGGGGCTTATCTCTGTAGTCTAAAGATTTCCCCTTACCTGATAATGTGATGTGCCAAGGATGAGGCTGAGGAGACTTAAGAGAAGGAGTTGGGATGGTCCTTGAGAAGTAAAGTGGGACTCTGATTTGCAGGCATCCTTGCATGCTTCACTGTGGCTGGCTGTTAACTTAGAGACCAGGCTACTGTGACTATGTGAGGTCATAAGTTGTCAAGACAATATGTGCTGGTGAAACCCAGGACAACTTGAGGAACTATTGGTGCATGTTCTCCTAAAAGCTGTCAATAAGCAATGTTTAAAAATATGATGGGGCTTCCCAGGTGGCACAGTGGGAAAGAATCTGCCTGTCAAGGCTGAAGACACAAGAGATGCCAGTTCGATCCCTGGGCTGGGAAGACACCCTGGCATAGGAAACAGCAACCCACACCCAGTATTATTGTTTGGGAAATTCCGTGGACAGAGAAGTCTTGTGGGCTACAGTCCAAGGGGTCACAAAGAGTCAGATAAGACTAAGCGTGAATGCATGCCCCAAAATATGATGTTGGCCAAATACAACATGTCTGTACATCATAGGCCAGTTGCAAGGAACCAGTTTTCAAATGCTACTAAAACAGACAGTCAGAAGCTGACAGAAGTTTCTAGAAAAAGTTCAAATCCACAATCCATTAACCCTTATCTTAAAATTCTAAAAGCCAACAATCGAAGACTTTTTCATGAGTTTGGCACAAACTCATTTATCAGTGAACACTATGAACACTATTTATAATCTTTATTTGTCCCTCTTCATCTAAATACTCTTTTGCGTTTCAGGACAGGGTGATGGCTCAGAGTACACTGCAAGGCCTACACAGTGTCCTGCATCTTGATTTTCTTTCATCCAAAAGATTCTGAACTTTTGCAGCACTGCAAGTTTTAGATAAAGGATTATGGATCTCTAGCACCATCAGATTCATAATCTTTTGGTGGAAAACTTTGGCAGCAGCATTAATGATAAACCAGAGGAAGGAGAGAAGGAAGCTGGTGAAAGAGCTGTGGGCAAACCAGTGGTGATAAACACTGACAGCTGCAGCAAGATGGAAATTCTGGAAATGGAAAGCTTTGGGGGCTATTTCCCAGTCATATCAACACAGCTTGGTGCCTGACTGGAGGTGGGAGGTAAGAGAGGAAGGAATCTAAGATGAGCCTCACGCTTCTAGCTTGTAAGACTGGACAGATGGTGAGCCATCCACCACGAGAGAAAATTGAGAATGATTAGAGGTAAGAAAAAATGATAGATGTCTGTTTGGACCTGTGCCTATGGTATTCTTCTGCACCCTGGGGTTGGAGACGTGTGGTAGGGAGTTGGCAGTGTGGATCTGGACCCCAGAGAGAAGCTGGTGATGGAGGTACCAATTTGAGGGGGGGGGTGCTTTGAATAGAGTCCCTCCCCCAAAAGATATGTCCAAGTCTTAATCCCTGGTAAAGTGAAAGTGAACTTATCTGTAGGTAGGGTCTTGGTGGATGTAATTAATTTAAGGATCTTGAAATGAGATAATTCTGGATTTCTAGTGGCCCTAAATACAAAGAATTGGACAGGACTTCATGACTGAACAACAACAAGGAAACACAGTAACTGTGGTCCAAATAAGAGCAGGCAAAAGGAGATTTGAGACATGGAGGGAAAGATGATGATGGGGGTAGAGATTAGGTGGATACATCTGCAAGCCGAAGATAGCTAGAGCCTCCAAAACCCAGGAGAAAGGCATGGACCAGAGCCTGCCTCAGTACTTCCTGGAAGAGCCAAACCTATGAAACCTTGATTTTGGACCTTTGGCTTCCAGAACTCCGAGAGGATAAATTTCTATTGCTTTGCATGCATGCTAAGTTGCTTCAGTTGTGTCCAACTCTTTGCCACCAAATGGACCATAGCCTGCCACGCTTCTCTGTCCATGGGATTCTCCAGGCAAGAATACTAGAGTGAGTTGCTGTGTCCTCTTCCAGGGGACTTTTCCTGACCCAGGGATAGAACCCGCATCTCTTATGTCTACCTGCCCTGGCAGGGGTGTTCTTTACCACTTGTGCCACCCGGGAAGCCCACTATTATTTTAAGCCTCTCAATTTGTGGTAATTTGCTATGGCAGCTCTTGGAAACCAATATAGATGGGTTTTCATTTATTTTCAGATCCAGAATAGGGTGAGGGAAGAAAGAGGTAGACCCAAAGACAGAAATCAAGGGAACACCAATCTTGAGGAGAAAACATCACTGTGACTGAGAAAGGGCAATCGGAGAGGTAAGATGAGAACTGGGAGAGTGGAGAATCAGAAAGGCATGAGCTCCAGGCAGGAAGCTATGCTCCATGGTGTCAAATTTTGCAGAGAAGACATCTAGGATTAAGGCTTAGAAGAGAATATCAGATTTAGCAATAAGGTCATTGATGACATCAAGTTGGAGCAGTTTCAGTAACTAAGAAAGAAATGTCAAATCAGTAGAGAATTCTTCCAAGATGTTTGGCAGT
Source organism: Ovis canadensis (assembly GCF_042477335.2). Taxonomy (NCBI): domain Eukaryota; kingdom Metazoa; phylum Chordata; class Mammalia; order Artiodactyla; family Bovidae; genus Ovis; species Ovis canadensis. Next base: position 183,878,559 of record NC_091247.1, on the reverse strand, counting down.
AGTGAAGGGGAGAAAGAGGCCATGTCAGTAGCTTGGGAGAGTTTAGAGTAAAGAGAAATTATAGGTAGGATGGGAAGCAAGAATATATCTAGACTTCTGTGGAAACTAATGCTGGGCAAGGCTGTCAGTGAAGGAAAGAACAAAGAAAATGAAAGAATCAGGATCATATGACAGCAATAGTTAGATGTCCACCAACATTTGGTGTATAGAGTACAGAGTATTTCTTAATACAGAGTTGTTTTTGGAAAGCAGGTACCATTGAGAGGCAACCTTTCCCAGCCTCCTTTGCATCCAGATGGGGACATCAATCAGTTCTATCCAACAGAGTAGAGTGGAACTGGTAAGCCGCCTTCAAGCCACGGTGGGTGTGCTTTCCCTGCTCTTTCCCCCACTTTCAACTGGAAGCAGAGGATTTCATAGTCCTCAGAGATTGCAGAACCACAAAAGTGAAGTGACTCAACTTCCTGAATCACCATTTCCCACTAATAGGAAAATCCACAATGGATTGTTATACAAGCAAGAATAAAGATCGTCTTAAGTCGCTGAAATATGGAAGTTCATTTGCTGCAGCAGCTAGTGTGACTCTAATACAGACTGCATTTTATATGTGCCCAGATCTTACAATGTTAGGTTCCCACCACCCGTCAAATAGTCAACTCCTACCAGCCTAGCCCACTAAAGACCATCTGCCTGGCAGCACCTGGGACCTGTCCCATCCTGACTGAAGGTCTTTCATCCATTCAACACAGAGTTATTAATCTCCTACTATGTATAGTATACTGGACTGGAGTCAGAGATTTGGTCATAGATGTGATCGAGACCTGCCTTCAGGTAGATTATATTCTAACGGAGCAGATAGAAACTAAACAGATAGACACATAAAGAAACATAATAACATCAGGTAGGAAAATATGATGTGCTATTTAAAGAATAAATAAAGCAGAATAAAGGGAGGGATAGAGAGTGATGAGCAGGATATGGTGCAAATTTTATTTTTATTTTTATTTTTTTATTGAAGGATTGCTTCAGAATTACTTTACAGAATTTTGTTGTTTTCTATCAGTGCAATTTTAAATAGATTCGTCTGAAAGGCTGCTTTGAGGATGTGGTGTGGATGCAGAGACCTATGTGAAGGAATCAAGTCAACAAAGAAAGAGCTGGAGGAAAGATAACCTGGACAGAGGGAGCAGCTCATGCAAAAGTCCAGAGCAGAGCACAAGCTGGGTGTTTTGGAGATCAGGAAGGCCAGTGTGGCCAGAGCAAGGCAAACAAGGTGAGGGAAATGACCAAGTGAGGCAGAAAGATAGCAAGGGGTCAAATTACAGCGGGTCCTGGTAAGGACATCAAGTCCTATTCTAAGAGACAGAGTGACACTGACCCTGCCTAGCCTCCCAGGCAGGCGGCATTTCTCCCACCACTCCCCATGAGTCAGCTCCTTCCTCGCAGACCTGTCCAGCTGCCAGGACCCAGATCCAGGCTGTCTGTTCCTGCCCCGTTAACTTGCTCTGAGCTCCCCTGGACACTGAGTCGGCAGACTGCGAGGTGCACTTGCCAAGGGTAAGCAGGGCAGAGGAAGTGTCTTTTTTTTTTCATGGAGAGGTGACTCCTTTGCAAAGAAAATAAAGTTCATAGGTTTCCTAGGGGAGAAGCAGCACTCACGAGGCACTGAGCACTAAGTCTATATTTGAGCTGAAAACATGCAGACGGGCGGGCGGGAGCCCAAACACAACTGCTTCTGCCTTCTGCGATGGCAAATGAGTAATTTTGCCTCCTGGAGTTTCAGGAAGCTCCTCTAAGCTCTGAAATGGAGCCATTCCTCATACTAGAAGGCTGCAAAGATACGTGTGAGGGCTTTGGGGCCACCACAGATGGAAACAATCCTGACAGCCACAGTAACTCACATTTGCAATCTACACTTCCCTCCTCCCATCCAAGCTGCTCCATCTTTACAGCAGTATAGGATGGAGCCTGGACAACTTCATCCTACAAAGGACATTCTGGCCATGAGAGGTGAAGTGATAGGACTATATGGTCACACAGCCAGTGACTTGGTTATTCTCATGAACCACATTTAAAAGTAGTCATGATTCCCCTGCTTGAAACTGTTCATGGGTACTTAAAATTCAAACCTCTCCCAAGGTCCTGCAACATCTTGTACCAGGGACCAGTTAACTGCAGCTCATGACCCAACTCTGTAAGTAAAGTTTCACTGGGACACGGCCATGCCCTCTCATTTGCATATCGCCTGTGACTGCTTTTGTACTATGGTGCAAGAATTGAGTAGTTGTTCCAGAAAGTATTAGAGCCACAAAGCTGAAATATTAGCGGTTGAACCCTTTACAGATCAAACATGTCGCCCTGGCTCCTTGAGATTAGCCCAGTGCCAACATTCTCTCACCTGTTCTGTCTTCCACGTGCTCAGTCGTTTCCAGGCACCTTATTCTTTCTTCTCTCCCCAAACAAGCCTGGATTTCTTGCCTCAGGATCTGTGCACCTGCCACTGTCTCTGCCCGAAACTCTTTTCTTCATGATTTGACCCTGACTTCCTTTCACTTTTCAGGCCTCAGATCCAATGCTGATTCCACAATCTCCATATCTAACAGCCTCCCCACTCCCACAGTCCTGTCACAAATTCACTCCTTTATTTATGGCATATATAACCTTCTAAATTATCTTATTTGTTTATGTACTTGTTGTCAGAGTGCCCCACTAGAATAACAGCTCCATGGGAACAAGTACCCAGACAGTCTCCATCACAATGAAATCCCTGATGTATAGAATAACGTCTGACACATCCTGGGTGCTTCACTGTCAAGGGCTAAATGAATGAATCAAATGACTACTGAATAAATCCTAACTGTCCTTACTTTATATCAGAGTTTCTCATCACTCAATGATCTCATGAATCTCAAATCTCCAGCATCATTGGCAGTTGGGGCTGGATAATCCTTTGTTGTGGGAGGCTGTCCTGTGTATTGTAGAATGCTGAGTAGCATCCCTGGTCTCTACACACCAGATACCTGTAGCAACAACCCACCACCAAACTGTGACAATTAAAAATGTCACATGTGTATGTGTTCAGTCATGTCTAATTCTTTGTGACCCCACGAACTCCTGTGTCCACCAAGCTCCTCTGTCCACGGAAATTTCCAGGCAAGAATGCTGGAGTGGGTTGATATTTTCTCCTCCAGGGGATCTTTCCCATACAGGGATCGAACCCACATCTCTTGTGTCTCCTGCACTGGCAGGTGGATTCTTCATCACTGTGCCACCTGGGGAGCCAAAAACGTCTCCAGATACTGCCAAATGTCCTCCTGGGGGGAGAACCACTGGACTACATGGTTTTAATTTACCCTTGAAGCTTAAAATATAACAGTGAGCTTGTGCACAAGATCACAATCACTCTGGACTTCTGATTAATTGTAGTTGTACCTAAGGATGACCTTGGCATTGGGGCCAGCTCCATAATAAGTTGATGAGATGGTTCCTGAAAGGAAGTATCAGCATGTTTTGGAAACAAAAGTCCCAAGTTAGAAATCACTTTTCAAGTTTTCAGTAGGGAACGATTAATAACAAGGAAGCTAGAAGGTATAGTGCCACAAGTTATTACCCCAGTCCAGACTGACATCACCGCAAAAAGATGCTGTTGTGTGACAATGAGTGTGGAAGGGGGAGGAGGCAATGAGCATGGAGAGGCCAAGGGGCTCTCTTGGGGATTTGGCCATTTACAGGGCATCAGAATTATTGATGTGAGCGTTTTGTTAAGTCTCCCTCCATGACAACAAGAAAAATGAATGAGAACAGAGATGGAGAAAATGCACCAACTGGCAAGGCCTGCTGGTGATCTCTGGGGTCCATGGATGAAGGAAGGATATGGAAAGTCATTTAGTGATCTTGTTTTCTACAAGGAAAATGCTGAGTGCAGGGAGGCTGTTACTGCTGCAATCTGGCCACTGCTGCTGCCTTTGATGTAAAGGTTGGTCAATGTATTTTGCTCAGTTCCCGGGGATGGAGTCTATTTTAATAGCCCTGGCCCCCAAGGGGCACAGCTTAATGTGCTATCCAATGGCTATACTTCTGCTCACCAGAAGGAGGCTTGCCCTCAAGCAGATGACCCATGGGGCACCATGGTATTAGCCAAGAGGAAGGACTCAGGTCACACAGGCTTCCATGACCTTTAAGCTGCATTTTCTGATGAAAGTGGGGTTTGGAGTGGAGAAATGGGGTGTCACAGCCAGCACCCAGGCACCATGCCTATTGAAGAAAGTAAATTTCCCCCAGACCAACTCCCCATAGGTCCCTCTCCCCTTCTAAAAACCTCCAGGGATGAATTCTGCTTCCTATCCCTCCTCCTTACCACCTCTATTTCTCAGATTTGTCTCCCACCAAAGACTAGTTTCAAATCAGGATGTAGTCCTGGCTCCCAAATTTCACTGTGGAAAACAAGCCCCCAGTCTTTTCTTCCTCAGATGTCAGGACTAGGAAATAGAGAGGGATGCATATAAATTAAAAAAAGGAGAGAAACAAATATGGCAGAATCTGTTGTTTTTCAGTTTTTCTGGCATCTATTTCCCCTTCCTATTTTAACACTTACATATTGGGGGAGACCCATTGTACCCTAACTCTCAGTCCTTGGAATTTGTGCTATGGCTAGACTCAGCCATACCAGACTCAGGGGCAGGCACATGGCCCAGACCTGGGCCAATCAGGATGTTCCATCTTCTGTTCATGAAAATAGGTGTCCAGATGGACAAATGACCCAGGTCAATTCAATCATCATTAATTCAAGTTTATATGCTCAAGAGTTTAGAGAAATAGAATGTTTCTTCTGCTTGAATTGAGGAGCGAACAGGAGGAAGGCTAGGGACTGCTAGAAATCATTTTGCCATCACTGGTAGGGAGTCTGCCAACAATGAAAGATAGCAATAGAAACAGGAGATGGGACAGTGTGACTGCAACCTGGTGGCCTCTTGATACAGCCATGCCTGAAGATGGTCCTACTCTGAATTTAGCAATTATGTAGATATTCACTATATAGAATACTCTTTGTTGATTTTGTTTTTTCTCAAGCATGTTTCAGTTCAGTTTGGTATCACTTGCGACAAAAGAATCTTGTGTTTTAACTGACAAAGTTCTAAAACTCTCTGAATTTCACAGAGACATGCTATTTGGTCAGTATTAGTTTTCCTTAGTCCCTTTGATTTCTAAGCCTCATTCTTAAACAGTGGGTGGGTACTTTCTTAAGTTTAAGACTGTTCACTCTTTAATCCAAGCTACTAAGTAAGTATTTGTTGAGCACCAAATATATTCAAGGCATCATGTTTGGTTTTTAGCTAGGCTTTTTCATTTAACTTAGGTTATAAGAACATGTGATACAGTCTTACTCTCAACTTAAAGGTAAACAAACTGGAATTCAGAAAATAGAGAAAGTGCTAAGTCATACAGCTAATAAAGGGTAAAGCGAACCTTTAAATCCAAGACACGTTTCCTAGGTCACAGAAACTCTCCCATTGAAGCCTGAAGTCGTAATTATATATTGCTTGACAGTTCAATATACATAATACAATTCATCATTTGAGTACCCACTAGAAGCCCGTGCTCTAGGCTAAACGTTACTGCTACTGCTAAGTCGCTTCAGTCGTGTCCAACTCTGTGCGACCCCAGAGAAGGCAGCCCACCAGGCTCCTTCGTCCCTGGGATTCTCCAGGCAAGAACACTGGAGTGGGTTGCCATTTCCTTCTCCACATTGCCTATAATATTTCTAATAACAATACAGTAGGATAGGGATTCTTTCCTGTCATCATCTCTTTTTTTTTATAAAGGAAGATACTAAGGCTTAGAAAATGTAAAACAACTTGCCTAAGATTATATATACAGTTAGTTCAGGAAAAGATTGGGTACAAAATCAAACAGACTCTAAGCCCGTTGCTTTCTCCAGTAGCTAAATTTTCTCCCAAGTCTCAAGTGAGAAATTAGCATCTTAAGAGCTTTGTCTTCTCCACCCCCAGGTATCCCTAATATGTAAGAGAAAGCTCTCTTAGAAAATTTCGTCATATACCATCCACTTAAATACTTCATGCAGGAAAAGCATGAATCCCCAGTTAAAATAAGGTACTTGGAGGCTGGGTTCAAGACTTACACATCCACCCAGAGGCATAGCAAGTGCATGGTAAATACTTACTGAAGCCTACACTTTTTCCATACCTTTAAAGCCTCCATTTACACCTTTTCCCCAAGTGTGGTCTGTGGAGATTTCCCCAGGAATTCTACTAAAAATGAAGGTGGCCAGATCTCAGCCCAGGCCTATGAAATCAGACTACATGGGATGAATGGATAAAGAAAATGCAGCATATTGAAATAGTGTATACATATAACATATATAAATGATATAATTTATATGAGCTATAAATTAAATATGCAGCATATATAATATGATTATATATTACAAATTATGCCATATAAAATTATACATTATATATAATATTCCAATAATGAGTATATCATTTATTTATATATCAATATAAATAAATCTATTATAAAAGTGGTTTTATATTTATAAATACATCTACATATAAATAAATAAATTTATATGTAAACTATATAATTGTATATAAATAATACATAAATTATATGACATTTAGTTATATTGCATATAATTATATATCATATTATTTATCATTACACATATAATAATTACTGTATATTATATCAATGATATGATTTATATAAATCACTATTATATAATAGCCCATAGTCCTTATATATTTGTATGTAACCCTCATACTCAGCTCTGAAGGTTGGGTAGGAAATTACCAAGTATACCAGCAAACTGTTACAGGCATGAAGGTCAGTATGTGCAAAGGTCCTGAGGTGGAAAGGTGAAGAGAGGATTCTAGAAGCAGAAGGAAAGGGAAAGAGTCTATGTCCTGGAGGGAGAGTGAGAGAGAGAGCTCTGTATCCTCCGGCGGGTGAAGCACAGCATGCAGGGGTCCCTACCGCACAGTCAGGGTCACAATTTTGAACTCTCAGTGCAGCTGCTTAGTTGAGAGGAGAAGGGAAGAGGACGAGGGTGAAAGCAGAAAATGCAACAGGACAGCAATCGTTCTCCAAACTGGGAAGGAAGGTGACACGGACTGGGTGACTGTAGACAATGGACGCAACAGTGTTTGGGGAAAAGAAACGTCTCAGTGACTGAGCTGATACCATGGTCAGGGGAAGAAAGGGCTGCAAGACTAGGTGGAAACTCCAGAAGAGAACCAGCATGTGTCAGAGGATGGAATGAACTTGATCTTAAAAACGTTGAATTTAGGTATATATCAGTCAAGGCTCAGTTGCAGACAACAAAACCCCCTCTAGCTATTTTAAGCAATAGTGAGTTTATTTCTCACATAGGTATTCTCTCTGCTATCTCTTGCTATTTAATAAACCACTCCAAACTTTGTGGCTTCTAACAAGAGCCATGTACTTAGCTCATGACCCTGAGGGCTCTTAATTTGGGTTGAGCTTAACCGGGTGGTTCTTCTGGTCTTGGCTGGGTCACTGTCTCCTGTGCTCAGTTGCAAATTAGCTAAGCCCCACTGCATCTGTTGCTTGAGTGTGATGAAGACAGTGGGGCCATGTATTTATGATCATTTAGCAGGCCAGCTTGAGCTTTTCACAGAGCTGCCCAGAGAGTTGCAAAAGGGAAACTGCCTCTTAAGGCACAGGCTCAGAATGGGCACAATGTTACTTTGCCGCATTCTGTTGGTTAAAGCAAGTTACAAGCAGCCCAAATTCTAGGAGTGGGGAAAGAGACTCTCTCCAAGGGGTGGGTTGCAAAGTTTCATTGCCAAGAGTCGTGAATTTTAGAAGAAATAGGGAAAATTGTGGCCATTTTTTTGTGACCAATCTACCATAAAGAAAGTGAAAGTGAAGTCGCTCAGTCGTGCCTGACTCTTTGCGACCCCGTGGGCAGTAGCCTGCACCAGGCTCTTCTGTCCATGGGATTTTCTAGGCAAGAGTACTGGAGTGGGTTGCCATTTCCTTCTCCAATCTGCCATAAGACTTAACAAATCGTTGAAATGATAGCAGAACATGCTCAGCCTCTAAGAAGGAGTCTGCTCACCAGGGGAGCTTCTGCCCCTGCCACAATCAGGAAGTCTATCCCAGGACCGCTGATTCCAAGAATACATCACTGTCTTATGATCCCACGATCAAGCATGAGGTTGGTGCACTGGGATGACCCAGAGGGATGGTATGGGGAGGGAGGTAGAAGGGGGGTTCAGGATGGGGAACACATGTACACCTGTGCCAGATTCATGTTGATGTATGGAAAAACCAATACAATATTGTAAAGTAAAAATAATAATAATAATAATTTAATTAAATTTAAAAAGAAGCCTCTTAAGCTGTCCCTTCAGCAGAACTGCCTTTCCACATTCAGGAAAGCAGTGAGTGGAGCCTGGAACCCTGCTGCAGAAAAATCCAATATCTCAGCTACTGCAGCAAAACAATGACCTTACCTTCCAAATCTCACACAAGTACATATAACTGATGGAGCTGATGGTTCTGATCCAAAACTTTGAGAGAGTCTAAGAAGTGTAACTGCTAGGTTTCCAACCTCAATAGTATAGGAAGTCACTCTGGAAGGATTTTGGAATGAATTCTGCATGACAAATCACCATATACATTTCATATATTGTGAAAAAGCCAAAAAGAAATCATAATGAAGTAATAGAATAGATGGAACTGCAACTCAGATGCGGATTCTGGGCTGATCTGGGATTTGAACAAAGACCTGAGCAGGGTCTAGAAATTCAACGCTGTATGCCTAGGACTCATGCCAAGATCAAACACCCTAATGATTTCTGGAATGCAGTTAATGTCCAATCCTATTCCCACTGTCTTGGTGATTTGTGCTTCCAGAGAGGAATAATAAAAATATTTTTCAGTTACACCAAGGAGACCAGAGTCTAAGCTTGTTATTCAACAGCTCTGTGAGCTTGACCACCCTCTTTCCTCCCACAGCCTTGGCGTTTTCCCTATCCAGCAAGTTGAGTGGGATTTGCCTACATGGGTGAATGGCAAAAGCCTCTTTCAGCAACAGAATCTATGAGAGCTCCTTGCTCCCATGCCGAGGTAGGACGCACCTACGTGACAGAGTCTCTTTGTCCAATGTATACTTCCCAACTGATACCTCTGTGCTCAGGCGCTTCAGGTGGATCAACTCTGCAACCCCATGGACCATAGCCTGCCAGGTTCCTCTGTCCATGGAATTCTCCAGGCAAGAATACTGGAGTGGGTTGCCATGCCCTTCTCCAGGGGATCTTCCCAACCCAGGGATCGAACCTGGGTCTCCTGCACTGCAGGCGGATTCCTTACCGCTGAGCCACCAGGAAAGCCCAGCTGGTAGAAGGGCTTATTCACTCGACGCCTGGGCAATTAAAGCGAGGGAGATGCCCTGGATGCCTGCCAGGCTGTCCTGGGCCCTGCTCCTGATGGAAGCAGCTGTGCCCCCTACACTGGGATCCCTTCTTTTTCTTTCCCACTTCACCCTTCCCTCCGATACATTCCTACCCCATCCTGCCCTGGACCTGGTCTCTACTGGGGGCCAATTATAGGACATAATCCAAATCTGTCCTACAAAAGCAGCTTAATGGCTAGGATCTCAGTAAACTCCTAATCCATCCATTACAAATCCAATAGTTACTCAGGGACCAGCCAGATGGTTGGTAAATTTGCATTCAACTCACAAATGGTCTAAATAACACTCCTGTGCGTCCTGGCCAGAGAAGATGCCACACTAATCCTGATGCTCAGTTACTAGGAGTATCCAGAGAATGGTAACAATGCAGTAACCCATCCATCTCTCCAGACTGGCCGAGAAAATTTTATTGGACAATTACTTGGAGCGAGGCATGGTTCTCAGTGCTAGAGTTTCAAAGGTTAACATATTTGACAAAAGCTGTGCTGTTGTTGAGTTTGCCTTCTAGAGAGGACACAGTGAATAGAGAATTGAGCCCATAAATGAACAACAAACACTAGTGAGTGTTAAGTGCTATGAAGAAATCCAAACAGGCCAAGGGAAGGTTAAGGGACTAAACAATCTGCTTGATTCCAGTGACTGAGAGGGCTGCTCATGGGCCGCAGAGGGCATCACCAAGCAAGCGGCCCATGAACTTGAACGGTGCCTGATGGTGAGACAAGAGTGTGAGAATATCAGGTTCCAGAAAGATGGGGGAACAAGTACAAAAACTCTGAGAGGGGATCACACATGAGACATTCAGGGACAGAGAGGCAGTCAGTGTGGCTGGAACTCAGTGAGTGAACTGTGGGATGTGTCAAGGCCCAAGATGCCTGCAGGAATTGATGACATAAAATTGAGGAGGCCACTCAAGGAGGGGATTTTATTCTAAGAACAACAGGGAGGGGTCAGAGCGTTTTAAGCATGGGCATCCAGATTGAAAGATCACTCTGAGTGCTACAGAAAGAGGAGATAAAGGGGTGAGAAAAGGAGGAGAATCGATCAGGAAGCTATTGCTGAGACCTAGATAGGAGGAGACATGAAAGATGACGGAGCCTCTGCAGAGGTAATGGCAGGAGAGATGGTTGAGCTGTGGTCAGACTGGGGAGGGGGAGAGTTAGCCAACAGGACTTGCCATTGCAAGGGGTTAAGGGAAACAAAGAAACAGAATGACTTCTAGTTGCTTTCCTTGAGCTTGCGGGTGGGTCATGCCAACATCACTGAGATGGAAAGTTCTAGAAGAAAGAGCTGAAGAATAAAAATGTCAAACTTGGCCCAAGTCACACTTGGCCCAAGTGTATGCACACTTGAGATGTGCATACAATGCTGAATTAGATGTGTGAAATAATGGATAATGGGTATGGGGATGTGGAGCCAAGGAAAGTCAGGTCCAGAGATGACAATCTTAGCATTATCACAAAACACATGGTTTATAAAGGTTTGTGCTGTTTATATGTGGAATCTGAAAAGAAATAATACAAATGAACTTGGTCATAAAACAGAAACAGACTCACAGACTTAGAAAATGAATTTATGGGTTGCAAGGAGGAAGGACAAGAGTAAGGGATAGTTAGGGAGTTTGGAATGTACAGGACACACTGCTATATTTAGAATGGGTTACCCGAAAGGACCTATTGTATAGCACAGGGCACTCTGCTCAATGTTATGGGACAGCCTGGATGGGAGGGGAATTTAGGGGAGAATGGATACCTATATATGTATTGCTGGCTCCCTTTGCTGTTCTCCTGAAACTATTACAACATTGTTAATCGGCTATACTCCAGTATAAAATAAAAAGTTTAAAAAATAAACAAAACAAAACCAAGTAGAAAAATTTTTTTAAAGATAATAAAGGCTTAGGCTGGATGCACACACAAGAAAAGGATCCTGGACTGAGCCCAGGGGCACTTTTTTTTTTTTTTTTTTTTGCAATTAGAGGATAACAAATCACTAGGGGAGAATGACCAAGCTAGTGAGGTCGAAGTGAAAGCAGGAGAGGGTGGCATCCTGAAGCCAAGAGAAGCCCAGCACTTGAGTAGATGAGGCTTGCTCTTGCTCTTGCTCAGTCACTTCAGTTGTGTCCGACTCTCTGCGACCCCATGGACCATGGCCCACCAGGCTCCCCTGCTCATGGGATTCTGCAGGCAAGAACACTGGAGTGGGTTGCCATTTCCTACTCCAGTGATAAAGTATGAAGTGAGTGAAGTGAAGTCGCTCAGTCGTGTCCAACTCTTTGCGACCCCATGGACTGTAGCCCACCAGGCTCCTCCATCCGTGGGGTTTTCCAGGCAAGAGTACTGGAGTGTGTTGCCATTTCCTTCTCCAGTAGGTGAGGTTAGGAAAGTCCAAATCAATAACCCCTTCTGGAAGGACATTCAGTCAGGGATATTATCTCCATGGAGAAGGGGAGGCATTTACTGAGGAAATGATGTTGGGTAAATAACTACATGATAATCAATAACCATCACCAGGGAGAAGAACTGTTTGGTTCAAACAGTATTTACAAGTCCAAATCACAGATCATGGTTTGAACTAATTTTGAGAGCTTAATCTGGTAAACCCCAGTCCCGAGAATATGCGGAGACCAACTAGAAGCAAATATTGTGAGAAGCTCCACTCCATCCTCTAGACGATGTCTCCATAGCGACCATCAATTTTTTAGAAAGGTCTTAATATGTAACTTACTTAACTTACGATTGCTTTGCAGTGTTTTTAATTGTAGTTAATCACATGTAGCTTCAAAGTGAAATGAGACGCATCAGCTGCAAGAGACAGAAGAGCACCAGGGAGAAAAAGGATTGACTTCAGATTATTCTAGAAGCAGGGACCCCCTGAGGAGCTGTGGACAGAACTCACAGGTCTGTAAAACTGGGGGGCAAAAATTTTTCATCTTTATTTTTACTAACCTCTGATACTTGGCACTTCTTTCAGTGCCTTTGTCACCCAAATCAATCCCTTATGACTATACTGGGGAAGTGAGAAATAGATTGAAGGGACTAGATCTGATAGACAGAGCACCTGATGAACTATGGATGGAGGTTCGTGACATTGTACAGGAGACAGGGATCCAGACCATCCCCAAGAAAAAGAAATGCAAAAAAGCAAAATGGCTGCCTGGGGAGGCCTTACAAATAGCTGTGAAAAAAAGGGAAGCGAACAGCAAAGAAGAAAAGGAAAGATATATCCATTTGAATGCAGAGTTCCAAAGAATAGCAAGGACAGATAAAAAAAAGCCTTCCTCAGTGATCAATGCAAAGAAATAGAGGAAAACAACAGAATAGGAAAGACTAGAGATCTCTTCAAGAAAATTAGAGATACCAAGGAAATGTTTCATGCAAAGATGGGCTCAATAAAGGACAGAAATGGTAGGAACCTAACAGAAGCAGAATATATTAAGAAGAGGTGGAGAGAATACACAGAAGAACTTTACAAAAAAGACCTTCATGACCCAGATAATCACGATGCTGTGATCACTCACCTAGAGCCAGATATCCTGGAATGTGAAGTCAAGTGGGCCTTAGGAAGCATCACTCTGAACAAAGCTAGAGGAGGTGATGGAATTCCAGTTGAGCTGTTTCAAATCCTGAAAGATGATGCTGTGAAAGTGCTGCACTCAATATGCCAGCAAATTTAGAAAACTCAGCAGTGGCCACAAGACTGGAAAAGGTCAGTTTTCATTCCAATCCCAAAGAATGCTCAAACTACCACACAATTGCACTCATCTCACACGCTAGTAAAGTAATGCTCAAAGTTCTCCAAGCCAGGCTTCAGCAATACGTGAACCATGAACTTCCTGATGTTCAAGCTGGTTTTAGAAAAGGCAGGGGAACCAGAGATCAAATTGCCAACATCCGCTGGATCATGGAAAAAGCAAGAGAATTCCAGAAAAACATCTATTTCTGCTTTATTGACTATGCCAAAGCCTTTGACTGTGTGGATCACAATCAACTGTGGAAACTTCTTCAAGAGATGGGAATACCAGACCACCTGACCTGCCTCTTGAGAAATCTGTATGCAGGTCAGGAAGCAACAGTTAGAACTGGGCATGGAACAACAGACTGGTTCCAAATAGGAAAAGGAGTCCATCAAGGCTGTATATTGTCACTCTGCTTATTTAACTTCTATGCAGAGTACATCATGAGAGACGCTGGACTGGAAGAAACACAAGCTGGAATCAAGATTGCCGGGAGAAATATCAATAACCTCAGATATGCAGATGGCACCACCCTTATGGTAGAAAGTGAAGAGGAACTAAAAAGCCTCTTGATGAAAACAAAAGAGGAGAGTGAAAAAGTTGGCTTAAAGCTCAACATTCAGAAAACAAAGATCATGACATCTGGTCCCATCACATCATGGCAAATAGATGGGAAAACAGTGGCTGATTTTATTTTTCTTGGCTCCAAAATCACTGCAGATGGTGATTGAAGCCATAAAATTAAAAGACACTTGCTCCTTGGAAGGAAAGTTATGACCAACCTAGACAGCATATTGCCAACAAAGGTCCATCTAGTCAAGGCTATGGTTTTTCCAGTGGTCATGTATGGATGTAAGAGTTGGACTACAAAGAAAGCTAAGCACCAAAGAATTGATGCTTTTGAACTGTGGTGTTGGAGAAGACTCTTGAGAGTCCCTTGGACTGCAAGGAGATCCAGCCAGTCCATCCTAAAGCAGATCAGTACTGGATGTTCATTGGAAGGACTGATGTTGAAGCTGAAACTCCAATACCTTGGCCACCTGATGTGAAGAGCTGACTCATTGGGAAAGACCCTGATGCTGGGAAAGATTGAGGGCAGGAGGAGAAGGGGATGACAGAGGATGAGGTGGTTGGATGGCATCACTGACACAATGGACATGGGTTTGGATGGACTCCGGGAATTGATGATGGACAGGGAGGCCTGGCATGCTGCAGTTCAAGTTGCAAAGAGTCAGACACGACTGAGTGACTGAACTGAACTATCACCCAAAGAATCAAGGAATTTCTGTATCATATTAGAGTTGTTGCAGGTATCTTGAAATATTATTGATGTTTACCTACTACATTGGAGGAGACTGACTTCTAGGTCTTAAAATTTAATATGTTAATAAAGAAGTACATAACATCATTAAATTATGATGCTTATTTGTTTTATCAGTATTTTGATAGCTGAATTTCAATTAATTCCTTAGTACTCCCTTGTGTTTTACTTTATGTATTTAAAAGCATTACTTTGAGGGGGCCCCATCAGCCTCGCCAGACTACCAAGGAATCCACGATGCAAAACAGATGAAGAGCCTGTGTCTAGAAGGAAGCCTGGGCCCAGCAGGGGATAATTGTTTCAGGAAAAATGGAGATGAGTGACTCCAGAAACAAACCTGATCCAGAAGAGAAGGTATTCAACAGGGAAGATTCCACACATGAGAACAGAGCTAAATGGAAACAGCTCCTCAGAAAATCCAAAAACACATCAAGCAGCTCTTAGTACCTGGGAATAGCAAAAAAATAAACACCCACTTTTAGAGGTATCTGAGGCAAAAAAACCCAAAGCAGCAATTTTATTGTAAAAGTTAAAAAAGACAATAGTGCAGGTGATATATTCTTACATTAATGGTTTCCAGTGTAGAGATGCCAGATTTAGCCAATAAAAATATTGGGTGACTGGTTACACTTTAATTTTAGGTAAACAAAAAATAACATTTTAGTGTAAGTATGTCCCAAATAGTGCATAGGACATGTGCTCAGTTGCTCAATCATGCCCGACTCTCTGACCCCATGGACTATATAGCCCGTTGGTCTACTCCGTCCCTGGAATTTTCCAGTCAAAAATTCTGGAGTGGGTTGCCATTTCAAAGAAAAAATTTTAGTGTGTTTCCCAAATATTGCATGGAATCCACTTATACTATATATATATATAATTTCTTTACCTATCTGAAATTCAAATATAACTGATTGTCCTGTATTTTATTTGGCAACCCTACCAATAAACTGTAGCTCCCAGCAGCCATAACTTTGCATGCCCTTCCCACATTGACTCTGGTCATGTGACTTGCTTTGGCCAATAATATGTCAGCAAATGTAACACAGACAGAGACTTGATGAATGCTTCTGCAGTGAGGCTAATTCTTTTGGAATGCTGCTGCCACCACGTGAGGAAGCTTGGTTTAGCCTCTTTGAGGATGGAAGGCACCATGGAGAAAGAGGCCCAGCTGGCCAGTTGGCTTAATCCCAGCTCCTCCAGCTGAATGCAGCCTCATGAGGGACCCAGGTGGGCCCAGCAGCACAATCCAGAGTGCCAACCCACAGGATTGTAAAAAATAACAAACCATTGCTGTTTAGTGGTGGTTTGTTATGTAGCAATAGATGGTTAATATGGTGCATCTTCATTAAATTCACTTAATGATTCTGGAGCACCTACTACCTGCCAAACACTAAAAGAAGCTGATGAGCTGTAATTCCCAGAGTACTGTGATCCACCTGCATTAGAATGACACGGGTTATTTGTTAAAACTCCATATTCATGGACCAGTCTGACTGAAACCAAACCTTTGGAGGTCGGACTGCATAATTTGCATTTTTGACAAGCCTCCCTGGTGATGTGTGATCCTCCCTCTTTAGAATTTGAAGATTACTGCACTAAAGAGACAGAAATACATTAGAAACCACTCTGCCCTTATGCTATGCAGCCTAGGAGAGAAGATAGAGAGGTACACAGATACCTATAATACAAGACAGAAGGAAAGGACTGCCCCAAATGACTCTAAAGGAAAACTCCATGAGCCACAAAGAAAGGTTAGATTAACTCTGAAAGGGAGGTACAAGAAGGATGGGTCAGCCCTGGACAATAGAAAAGGGCTTGGCTAAGAATTGGGGTTCCTGGGTTTGGGTCTCAGCTATTAATAGCCATCATTTATTGAGTGACTGAAAGATGATGCTGTGAAAGTGCTGCACTCAATATGCCAGCAAATTTGGAAAACTCAGCAGTGGCCACAGGACTGGAAAAAGTCCATTTTCATTCCAATCCCAAAGAAAGGCAATGCCAAAGAATGCTCAAACTACCGCACAATTGCACTCAACTCACACACTAGTAAAATAATGTTCAAAATTCTCCAAGCCAGGCTTCAGCAATATGTGAACTGTGAACTTCCAGATGTTCAAGCTGGCTTTAGAAAAGGCAAAGGAACCAGAGATCAAATGGATCATGGAAAAAGCGAGAGTTCCAGAAAAACATCTATTTCTGCTTTATTGACTATGCCAAAGCCTTTGATCGTGTGGTTCACAATAAACTGTGGAAACTTCTTCAAGAGATGGGAATACAAGACCACCTGACCTGCCTCTTGAGAAACCTATCTGCAGGTCAGGAAGCAATAGTTAGAACTGGACATGGAACAACAGACCGGTTCCAAATAGGAAAAGGAGTCCGTCAAGGCTGTATATTGTCACCCTGCTTATTTAATTTTTATGCAGAGTACATCATGAGAAACGCTGGAAGAAGCACAAGCTGGAATCAAGATTGCTGGGAGAAATATCAATAACCTCAGATATGCAGATGACACCACCCTAAGATCATGGCATTCAGTCCCATCACCTCATGGCAAATAGATGGGGAAACAATGACAGACTTTATTTTGGGGGGCTCCAAAATCACTGCAGATGGTGACTGCAGCCATGAAATTAAAAGACACTTACTCGTTGGAAGAAAAGTTATGACCAACCTAGACAGCATATTGAAAAGCAGAGACATTACTCTGCCAACAAAGGTCCATCTAGTCAAGGCTATGGTTTTTCCACTAGTCATGTATGGATGTGAGAGTTGGACTGTGAAGAAGGCTGAGTGCCGAAGAATTGATGCTTTTGAACTGTGGTGTTGGAGAAGACTCTTGAGAGTTCCTTGAACTGCAAGGAGATTCAACCAGTCCATTCTGAAGGAGATCAGCCCTGGGATTTCTTTAGAGGGAATGATGCTAAAGCTGAAACTCCAGTACTTTGGCTACCTCATGCGAAGAGTTGACTCATTGGAAAAGACTCTGATGCTGGGAGGGATTGGGGACAGGAGGAGAAGGGGACGACAGAGGATGAGATGGCTGGATGGCATTACCGACTCGATGGTCGTGAGTTTGAGTGAACTAGGGAGTTGGTGATGGACAGGGAGACCTGGTGTGCTGCAATTCATGGGGTCACAAAGAGTCGGAAATGACTTAGCAACTAAACTGAACTGAACTGAACTATTTGTAAACGAATGAGCTAGACTCTTCATATGTACTATTTTGAATCTTCACAAAACCTCTTCAAGGTAAGTACTGTAATCCCGTTTCTAAATAAGAAAAGAGGCTCAGAGAGCAGACATCACTTGCCCAAGGACACACAGTTAGGAATTGGCAGAGTGAAGATTTAATACCTGTATGCCTGACCCCATGAATTAGGTACCTTTCACTGGCTCACACTGCCAGCTCACCCTTCTGGGCTGGCCTCCACCCTCTCATCTATGAGATGAGACAGAGTGTACAAGATGATATCTGAGGCCCCATTATTGAGGCCTAATCAACTCTACTCCACATAATGATTGTACTTGTTGGGTTGGGGGGAGGAGGGAGTGAGGTCACTGAAGGAGTGAACCTCAGCCCTTGGGGATTTGTTGCTATGTCAGCTTGTGCTGCTACAGCAAAGGTCATCAACGGGGTGGTAAGTAAGATGTTTCCTTCTCACAGCTCTGAAAGTTGGAAGTCCAAGATCAGGGTGGCAGGATGGGTGACTTCTGGTGAAAACCCTCTTACAGGTTGCAGACTGCCAACTTATTGCTGTGGCCTCACACAACTGAGAGCAGAAACAAACTCTCTCGTGATTCTTATAAGGGCACAAATTGCATTCATGAGGACTCTGCCTTCATGACCTCAACCTCGTGTAATCCTGTTTACCTCTCAAAGTCTCTACCTCCTAATCCTATCCCACTGTGGAGACAGAGTTTTAACATACAATTTTTGAGGGAACACAAACATTCAGTCCATGACAAAACTCAACCCAGAATACCAGCTGCAAACAATCTGCCTGTCACTTTCAATAACCATAACTGAAGACTCTGCCAGTCTCCTTCTCAAGGAAGAGAATGAGCAGAAAAGAAAGGATGAAGGGAGTGATGCAAGTTAATGATTGGATGATTATTTGAGAATAAGTGAATGACCAGATGAATGATTAAATGGATAATAAGTCAATACATATATACTGGGGAAACAGGTGGTTGAGGAAACTCTCATAGATTGGCTTCTAGTTCCTCAAATTAAGAGGAAAATTGGGGCTTCCCTGGTGGTCTAGTGGTTAAGAATCTGCCTTCCAATGAAAGGGACATGGGTTCCATTCCTGGTCAGGGAACTAAGATCCCACATGCCATAGAGCAAATAAGCCCATGCTCCACAGCTAGAGAGAAGCCCCCACACATCATAACTAAGACCCAGTACAGCCAAATAAATAATTTTTTTTTTAAGAAGGAAAAATCAAGTGACTGAGAAGGAGGCCAAGAGGGAAATCTGTTTTTTGGAGCAAGAAGAGTTTAGCAAGCATGGACTAAGGCAAGGAGTAAGGCAAGTGAATGAGTGATGAGACCAACAACTTTGGCCGTGATGGTTCAGGAGGAAGGACAGAGAGGATCCAACAGAGGGTAAAATAGAGCCAGAGTCTTGGGGTGGTGACAGCAGCCAGCTTGCCATGAAATGCAGGCTGAGTGGGGAGCATGTTAACACCGTCTGCACAAAGTTCTACCCACAGTGGGAGATCAGTCACTAATTAATGATGAAGTAAACAGGGAGATTTCACTGCAATAGGTCAGAAAGGCCATTCAGATGCCTGGGTGGTGAAGTATAGGAATCATCAGATTCTGAGACAGTGAAGGCTAATGTGATGGTCAAGAATATCAGCCCATGCTGAGAGACCTTAATTCTGTACTAAATGAAGTCAATTCAGATCATTTAATTAACTGTGTTCTCAAGTCTTCTTACTTTGAAGAGAAAAAAATGCTTTCATTTTATTCTGATTTCTGAGAAAATTAGACTAGGCTCTAAGACTGTGCATGTAAGCACTTTGAAAATATGAAGTGCTTTTAAGTGCAAGAGTTTGCTTTGTTAAACAAACCAATCTGCCCAGAATGGGGAAAAGGAACCAGTATTTATATGCCAAGCTGTGTACTTGATGAACATCAAATCCTGTAATCCATATCACAACCCCCAATGGTGTCTTGTCTCAACTATACAGGTAAGGAAACCCAACCCAGCAGTATCCAGCCAACAAGAAACCAAGCCCCCAGTTCAGAGCTTGGCCAAAGGCTTGCCTGTAGGACTGTGATGTGTGTGTCATTGTTTTATTTCCTTTCCCAGGGCACAACCGGAGAGTACATCTCTTCCAGTATTTGCCATAGTGAAGTACCTTTTCCATTGCCAAAACCCATTCTATTGATTGAATGTGGGAATTCTGACTAGGGTCTAATAATTAGATATTATTTAATACAATTGCTTTCTCCTAGTTAAAAGGGTAAATGTAAGAGCTGGAAAGAAATTTTCAATTCACTATGCCTCTAATCAAGACTCTCTTCCTGGGAGAATAATGATAAATTATATTTACATGCAATGTCATAAAACTACAGGCATTTCAGGCCTGACACATTCAGAACTGAAGCCTGGATTTTCCGTGAAGTTCTCCATCCTTTCACTATCTTTCCTCATCTCAGTCAGTGTCCCTGGCACCCATCCTATTGCTCAGGCTGTATTTAGCAGGGATTGTAGGATTTCCATTCCCCAACTAGCGATCGAACCTGTGCACCCTGCAGTGGAAGTGTGGAGCCCTAACTGCTGGACCATCAGGGAAGTCCCAGGAGACATTTAATTGTTTTTCCTTTATCCCCAGTTTGTTGCCCATTAAAACCTTGAGTCTCAAACCCTTTCATTTTCTCCATCCTCATTGTCAGCCTCATATCCCACCATCTCTCACTCAGTTCCCTACTGTGGCTTTCTAACTAATCCTCCATTTCCAGCCTTATCCCACTCTGATTTATTCCCAGCCAGGCCATTTTCTACAAAGACTGTCCTTCTATTATGTTTATTGTAAAGATTAGGAGACTATGTTAATTGGTTACACCCCAATATAAAATACAAAGTTTAAAAAAGAAGATTTCAGTTCAGTTCGGTTCGGTTCAGTCGCTCAGTCGCGTCCGACTCTTTGCGATCACTTGAACTAAAATTCAGACTCCTTCCTACAGCCCACCTGCCTCCCATGAAGAGCTGTTGTTACCCTCCCACGCTCCTTCTCCATTCACTGCAGCTTCTTCTCGTAGAAAATGCCAGGCATGAACAGCCCCTCCTCACCCCTGAATCTTTGCACCTGCCATCTTTTCTTCCGGCAACTCCTTCCTCTGCTTTTCATATTGCCTTTTTTGGGTCCTTAGGTATCAGATGAAAACTCCTGCTCAGTGTCTTTCCTGATTCCCCAGCCAGCGTGGTTTCCTGTCTGAGGTATTAATGCTCCCAGTTGCAAATATACAGTAAGTAGCAGAGTCAGACTTTAAACCCAGGTAGCCTGGTTTTTCATTCTGTGCACTTAAATCTAAAAGTATTGCCTACCTCAAAAGATAAATCTGCTCATAAAAAAAAAAATTATTCTCATTTATGGGAAATGAGAATGTACAGAATGTTAAACTTTTGATCTACTTCCTTTTAGACTTTCTTGGGTTTTTTTCTATTTTTGTTTAAGCAGATTATAACCAAAGTTTATATACAAATTTAAAGCCTGCTTTTGAAGGAAATGGCTACATAATTAACTTGGCTACAAATATCTTTGTAAAAAAAGTTTTGCAAAATGAAAATAACAAACATGCTTATTGCTTGAAAGTAATGGTACCCAGCCCACAAGTTGGAATTCCTCTCCACCAAGGGTTGTAGGAACTCTGACAGAGCCTTCATCTCAGAATTTCAATCTGAAATGTAGAAGCTATGATGTTTAGTGGGTGCCTTGACTTTATATACTCAAGAACATTCCACTGGGTTCCATCTAGTGTTACTGTTTCCTCCACAGACTACTCGATACCTTCTTTCCTTTGCTCCCCTTCACCTCTCCCAGCTAGGGGTCTATTTGGACGACTGCTATTGAACATAGCAGGGGACAATAAGTCCTTGTTTTTCCTTTGAGTTCTTGTTTATCTTCTGGGGCCTGTGAGTTACACTTGGCAGAAAACAGAGTCTGTGCCTTTCAAAAGCAGTTAATAAAGTGTTACAGCTAAACCTTGTATACCCTTTGCCCATTGTTTCTATCCAAACACAGCATTTATTAAGCCTTCCTATGTGTTGAAAAGAATATATCAAGTGAGAGATTTGGAAGTCTTTATTTGCCCCTGAAAGCTGAAGCTCCAGCACTTTGGCCACCTCATGCAAAGAGTTGACTCATTGGGAAAGACTCGGATGCTGGGAGGGATTGGGGGAAGGAGGAGAAGGGGACAGCTGAGGATGAGATGGCTGGATGGCATCACGGACTCGATGGATGTAAGTCTGAGTGAACTCCGGGAGATGGTGATGGACAGGGAGGCCTGGCGTGCTGTGATTCATGGGGTCACAAAGAGTCGGACACAACTGAGCAACTGAACTGAACTGAACTGAACTGATATTGACCTGAAATATCTAAGTAGTCTTCTTATTTCTCATTATTACTTCTCCCAGGAATACATAAACTGATGTTTACGTATTTTATATGATTCTAAATTTGGCTGATTAGTGGTATCTCCTGCATAGTTTGATTTAAATACAAATTCTTAAACTTTCCTTATCCCTCCTTGATTGGAATTTCCAAAGATAAGACCCAAAATGTTCTGGTTTTGAAATATACCACAGTGTATCTAATGGTCAGTCATACTGGGAACCACAAAACTAATTCAAGGTATACTGAAAGATACTGGGTAATTGAATTCCAACTGAAATTTTATCTTTTCACTTGAAAAATATTAATTAAGACATAATTCGATACTAAAAAGACCAACACAATTGAAAGTGGGCAAAGGATCTGAATAGACATCTCTCCAGGGAATGTATACAAACGGACACAATAAACCCATGGAAAGGTCTCAACACCATTAGCAATTAGGGAATTGCAAATTAAAACCACAATAAGATATCACTTCATACCCGTTAGGATGGCTATAATAAGAAGGTAGATAATAACTAGTGTTGACAACATGTGGCGAAATTTGAGGCCTCATACACTACTGGTGGGCATGGAAAATGGCACAGCTACTATGGGAAATAGGCAGGCAGTTCTTCAAAAGATTAACCATCAGGTCACAATGTGACCAAACCACTCCACTCCTAGTTATATACATAAAAGAAATGAAAGCATGTATCCAGGGACTTCCCTCGTGGTCCAGTGGCTAAGATTCCAAGCTCCCAATGCAGGGGCCTGGGTTCAATCCCTGGTTAGGGAACTAGATCCCACATACCACAACTAAAGCTTCGCATGCCACACCTGAAGATCCCACATGCCACAGTGAAGACTGAAGACCCCATGCACTGCAGCTAGGACCCAGAACAGCTGAATAAGTAAATACTAAAGGAAAGAAAGAAAGGAAGCATATGTCCATACAGAGTTTGTGTGCAAACGGTTACAGCAGCACTAATTATGATAGCAGAAACAGTCCAAACATCCATCAACTGATGAATGGATAAATAAAATGTAGTATATTCATATAATGAAATATTATTATTTATTTTATTTTATTTTACTTTACGATACTGCATTGGTTTTGCCCTACACCAACATGAAGTACTGACAGAAGCTACAGCACGGAAAGGTCTTTCCATGTTTTCCTTGAAAACACACTGAGTGAAAGAATCCAAAAATCGCATAATGCATGTTTCATTTTTATTCTATTTCCATAATAGGCAAATTTATGCAAATAGAAGTAGATTAGGGAAGGAATGATGGGAATTTGAGAATGACTGCTAGTAGGTACAGGATTTCTTTGAGGGGCTATACAAATATCCTAAAATTGATCTGGTGATGATTACACAACTTTGAGGGCTTCCCTGGTAGCTCAGGTGGTAAAGAATTCTCCTGCAGTATAGGAGACTCCAGTTCATTTCCTGGGTCAGGAAGATCCCCTAGAGAGGGGATAAGCTACCCACTCCAGTATTCTTGGGCTCCCTGGTGGCTCAGACAGTAAAGAATCTGCCTGCAATGTGGGACACCTGAGATCGATCCCTAGGTTGGGAAGATCCCCTGGAGGAGGGCATGGCAACTCACTCCAGTATTCTTAACTGGAGAATCCCCACGGACAAAGGAGCCTGGCAGGCTGTAGTCCATGAGGTGGCAAAGAGTCAGACACAACTGAGCAACTAAGCACAGCACAGCACACAACTCTGAATATGCTAAAAAAATTAAATTATGCATTTAGATGAGTTAGATGGAATATAAATTACATCTCAATAAAGCTATTTTTTTAATCAATTAAGATAAACAATTAGCTCAGTCAGACAGCAGTCATTGCATCATCAAGATAGTCAGACACACCAATCAGACATCTTTGATTCAGTCTTTTCCTTTGTCTGGATATGCTAACCATCCCAAAATACAGTATCTTACAATGGCAATCACTTATTTAGCTCATAGACCTGTGGGTCCCTTGCGGTGATGCTGGACTGGATTGAGCCTAACTTGGCCAATCTTGGCTAGGCTGACTCATGTCTGTAGTCAGCTGGCCAGTCATCGGGGAGTGGTGAGTTAAAGTGATGTCCACCGCAGTGATTCATGTCTATCTTACCTGCTCTCTCCTTCTTCAATGGAGTATCCCAGCTTTGTTCACATGGAGATAGAGGAGTTCTAAGAGGATAACTGAAAACCTGCCAGACCTCTTGAGCCCTAGCCTGAAACTGGAAATTGGAGTATAGTCCCTGCCACCACATTCAATTGGATAAAGATGGTCATAAATCCAGTCAAGATTTAAGGGGGTAGAGGAGTGTCCCTGAAAAATCATACGGCAGAGGGCAAGCATACAGGAGGAAATAAAGAATTGAGGCAGTTTTTATAATCAGTAAATTTCATAGTCTTGGAGCCATAAGTCTAGCTTTTAATTTCATATTAACCACTCATCTTACAGGTAGTGTTGGCCACGTTTATTGCTTTTTCTTGCAAAGAGATCATGCACATTTGACCTTCCACTAGACTTCTTGGTTGAAATTAGATTTAAAACTTCTTCATGCTACCTATTTCAAAAAAAAAATTAAAAGGTTAAATACAAAGAGAGTATTCCATACTTATTAGCAGTAAATGTCTTATGATCCATGGATATAAATAAGGCAGAGTTTAAGCTATCACATACTGGAGAGATCTGAGATTTCTGAGAATTAAAAACCTATTTAGGTAATGCCTTCCTTGGAATAAAAGCAGAGTACAAAAAATCCTTATATACATAGGATGATTCACCCACTCTAGCCTGTTCAGTTTACTAGGACACTGTGTAAGACACTGGGATACAAGAATGAACAACACCTGACCCATTCCTTCTAGGAGCAGGTTTAGGTGAGAATAGGGGGAAAAAAAAAAAAAAAGATGCATTCTAGAATCCAAGGTATGAGAGCATTTCAAGAAGGATGACCAGTCAGCAACACCAAAGACATCTTAGAAGACTGTTAGATTGACAGTGGAAAGGATCCATTGGATTGAGCTGAGCTCATTCACTCTAGACAAATTTGTTCATCACTTCCCTGTCTATTGGCTAAGACCAAGTGTAGTCTTTCTTCTTATCAGGTTACTATAAATGTTAGCTAAGAAGTTACAATGTGCTAGGCTCTCTGTTGGACGCTAGAGTACAGTATTTTTTTAATCTTTTTTTATTTGTTGGCCTTGCCACATGGCTTGTGGGATCTTAGCTTTCTAACCAGAGATCCAACCTGGGCACCCTACAGTGGGAGTGGGGAGTCCTAACCACTGGACAGCCAGGGAATTCTTTAGAACACAGTATTGATAAGGCTCTCAGATTTCAAAGAACAGGCCAGTAGGAGAAGAGAGACATCGCAAAATAACAGTAAGTGTTTTGATGGAGTTTTTTGGTCTCCTTACAAAGTGTGCTTTCAATGGAATGAGAGTCAAAGCAAGAACAAGACCGCTGCAGGATGGATAATGAGGGAAAGATAAAGACAATACCAGTAACCGAAGAGAAAAATAAATCAGGGAGCAGCTTGAGGAGAAGGCTGAATTCTGGGAACTGTTTAGTTTGTTTTGTCTTGGCTTTTGTTCTGGTTTGAATTTTGTATGTATTTTGCACAAACCTCAGAGTACATTTGAAGGTTACCAGAAGAAGCCAGTGGAAAAGAAGAGCCTGGAAGTCAAGAGCGAGGGAAAGCAATAGCATTGTCTCCTAGAAGGGAACTGGATCCAAGACACACGACAAAGATTTATTTGGAAAGGAAAGAGGAGCACTTCTTTCTGTATGCAGGAAGGAAAGGAGTAAACTTGGGCAAGGGCTCATATTTTTTAACCAAATAACTGAACACAGAGCAATTTGGGTCACTTGAGATCAAAGAGGGGCGATCGAGGGAGATTTACTTTGGATTCAAATATATTGCCATTTCCAGGTATTTCTAAAGTTTACTGGAAACAAACAAAACAGGATAATTGGAGTGGGGAGCTTCCAGGAAAGCTCTGACATGAGTTTGCTCAGTTATTCTTTTTTAGAGATGAGTGTGAGGGAAGCTGAGAAGCATCAGGGCAACACATCTCCACTTTTCTTGGTGGGATTGGAATAAGGTCATCTTCTGAGAGTAGCACTGAAGAGGGGGACTTTCAGGAGGCAATGAATTGGACCAACTGACATGAAGGTGGGAAAGGGTGCCAACCAGCAGTCATCTCCCCAATTTATTGGATACAACTGAATAGCCATGAAATTAAAAGATGCTCACTCCTTGGAAGAAAAGTTATGACCAACCTAGATAGCATATTCAAAAGCAGAGACATTACTTTGCCAACTAAGGTCCATCTAGTCAAGGCTATGGTTTTTCCTGTGGTCATGTATGGATGTCAGAGTTGTACTGTGAAGAAAGCTGAGGCCAAAGAATTGATGCTTTTGAACTGTGGTGCTGGAGAAGACTCTTGAGAGTCCCTTGCACTGCAAGGAGATCCAACCAGCCCATTCTGAAGGAGATCAGCCCTGGGATTTCTTTGGAAGGAATGAAGCTAAAGCTGAAACTCCGGTACTTTGGCCACCTCATGAGAAGAGTTGACTCATTGGAAAAAACTCTGATGCTGGGAGGGACTGGGGGCAGGAGGAGAAGGGGACGACCGAGGATGAGATGGCTGGATGGCATCACGGACTCGATGGACGTGAGTCTGAGTGAACTCCGGGAGATGATGATGAACAGGGAAGCCTGGCGTGCTGCGATTCATGGGGTCGCAAAGAGTGGGACACGACTGAGCGACTGAACTGAACTGAACTGAAAACAGATTTATATAGTCTGGGATAGATGCTAAAAATCATAGGTGCTAAAGACCAGCTAAACCATGCTGGTTTACGGGAAGCCTAATTAGCAAAGTTAATCAGATGCAAAATTATCCCAGGGAATTCCATGCGTTCCCAAGCTCAAGCGAATTGCCTGCTGTTTTGGACCCTGTACACTGCCACCTCTCCTCTGCTATTGGAGATAATTGTATTCATGCTATAGGGTGTCTCTATATACAAATGTGCAGAGCAAGCCACACTTTTCCTGGGAGCCACTTGTCTCTATGCTAGCTTGTTGCCTTGAAAACAGTAGTACTTGTGGTTCTGCTTGGACAAACAATACAGCCAGACATGAAGGCTACCAAGCCTTTGATGGTGTGTGAGTGTTACGTGTACCGTCCTGATTCCTAAAACTACATATTCTCTATCCCCAAAATGTCAGCTCCAATACCTCTTATTGAAATCTGCTTTCTTATTTGCTAGGAGCACATATAGGTGAGGGAGATAGTTGACACTTTAGTATTTTTCCTTCCTTCACAGGAAAATTTTAAATGACTGTACTGAAAAAGACTTGCTGGCTACTTTATTCATAATCTTAATTAGTTTTTAAAAAAACAGCACAAGTTTTGGAGTCAGGTATTTTAGACTAGAAAGTCAGCTCTGTCATCTGGGATCTGCTAAGTTTTCTGAGCCTCTTGTTTTCTTCTCTGTATTACTGGGCTAACTATATGTATGCAAATATGTGTATAGAGTATGTAGACAGTAGAAAGATGATTGATAGAGAATGGTAGACAAATAATGGATATGATGATGGTGGTGATGAAGATAGATAAACAGATGATAGATAGCTAGATAATAGACAGTGAAGGAGAGAGAGAAGAATAAAAATGCACATGTAATTTAAAGTATACTAGTTAACAGCACAGGCTACAGAGTTAAACTACCTAAATTAAATCCAAAATATTTTAGTTACTAGCTATGGTAATTTGGGAAAGTTCTGCCTCATCGGATGGTTATGGGGATTTAAATTCAATAATCCTCTAAAATCCCTGGCACATAGCCATGTTAATAACCAATTGTTATGGCATGCCTATTTTGTGTCAGCTTCCAAGCTAAGCAACTTATGCACAGTAACCTACTTAACTCTCCCAAGATCCCCAGGAGGAAAGTATTGTCCCCGTTTTCAGATGAGAGGATGAAAAGTCCAGGCAACGTGTACAGCCAGGAGGTCTATGCTTTGCCTGCCCCTATGGCTGCCGTCCACAAGGACTAGATGGGGTTGAGCCGTCATGGAAATTAAGCAACTTGCCTGAGGTTATATGGGAAGCAAATAGTGAATCAATTACTTAAATCTGGATACATATAATATCTAAATAAATTTGTACTTTTAACCCCTAAATCCCTTCTACCATAAACACTGTTTATTTTGTCACCCAAATCAGGCTGGTTGAAAACTCAGTTTAGTGTTCAGAAAGGTAAAGAAGGTAGGGGGATTAATAAAATTAAAAAAAAAAAAAAACTGTTGAAAAAATTATCTTGACATGTCTCCTTTTCTTCACTGACCCTCTGTCTTGGGCATTGCACAAGTTCTATTAGCAAGCTTACAAAGCCAGCTTACACAGGATTTAAAATTTTTGGCACTTAAGCTCTGGTTGCTCCCTACTCTCAACTAACTGGGCGTGGCCTATCCCTTGCAAATCCGTTCCTTATTTCCCAACCAGTAACTATTGGCCACTCTTGCCTCTCTGTCCTTCAGAGTTTGCTGAGGGAACAAAAGCCAATTTAAATCATAGCCCTAGGAAATCTCCATTAGGATGTCTGTATGCTGTTCTCTTTCTCTTTGCTCTGACAAATTCCATGCCCAAAGGCCCAAGTCTTGGCAGAGTGGAGACACTCATCAATGTTTAGATAATCTGGCCAGGAATAGATGCTGAAGGTGCTAGCATGCAGGTTCCAGCTCACTCAGGAGTTGTCAGCATCTCACCCTAATCTGCTCTTCCAACAGTGACTTCAGCCCACTTTCTTCCTCCTTGTTAGAGTTCTCTCCAGATGACATATGTATGTCCACCAAAAGACTTAAAGTAGGGGAATAATATAGCCAGATTTGCATTTCAACGAAAATCATCTGATGGAAGAATGGATTGAAGTGGGGGCAAGACTAGAAAAAAGAAAATAAGTCAAAAACCTATTGCAACTAGTCCAGAATTCAGATGGAGAAGTGAAGATGGAAGGAGAGATATGACTAAAGAGATACTGGAGGAATTTCTTTATGTGACTTCCCCCAGTTCTCCCATTCTGCTCCAACCTCAGACTAGAATTTGCCTCTTTCTTCTCAGAATGTCATTTTTATTGATAATTCTCTTATAGTCTTGACGATTTTCACCATTCATTATAGGCTTACCTACTCAACTGGATTGTTGCCTTTGGTGACTAGAACTTTGAATGATTTATTTCCCCTCATTGACTGGAGTCAGAGTTAGTCATTAATAAATAAATTCACAAAATGGATTAATCCTTACAAGTTAGAAAAGAAACATGCTGGCAAAATCAACAAAGGGTAAACCTGAAAAGGGAGCTGTAGCAGTTACCTGTTGCTATACAACACACCATTCTGAAAACATACTAACTTAGAAACATACTAGCTTAACCACAATGATGATTTACTGCTCACAAATTTACAGGTGAGATGGGTGGTGCTGCTGATCTGAGCCAGGCATCATCTCATTCATGTGTCTGTGGTCATCTGGCAAGCTGCTGAGGACTGACCAAGAGAGGACAATTGTCAGCTGGGCAATGAGGACTCCTGGACCGTGTGTCCTCGTCTAGCATGCTAGGTTTGGTTCTCGCGGTGACAAGGCAAGTTTCCAAGAGAGTAAACAGAAGCATGGGAGGCCACTTGAGGTCTGAGCTCAAAAGTGGAACAGTATCATTTCTTCTGTATCCAGTTAGCCAAAGCAAGTTGTACAACCAGTCCAAATTCAGGAGGTAAGGAATGAGAGATGGGAGGGGCTGACAAGTCACTCTGTAAAGGACGCAGAATAGGGAGGGGTAGAAGACTGGGGGCATTTCTGCAATGAACCTACCATGGGAAATTTCCACACACAGCTTTGGCTGAGGCAAAATCACCCCTTACCAGCAGTGACCAAGAGAGAGATTTGTTTAATGATTACAGATGATGATAATGACGATGCTGATGATAACGAAGACGTTGATAATGGTGATGATTATAAAGATCACACATCACAACGGTTCTCCTCCATAAATATCTTAGGTAAATGCTGCTGTGATCCCCATTTTACAGATAAGGAAATGTAGTTTTCAAGCAACGAAGTGCCTTACTCAAAATTTTCTATCTACTAAGATGATAAATAACAAAACTAGCAACAAACATACAGAATCAACTTATGGAATGCTGGACAGTTGACTTGGGATCCAACTGCAGGGAAAATTTGACACAGGCTGCCTTGCTTGGTTTGGAATTACAGAAGATTTTTCATTGAGGCCTTTTCTTCCTATTGCATCTTCTTTGTTTTCTCATCCCTTTTGACTATTCCTATTCCTGTTATGTCTATTTTTAAGATCTAGTTCATAATGTTTTATAATAAAAGACTTTTTTCACTGCTTTATAGAGACATGGAGAGGAATAACACTTCATTTAATATTTGCAAATGCCTTGAGCACCTTGGAATTAAACATGTAATGTGCAAATAAATAAATAAAGGCTTTAGAGTAGAGACATAGGTCTTCCTGAATTATATGCTCAAAGCATCTAAATGCATGCATGCACACAGTTGAAAAATCCCTAGACAGGGACAAGGTGACCTTAAAATTTGCTCTTTTTCATGAGATATTAGAAGGAAGAGATGTAAGACAAGATTCCATCACCCACTACATTTTCCATCTGTACATGGAGGAGATAAAAATAAATTAAAAATTCTTTCCTTGATGCTTGACAATGCAAGTACGCAAACACATACGCACATCTTTCATATGTTTTTCTATTCCCTCCTTTCTCTATTCCATCTCTCCAAAACTCTTTTACTTCTCCAGGATCCAATCACCTGGTGGGTGACTGAACAAAGAGGGGCAATTGGAGGGTCTGCTTTAAAGTAGATCCAGAAAGAAGTTTGAAGCTTACATGAAGGCAATGCCTAGTTTATTACCATGCTTTTATAGCAGTAACCAGTTTATTGATAACCTCCAACCCCACATCCAAGGAGCTGTGGCTGTGCAGGCACAGGAGGGCAGAGAGGAGCCACTCCACATTCAAAGTCAGGAGGGGTGGCAGTGAGGAGGTACCCCTTGTCCAAGGTAAGGAGCAGCAGCTATGCTTTGCTGGAGCAGCCGTGAAGAGATACCCCACATCCAAGGTAAGAGAAACCCAAGTAAGACGGTAAGTGCTGCGAGAAGGCATAACAGGACAGACACACTGAAACCACAATCACAGAAAACTAGTCAATCTAATCATACTAGGACCACAGCCTTGTCTAACTCAATGAAACTAAGCCATGCCTGTGGGGCCACCCAAGACGGGCGGGTCATGGTGGAGAGGTCTGACAGAATGTGGTCCACTGGAGAAGGGAATGGCAAACCACTTCAGTATTCTTGCCTTGAGAACCCCATGAACAGTATGAAAAGGCAAAAAGATAGGACACTGAAAGAGGAATTCCCAAGGTCAGTAGGTGCCCAACACGCTACTGGAGATCAGTGGAGAAATAACTCCAGAAAGAATGAAGGGATGGAGCCAAAGCAAAACAACACCCAGCTGTGGATGAGACTGGTGATAGAAGCAAGGTCCGATGCTGTAAAGAGCAATATGGCATAGGAACCTGGAATGTCAGGTCCATGAATCAAGGCAAATTGGAGTGGTCAAATAAGAGATGGCAAGAATGAACATCGACATTCTAGGAATCAGCAAACTAAAATGGACTGGAATGGGTGAATTTAACTCAGATGACCATTATATCTACTACTGTGGGCAGGAATCCCTCAGAAGAAGTGGAGTAGCCATCATGGTCAACAAAAGAGTCCAAAATGAGGTACTTGGATGCAATCTCAAAAATGACAGAATGATCTCTGTTCATTTCCAAGGCAAACCATTCAATATCACATTAATCCAAGTCTATGCCCCAACCAGTAACGCTGAAGAAGCTGAAGTTCAGTGGTTCTATGAAGACCTACAAGACTTTTTAGAACTAACACCCAAAAAAGATGTCCTTTTCATTATAGGGGACTGGAATTCAAAAGTAGGAAGTCAAGAAACACCTGGAGTAATAGGAAAATTGGGCCTTGGAATACGGAATGAAAGACGGCAAAGGCTAATAGAGTTTTGCCAAGAGAATGCACTGGTCATAGCAAACACCCTCTTCCAACAACACAAGAGAAGACTACACATGGACATCACCAGATGGTCAACACCAAAATCAGATTGATTATATTCTTTGCAGCCAAAGATGGAGAAGCTCTATACAGTCAGCAAAAACAAGACTGGGAGCTGACTGTGGCTCAGATCATGAACTCCTTATTGCCAAATTCAGACTTAAATTGAAGAAAGTAGGGAAAACCATTAGACCATTCAGGTATGACCTAAATCAAATCCCTAATGATTATACAGTGGAAGTGAGAAATAGATTTAAGGGACTAGATCTGATAGCTAGAGTGCCTGATGAACTATCGATGCAGGTTCATGACATTGTGCAAGAGACAGGGATCAAGACCATCCCCATGGAAAAGAAATGCAAAAAAAGAAAAATGGCTGTCTGGGGAGGCCTTACAAATAGCTGAAAAAAGAGAAACAAAAAGCAAAGGAGAAAAGGAAAGATATAAGCATCTGAATGCAGAGTTCCAAAGAATAGCAAGAAGAGATAAGAAAGCCTTCCTCAGTGATCAATGCAAAGAAATAGAGGAAAACAACAGAATGGGAAAGACTAGAGATCTCTTCAAGAAAATTAGAGATACCAAGGACTATTTCATGCACAGATGGGCTCGATAAAGGACAGAAATGGTAGGAACCTAACAGAAGCAGAAGATATTAAGAAGAGGCAGTGAGAATACACAGAAGAACTGTATAAAAAAGTTCTTCACGACCGAGATAATCACAAGGGTGTGATCACTCACCTAGAGCCAGACATCCTGGAATGTGAAGTCAAGTGATGCTTAGAAAGCATCACTACGAACAAAGCTAGTGGAGGTGATGGCATTCCAGTGGAGCTATTTCAAATCCTGAAAGATGATGCTGTGAAAGTGCTGCACTCAATATGCTGGCACATTTGGAAAACTCAGCAGTGGCCACAGGACTGGAAAAGGTCAGTTTCATTCCAATCCCAAAGAAAGGCAATGCTAAAGAATGCTCAAACTACCTCACAATTGCACTCTTCTCACACTAGTAAAGTAATGCTCAAAATTCTCCAAGCCAGGCTTCAGCAATATGTGAACTGTGAACTTCCTGATGTTCAAGCTGGTTTTAGAAAGGGCAGAGGAACCAGAGATCAAATTGCCAACATCCGCTGGATCATCAAAAAAGGAAGAGAGTTCCAGAAAAACATCTATTTCTGCTTTATCGACTATTCCAAAGCCTTTGACTGTGTGGATCACAATAAACTGTGGAAGATTCTGAAAGAGATGGGAATACCAGAGCACCTGAACTGCCTCTTGAGAAACCTATATGCAGGTCAGGAAGAGATAGTTAGAACTGGACATGAAACAACAGACTGGTTCCAAACAACAGACTGCAAATAGGCAAAGGAGGATGTCAAGGCTGTATATTGTCACCCTGCTTATTTAATTATATGCAGAGCACATCATGAGAAACGCTGGGCTGGAAGAAGCACAAGCTGGAATCAAGATTGCTGGGAGAAATATCAATAACCTCAGATATGCAGATGACCCTACCCTTATGGCTGAAAGTGAAGAGGAACTAAAAAGCCTCTTGATGAAAATGAAAGAGGGGAGTGAAAAAGTTGGCTTAAAGCTCAACATTCAGAAAACGAAGATCATGGCATCTGGTCCCATCACTTCATGGGAAATAGATGGAGAAACAGTGGAAACAGTGTCAGACTTTATTTTGGGGGGTTCCAAAATCACTGCAGATGGTGACTGAAGCCATAAAATTAAAAGACTCTTACTCCTTGGAAGGAAAGTTATGACCAACCTAGAGAGCATATTGAAAAGCAGAGACATTACTTTGCCAACTAAGGTCCATCTAGTCAAGGCTATGGTTTTTCCAGTGGTCATGTATGGATGTCAGAGTTGTACTGTGAAGAAAGCTGAGGCCAAAGAATTGATGCTTTTGAACTGTGGTGTTGGAGAAGACTCTTGAGAGTCCCTTGGACTGCAAGGAGATCCAACCAGTCCATTCTGAAAGAGATCAGCCCTGGGATTTCGTTGGAAGGAATGATGCTAAAGCTGAAACTCCAGTACTTTGGCCACCTGATGCGAAGAGTTGACTCATTGGAAAAGACTCTGATGCTGGGAGGGATTGGGGGCAGGAGGAGAAGGGGACAACAGAGGATGAGATGGCTGGATGGCATCACTGACTCAATGGACATGAGTTTGGGTAAACTTCTGGAGTTGGTGATGGACAGGGAGGCCTGGCGTGCTGCAGTTAGTGGGGTTGCAAAGAGTTGGACACAACTGAGCGACTGAACTGAACTGAACTGAAATGGCTACTGCAATTAGGGTTTTCACCCGTGTTATCCAATCCTAGCTTCATGACTCAGCTAAGTATTACCCTGAGAACTCAGCATGCACAGAAACCTGTGATTGGAGAGAACCTCTGGAACTCGTAATTTAGCTGAAATTACACGTGAACTTAATATGTCTTTGTGGGTTTCCCTAAAACCACTTAAAACATCTTCTACACAACTGATGTATGGATAGAGTTTTAGAGTAAAAATCTATGGTTGTTGAGTATGTTGCATGCATGCTGAGTCACTTCAGTTGTGTACGACACTTTGCAACCCTATAGACAGTAACTCACCAGGCTCCTCTGTCCATGGGGATTCTACAAGCAAGAATACTGGAGTAGATTGTTGTGCCCTCCTCTAGGGGATCTTCCCGACCCAGGGGTCAAGCCTGCATCTCTTTATATCTATTTGCATTGGCAGGTGTGTTCTTTACCACTAGCACTACCTGGGAAGCCCTAAACCATCATACCGCTTCCTAACTTCCTAAACCCTATAAATTCTTAGAGAAATGTGGGAAACAGATGGAAAAGCAATCTTTATTTCCTCATCCAGAGCAGAAGTGGCCTAAGACACATGTGGGAGGCTTCCAGCCCAGAACCCTAGTCTGGTTTCTGAGGTATCCAGATGTAAGGGAAGAAGAGCCCCCCAAAAAGGAAGCAGTTGGGTTACAGGAGAGATGAAGAAAACAGCAGCTTGCCACGAGAAAGCAGGTCTTGCATGAAACTGCAACTTTATAAGAGCTCCTCCTTGCAAGCGGGAGGTGAGGTTAGAGCAGGGGAAAGCGCTGGAGGAACTCTGAAGGGCAGGGTTTGTCCATGTGTGGTTGTTCCACCACCTGCATCGGAGCCTCCGAGATGCCTGTTAACACTTCCATCTCCGTTGCATCACCCCCCACACATGCGCTAATCAGACTCAGAACCTGGGGTTTAGAAAAATACATTCCAGTGGGCAAAGTGATTCTTAGTCTTGATGAAATGAATCAGACTCACTTAGGAAGGTCACTTAAAATGTACATGTCGAGGACTTCCCTTTCTATCCAATGGTTAAGACAGTGCTCTTCCAATGCAGGGGCATGGGTTCAATCTTTGGTCAGGGAACTGAGATCCCACATGCTGCACTGCATAGCCAAAACATAAATATAAAATGTACATGTCTGGGCCTCATAGAGGAGCTACTGACTCGTAGATCTAGGGGAGGGCCCTAAAATCTACTGTTTGATGAAGATTTACAGGTGCTTTTGATGCTAGTTCAAGCTATACTTTGCATAAAGCACAGATTTTCTTTTTCTTTTTCTTTTTTTTTTTTCTCACAGGATAAGATTTTTTGAATTTCTTTGCCAGAAAATCTAGGAATTTTCATCAAACACTGCTAACCACATAATGGAGACTTAATATGAGCAGGCACTGTGCTGAGCTTTTTAGCATGGATTATTTAATTTAATCCTCAAAGCAAACCCATGAGGTAGAAATGTCTATTACAGGTACAGAATATATTATTATTCCCATTTTATAGATGAGGAAATTGAGGCTTGGAGAAGTAAAGTCATTTCTGTGAGGCCAAAAATCTAATGAGGCAAAGCCAGAATTTACATTCAAGCAGTTTGATGCTAGGACCTAAACCCTTAGTTGTTAAGCCTATTGCCTTCCAAAGATGTTCAGACTAAAAAGATCAAAAAATTTAATTTAAAAACCTGGCCAACTGAGCAAAAGTTGTTGTTGTTGTTTTAATCTTAAACATTTCTGCAAAATGTCAAATTCCATTTTTCTGGATTTTCCTCATATAGAAATTTGAACTAGTTAAAAATGGATGTATATGGGTGGAAAGCAATCAGAATAATTGGTTTGAGTAGAGCAAAGTAAGCAATAAATTAACTTGAAGAAGACCTTTCTGAGGTGGCCTTCTATTTTGTTCCTATTCTCTGGCCTGGCATTGTCACTCATTAATTGGTAGTTTGTTCTCTAGTCGGGCTGACTTTTTCTGACACTGTGTAGTGTATTATGAGATAATCTACTTTCTGTGACTTCACACAGTTCCCATGGCAACCGTCAATGCCATTTCCCTGCAGAACGGCTGCTTCATTTGTTCCCAATGTGTTGCAGGAATGTAAACATCTTCGATAAAAATGTCCACTAAAATGACAGTCCAAGAAAAGGATGAGACCTATACAATTATAAAAGGGAAACAATCTATAAATACCCCAACTTCTTTCCCCGAATTAAAAAAGCAGGGGGAGGATCTTGTTACTGTTGTGTTTTATTTTAACTTTTTTGTTTCGGGGGGGAAAATCCAGAAAAGGTTTGCTTAACAAGACTAAATTGAAGAGACACAGCACTTCTGTGAAAAGATCTTGTTCATTAAAGCTTTAGTTCATTGAAATTGAGGTGGCAGAATTTCTAGAAGGAACATATCCATCAGCCCAACCACCCCAAATGTAAGGCAAGTGCTCACTGGGAACATTGCCTCAGGTGATCTAGGCATCTGGACGTTCGAAACCAGTAATTCAAGATTTTCCTGGTCAATAGAAAGAGTTCTTTGTTTTTTGTTCTTGCTAGCTGGCTACTTGTGTCCTCAGAGTGAGTTCCTGAGAAAATCTCTCCAATCAAAACTCTAAGACGCTATCCCAAAGTGAAGGAAATCAGAGTCTAGGTTTTCATAAGCTTTGTGTGTGTTAGTTGCTCATTTGTGTCCGACTCTTTGCAAAACCCTATTGACTGTAGCCCTCCAGGCTCCTCTGTCCATGGAATTCTCCAGCCAAGAATACTGGGATGGGTAGCCATTCCCTTCTCCAGAGGAACTTGCCACCCAGGGATTGAACCCAGGGCTCCTGCATTACAGGCAGACACTTTACCATTTGAGCTCCCAGAGAAGCCCATTTTTAAAGCTTTATTAAGGTATAATTCATACACAAAAATATGCACATATTTAATGTATACAACCCAATGAGTTTAGACTAGCATTTGGATCCTGAGATCCAAGAGCATCAGCTCCTTTTCTCTCTCTTCTTTGCTCTCTTCTCTTTGCACACGCTGTTCCTTCTGCCTTGCCTGCTCATTCCACCTTTTAGGTCAGTTCTCTTCAGTTTTTTGGAACTAAATTCAAGTGTCCCCCACTCTGGAAAGCTAGAACAGGCAGAATTTTAAGATTATCCCCAAGACTCCCATCCTCTAGTATCTTGTGTAATCTCCCCTTGGACGTGGGTGGCATATATGAATATGATGGAATTTATCTCCTGGCATTACAGTAATCAAGAAATTTATCCACAGTGGGCCTGACTTAATCAGGTATCAAAAGAAGTTAATATGGGGCTATCTATTTCAACTTGTACATATGAAGAGTTTAAAAATTATCTCTCCTATCCTCACACCAACAAAAAATTGAACAATCTAAAACATCAATAAATTTTTTGGACCCTTGAGATAACTGAAGATGAAGAAGGAGTCTTGTCCAGAGAGAAATAGCTGAGATCATCTTACCTGGAGCAGAAACATCTGGGGTCATAAACTCATAGGAAAAATCAAAGGGCAATTTTGATGAACTGCTGGGGGCTCAGCATGTTCTAACATGTGAGTGAGAAACCCCTGGGGACAACAGGCTTAGGAAGACTCCCACACTTATGAACTTTACCTCTAGGAATTGTACTAGGTTTACGTGGTGAAGGTTCAAGAAATATGCTTTCCTGGCTCAGCAGCGTGAGGGGAAGTGTTCAGTTCAGTCATTCAGTCATGTGTGACTCTTTGAGATACCGTGAATCACCGCACGCCAGGCCTCCCTTTTCATCATCAACTCCGGAGTTTACCCAAACTCATGTCCATCGAGTTGGTGATGCCATCCAGCCATCTCTTCCTCTGTCGTTCCCTTCTCCTCCTGCCCCCAATCCCTCCCAGCATCAGGGTCTTTTCCAATGAGTCAACTCTTCGTGTGAGGTGGCCAAAGTATTGGAGTTTCAGCTTCAGCATCAGTCCTTCCAATGAACACCCAGGACTGATCTCCTTTAGAATGGACTGGTTGGATCTCCTTGCAGTCCAAGGGACTCTCAAGAGTCTTCTCCAACACCATTTCAAAAGCGTCAATTCTTCAGCGTTCAGCTTTCTTCACAGTCCAACTCTCACATCCACACATGACCACTGGAAAAACCATAGCCTTGACTAGACGGACCTTTGTTGGCAAAGTAATCTCTCTGCTTTTTAATATGCTCTCTAGGTTGGTCATAACTTTCCTTCCAAGGAGTAAGGGGAAGAGTAATCAGTTGGAAATATACCAGTGCTTTCTCCATTACAAAGGGCTAGTCTACAGAAGAACTTTACCAGAGCCATCCAGCTTGAAGGAAGCAAACTCTTCCACTCTAACCCCCTTCAATATTTCTGTCTCACCGAAGGGAAGGAAACAGTCAACAAAGGATTCAAGGAAATAGACAGGAAACACCGTAGCCAGAGAAAAGAGGATAAAACAGGAAACAAACATACAAAAAACTCTATTCCTGGAGAAATATTTGTGAGGATCACAGCCTCAAAACACAAGCACAACAAAAGACTGAGATTTAATGGCAAGGTTATAGAATGTTCCTCCTCCTTCATACCTTACCACTGCTTCAACAGGATTGCAATAAAAATAACTTAGCAGGTCACAGTTGAAAGAGCTGCAAGACACAGACTCTGAGAAGGAGCACTTAAGGACGATCCAAGTCAAGAAGAGAGACACAAATAAGGAAAGTAATGAATCTGAAGCCACTGGCACCCATAGCTAAGTAAACATTAAACAGAGTCCGACTTCTTCCCAGATTAACATAAACCCTTACACTAAAGGTCTACTTACCCTGGGGAGCTGGCTCCTACTGCCTAATACAACACATCTGGCTTTCAATAATAATTATAAAGTAGGTCAAAAGACAAGAAAAAAAAATCTAAGGAGGCAAAACAATCATCAGAACTAGACTCAGATATGACACAAATGTCAGAATTATCTGTCAGAGAATTTTAAATAGCTATGGTTAATATATTAAGAGATCTAAAGGGAAAAGTAGACAACATTAAAAAAAAGAAGGCTAATGTAAACAGGTAGAAATTCTAAGAAACAATCAAATGATGCTAAAAATCAAACACAGAAATAGAAATTAAAAATTTCTTCCAAGGGTTCATCAGTAGACTCAACACAAGCAAGGAAAGAATCAGTGAACTTGAAAACAATTAAAAGAAATCTCTCAAAATAAAATGTATACAAAGGTGAAAAAAGAAAGAAAAAAATAGAACATCCAAGAATTGCGGAACATCAAAAGGTGCAACATACACATGACAGAAACACTGTAAGAAGAAAGAGTGAAGCAAAAGAAATATTTGAAGCAATAATGTTTGAGAACTTTTCAAAATTAATAACAATACCAAACCACAGGTCCAGAGAAAACCAGTGAGGATAAATGAAAACAAAAACAAAAACATTAAAGCATTCATATTAAAACCTCAAAAAGAAAAGGAAAAAAATCTTAAAAGAGGCCATAAGAAAAATACACATTACCTATAGGAGAACAACAATGAATTACAAGGGACATCACATCAGAAACCATACAAGAGAAAAGATAGTGTAGTGAAATCTTTAAATGTTGAAAGAAAAAAATACTCTCAGCCTAGAAATTTATATCCAGCAAAATTATTCTCCAAAAGTGAAGAAGAAATAAGGACTTCTTGCACAAATTTGGAGGAATTTCGTTGCCCAAAAGACCTGCCCTACAATAAATGTTAAAAGAAGTTGTTTAGGCAGAAGGAAAATTATATGGATCAGAAACTTAGATGTGCATTTTAAAAATGAAGAATATTGGAGGAGGAACAAATGAAAGTAAAATAAAATCTCTTACTTTTCTAATTTTTAATCAATTTAAAATATAACATTTTGAAGCAATAATGGTAACAAAGTATTGCATAATTATATCATATGGACAGTTGAAATAAATAACAGTAATATCACAATGGATGAGAATGAGAAATTGGGAATACTCTGTTATGAGATACCTGAAGGACCTGTGAAGTGGTGTAGTATTATTTGAAACCAGACTTAGATTATATGTTAAGATGTGTTGCAGATAATAAGTGGAATGTGATATCCTGAATGGGAACCCAGAGCAAAAGAGGATATTAGGAAAAAACATGAGGAAATTTGAATAAAATATGGATTTCAGTTCATGATAATGTATCCATATTGGTTCATCAATGATGCTAAAAGTAAGATGTTAATGACAGGTGAAAAGAGGTGTGGGATAGGTGGGGAATTTTCTGTGTTATCTTGTGACTTTTTCATAAATCTGAATCTGTTCTAAAGGGAAAGGGAAAAGAAAATGAAGCTCAGAGAGATGATCCTGCTAGTGCCAAGGAAGAAAGCAAATATAGCTGCCTCTGGAGAAGGGCGGTATATAGTAACTGAGGGACTCAGTTCCACAGCCACAAGTAACTGAATTCTGCCAAAATCCAAAAGCAGCTTGGAAGAGGACCCAGGCTGCAACTGAGAACCACAGTATGGTCAACACTTGATGGCAGCTTGATGGAGCCTGAGCAGAGTTTTCATCTGAGCTGTGCCTGAATTCCTGACCCACAAAACTGTGAGATAATAAATTTATGTTTGTTTTTTTTTAAGGTGCTATATGTGTATCCATTTGTTATGCATAAAGAAAAAATGCACAAGTCTTCCCTGACTATTCTAACCCAGATATATGTGTTTCCCCTGGGGATGCCCATCCCCTTTATCCATTCATCCAACCTACACATATTAAGACTTACTACCTGCTAACACTGTGATAGACAATGAGTGCATTCATGCATGCTCATGTATGACTCTTTTTGACCCCATGGGCTATAGCCTGCCATGCTTCTCTGTCCATAAAATTTTTCAGGCAAGAATACTGTATTGGGTTGCCACTTCCTTTGATAAACAATGAGTAGATAGTGGTAAATGAAATATACTCCTTACCTTCTTGAAGCCTTGAGTATGGTGAAAGGCACAAACAAACACCATGTAGATGCTTAATTTTTAAACTATGGTATGTTCAAAACAAGGAAAAAACAGGATTTCACAAAGAGAAGAAATGTTTAAATACTGGAGAATTTGAAGAATCTTCTTTGAGCAAATTGAAATTAAAACTAAGACCCAAAAGATACATGTGAATTGGTCAGACAGGAAATGAGAGCAGAGAAGATAGTATTTGCTAAGGCCCTGAGAAAAGAAGGAGCTGAAAGGTTTTGAGGACCTGGGAACCACCACATGATAGAAAACCAAGGATGAAGAGAAAATCTGAAAAAGAGCCAGAGAAAATAGCCAGTGTGACTGCTGTGAGTGACCAAGGGGAGAGACACAGGAGGTACATGGAGAGGGGTAGAGAGGTTGACTGTGTAAGGTCTCATAGGCCAGAGTACAGATGCTAGGAGTTTATGTTGAGGACTCCAAGAAGCCCTTGAAGGGTTTAAGCAGGATGGTGCTCAGATTCGCTGTGTTAGAAAGTTCAGTCTGGCTGATGGAAAACAGATCCTCTGGGGGCGAGGATGGGCTTGAACAGTGAGGAGAGGATTCCAAAAACCCAAGTAAGAGACCAGTCAGGGAAGAATGGTTGCCATAGATATGAAAAGAAGAAGACCTGAGAGCAACTTGGATGCTGGAGTAACTGGACTTGAATTAAGTTGATGAGGGCATGAAAGAAACATCCGTGCCAAGAAGGACCGTGAGGTCTTCCACATCCTGGATAAAAGCATCAAATGATGCTAAGGTGAGGAAGGCTAGGCAAGAAGCCCAGCTATTCTCTTTCAGGACTACACCTATCTATTACTCTTTCCTCTGCCTCAAATACTCTTCCCAGCCATCTGCACCGAGCCAGTTCCTATTCTACCTTCAGAACCCAGCTCAATGCCACCTCTTCTGAGAAGCAACCCTTGACCACTCATTCTTCTTGTTCTTGAACCTCCTCTTGTCCCTGAGCATTCGGGCACCACTCTTACAGCACAGAGAGTTCCATGACATGTATGTATACTCCTTTGCCGCCCCCCCCAAAAAAAAAAAAAAGAACTTCAAAACTCTCTATTTCCAACTGGAATATATTTGGCACACAATAAAGGTTTACTGCATGAGCAAATAGAGTAAAAATGTAATGATTCAACATGGAGAGCTACTTACTGTTTCTCAGTGCACAGCCCAAATGTGAGGAATAAAGAAAAGTCCTCTGAAACATGGAAGGAAATACCTTTAAAGGCAGGCAGTGAAGTTCATGCACTTTACTCCAAGGCGAGACACCTTGACAGAACTGAGAGGCAGTTCACAATTTTAAGAAATACGACTTCTCAGGTCTCTTCATCCAGAACAGATTAGTTGGAATTTATGAAAGTTGCCACCCTAACAGTGAGCGCAGAGCAGGAAAATAAAATGCACTTGGCTGTTGAAACCGGGGCATCTTGCTGCAAAAAAGCAGCCAGTGGGTGTCTAATTTCCAGTCCGTAGCCACATACTGATTGCAGATTTTAAAACAAGGTAATTGTAATAATGAGCATTTACATCGCACTGTCTACAAACAAGATTAATTCAATCTTCTTAACAAATGTATGAGAAATTTAAAAATCTGTTTCAAGAAATGATCCATGTAAAATTCTCGAGGGGGCTTTTCCTGGCCATCCAGTGGTTAAGATTTGGTGCTTCCACTGCGAGCAGCTCAGACTCTATCCCTAGTCAGGGAATTAAGATCTCACAAGCTGCGGGGCATGGCCAAAAACTAAAATAAAAACCAAAATAAAAAATATAAATCTCCAAAAAATAAATAAAATAAAATTCTGGAGGTAAGAGGGGTTGAGGTGGCATAGAATGCAGAGAAAGAAGACTATGAGATGAAAGATGAACTCCCCAGGGCCTCCATGGGTGTTGGTGATGGTCTGGGTGGTAGTATTAAGGTGTTTACTTATAAGCTTTTACTTAAGAATTATATTCAATGTTTTCATTAGCATGTAAGAATTTTAAGACATAGCTTGCTTGCCCAGGGTTACAAAATTAGTCCGTGGCAGAGCTGGTTGAAACTTCAATTCAGACTTTGCAATTCTGAATCCAGTGCCAGTACTCTTTAGTGATATTGTTGCATAGCAAGTGTCACCATGTGCTACGTCATCAGTTCAGTTCAGCTCAGTCGCTCAGTCGTGTCCGACTCTTTGCGACCCCATGAATCGCAGCACGCCAGGCCTCCCTGTCCATCACCAGCTCCCGCAGTTCACTCAGACTCACGTCCATCGAG
The DNA here is from genome assembly GCF_042477335.2 of Ovis canadensis. NCBI lineage: Eukaryota > Metazoa > Chordata > Mammalia > Artiodactyla > Bovidae > Ovis > Ovis canadensis. The sequence goes on along the minus strand of NC_091247.1, from coordinate 183,834,696 downwards.
TCCGTGATGCCATCCAGCCATCTCATCCTGCCCTGAATCCCTCCCAGCATCAGAGTCTTTTCCAATGAGTCAACTCTTCGCATGAGGTGGCCAAAGTACTAGAGTTTCAGCTTTAGCATCATTCCTTCCAAAGAAATCCCAGGGCTGATCTCCTTCAGAATGGACTGGTTGGATCTCCTTGCAGTCCAAGGGGCTCTCAAGAGTCTTCTCCAACACCGCAGTTCAAAAGCATCAATTCTTCGGCGCTCAGCCTTCTTCACAGTCCAACTCTCACATCCCTTATGACACATTTAATCTTGACTACTTCCTTACTCAAAATACTGCCATACTAAGGGTTAGGGCTTCAACATACAGATTTGGGGGTTAAGGGGACGCATTCATTCAGTCCATAACAATGGCGATTTTAATTTTAGTTTATTGTCTTCTAGTTTGCTCTATTTCTGTCATGAAGTCTATAGTCATTCTTGTCTTGACTCCCCGGTACATCCTATGTCCTTTTTCCTGGCTGGTTCACGTTTGTTGAGTTTCTTAGACCTGTGAATTTATAGTGTTCAGCAAATTGGAAAGTTTTCAATTATTTCTTCAAATATCCTCTCTGTCCTTGCTGTTGTCTACCTGGAACTCCAATTACACCCATATTATATCACTTGATATTATCTTACAATGTCAGAAGTGACATGTTACCAAAATTTTGTTCATTTCTTCTCTTATTTTAAAATATTCTTTGATTCACTTTAGATGATTAGATTATTTCTATTGCTACATCTTCAACTTCATTTGATTTTTGAAGTCCCTTAGTCATCCAGCGAATTTTTCATTTCAGACGTTACATTTTTCATTTCCAAAAGTTTCATTTGGTTCATTTTTTATAACTTACTCTCCTTAATATGTTCATATTTTCCTTTAAATCCTAGTATCTTCCCAAGTGATATGAGTGGTAAAGAATCTGCCTGCCTGTCTGCAGGAGACTCAGCTGACAAGGGTTTGGTTCCTGGGTCAAGAAGGTCCCCTGGAGGAGAAAATAACAACCTGTTCCTATATTCTTGCTTGAGAGAATCCCATGGACAAAGGAGCCTGGAGGGTTACAAACCATAGGATCACAAAGAGTCAGACACTACTGAGTAACTGAACACACACACATGCACACATATTTTAAATAGCTTTTTTCACGTCCTTGGCTGATTATACCATTGTTCCTGCTATTCCTATATCTGTTTAGATTGCCTGGTCACATTTGTTTCTTTGTATGTGAAATTTTTTATTAGATTAAATTTTTGTCTTCCTTTCAAAAACTGTTGGGTATTTTCAGGCAAGCAATGTGTTACTCGGAGTTCATTCTTTTTAGTGTTGCTTTTAGATCCAGGCCTTCCCCTCTGGGTCTAGTCTAGCCTCACTACTAAGGCATGATCCTTCTGGGTCTCCACAAATCGCCCTGGGTGTTCAAAGAGCCCTTCCACCCTGGATAGTCACAACTCAGGTGTCTTCAGCCCTCTGTGAACTCTGGGAATTCCTCAGCTTATAGCTTACCAGTCACTTTGCCCAGCCTCATGGAGTTTCACCCTACACACACGGCTTAGCACTCAGCAAGACTTGGATGAATTCCTATGTAGATTTGTGGAGTTTTCTCTTTCAACTTCCCCCTCTCTCTCTCTGTATCCTCTCTTACGTTGTGTGTGTGTGTGTGTATGCTCAGTTGCTTCAGTCACGTCTGAGTCTTTCGGACCCTATGCCCTGTAGCCCACCAGGCACCTCTTTCCATGGGATTCTCCAGGCAAGAATACTGGAGCAGGCTGGCATGACCTCCTCCAGGGGATCTTCCTGACCCAGGGAATGAACCTGTGCCGTTTGCAACTTCTGCGTTGCGGTAGATTCTTTATCCACTGAGCCACCTGGGAAACCCATCCTCTCTTACTCTATGCCACATAAATGCCAGCCACCACAACCTCCCTGACCTCCAAGCCTTATGTCTTCATCTCAGCCAGACCACCGTGCAACATGGTTAGGACAGTGCCTCCAAGCCAAAAGCCAGGACACCGGCAGGAATTACACTTTTCATTCCACTTTTCTCAGCAGTCGTTGTCCTACATGGCCTGCTGTCCAATGACTGAAGACAGTTTCATGGACTTTATCCTGTTTTTTAGCAGTTATTAGTGGAGAGGGCAATTCTAGTCCCAGTTATTCCATCCTGACTAGGAACAGGAATCTTGCCCCTTTCAAGCTATTTTTAGCCACAAAATTCTCTTTTTGAATGAAACCTGTCATAGGATCACAATAGAGCAGAGGGGTAAATGTGAAAAATTTGAAGTGCCTCTGAATTCAAATCATATTCTTAGACATAATTCTTTCATTACTCATGGAACCCCTTATTGCTCCTCTGTATGCATGAAATTTGAAAGTCATCATCTAGATCAGTCTTCAAATCTCTAGAACAAAGAAGGCTCAAAATGACTCTTTGGGGTTTTGGAAATAATACTTGAATTGATCTTTATTTTCAACTCTATTTTCAACTTTATTTTCAATTTTAAATGTCCATTTTGCATAAATGCTTTATGGTTAAAAAACATGTTAAATACTACTTCATAAGTAAACAAATATACATATGTAGGTCAAAAGATGTGGGTTTTTTAACTAAGAGGAGTCCATGATCAAAATAGCTTGAAAGCCTCTGGACTTGATGTGGTCAGTAAACTTTTCCTGTAGAAAACCAAATAGCAAAATATTTTGGGCTTTGGAGACCATATGGTCTTTGTCAAAACTACTCAGCTCTGCTCTTACAGCATGAAAGCTGTATGCACATAAATGAGCATGGCTGTGTTCCAACAAAATTTTATTTGCAAAAACAGGTGGTAGGCTAGATTTGGCCTGCAAGCTATAGTTTGTCAACCCTTGGTATAGGTGATTCCTGAAGACCCTTTCAGCAGATTGACCCTTTCAGCTCAATCTCAATCTACAAACTAGGCTGGGACAGAGTGGAATCTCTTTGATATGTCCAGCTCTTATACTTTTTTAAAGGGCCAACATGATTTCTATCACTTAATCCTAACATTCCCACAAACAAAACCCCCTTCTTTCACAGCATTAAAATATATAATTAAAAACTCTTCCAAAATCACTGAGTAGTTAAAACTCAGGCACTGGAATAAAAGAGAAGTCAAAATCCTTATGCCATTGTGTAGAGCTAAGCTCAGCTTCTTCGTTATTACTTCTGTGGACTTCCATCCCCATCGTGTGTAACACAGGGACTCCAAGCTAGCTAGCAGGTCTGCTCCACTGCTTGAAAGAGATAATGTATTTGAATTTGGCAGCACAGGTTCACAATAAATACTCCTCCAATCTTCACTCAAGGACCTTTTTGCCCTCCAAAGAAGCAAATGGAAAGAGAAAAAACAGGGAGAGAGCAAATGGAAAGATGGAGAGAGAGATAAAAAGAGAGAAAGAGTTTTGTTACTCCTTTGTCCCTCTCCCAGAGGTTTTGCTTCCTGTATTGGGAAAGATGAAGCTCTTTAATGCTTTGGTAACCACACCAAAGTTACCTCCCTAAGGCAATGGAGTGAGGGAAGGAAAGTAGGTGATGGCTAGCAAACCTCATAAGATGTCTCTTAAGATGTGTGCATTTGAATTGCTCAGTGTGTCTGAATCTTGGCAACTACGTGGACTGCAGCACACCTGGCTTCTCTGTCCTTCACTATTTCCTAATTTGCCCAAACTAATGTCCATTGAGTCAGTGATGCTGTCCAGCCATCTCATCTTCTACTGCTTCCTCCTTTTGCCTTCAATCTTTCCCAGCATCAGGGTCTTTTCCAATGAGTTGTCTCTTTGCATCAGGGGGCCAAAGTGTTGGAGCTTCAGTTTCAGCATCAGTCCTTCCAATGAATATTCAGGACTGACTTCCTTTAGGATTAACTGGTTTGATCTCCTTGCTTTCCAAGGGACTCTCAAGAGTCTTCTCCAACACCACAATTCAGAAGAATCAACTCTTCGGCACTCAGCCTTCTTTATGGTTCAACTTTCATACTCATACATGACTACTGGAAAAACCATAGCTTTGACTATACAGGCCTTTGTTGGCAAAGTGATGTCTCTGCTTTTTAATATGCTCTGTAGGTTGGTCATAGCAAGCATCTTTTAATTTCATGGCTTCAGTCACCATCTGCAGTGATTTTGGAGCCCAAGAAAATAAAGTCTGTCACTGTTTCCACATTTTCCTCTTCAGTTTGCCTTGAAATAATGGGACTAAATGCCATGATCTTTGTTTTTTTTAATGTTGAGTTTTAAGCCAGCTTTTCATTCTCCTGTTTCACCCTCATCAAGAAGTTTTTTAGTCCCTCTTCACTTTTTGCCATTAGAGTGGTATCTTCTGCATATCTGAGGTTGTTGTTATTTCCCCAGGAGATCTTGATTCCACCTCGTGCTTCATCCAGCCCAGTATTTCACATGATTTACTCTGCGTATAAGTTAAATAAGCAGGGTGACAAATACATTTAATTACTGCTTAATAATAATAAAATGTATTCTCTCTCTTCTCCAGGTAAATGACTAGGGGGAAAGCATCTGTGATTTGGCTGTTGGTGCAAATGCTCAGTGTCGGGCATGTACCAAGATGCCCAACTTGTCTGCTTTGCAGAAAAACCTCATAAAGAGGCAACAGTGCCCTTCCTGAGACGTTATAAGCTCTTTTCCATTTGAGTTGACAGAGAAATATTTATCCAGGGTTGCAAAAATCCTCCAGGAGGGCATTACATGGAAAAAAAAAAAGAGAGAGAGAGAAAAGAAAAAAGAAAGAAATGTCTTGCTGTCTTGGAAAAGCAGTGCTTCCCTTTTGACATTTCATAAGGCATAAATTCGAGAGCAATAGAAGCCCCAGAGACATGCTGTTAGCTGAACTGCAGGTGAAGGCATATTGCTGGGCGGCCTGGGAAACACCGTGCCCTTGCCTCTGTTATCCTGAGCGGAGCCTTGTCTGCAGCATCTCTGCTACACGTCTTCTGTCCCAATGTTAACTCACTGGGGACTCCAGCTTCCAGTTTACCCTCTTAGAGATGCATGCTTTAATCCCCACCCCTGGCTCCCTCCCAGAAGCCATCCTGACGGCAAATAACTCCGGGGTCTGCGTTTAAGAAATTTGGCAGAGCTCTCTGGGGCCTGGCAAGAGCTGATCCTTATTATTTCTGCTGGCTTTTAAAAGTCACCCCCTTGCTCTTGAGTAAGACGGAGAGGAAAGCCGGACTGCCATCCAGATGGTAACATTTGGACCAAGGGGAGGCTTTAGATAAGAGTGCATTTCCTGAGCTACCAGCAACTCCTGGTGGGTTTCAATGAGGCATGTGCCATCAACTTTCAAAAGAAAAAAAAAATTATGGTTGTCAGGTCCCTGGATGTCATGTACATACTGCTATATTTAAAATGGATAACCGACAAGTTCTATGACACATGGAACTTTGCTCAATGTTAGGTAACAGCCTGGATGGGAGAGCTGTTTGGGGGAGATTGGATATATGTGTATCTATATGTATGGCTGAGCTCCTTCATTGTTCTCCTGAAACTATCACAACACTGTTAATCAGCTATACCCCAATAGAAAATAAAAAGTTTTAAAAAAAATGAAAACAATTTTAAATAACAAATGGGTGGGGTTCAGAATCTGATCCTTATTTAGATTAATTTAGGGATCCTCTAAGTTAGAGAAGGTTGACTTGCTGTGGCTCTTGACCTTTGGTGTATTTGATTTGCCTGCTTGCTTTACTGAAAATACAGAATCTTAGCCCCATTCCAGGAAAGTCTGATTCAATAGGGTGGTATCTTTGACTCTGCATTTTGCAAGTCATAGGTATGATTTTGATGCAGATGGCTAGGAAGTCAACTTCAGGAAACTCTGATTAAATGAAAAGAGAAAGAACTGCAGAATCAGAAAGCAATGTCCACTCTGATTCAAACCCTCACTAGGTCATTGATTTGCTGAGTGACTTTGGGCATGGAGCTTAACCTCTCTGGGCCTTGGTTTCCTCATATGTCAATAAACCTCTGTCTCAGGGAGATCGCCACCACTTGGATTCCTAATCTACTGAATCTTTGGGTGGAAGAGAAAAGAAAACAGGAACCAGCTTTTGACTGAGCCCCTGTGGTGTGTCAGCCCTGAGATCTTCCCCTCCTGCACCCTCTCAGCTGAGTATGCCTCCTTGCCAAGTCAAAGAGCCTATACTAATGTCTTTGAGCTTCTGGAAAATACAGGGCAGTAGTTTCTGACCCATATTCTAACACAAAATATGGGTGGTGGGTTAATTTTATTCAACACACTTTGGTTGTTTTATGAAAAGAAAGTCGTTTCACATGGGTTATTTAATGCAGTTCACTTTCTTTTATTCAGCAATCATTTAATGAGTTTCCACTGTGTTCCCAGCCATGTGTGAGATGCTAGGGATCCCACCTGGAAAAAGCACTAGGCTGACCTCTCTGAGCTGGGCACACTGGCCTTCCCAGCTGGCCCACAGGGCAAGTTGATTAGAAGCAGCAGGAGCAGACATTTCCCTGCTCATTCTGAGCAAGGAGAGACTGAAGAGGAGCTGGGAGGGATGGGCTCCAGGGGCCTGGCTGAGCTGTCAGAGTTTGGCTGCTCTACACTGCAAGAGGCTCAGGCCAGGTCTCTGCCTGCATCAGACAAATAGCAAGATAAGAATAATGTGACATTTAAACCCTGACATCTAGACCTCTTGGGGCTTCCCTGTGGCTCAGATATTAAAGAATCTGCCTGAAATGCAAGAGACCCCAGGTTTGATCTTTGGTTCAGGAAGGTCCCCTGGAGAAGGGAATGACAACCCACTCCAGAATTTTTGCCTGGAGAATCCCATGGATAGAGGAGCCTGGCAGGCTATAGACCACGGGGTCGCAAAGAGGCAGACACGACTAAGTGACTAACACGCATCGAGACCTCTTATCAGCCGTGCAGGTGTGTAGGGAGAAGGTTAAAACAATGGAAAGGGCACACATATCCCCTTAGATGGAAACACTGTGTGTGACTCAAACAAGCAGAATTTCTTCAATTGTGGTTCCCAGGCCACTGGCCACAAAACTACATGGGGAGCTTATTTAAAATGCAGATTCCTCCCTCCTACTCTGTTGGTGAGAATGTAAATCGATGCAGCCACTGTGGAAAGCAGTATGGAGGCTTGTCAGAAAAGCTAAAAATAGATGCACCGTATGACCCAGCAGTTCCACTCCTGGGCATTTTGTTGTTGTTGTTCAGTCGCTCAGTTGTGCCCAACTCTGTGAGACACCAAGGACTGCAGCACACCAGGCTTTCCTGTCTTGCACCATCTCCCAGAGCTTGCTCAAACTCATGTCCATTGAGTCAATGTTGCCATTCTACCATCTCATCCTCTGTCATCCCCTTCTCCTCCTGCCTTCAATGTTTCCCAGCATCAGGGTCTTTTCAGGTGAGTTCACTCTTTGCATCAGGTGGCCAAAGTATTGGAGCTTCAGCTTCAGCGTCCATCCTTCCAATGAATATTCAGGGTTGATTTCCTTTAGGCTTGACTGGTTTGATCTAAAAACAAAAACACTAATTTGAAAAGACACATGCACCCCCGTGTCCATCGGTTCAGTTCAGTCACTCAGTCATGTCCGACTTTTTGCGACCGCATGGACTGCAGCACGCCAGGCTTCCCTGTCCATCACCAACTCCCAGAGCTTGCTCAAAATCATGTCCATCGAGTCAGTGATGCCATCCAACCATCTCATCCTCTGTCGTCCCTTTCTCCTCCTGCCTTCAGTCTTTCCCAGCATCAGGGTTTTTCCAGCGAGTCAGTTCTTCACATCAAGTGGCCAAAGTATTGGAGTTTCAGCTTCCAATGTTCATAGCAGCACTATTTACAACAGCCAAGGCTCTGAAACAACATAAGGGTCCTTTGACAGACGAACGGATAAAGAAGAGGTGGTATACATATACACTGGAATACCGTTCAACCATGAAAAGAACAAACTTCTGCCGTTTGCAGCAACATGGATGGACTTGGAGGGTATTGTGGTAAAACTGGAATAAGCCAGACAGAGAATGGCAAATACCATAGGACATCACATATATGTGGGATCTAAAAAATACTACCAACTAGTGAGTTAAATGAAGAAGGAGACTCACAGACACAGAGAGCAAAATGATGGTTACCAGTTGAGTGAGAGCGAGGGAACAGGGTAGGGGCAACATAGGGGGTAGGGGGAAAAGGGCTTATTATGAGATTATATGAAATCATGTGTGTGAAACTTCTGAAAATTGTATAACACTATAGAATTAAGACTTTCACTCAATAAAAAAATGGAAAAAATTAAAATAAAATAATGTAAAAATGAAGATTCCTGACATCCTTCCACCATCACCACTCCCACCTCCACCAAAATTTGCTGTGAAGAAGTCAGACGGTGAGGGGGTGGGGCATGATGCGGGGAGATAGGGGAGTTGGGAAGCTTGAAAGCTGCATATATAACAAATTCCCCCCTCCTCCCCAACAGTGAATTGCTACAGCTAATCTGAGAATTACTGGAATCTTTCTGTATCTAACCTGTTTGAGTTTTGCAGTAGATGTGTCTTCCCCCTTTTTGTTATTAGTGCCAATAAAAATAATAATTGATAATGTTTCCTGAGCACTTTCTATGTGCCAGGGAGTGATCTAGGCACCTCACCTGTAACTTGTTTTAGTGAAGTGAAGTTGCTCAGTCGTGCCCGACTCTTTGCGACCCCATGGATAGTAGTAGCCTGCACCAAGCTCCTCCGTCCGTGGGATTTTCAAGGCAAAGGTACTGGAGTGGGTTGCCATTTCCTTATCCCTACTAGAAAACTCTATCTGGGTCCTAGTGTTGTTCTCCATTTTACAGATGGAGAAACTGAGGCACCAACGTTTCCAGAAAGATTGATGATCTTCAAGAATGCAGCCAAGATTCATTCTCAGACCTATAGGCCACCCGAGAAAAAAAAAAGTCAACGTTTTGTAAAAACAAAATAAAATAAAAGCGAGATATTGGTGGCAGTTATCTTAGGGTAGTGGGAATACAAAGAAGTTTAATTGCTGCCTATAAACCTTTCTAAATTTTCTACAATGTTTGTGTGCCTGTGTGTGTGCTCCATCATGTCCAACTCTTTGGGACCCTACGGACTGTAGCCTCCCAGGCTCCTCTGTCCATGGAATTTTCCAGGCAAGAATACTGGAGGGGGTTGCCACTTCCTTCTCTAGGGGATCTTTCAGACCCAGGGATCAAACCCACGTCTCTTGCATCTCCTACATTGGCAGGCAGATTCTTTACCACTGCACCACCTGGGAAGCCTTTTTCTACAATAAACATGCATTTTTTTTTTTTTTAGTGTGAAAACAGATCTCAGTTCATATTTGTTATTGTGCATTTATCTGCCACATGAATTCAGGTAAACTTCTTAAACTCACTGAAGTTCAAGGTTTACATCTATAAAATGGGTATAATAGTTATTATCATCACATTGAACTAAGATATTTTATATTAAACAGATGACTCAGGGCAGTTATATAGCTACTGGTGCCAAAACAGGGTCCTTTTCCTTGCTTCTTTTTCATTGCTATTCTCTGCCCCTCAAAAAGGCATCCTTGTTTCACCTATCACAAGTGATGAACTGAAGTCTTTCTGCCCTAAGGATGGTCCTGGACCATAAGCGCTCATATCCCTGGGAAGCTTGTTGGACTCTTGGCTTCCCACCTCCAAGATCTACTGAATCAGAATTATGCATTTGGGGACTTCCCTGGTGGTCCAGGGATTTCCTTGGTGACTCAGTGGTAAAGAATCCGCCTGCTGATGTAGATGATCTGGGTTTGAGCCCTGGATCAGGAAGATCCCATGGAGGAGAAAACAGCAACCCATCCCAGTATTCTTGCCTGGAAAATCCCATGGACAGAGGAGCCTAGAAGCCTCCTCAACGGGGTCACAAAGAGTCAGACATGACTGAGCAACTGAGCAGGCATGCATGCTGGTGGTCCAGTGGTTAAGGATCTGCCTTCCAGTGCAAGGCATACCGATTTGATCCCTGGTGCAGGATCTAAGATCCCACATGCCGTGACGCATCTAAGCCCACATGCCACAACTACTGAGCCTGCACACCACAACTAGAGGGAAGCCCGTGTGCCACAACAAAGATCCCATGTGCAGCAACTAAGGCCCAACACAGACACACAGACACACACACACACACACACACACACACAAATATGCAATTTAAGATCCACAAGTGATTCTCATGGAAACCTGGGCTGGAAGATTATTTTCCAAATGAAGTGGTGTTACATGGGAATTAGAACAATGATCTCCTGAGGTACAAGAAGAAATTATTAGAACTTCTATTTATTTTTAAGCTCCCATTTTAATGCCTGATATTTGTGCATATTCTGTGATGCCTTTGGTTGATGAGTACCAAGTACAGACATATATACAGTTTATAAGCAAACATGGTCATGGTCCTGAATGAAGGGTGCACTCAGACTTTCACACACTCAGATGACATCATGCCTTTGGCCCTGGATCACTGCCTTCCAGGGGCTCTGTTGATTTTGATGGGGATACCCCTTCCCCACAACTTTACTTTGAGTAAAGGACTCTATTTTGGTAATATGTCCAACCTCTATCCTTCCCGGGAAAGGGAGAGTTAATTCATAAGTTGATGACCTAGCCCTTCTCTTCCACCTCCTTGGGGAAAAGACATTTCACTCTGCTTTTCCATGATGTGTGCTATAAAGGGGCTACTCTTTCCCTATAGGCTACCCCAGGGTCATCCCCATGCCTAGCCTGTCCATTGAACTTGCCTGGCAAAACTCAAATCCTGGTCTACTCCAACTCTCAGCCTGTCAGCTCCTACCTCAGAAAGTTGGATGTAATCTGCAAAAACAGCACACGCAGCTGAGAGCACTCTCCTGGAATTCATGTCCATGAAGGTCAAGTCGACCTTTAATCCTGCTTGACCTTCCTACCGTGTTTTCCCTGTCAGTTACTCTCACTTTCTCCTTTCCCTCCTTCCTCAAACCTCCAAAATCTCCTTTCCCTCCCCACCCTGAGCTCGGGACCTCAGTCCCGTGCTTCAGGTTTGGGGAAGATGCCTGATCTTCGCCAAGGCTGTTCCCACCTGGATTCTGTATTCAGACATTTCAGCTCTCTGGGATCAAATCAGATCATCTCTAGTTCTGTGTTCTTTCCAGCACACACAGCACTGCAGGCTCCCTATCAGTGCTGAATCCAAACACCACAGCTTCAGAAACGGCCCCTTTTCTGAGCACCTTGTGTATGTTAGTCACTCAGTCATATCCGACTCTTTGGGACCCCATGGTCTGTCCATGGGGTTCTCTAGGCAAGGGTACTGGAGTGGGTTGCCATTCCATGCTCCTGAGGACCTTCCTGACCCAGAGATCAAACTGAGGTCTCCTGGATTGCAGACAAATTCTTTACCATCCGAGCCACCAGGGAAGCCCCTGCTAACCCGGTAAGAGGGTCTGATTATGTTCTAACTCTGTGTGCTCATTAGCTCAATTGTGTCTGACGCTTTACAGCTCCATGGACTGTGGCCTGCCAGGCTTCTCTGTCCATGGAAATTTCCAGGCAAGAATACTGAAGTGCGTTGCCATTTTCTACTCCAGGGGATCTTCCCCACCTAGGGATTGAACCCATGTCTCTTGCATCTCTTGTACTGGCAGGCAGACTCTTTACTACCTGGAAGGACCCATGTTCTAACTCTAAGGAAATCAAAAAATACAAAATGCAAGGATTTCTCCCTGATTCCCCAAATGAGTTTATATAACTAGTCTGGAAGATTTCTACAGATGTGGGCTAGTTTCAAGACCCAGAATCCAGGATGGGTATGAGAGGTGCCAGGGAGAGGTCAACACTTTTAAATCCAATGAGACCTTTAAAAAAAAAAAAAAAGAATGACCCAATCTGAGCTGGCTGCAAAGGGCCCTCAGATCTTCAAGTGGTTCTCAAGCACTAGGCAGGCTGAGGATGGGCTTTGCAGAATCCTCTAAGTCTATTGCAAATACATATTTCTAGGCCCTGACTGCAAGGAGATCCAACCAGTCCATTCTGAAGGAGATCAGCCCTGGGATTTCTTTGGAAGGAATGATGCTAAAGCTGAAGCTCCAGTACTTTGGCCACCTCATGAGAAGAGTTGACTCATTGGAAAAGACTCTGATGCTGGGAAGGATTGGGGGAAGGAGGAGAAGGGGACGACAGAGGATGAGATGGCTGGATGGCATCACTGACTCGATGGACGTGAATCTGAGTGAACTCCAGGAGTTGGTGATGGACAGGGAGGCCTGGCGTTCTACAATTCATGGGGTCGCAAAGAGTCGGACACGACTGAGCAACTAAACTGAACTGAACCGAACTTACACCAACAGTATCAGAATCTCCAGGGTAGGATCAGAAAATCTGTATTTGTAACAAACTCCTCAGCTGTTCATTATATACAGCCAGGTTCGGGAAACCTTGAGTCCTTCTCATTATGAATCTATTTCAGTCCTAAAATGACAAATCTGGCAGGGGCATAGAGATCCTTTAGACCAACTCTTCATTCTATAGCTAAGAAAATGAAGTCTCAGAGAGCTGTTGCCTGTCCAAGTTCCTAGACCCAGGGCGAGTTAACTGTGGCTCATTTGACTTTGAGTTACAGTCTCAGATCTAATTTCAGGATCAAATCAGTACCACTGAAATACACTTAAATGTTAGCTTTCTTAATGGCTGAAAAGCAAAGCCCAGTTTCTCGTTTAGATTCTTCTATCCAATAAAGTGGGGAATTTCAGTCAGAAGAGTAGGCATCCTCATGCCCCATCAGAGGGAGAAAAGCCAGCACAGCCAAAAAGACCCAGCACAGGCCAATAAATAATACATAAAAAAATAAAAAGCATCTTCCACAAAATAAGATCAACCTTATTTTAATCCCCAAATTTAAGAAAAGAAGAAGAAAGGGGGAACAGAGTCAGTGGACAGGGAAACAAACAGGCCACCTTAGTGGGTGTGAGAATTGGGAGGGCAACTGTAGCTGTTACCACCTGCAGTTCCTCCCAGAATCTCTCCCTCTAGACCTTTGTCCCTGCAGCCTTTGCTTGAGCACTGACACTGGCCTGTTTACTTGCTTCTTGGACATCTGCCTTCTTTAACTGACCAGAGCCTGCTGGGAGCCTTAAGCCCAGCTCAGTGCCTCGCATTTGGTGAGCACTCACAAAAATATTTGATGAAACTTTGAACTGGAGTTACCCTAATATCCATGTTTCTTGGGCTGCTTCTGAACTTAATAGCTGATGCCCACGTGTTAGTCCATTAGTTGTGTCTGACTCTTTGCGACCCTGTGGACTATAGCCTGCCAGGCTCCTCTCTCCACTGAATTCTCCAGGCGAGAACACTGGAGTCGGTAGCCATTCCCTTCTCCAGGGGATCTTCCTGACCCAGGGATCCAAACCAGGGCTCCTTCATCACAGGCAGATTCTTTACCATTTGAGCTACCAAGGAAGCCGATGCCAAAGTAAATTCAATTGGATTTTTACCCAACAAGCATTGAGTGCCTGTTGTTTGCTGTAGCCATGTTAAGGTCGGTGAAATAGATGCCCTCCTCATCCAGAGGCTGTAATCAGGGGGAAACGTGTGTCTACATGTTCATGTCATCCTTACGTGAGGCAGCTTCTGATGAATGCAGCTCAAAGTGCATAGAGGCAGGCAGCCCAGAGGATTCCCGCTTGACGATCTCCTTTTTATATGTATTTTGAACAGCATTATTGAAATATCACTGACATAGAAATCCTATATATTTGAGGTATGCGATGATGTTTTCATATACATATGCTTTGTGAAATGGTCACCATCATCAAACTAATTAACATATCTACAACCTCTACACAGTTACTGTGTGTGTGTTGAGAAAGCTTTAAATTTATCTTCTTAGGACTTCCCTGGTGTCCCAGTGGTTAAGACTCTGCCTTCCAACACAGGAGGTGTGGGTTCAATCCCTGATCAGGAAACTAAGATCTCACATGCCACTTGGTGCAGCCAAAATATTTTTTTAATTATTTTTTAAATGTATCTTCTTAGCAAATTTGAAGTCTACAATACAGCACTGTTAATTAGTCAGCATACTGTATGTAGATAGCTCTCCAGAACTTCTCCATCTTGTGTAAATGAAATTTTGAACCCTCCTCCCTACCCCCGGAAAGCACCATTCAACTCTCTGCTTCTATGAGTTTGACTATTTTAAATTTCACATATAAATGAAAAGAAATTGTGCAATATTTTTCTTTCTGTGTCTTTCTTAGTTTGTCTAACATAATGCCTTCAAGGTCCATCCATGATGTTGCAAATGGAAGGATTTCTTTCTTTGTTAAGACTAAATAACATCCCACTGTGGGGTGTGTGTGTGTGTGTGTGTGTGTGTGTGTGCATGCATGCCATGTGCTACATCTTTTTTATCCATTCAGCTGTCTAAGGATACTTGGGAAGTTTTCATGTCTTGGTTATCATGGATAATGCTGCAACAAACATTTGAGTGCATACAACCCCCAACCCGCTCCAGGTTGTTTACGCCTGTGGATCCCTCTGCAGACAGTAAACACCTCAAGGGTGGGGATCTTTGTTTCTGTTTGCTAATCTTGCCAAACATCTGAAACAGTGGCTGGAACACTGTAGGTGACTCACAAATATTTCTGAATGATTTTGATTCTGATGGAGTCTGGATTCCAGTCCTCTTTCTGCTTATTATTATCTCTGGATTCTAGGACAATGCTGTTTTTTTGTTAGTTTCAGTTTCCTTACTGGTGAATCAGGAACAGAGACTCATTGCCTAGTTTAGGGTTCGAGGCATTTAGGATCATTGGTACCAAAATCTTGGGCTTCGGAAAAGCCAGATAGACTTTCTGCCTCAGTTACATACTTGTTATGCCCTTGAGCAACCCACTTATCTTCTCTGGCCTCAGAAGTCCCTGCCCTGATGGAGCTTTCAATCTAGTTCATGTTATTTCATTTACACTCAACAGCCCCATCGGATGGATCACTACTGTAATTATACCCATTTTATAGGTGGAGAAACAGAGGCCCTTAAAATCAGCTGGACAGCAGAGTACACAATGTTGAGGAATCTATCAGTCCCATAGGGTGATTAAAGCAACCTCAGTAGCTGAGAAGGCCCAGTCCAGTGAGTGAGGGATGGCAGTTCAAAATCAATGCTATGATGGTTTTGATCATATGATCACAGGATCATGTGATCATATCATATGATCATAGAAAGTCCTTTATCAGCAGAGCACAGGCAAAACTCACCTCAGACCCCAGGGGAGGGATGAACACGAAATAAATGGCAAGAACCCATGTGTACCAGGGGCACAGCTTCTGGGTAGTCATGAACATCTGTGCTTGTAATCCCTCAGTTTGTGAGCTCACCCCTGGTCAACATACACCCTAGGCAAGTCTGTGGGAGATTTTCTAAGTTGTTTTCTGTAACTCTTATACCCTCCTCACAAAAATATTTACCAAATCTGCAAAAATCATGATACAGATGAATCCAATATAGGAATCGGTGAAGGGTCCACTTTATGGGAAGATCGACTCAAAGCCAGAGCAAAGCCAACCTATACAGTCAAAGGGACCACTGATGGTTGGCCAAATTGTACAAGATAATGTTCCGGTTGAGCAAATACTTACTGTGTGCCTGAGAGAGTTGCACAGATGATCTCATTCAACATTTACAGTATTATGAGAAGCAAGCATTCTTATTCTCTGCATTTTGAAATTTAAAATATAAAATAAGCGCCAGAGAGTTTCTGTAAGTTGCTCAAGATCGTTAAGGAGTAGAACTTGTGTTTGAACTCCATTCCATTCAATTCCACGTTCTTGTTCTTAATTACTATACTCTCCAACTCCTCAAATTAAAGGACTGGGTGTAGCCTGCAGAGAGGAGAGTCTGGGGAAGAGACTGACAAGGAAGCTGTTACTCTTTTTGATTCCCCATTACCCTTTCTGCCTACCCACCAGGCACTTTGCTTTTACATTTCGGTAACAAGAGCAAAGATAACTACGTGGCCCTACATCCAGCTCTCATCCCCAAATCCTGTAACTAGTAGAACATATTTGAAAGACTACATCTATAGCAAGGATGAAAATCAATAAAGGACAAGTGGATCAGAGGAACATCTGAGAGACTGAAGGCAAATTGGATCAGACCACTGATGGAGGGAAAACATGACCTAAAACACCTGCAGGGGCTTCCCAGGTTCTGGGGATGCTTGGAGATGAGAGACAATGCCTGCTTTGCATTGCAGGAGAGGGCTCTGAAGCAAACATCAAGGTGATTGGTCGGGGAGCCTATATTTTAAGCATCAAGGCATTGAGCCCCTTCTGGGTCTTACATCTTCTTATGCCAAGCAATGGGCAGGGAGGTTCCTGTTATGTGTATGTGTTTGGGCTAAAGAACCTAAGTGGTGCCCAAATAGTAACACCAAGAAAGAATGTTCAGTCACTAAGTCATGTTCGACTCTGCGACCCCATGGACGGCAGCATGCCAGGCTCCTCTGTCTTTCACTATCTCTCGAAGTTTGCTCAAATTCATGTCCATTGAGGCAGTGATGTGATCTTGAGGAGTCCCCAAATATTAAGGGAAAAATTACCGAGAGACCATCCTTGGATTATGTCCTGTCGTTTCTTCGTAGCTATTAGAGATAGAAGGTAATAAAAAGAGAAGCCACAGGAGGAAGGCAGGGCATCTCCAAAACAAGTGAGTGAAAGTCACTCAGTCATGTCCAACTCTTTGTGACTCATGGACTCTATAGTCTATGGAATTCTCCAGGCCAGAATATTGGAGTGGGTAGCCTTTCCCTTCTCTAGGAGATCTTCACAACTCAGGTATCGAACCCAGGTCTCCCACATGCAGGAGGATTCTTTACCAGCTGAGCCACATGGGAAGCCCAATAATACTGGAGTGGGTAGCTTATCCTTTCTCCAGCAGATCTTCCCCAACCCAGAAATCGAACTGGGGTCTCCTGCATTGCAGGTGGATTCTTTACCAACTGAGCTATGAGGGAAGCCCTTCTCCAAAACAAAGATGGGCATAAAACCTAAAATCACTGATAAGCAGAGGAGAAGCAGCACCTGGAGAGATGTATGTACCACCAGCCTTAGAAGAGAAGGAAATGTTGTTATATGCTACAACATGGATGAAACTGGAGGACATTATTATCATAAGTAAAATAAGCCAATCACAGAAGGACAAATACTGCAAGATTCCCCTTACAGGAAGTATCTAAAACAGTCAAATCTGTAGAAGCAGAAAGTGGAATGATGGTTTACAGGAGCTGGGGGAAAGGAAAATGGTTCAATGCATATAGTTTCCATCATGCAAGGTGAAAAAGTTCTCAAGATCTGCTGTAGCTTAATGCACATATAGTTAATGATACTGCACTGTACACCTAAAATTTTGTTAAGAGGGTAGATTTCAAGTTATGTTTGTTGCTTTTTTTTTTTTCACCACAATGGAAAGAGAGAGAGAGAGAGGAGCAGAGAGGGAGAGAGAGACAGAGAGGGAAGGAGGGGAGGGAGAGAGGGAAAGGAGGGAGGGAGAAAAGAAATGATTTATTCTTCTCTAGAGCCTTCAGATGGAGAGCCATAGCCTTGATTACAGCAACCGAACTTGAAAAAGACCCTGATGCTGGAAGAGATTGAGGGCAGGAGGAGAAGGAAGGGACAGAATGAGATGGTTGAATGACATTATCAACTCAATGGACATGAGTTTGAGCAAACTCAGGGAGATAGGGAAAGGCAGAGAAGCCTGGCATGCTGCAGTTCATGAGGTCACAAAGAGTCGGACATGACTGAACAATAACAATTTCCAAAACCGTGGAAGAGTACAATGCTGTTGTTTTGTGGCCATTTGTTACAGGAGCCCTAGGAAACCAACGCAAGACAGAAACAGCAAGCTCAAAAAATGAAAGAACTAATGCCCAAGGAAATATGAGGACCCACAAACAGGAAAAATGGTTTTAGAGAATAAGAAGTAAACATTTTCAATGAAAAGGGAAGATATCCATAAAATAAAAATAGGCTCTTAAGAGATAAGACCAATTAGCCACCACGGATAACATCCTAAAACAAAACAGATTTGATGGTGTAAGGCACAGGGTCTCCACACATGGCAGAAGGCTGGGGGGCCAACAATATGGTAGATGGAGCCTGGGAATTCTCCCAAAATACTGTGCAAAAGAGTAAAAAGGTAGAAAAGAAGAAAGAAGGTTCAGATATAGAAAATAATTTGAAAAGACTCAACATCTTCAAACAGGAATTCTAGAAAAAGAAGACGGAGGAAACATAGGAAATTGAAAAATGAATGAGGGACTTTTCTCATGGTCTAATGGTTAAGACATCATGTTTCCAAGGCAGGGTGGGGAGCGGGGCATGTGTTCAATCCCTGGTTGGGGAACTAAGATCCCACATGCCTCGTGGCAAATAAATAAATAAAAGTAAAAATGAATGAGAAGACATTTCCAGAGTTCATGAAAGACACAAGACTTCAGACTCCATGGGCATTAAAATGGTGAGTGTTTGATGGGAAAGACAATATTTTGATGTTATAAATTTGGCTCCTTTGCTCATGAGATTGCTCAGAGGCAATCGGTTCTCCACCCTCAGCCCTGACATTTATATTAGGCACATGCCTATCTGGAGATGTTCTCCTTTCTCTCTCATCTTCAATGCAACTTCTCCTCTGTTATCTGAAATGCAATAAAAACATCGGTTCAGAACTCATCCTTGATTTGGGGCCAATATTTGTGGTGTATGGAATTGGAAGTGCCTGTTTCAGAAGAGGCCTGTTGTGTAATTAGAGTTTATTAGTCTTAGTAGTCGGAGAAGGTGATGGCACCCCACTCCAGTACTCTTGCCTGGAAAATCCCATGGGTGGAGGAGCCTGGTAGGTTGCAGTCCATGGGGTCTCGAAGAGTCAGACGCGGCTGAGCGACTTCCCTTTCACTTTTCACTTTCATGCATTGGAGAAAGAAATGGCAACCCACTGCAGTGTTCTTGCCTGGAGAATCCCAGGGACGGGGGAGCCTGGTGGGCTGCCGTCTATGGGGTCACATGGAGTCGGACACGACTGAAGCAACTTAGCAGCCACAGCAGCAGTCTCACTAGTGTGTATTTATCAGAAGTTCATCCCATTTGACACAGTCTTGGCCTGTGACGGGCTAAAGCGTTCATCCTTGCCAAATTAGAAGGGAAATCAAGATAGGAATCATCTCTGAGATCCTTTATTGCATATAAAGTGTGCAAAATGCTAAAAACAACAACAACCTCATGTAACAATCTGTCTGGATAATATTGGAATGTGTTTATTGGAGATGTTAACATGTTTAAGTGGGAAAACTATTGTTCATGAAGTGAAATGGACTGGGGATTATAAGAATCTCTGACCAGATAACAAAAATGAAGAGCTCCATAAACCAATCAATTCTTTAAATTAAAAGAGCATTAATCTGGGCTGTGAGATATCAATTTTGTAAACATGGTTCAGGACTCATCCTGGGTGACCTCCAGTGTCTCTTGAGAAGAAACAATTCACAGGATTCTTTTGTTAATCAGCTCTTAAGAGACAGAATCAGAACAAAAAGAAAAAAATTTTACTTAGTAAATGAAACATATTTAATTTGCTATCTTGTTCTGTGTTAGGCCATCTTTCTTTAGAGGAACCTATATCAAGACATATAACAACAGCTTCCCATCAATAATCATTTGACAGTTACTATGCTACTGGGTGTACCTTTCAAATTTATAATTAGGAAGACTTAGGCCTTCATTCAATTAAAAAATAATAAAAAATTTAATAAAATTTAACCCACAGCGATGAGCAGGATGTATCCAAAAAAAAAAAAAAGACTTAGGCAGATGGGACACATTGATCAATAACATAGTCAATTTTCCATCATGGAAATAAATTGATATTTCCATTGTAAAAACATTTCTTTCAGTACCTGAGAATACCACCATTTATTTCTAGCAAGAAAGTAACTAAGGGGAGGTATAAATGTTAAACAAATAAGTGATGCAGTGGTAAAGAATCTGCCTGCCAATGAAGGAGATGCAAGAGAAATGGGTTTGGTCCCTGAGCTGGGAAGATTCCCCTGAAGGAGGGCATGGCAACCCCCTCCAGTGTTGCCTGTAAAATCCCACGTACAGAGGAGCCTAGCTGACTACGGTCCATGGGGTCACAAAGAGTCGGACAGAACTAAGCAGCAAGCATGGACCAGTCCTTTCAAATACATGCATTTTCAGCATACCTAGGAGATGTCAGATTTGCTCAGCAACTTCCTTGCAAGAGTTTTATTCCTAGATGGCTGCCTCAGGTCAGGACAACTGGACCCAAAACTTATCTTACTTATCTTATCCAAGGTGAGTGTTATTGGAAATGGAGTTGGCATCAGTGGCAGGTGGGAGGCAGAGGAAAACAGAGCACAAATATAGAAATCAAACAGATCTGGACATAGATCTTGGCCTTGAACTTGAACACATTACTGACTCTCTCTGAACCCTAGATTCCTTGTCTATAAAATGGGCCTGAAGGAATCGAAAGAGGGAGTGAGTGGCCTGGGGAATGGAAAGAAAGATATTTTAAAGGTTTGGTGGAGGAGCTGCAAATTGTTGCTCTCCTCCCCAGGGTGAGACTGTGCTTGCCAAAAATGGCTACAACGACCTCTCCCATCTCACACATTCATCTGCAATGTGACCTTGACTCTCCTCCATTGACACATGGTATCTAATTTCCTCCCCTTGAAATTTGAACTCATCTCCTGACTTGCTTTTAACCAGTAAAATGCATCAGAAAAGGAATAGATACATGTATGTGTATAACTGAATCACTCTACTGTATACCTGGAACTAACGCAATGTTGTTAATGAACTATAAGTAATTTGTGTGCTAAGTCGCTTCAGTCATGTCTCATGCTTGCAACCCTATGAACTGTAGCCCACCAGGCTCCTCTGTCCATGGGATTTTCCAGGCAAGAATTCTGGAGCAGGTTGGCATTGCCTCTTCCAGGGGATTTTCCTGACCCAGGGACTGAACATGCATCTCTTATGTTTCCTGTATTGGCAGATGGGTTCTTTCCACTAGCACCACCTGAAAAGTTTCAATATAATTTTTCTTTAAATTTTTCAATTAATTAAATTTTTTTAAAAAAAAAAAGAAGTGACTCTGACATTTCTAGGACTAGGTGAGAGAGTCCAGGCAGCTCCCACCTGGTTTTTGTGAAACCAGGCACTACGAAGTGAGAGGGCTCTGCACACCTGTGCGCTCTGGATGAGTCACCCCAGCCCGGGTACCAGACCAGCCTGGACCTCCAGATAATCGTAGCTCCTGGGTGTCTTAAGTCCCCACCAGCCATTTGAGTCTCCCCAAGTGAAGCCCCATGCGTTGTAAAGCAGAGACAAGCTGTCCTCTTTGCTCCCTGCCTGAATTCCTGATCCACACAATCTGTGAGCTGGACAACACGCCACCATTTCACCCTCCTGAGACTGGACTGGTTTGTCACATGGCATTAGTGACTGGGACACTCCCCAGTGCAGACAACAGGTAAGCACAAGCACACACACTCATGCACGCCCACCCATAGTGGGAAGTGGAACAAATGTTACAAAAGAGAGACCGACTCACTAACTCTCTCCATGGCCCAGTTTCCCCACCTGCAGGTGATGGGGAGGTGAGATGGGGCTCCCAAAGGCTCTCTCAGTTCTAACGTTCTGCTCCTGTGATCTTCTCTCCCTCCTCTTCCATTAAAGCCCAGTCTGAAATCCTTCAGGTTCTCTGAGGTACACATGACTGACAACTCCCCAGCAGTGGTTGTATTTTAGGCAACATCAAAGCCTAAAGGGAAAGGAATAAAGCTTTGATGGTGGAATTTTAGAGTCCGTGGTTATTTATTTTTTTTTAGAAGATGACAGAGACGGGTTATCCTAAGTCTTGAAGATGTAACTGCATCTGTATATCCTTACGATATAAATGAGTTCTATGACACAAATTAGACACAGTGATTATTTTACATGGCGTGTTACCACCTGTTGATTCGAATTTGGGGCTGAATGTAATTCCAGGCACTGTGCATGCATTATGCTCCCACCTCATCGTGAGTGGTACCTTCCCTGACACCATACTCGAGAACATAAAGGAATCTGTCCCCTGGGGAGATGAGTCTACTTGAGAATTCTACACTAAATGTGAGCCCATCTAGCCCAGAGGTTTTCAAATCTCATTACACTGAAACACTTATAGTCTGTATTCTGAATCAAGGTGTTCTGCTGGTAAAAATTGAATAAAGGTCATTTCTTCATTTGCAGGAGGAATATGTTAATGAAGAGGGTTTTCAATTTTCCTCCCGTAATTTTTTAAACCTCAACATTCAGCACCACTTGCTGGTTAGGAAAACCAATTCCAGCTCAAAGGAGAGGAAAATATTAAAGCAGTTATTCAAATGGGCTCTAGAGTTAGACCAAAGTTTGAAAAATGAACACAAATTAGCCATTTACTGCTGTGTAACCTTGGGTGAGTCACTGTTCTAATGCGTAATTCTATTATTTGTAATGTAGAGTGGCTATAGTTTCTTCCACATAGGGTTGAGTTGGGACTGAGGGAGACAATGCATTAGGTATAGTGCCTAGCACACATAAATAGGTTGCTATTTTTATTAATATACCATTCCTATATCACTGTAGCCAGATACAAGGCAGAAGGCAGTTTTGTTTTCAAAGTGATTTGGACTTGCCAGAGAAAGTCTTAGGAAAAAGGGAAGTTGCCTGTGAGCATGCATTCACATCTGAGTTTTGCAAAGTAGATAACGTCTTACAATATAACTTCCAGACTGGTAGCTTAATTTTCACTCGTTTCTGATATAAACATAACCTAGAGAAAAAGAATACAGTGAAGCAGGAATAGCATGGCCTTTGGAGTAGGACAAAAATAGATTCTAATCCCAGATTAGTTACTTACCTTCTCTGAACATTGGTGCAAACATGTATTAAGTGTTCAATAAATATTTGCGGAGCAGAATTCTAAACTTTTAATACTATCTACCTGTTTCTTTTTTAGGATTAAATGAGATATGCTGCTGCTGCTGCTGCTAAGTTGCTTCAGTTGTGTCCAATTCTGTGCGACCCCGTAGACGGCAGCCCACCAGGCTCCCCCGTCCCTGGGATTCTCCAGGCAAGAACACTGCAGTGGGTTGCCATTTCCTTCTCCAGTGCATGAAAGTGAAAAGTGAAAGTGAAGTCGCTCAGTCATGTCTGACTCTTCACAACCCCATGGACTGCACCCTACCAGGCTCCTCCATCCATGGGATTTTCCAGGCAAGAGTACTGGAGTGGGATGCCATTGCCTTCTAGAGTGAAAGTATCTAGCTCACAGATGCTAGCTGGAAAATGATCGTTTTCTTTATTCACACATGATTTTTTTTTTTTTAACGCCTGGCTTTTTTTTATTAAGAAACTGCAAATTCGATCAGTTCTTTTCATCCTGATACATGTCAGTTCCTCTGTTTATCATGCAGGTAACTGTTTTAGCCACAAACCTGGTTTCACTGAATGTACTCACTCTATTCTATCACAGAGATTCTCTAAAACCATATGCTGTGTGGATAAAGCAATGGTGCTTCTCGAAGGAACTCAGAAACTGCATAGATATTAATCCTCATCTTGATGAAAATAGAAAACACATCATTTTTCATTAAGAGCTAGCTTAGTTTCCTTTTATCATGGAGACACACACATACACACACACTTTTACTCCTTGAGTATGCTATCTCTTTATAACCATGAAGTTCGATACGGTCATGGAATCATTAGACTTTCTTCCTCTGGGGATAAATTTAGATCTCTATGATTTCCTGAAAGGAGATAATTTGTTTCATCTTTAAAATGAAGGAGTAGAGGGAGAAAGTTCCAATGATTCTTTTTTTAATGTTCAGCAACTTTTCCACTTAGAAGCAACCAAATTCACATCATGTGACTTACCTTACTGTCATAAATCTGGTGATCAATCTATAATGCCTGCCCCAGCCAGCCAGGCATTTCCTAGGTAACCAACCCCAAGTGGCTTTAATGGACAGCCCAAAGCAATCAGAAACCAGCAAGAGAAAGAAAACACTTGTCCTTCTGTACTTTTTCTCAATATGTTTAAATAATTTAAAATACCATCAAGAAGCTAATCCATAGATAAAATGACATGTAAAATATGATTGCAGAGTTCTCGTCTCCCTTCATTGATTCCCTCAGGAGGGGAAAGAGCCACTTACTCAAGGCTTTACTTGTCCCCAAAGAAACTTCTTCCAACCTTTGAAATGAAGTTAGAGTTATCAGGCTCAGTCTTGTTGATTAGATGAGTTACAAATGGGCATGAGCTTTAAAAGGAACAAAACTGGGTCATTTGCAGAGACGTGGATGGACTAGAGACTGTCACACACAGTGAAGTAAGTCAGAAAGAGAAAGACAAATGCCATATATTAACACACATATGTGGAATCTAGAAAAATGGTACGGATGATCTTATTTGCAAAGCAGAAATAGAGACACAAACATAGAGAACAAATGTATGAACACCAAGGGGGAAGGGGGGTGGTTGGAATGAATTACAAGATTGGGATTGACATATGTACAGTACTATGTATAAAATGAATAGCTAATGAGAACCTACTGTATCGCACAGGAAACTCTGCTCAATGTTCTGCGGTGACTTAATGGGAAGGAAATCCAAAAAGGGAGGAGGAGGAATATATGTAAGCATGCAGTTGATTCATTTTGCTGTACAGTAGAAACTAACATATAGCAACTATACTCCAATAAAAATTAAAAAAACAAATGAGCATGAGCTAAATGTTTGCAACAGTCATGACTTCTAAGGTTCCTTCAAATCTGGAAATATCATAAACCGACTCTTTTTGGAATGTTCACTGGATTAAATTTAATAATTCAAGAAAGTGTAAAGGTTAAAGCATCCATCAGGGAATTGGTCCACAGCTGAATCCTGACTCCAACATGTATCAGTGCATGACCTTTGGAAAGGATACATAATCTTTTGAGATTCTATGTATTGGTTTGTTAGGTGGGAGGAATGAAAACAGACTGTATTTCATTGGGTTGTTGGGAATGCCCAAATCAGGTAATACAGGTCAGACGCCTAGCACAATGCTGGTCACATGATAAGCATTTAACAAAGGTTAAAAATAAATGAAAAAAAAAAGGGGGGGTGGGGGGAATCACTTTTTTATATATAAGTACCTGTGAGTGTCAGGGACCAGAATAAAGCATTTATACACTTGAAAATACAAGAGCCGTAAAGAGTTAAATGGCTCTAATTGGAAGAAAAAAACCCTTCAGCTCTGGAATATCATGGTTGACATCATAGACAGCAAACATATACTGAGCATCCTTTTTGTACAAAACAGAGGAGCAGATGGAGAGAGCATGGGTTTAGAATCGGATAGAAATAGGTTCAAATTCTGTTTTTCCATATTAGTTGTATGACCAGGGATAAACAACAAATCTCATCTTCAAAACAGGTACGTCTATCAGGGCTTATGGTTGCAATAAACATAAACGGACTCAGCAAATTTAACCAAACACGCAATTCATGAAAAGTGCTTGGAACACTTAACAGAGTCAACGAGAGCCTGGAAGACCAATTTGGAAAACTGGTTAAGGTTTAGGAAGTTCTCAGACAACTAGGTGGAAGGAACCACAGAAAGGCTGCGCAGTAGTCGGTTAGAGGCCATTACTATTACCTGCATGAACACGACCTCCAATTGACTCCCTGCCCTTAGGTCACTGGCTTAAGAGTCAAAGTCCTTGCTTGTGACTGCCGTGTGATTCACATGTTGCTGCTGGTTCTGCAGGATCCAAGAGACCTCTTTAACCTCCAGCCCAGGACTGCGATGGTCCCTCTGCCAGACCATGCATGATGAGCTGTTCCAGAAAAGGACAACTGGGCACCAGACCAGAAACACCCTCATGAGAATAATGGTGTTTATAACAGAATATCAGGATAACAGAATATCACAAGCTTGTGAGGATGAAAGTGCATATCACAATGCCGGGCACATAGTTGACACTCAAGCTAGTATTACTAAATGTTCTGAGCGTAAGCTCTGGAAGAGAGAAAACTTGACATTTTTATTTTATTTATTTTAATATATATTTTTCGGCTGTGCCGCATGGCATGTGGGATCTCAGTTCCTCGACCAGGCATCAGACCCATGTCCCTTACATCAGAAACTTAGAGCCTTAATCCCTGGACCAGCAGGAAGTCCCAGAAAACTTTAATTGACCACCTATGTTGCACCTGGTCCCATGCTAGACTGAAGATGAACTGGTGAAAATATAGTTTAATATAGTATGACATCTGCTCATAATGAGATTACAGTGGATTGAGGAAGGCTGAGAAGTCACAAATAATAATAGCAATTTTAAATAGCCATGATGAGGACCATATGCTCTGGGTAGAAGTGAAGTGCTCTAAATTCTAGAAAGAAAAATCTTTTTATTCTGTCTTAGATGGCTGGAGAAAGTGAGGAGGGAAAAGGAATTTCTCACTGGAATAGTGGCCTGAAAAGTATTCTTGTCTTCTCTGCTGATTCCGTACATTCTTCAAGGTGCTGCCTTGAATGAAACAGTCTCACTACATAATCCAAAATGCTCATTGAGGACTTGAATAGATAAAAGCTCTGGGACAAAACCTTCCAAGTGAGCAAGAGGTTGCCAGTCAAAGACATTCTTATATTCTAGGTTTTGTTTTGTTTTGTTTTCATTATTAGTCATTGTCATCTTGACATTATTCCCAGAGAAACATTTTTCCTCCTTAATTAATAATCTGGTGCAAATAAAAGGCTTTTCTATTATCTACTCATTTATGATTCCAATAGATGGCCAACATTCACTGAAGTGACCCAGACAGTATTTTTTAGTGGTTAAGCCCTAGGATGATGGAATCAAGTGGATCAGGATCTAGACCCTACCTTTACCCTTACTCACCAAGAAACATTGGGCAACTCACTGAAACTGTTTGTTGTTATCTGCTGAGTTGTGTCCAAATCTTTTTCAACCCCAGGCTGTAGCCCACAAGGCTCTTCTGTCCATGAAATTTCCCAGGCAAAAACACTGGAGTGGGTTGCCACTTCATTTTCCAGGGATCTTCCTGACCCAGGGATCGAATCCACATCTCCTGCATTGGCAAGCAGGTTCTTTACCACTGAGCCACCAGCAAAGCCTTAAAAATGTTTAACTACGTGCAAACCAGGGATACACACAATAAACATGATTTTCAGAGCTGTGACACCACATACAGATATCCTTACAGGATGACAGGTGTTCAAGAAATGTTAGCTGTAATAATGAAATATGAGAGAAGTGCTTTCCATTAGCAAAAGACAGCCTAGAATTTTCAACATGTATATAAATACAAGCAGAACCAGAAAAGAAATAAAGAAAGTTCAAGAAGTACAAAAGTTTGACCTCATCAAGAAGAGATTTCTGATTCTTTCATCACCATCACTGAGAGAGGAAAATGGGCAGGTCTGCCTATGGTAATAATTTATGGTGGTAAGAGAGTAGAGAAATGGGGTCAGGTTCCCATGTGGCCCAGGTAAAAAATCCACCTGCAAAGCAGGAGATGCAGGAGGCATGTGTTCAATCCCTGGGTCAGGAAGATCTCCTGGAAGAGGGCATGGCAACCCACTCCAGTATTCATGCCTGGAGAATCCAATGGACAGAGGAGCCTGACGGGCTACCATTCATGGACTCACAGAGTCGGACACGACTGAATCTACTGAGCACACAGCACACACAGACCTGGATTTTAGCTTTTTACTAAATTGTGTAATGTTGGGCAATTTACATTGGGAATCTCAAAATTCAGTAAACTGTGATTCATAGAGTGCCAGGTGGAAGGGTCAACTCTGAATAAAAAGTAGTTATAACTAAAGCTTCCCTGATTGTTCCACAGTGATCAATTTTTCTGCAACCTTCTCTCACATTCAGTCTAAACAGAGTTAGCAAAACACAACCAGTGGATCAAAAGCAGCAGGCTACCTGTGTTTGTAAATAAAGTTTTATTGAAATGCAGCCAAGCTCATTCACTTACTTTATCATCTATGCTGCTTTCACACTACAATGACCAAGTCGAGTTGCTACAACAGAGACCAGATGTCCCACAAAGCCTAAAATAATTTCTATCTCACACTTTGCAGAAAAAAGTTGGCCCATCCCTGTTCTAATCACCAACTGAATACATTTTCTGCGCTGTTTATGATGATGAAGATCTATTGTTACATGCAAACATCCTCTTCCACATTAAGATTTCAAAATCAAGTTCTTTGAAGCTGGACCACTTCAAAGTGGCAGTTGTAGTTTTTCTCTTATGATACTATTTCACATTCACTTCTTGCTTGCCAAAGAACTTTGATGTGTGAGCTGTCATGTCCCACAGAGTCGAGTATAGTGTTGAGCAAACAGAAGACACTTGAGAAATATTTGACTGATTGATTGCCTTTCTCTGATATATTTCAAGCTCTAAGCAACTGGGCCAATGGTTATTTTTATCACTGACGTGATAGGTCATGAAGACCATACAAATCCCTGTATCAAATGGAGACAGAATATTTCAAACTATTGTATGAAATGGCTTTTTTTTTTTTGTAACATTTCTGGTTGTCACTCCTTTCCATCTGAATCCTTTATAAGCATTATGTGATTTTTTTCCCCCCACAAGAGACGGTACTGTTTCTGTAGAAAAGAACAATGTTTAGAGTCAGACTTGAGCTAAAAATCCCAGTTTGACCACTTCCTAGCTTTGAGGCCTCAGCCATATGGCTCATGTTTCAGTATCATTTAGAATCTAGACAAGTCAGAAATATGTTCTTCTTTCAGTCATCTGTCTTAGTCTCACTATTCTACCTAGCAGCTCCACAGAAACAATGGCTTAGAGTTTACCAGTTCCTGGGAAATCATATCGGTAAACTGCCTTTTTTAATTATAGGCAAAGGCACAGACTGACCTAAAGTCAGATGAATTCACTAAGAGAAAATAGTGATAACAGGCAATGTTCAAGGCAGGAGATAAAGAGAAACTGAGAAATACACATGCCTGTTTGAGGAACTCTGAACTGATGTGACGTTTCTTATCATTGGCTTGACCTACTTATTGCGCTTCCACGGAACAAATGGCAAAGCACTCAACACTACTAAATATTCTAATTCTGCACAATGTACAGTTAATTTTAATAATGCCTGCTAGTTATTTTGTGGTTTTTTCCTTTGTTTGTTTTAACTTTTTGTTTTATATTGATGTATAGCCGATTAACAGTGTTATGATAGTTTCAGGTGGACAGCAAAGGGACTCAGTCATACATTTACATGTGTCCATTCTCCCATGGACAGAGGAGCCCGGCAGACTACAGTCCATGGAGCTGCAAAGGGTCGGACATGGCTGAGCAGCTAACACTTTCACTTTCTCACTTGTCTCCTCCCATGGGCAGGAAACAGCTGGTGCTAGTGCTTAAGAAACTGCCTGACAATGCAGGAGATAAAAGAGACGTGGGTTCTATCACAAGGTTGGGAAGATCCACTGGTGGAAGGCATGTCAACTCCAGTATTCTTGCCGGGAGAAGCCCATAGGCAGAGGAGCCTGGCAGTCTACAGTCTATGGGGCTGCAAAAGTTGGACTCCACTGGAGCAACTTTGCATGCACGCATTCTCCCCCAAACTCCCCTCCCACCCAGGTGGCCTCATAACACTAAGAAGAGTTCCCTGTGCTATATAGCAAGTCCTTCTTGGTTATCCATTTTGAATATGTTTGTGCTTTGTATCATGTGAGCAAGGAGGACCTCTTTAAAAAAATGAATTTACCACTAAAAAACAAGTTGAAAATGGTCCAACTACTTAATATTGTGGCTAAATGTAAACCTGATGCTGAAGATTTTAAATGGGAGATTTATGCAATTATTCTGAATTAATTCTGTCTTTGTTCCAGGTATTAGATTCTTCTTTGTTGGAATCTTGTATTTACTAGATGCATTTTTTGTTGGATAATTTATTTCATTTTTTTAATATAAATTTATTTATTTTAATTGGAGGTTAATTACTTCACAATATTGTATTTGGATAATTTATTTTTTAAAGCCTCTGAAAGGGATTATGTAGCCGAAAAACAAGACCGAGTGTGGAAGAGATGTGTTTCACTAAAGGAGAATATGACATAGTCACTAGCAATTCTGCACGCCATTGGAGATAACCAAAGGCATGAATTGCCTTCCATATCATCATATATTTGACAGCAAAATGGATTTCATGTTTATATTTGAATATGGAGAGAGCTTATTTATGAGAATTCACTTCAAATTAAATAATGAACCATGAAGATTTAAACGTGGTTGAACATGCTTGAACTTATCCTTCAGAACTTTAATAGTGATAAGTCTTGACTAATAAGTAATAATATTCTCCCCATGGCACTTATCTTATCTCATTTGATCACCATGGTGATCCCATAAGGTAGGCATCAGTTCAGTTCAGTCACTCAGTCATGTCTGAATCTTTGCAACCCTATGAACCACAGCACGCCCGGCCTCCATCTCCGTCGTCAACTCCCAGAGTCCACCCAAACCCATGTCCATTGAGTCGATGATGCCATCCAACCATCTTACCCTCTGTCCTCCCCTTCTCCTCCTGCCCTCAACCTTTACCAGCATGAGGGTCTTTTCAAATGAGTCAGTTCTTCGCATCAGGTGGCCAATGTATTGGAGTTTCAGCTTCAACATCAGTCCTTCCAATGAACACCCAGGGCTGATCTCCTTTAGGATGGACTGGTTGGATCTCCTTGCAGTCCAAGGGACTCTCAAGAGTCTTCTCCAACACCACAGTTCAAAAGCATCAATTCTTCAGTGCTCAGCTTTCTTTATGGTCCTACTCTCACATTCACACACGACCACTGGAAAAACCATAGCCTTGACTAGATGGACCTTTGTTGGTAAAGTAATGTCTCTGCTTTTTAATATGCTGTCTAGGTTGGTCATAACTTTCCATCCAAGGAATAAGTGTCTTTTAATTTCATGGCTGCAATCACCATCTGCAGTGATTTGGGGGCACAGAAAAATAAAGTTAGCCACTGTTTCCACCGTTTCCCCATCTATTTCCCATGAAGTGATGGGACCAGATGCCATGATCTTCGTTTTCTGAATGTTGAGCTTTAAGCCAACTTTTTCACTCTCCTCTTTCACTTTCATCAAGGGGCTGTTTAGTTCCTCTTTACTTTCTGCCACAAGGGTGGTGTCATCTGCATATCTGAGGTAATTGATATTTCTCCCAGCAATCTTGATTCCAGCTTGTGCTTCTTCCAGCCCAGTGTTTCTCATGATGTGCTCTGCATATAAGTTAAATAAGCAGGGTGACAATATACAGCCTTGATGGACTCCTTTTCCTATTTGGAACCAGTCTGTTGTTCCATGACCAGTTCTAACTGTTGCTTTCTGACCTGCATATAGGTTTCTCAAGAGGCAGGTCAGGTGGTCTGGTATTCCCATCTCTTTCAGAATTTTCCACAGTTTATGTGATCCACACAGTCAAAGGCTTTGGCATAGTCAATGAAGCAGAAATAGATGTTTTTCTGGAACTCTCTTGCTTTTTTGATGATCCAGCGGATGTTGGCAATTTGATCTCTGGTTCCTCTGCCTTTTCTAAAACCAGCTTGAACATCTAAATTTCATGGTTCACGTATTGCTGAAGACTGGCTTGGAGAATTTTGAGCATTACTTTACTAGCATGGCAGGTATTAAAATTTATATTTTATAGGGAAAGAAAGTAAGCCTCAGGGAAAGCAAGAGATTTCTCCATGCATACTCCTGGGTTTTAAATCTGTGTGTGTGTCTTAGTCTCAGTTGTGTTCGACTCTTTGCAACCTCATGGACTATAGCCCACCAGGCTCCTTTGTCTATGGAATTCTCTGGACAAGAATACTGGAGTGGGTTTCCATTTCCTTCTCCAAGGTATCTTCCTGACCCAGGGATCAAACCCAGGTCACCTGCATTGCAGGCAGATGCTTTACCATCTGAGATACATGACTTTAAATCGGTTAAGATGTCTAATCCTTTATCAATGTGCCATCCTCTGCTTTTCAGAAAAGGGGCAAGCATGATCTTAACAATCGTCCTATGTTCTCCTTCCCTACAGAGTCCATCTGGCTTCCGACGTTTTCTTTGCTCTTGTCTCTCAACTCTAATCTACACCATCCCCTTGGGAGCCAATAAAGAATTCACCTTCTCTTTGGGGGCCATATTTATGGCTCCATGTTGTTTTAAGGTAAATACTCAGTACTACCCAATGCATCTGCAAGGCCTGAATCTATTCCTCTCTACTTTTGGAAGATAGTTCCTGCTCTAGTAAGTTATTTTGGCCTACAAAGAATCTCTGTACTCCATTTACTCGGGGAGCATACGTTCAGATCTAATAGCAGAGACTAGAATTCTGGTTGAGGGCTGGGGACTGAAGAGAAGACAAAGACTATGGAGAAAATACTCCCCATCTGGCAGGCTGCTAGAATCAGTTTTGGAGCCTATTGCTAAAAGAATAAGACAGAATTGTTTTATTGAGAAACTGTATGAGACTCTGAGCGAAGTCTAAACTTCTTTGGTGCCTGGAGCCTTATATAGGCATTTATTCAGCAAATATTTAATGAGAAACTACTCTGTGCAACATGCTGTTAATAGACACGAAAGAAACATCAGGGAATGAAACAGGAAAAGATTCCTGCTCTCAAAGAGCTTACATTCTGGTGGAAGATGCAGACAATAAACATAAACAAAAATAAAAACATTTTAGCTTTCTAATCCTTGAACATATGTTTCAATTTACTTATTTATTTCACTTCTCTCAACAATGTTTAATATTTTTTAGTGTACAGATCTTGGCCTTTGGTATATTTAATTATAAGTATTTCATGTTTTCAATTTGACTGTAAAGAGGATTTTTTGAAATTTCACTTTCTAATTCTTTCCTAACAACATGTACAACACAGTTTATAGGTTTATAACAACCATGAACCATGTGACCTTGCTAAATTCACTTACTATTCCTTGTAGTTGTTTTATAGATTCCTTAGACTTTTCTATGTAAATAATCATGACATCTGCAAATGAGACAGGTTTACTTCTTTCTTCCTGATTTGTAAATTTTTCAGTAAATATCTTTTGACAGATTAAGGAAGTTCCCTTCTATTCTTAGTTTGCAGAGGTTTTTTTATTATGACTTGGTATTGACTTTTTCAAGTGTGTTTTTACATCTACTGAAATATTTATATAGTTCTTCTTAATTATTTTGTTAATACTATCAACTATATCAAAATTTTAAACACAGATATATAAAAAGTTGTAGAATAAATGCTATAAAGAAAAATGAACAAGTTAAAAGGAATAATACTAATAGGAAGTACTGTTTCAAACAGAGTGGACAAGGAAGTCTTTTTAGAAGATATAATATTTGAATAAAGGTATAGATGAAGGGAAGCATGAGGAAATATTCCAGGCACCAGATCGTAGATGATGGGTTTAAAGAGATATCCAGGGGCTGACTATAAAGCCCTGGAGGCTATTTTAAGAAGTTTGAGATTTTGTTCTGAGACCATGGGGAATCATTAGTAGGTTTTCCGCAAAAGAGCACCGTAAAGTGATCTATTATCTTAAAAGATAATTCCAGCTGTTAAGCGGAGAAGTGAACGTAAGTGGCAAGAGTGGAATGGGGAAATTAATCAGGAAACAGTTTTATTATGTCACCAGGGATTATAGCATCCTGGATTAGAATGGTAACAGGAGGTGGTAAAACATGATCTCTTTTGGAATTTCTGTTGGGTTTGATCTGGACCCAAGGGAAAATGAGAATTCAAGGAGAAATCCAGAGTTTGGAGCCTGAGAAACTGGATGCATGATGTGCCACTAACTGATGGAGGAGAAAAGGATGGGGAGATTGAATCAAGAGAGCTGTTTTTGCAATTTGGATATTCACCTCTTTAGGTGAATTCAACATACATGGCTGGATATAGAGTCCTGGAGCTCAGGGAAGAAGGGAGAGAAAAAAGGTCTTAAGAGACACAGATGTGTATAACGGACTTATGGACTCAGAGGGAGAGGGAGAGGGTGGGATGATTTGGGAGAATGACATTCTAACATGTATACTATCATGTGAATTGAATCGCCAGTCTATGTCTGACGCAGGATGCAGCATGCTTGGGGCTGGTGCATGGGGATGACCCAGAAAGATGTTATGGGGAGGGAGGTGGGAGGCGGGTTCATGTTTGGGAATGCATGTAAGAATTAAAGATTTTAAAATTTAAAAAATAAAAAACTAAAAATTAAAAACAAAAACAAAAAAAAAAAAGAATTAAAGATTTTAAAATTTAAAAAATAAAAAACTAAAATTAAAAAAAAAAAAAAAGAAAAAGAAAACAGGTGGTATTTAACTCCACAGCACTAGGTGAGTTCACAAAGGATATGAGAGTAAATAGAACTATTTACTGGGAATTTCTAACACAAGTAGAGTCAAAAAGAAGAGGGGAGGCCAGCAAAGGAAGTTGAGAAGGAGCAGCCAGCAGGGTAAGAGGAAAACAGGAGGAGTAGGGTGACTCAAAAGCCAAGAGAAAAAGGGTTTTGAGAAAGAGGGAATGATCTACTGTGTCCAATGCTCCCAGGAGGCCAAGTGAAACAAAAATAAAAAATTGAGAGGCTTGGGAATATGGTGGTGACTGAAGTAACAAGGAATGGGGGGCGTAATGGCTCAGGGTCTTGTAAGGGGAGTTAAGTTCCCAGTTTTCATTACGGACTCCTCTTAGGGATTGACCTAGTGGGTAGTCAGTTGTGGGGACCAACTGTAATGGTCTGTCAAGTGTGTATAAATTTCCAGGGGCCTATGATGGTTACACCATGAGATGTCTCTCCTCACATCTGCACAGAAGCCCACACTCCAAGTCCTGGCAGTTTGGGAATGACTGGGTCACTCTGCCCTTCATAGACCAAGGAAGCATCGTGATGAGCATGCAGAACAGTGACTGCCCCAGACATCCTTTAAGCAGATTCCAGAGTGGTCAGGATGAATGATGGGAGCCGGAGCAGGAGAAGAAGGTCATCCTTTTAAGAATTCCCCCCAAATATCCTACATCCTTGCATGGGAGGATAGGAGTGGAGAGCTTCCTAGTCACTATAACTTGAACGAAAGTGTGAATTGACTCCATTCTGTAATTATGGGTGGATGAGGCCAGAGGGCATAGAAGTTATAGGCAACTGTTCTAAAATCAAGTCTCCTTGCAAAACTTTTCCCAAATAACTCACTTCTTGCTCCCTCTCTTTAAAAAAAAAAAAAAATTAAAATTTGTGTTTTTTGAAAGCATTCCCTAGAGCTTTCTCCTTGGGAGGCAAATCTAGACAGTGTATTAAAAAGCAGAGACATCACTTTGCCAACAAAGGTCCATATAGTCAAAACTACAGTTTTTCCAGTAGTCATGTATGGGTGTGAGAGTTGTACCATAAAGAAGGCTGAGGGTCAAAACACTGATGCTTTTGAACTGTGGTGTTGGAGAAGACTCTTTAGAGTCCTTTAGACAGCAAGGAGATCAAACCAGTCAATCCTAAAGGAAATCAACCCTGAATAATCATTGGAAGGACTGAAGCTCTAATACTTCAGCTACCTGATGTGAAGATCCAACTCATTGGAAAAAACCCTGGTGCTGGGCAAGACTGAGGGCAAATGGAGAAGAGGGTGACAGAGGATGAGATGGTTGGATGGCATCACTGACTCAATGGACATGAGTTTGAGCAAACTCTGGTAGATGGTGAAGGACAGGGAAGCGGGGTGTGCTGAAGTCCATGGGGTCACAAAGAGTTGGACACAACTTAGCAACTGAACAACGAGAGCAGCTGTGGCTCTTCGCCAGATAGATTTCAAAGAATGTCTTCATTGGCAGAGCTATCCAGAGTTGAGGTGTCAACAAAGTAAGTGAGAAAGTAGAGAGGTCTAGGGGCTCACATACAGTCATGCAAGTTCTACACGGGGGCACCCAGAACAAGGAGTGCTATTTTCTAATCTGAACGAAGGCACCATATAGGCTGATGGCAGTCCTGAATGGATAAACCTGGAAACAAAGCTGGAGCACGTGTCCAAGAGGCAACAGAGTACTCTTCATCTGTATAAAGTGGGAGGACATGGACTTCATTTATGGAAACTTTCTGGGGAAAGATGGAGAGAAAGACCTGGCTATTTAAATACATCTCAGTGTTCAACAGCTTTTTTTTTTTTTTTAAAGGCAATTCATGATATTTTGTCTTCTATTCTACGTGGCGTGAAGGATCTCTCAGCATCTGTTCTAGCTCTATTAAGATATTCATTCCTATGTTTCCCTTCCCTTTCTGAGGGTCAGGATCATAGTCTAATTCATCTTATATTCCCAGGATTTGACCAAACATGGATACTCAGAATATGCTTGTTGAACGGAACTGAGCAACATGTTTTCTGCAACATGAAGCTTCAGTTCTAAGACGATTCTGAGTTCAGAATTTTAATCTTACAAAATCAGAATGGAACTAAGAATAACTAATTTTTATTGAGTTCTATATGAATTATATTATTTAGTCCTCGCAGCATAGTCTGTAAGGCAGATACTGTTATTACTTCTTTTATAAATAATAATAACAACAATAATAAATAATATATAGTATCTAATATGTTCCATTTAGTGTTCTAAGCACTCTTGCTTGTTAGCTAATTTAATCATCCGAACCTTTCAGGTAAGTACTGATATTCTCCCCCTGTTAATAGCATGATAGGAAAACTGAGTTGTAATTAATGCACTTAGTGAGTAGTAGAGCTTGGAATATCTCCAGCTTCAAGGTCCATGTGGTTGCATTGCCTCTCTCCAAATTCTCCAGCCCAAATAACAAACATTCCAGGATTTCCCTAAACATCTATACTGGCCTCCATCTAAAAAACAACATCATTCTGAACGCTAAATCCAAAAGATTCTGTGTTCTTAGGAGAGGAGGGAGTAACTAGAAATGGGAGAGTGTCTTTGAATGTATTTCATCCCAATGAAATCTTCATGGGAGAAAAAAAAATATATCAAGAGTTTAGAAATGTTACTGCAAAGCTTGACTGCACCCTTTCAATGACCTGTGTGCCCCCTCATGGTAAGTGGCTCAAGTAGAGATTTCCCATTTGGTCATTAACACCCATTATCTCACTCCCCACTCCCCACCCCCGCCCCACCCACAGACTTGCCAAATTTACTTTTAACTGCTCTCAGCACTGAGGCAGAAGGGGGGCCAAGATAATGAGCCTCCACAATGTATAATTATTATAAATGAGCAGAGATAAACTACACCTGTCAAAATAAATGATCAGCATCCTAAATCGCTGGTTTCTCGTGCACTGTTTTGTAAACTCGAGTTATTCATTCCTGCTAATTTCTCCCACAGCTATTCCCACGGCTTTTTTTCCTCCTGATTTGAGCTCCTAGAGTTTGCTCAGAAAGTGCTTGTCACCCCTAGATTCTTCAGAGGATAAGAGAAAAGCTCGAAGTAAATTGTTCCTGCAGGAAATGAATTACTACATCACGAGAGTTCCCTTGAAAGGATGTCAGACATAGACTGGCTCATTGTGGCTCTGTCTATCAACGTTCAGCCCTTCAATAATATCCCCTTTTTGTTCTTTTCCTAAGATTCTGCCAAAGTGACAAAAAGACAATGGTGGCACAGCATAGAAGTCAGGCTAATTCTAAGTGTAACTGTATTTAAGGAATGTTCAGCTGACAGTATTTTGGATGCAGAAAAAACACTTACTTCATAGTCTACAAAGTTCAGATCCAACTAAGAAAACTATTGCTGGTTCCAGGTCTATGCATCCACACTCATGTGAAATAACTGTCTATCTGGTTTTTAATGAGAGTACACACACCTCTTTTTGCTGTGATTTTCTTTTACCCTACTACCTGGGTCTATTGGTCAGGATGCAAGCAACCAAAAAAAAAAAAAAAAAAAAAAGGAAGGAAGAAAGGGAGCTTTGTTTAGAAAGACAATGAGTTCATTCAGCAACTCAGAAATAGAACAGGACAAACAGACAGTATGTTGGGAATAAGGACACAGTTCCTCCTAGGGGGACTGAATGGGATTGATTTGAACACCCCCACTCTTTTGAGAAAAGATCTGATTGACCTTGAGAGACCCATGTGGCCAACCACAGGGGTGAGTGAGTCTATACCCAAAGGAAGGGAAAATAAGAACAAAAGCAAAAAATACACAGCTTACACCCTCTGATTGATTTGTTACCCCACACAAGGAGCTCTCAGACTTCCAAAATTTAGTTCCTGTTCCAACACATGCCCTGGCCCAAGACACAGATCTGTTTTCCTTCTTGGGTGATAAGCAGATCTGTGAAAAGAAAGGCAGGTGGGGGTCAGCACACGAAGTTGTTCAGATCATGCTGTGTCCACTACCTGCTCCTTGTTGCCCTGATCTGGATATTCAGAGTTTAGGAAGAAAAACGATTGTGTAGCTTGGTCTCTATATACTAAATGCCCTCAAAAATCACTCTCACACGCTCAATCCACTGGTGATCCTGTGGTGAACTTCACCTTGAGGGTAAATACATCCAAGGATGCTATTCAAAGCCTGCAGTAAACTGCATGGCTCAGACTGCCCCCCCTCCTCCAGCTCAGTTCAGTTCAGCCGCTCAGTCGTGTCCGACTCTTTGCAACCCAATGAACCACGGCACGCCAGCCTCTCTGTCCATCACCAGCTTCCGGAATTTACTCAAATTCATGTCCATTGAGTCAGTGATGCCATCTAACCATCTCATTCATTGTCATCCCCTTCTCCTCCTGCCTTCAATCTTTCCCAACGTCAGGGTCTTTTCAAAAGAGTCAGCTCTTCGCGTCAGGTGGGCAAAATATTGGAGTTTCAGCTTCAACATCAGTCCTTCCAATGAACACCCAGGACTGATTTCCTTTAGGATGGACTGATTGGATCTCCTTGCAGTCCAAGAGACTCTCAAGAGTCTTCTCCAACACCATAGTTCAAAAGCATCAATTCTTCTGTGCTCAGCTTTCTTGGTAGTCCAGCTCTCACAACCATACATGACTACTGAAAAAACCATAGCCTTAACTAGATGGACCTTTGTTGGCAAAATAATATCTCTGCTTTTTTAATATGCTGTCTAGGTTGGTCATAACTTTCCTTCCAAGGAATAAGCATCTTTTAATTTCATGGCTGCAATCACCATCTGCAGTGATTTCGGAGCCCAAAAAATAAAGTCAGCCACTGTTTCCCCATCTATCTGCCATGAAGTGATGGGACCAGATGCCATGATCTTAGTTTTCTGAATATTGAGCTTTAAGCCAACTTTTTGACTCTCCTCTCCAGCTCAGGACAGATCCAATTCCTTCTATGCCAAGAATTATCCCTTTAGTTGCTGGATCATGGGAGGTCCAAAGGCTAGTGGTGTGCAGAATATTGGCAGGAATACTCATGGGTCTCAGCACAGCAGCTGTTTACCAACCAGCAGAGAACATTTCAGTAGGTGAACAATCTGCATGGCTGTGCTGATGTTTCTGATACCAACCCTACATATAGACTCTGAGAGACGTAAGCCCATGGGTCCTTGGGTTTTTTTAAACCCAGATGAAATCTAAGAGCAGTCTTGGTGATGAGAAATTTTGATTGAGTAGAGAGAAATAGAGGGGACCAAAAAAAAGTAAAAAAGGCAGATACATCCCAGCACAGACCAAATGCTTACTCCTCAGCCCAGGTGATGCTTCCTCCTCCAGCCAGTCTCCGAGACCCTGCCCTCTTGCTGCTGCTTCTGGAGGCCCCCCTGCAGCCAGTCATTAGGAGCATGCTGGGAGCTCTAGTCTGGGTCTTGGCATCAAGTTCTTTGCTACACACCTGAATCAGATGTGATGCACCTGTTGTATATCTGGGCTCCAGTTCTATTTTTGAGCAAGAGTCCCATGGAGTGACCCATTATTTAGATACTACAGACACTCTTTGTCCCCTGGAACCAGCTTCCATTCCAGTACTATGCCTAGGATCTCATTCCCACCCAAGGACATGGACATGGACTGCTGGGCACCATTTTCCCTGCCATTCACCCACTGGTCCAGTCACAAATATTCCCTGGGGACTCTGAGATTAATTGAAACACAAGCCTTGGGACTTACCTGGTGGTCCGGTGGTTAAGAATCCAGCTGTCAATGCAGGAGACATCTCTGGTCCTGGAAGATCCCATGTGCTTCAAGGCAACTAAGCCCATGTGCTACAACTACTGAACCCAAGCTCTAGAGACTCATGAACTGCAATTACTGAAGCCCTCAAGCCAAGAGCCCATGCTCTGCAGCAATAGAAGCTACCCCAGTGAGAAGCCCAAGCATTCCAACTAGAGAATAGCCCCTGCTTGCCTCGACTAGAGAAAGCCTATGTGCAGCAAGACCCAGAGCAGCCAAAACAAAACAAAACCCAAGATCCTTGTTGAGAGCAAAAAATCCTACTCTTTGAGCCCTACTTTGAGCAAAGGGCTGGCTACCTGCTTGTGGAACTCTTAGAAAGCAATAACCTACTTGACTTTTTGATTTATTTCCACGTCTAAAATTGCATAAACTGTCCTCTACCCAGTTCTTGGGAAGGCTGAATACTGGGATGGACACTGCTGACTGGAGAGCTTGGATATTAAGATTCCCTGGTAGCTCAGATGGTAAAGAATCTGCCTTCAATGCAGGAGACCTAGGTTCATCCCTGGATGGAAAGATCCCCTGGAGAAAGTAACGGCTACCCATCCCAGTATTCTTGCCTGGAGAAACCCATGGACAGAGGAGCCTGGGGGGCTATAGTCCATGGGGTCGCAAAGAGTTGGACATGACTGAGCAACTAACATTTTCACTTTAACTCTTTCTTCAGCACTAGGAGCTGCTCCATTCCCCCCACAAATGGTATTAATTTAGCTCTCTTTACCCTCCTCTTGGTTTCACAGATGGCACTAGTGGTAAAGAACCTGCCTGCCAATGCAGGAGACATAAAGATACATGGGTTCGTTCCCTGAGTCAGGCAGATCCCCTGGAGGAGGGCATGGCAACCCACTCCAGCTTTTCTGCCTGGAGAATCCCATGGACAGAGGAGCCTGGCGGGCTATAGTCCATAGGATTGCAAAGAGTCGGACACAACTGAAGTGACTTAGCACACAGGTAGCCTCCTCTCACATTTCCTGGTCTTACTAAGTTACAAGACACACCTAGCTACATCCCCACATAGTACCCTTAAACTCCCCATAAATTTCTGATTCATTGTTATCATGAGGTCTCTTGTGTTTACCCTAGAACAACAGTAACTCCAAGGCCAAAGGCTGTCCTAGTCTGTATAAAATGTGCATGTTCATGTTCAGCTTTCCCCAAAGCCTCTGCTTTAATATAAAAAGTATATTAGCTTAGAGAGGTCACCCTAAAAAAAATCACCAAAAATAGGTTATTAATTCAGAAGATGCCTGATTTTGAGTTGTCCTACTTTATTACCCTAAATTTCAGACTGCTATATCCATACCCATGACTAGATATTATATAGCTATTATAATGTTCACAAAATATAGGAAATTGGAAGCACTGGCTGAAATATGTTTGAGGAAACATTTGTCCTTCAGAACAGAAAATAAACTCCCAAAGACAAAATGTCACTGTGGCTATCAGGCAAAATTTGTTTTTATTCAAAGGCAACCAGGACACGTAGCTGGTGAAAACTGAGAAAGTACCAGACTGTCTTCCTCTGTAGGTGCTGTAGTTAAGTGAAACCTGCAAAGTTTCATGGATAATATTGGGTTGGCTTTATCTTGTCATTATATCTTGCCACTGTTGTAAGATGTAAACAGGGAACATTTTTAGTAGTAAACAGCCACAGGCCTTCAGCCCTGCAAGAGACTGTCTCCCTGATTCATCAACTTGGATCTGGAATGCCCAGAGTTACCTGGTTCTGACCCTCTTCCAAGGCCTGCTCAGTGCACTCACTGCATTGCAACCTGGCTCCAGCCCCCAAGTCTCCATCACTCTTTCCTGTTGATGGTCATGGTCCATTTTGAAGGTCTGATGTTCAGTCCCTCTTTCTCTCCTTTCTTATTATGACCTTCATTGACATTTAGAAGCCATTTCCAGCTTCTTTGCCTCTGGATGCTCTGGGTAAATACCTATCCCAATTCTTTTGGATCAGTGGGCACTAGAAAAGGGCTCTAGAAAAAGAGGAATGCCAGACAAGCAGTCCTTCTCTACAATAAGCTAACAGTTATCTTTCCTGTAAAGACTGGCCATGGCAGGAGGCCATTCCCTTCTGAAGAAGCTGTGAAGTCTATTGCCCTTTTTTCTATCTGAGCATCCTGAGGATGCAGGATTGCAAGCATCTGAAGATGGCTTCAGAACTGATTAAATCAATGTTCAGAGAGTGACATATATTAAAGATCCATCTCTCTTCTCTCTTTTGACAGTGCCATTAAAAAAAATATATTTATTTATTTGGCTGCACCAAGTCTTAGTTTTGGCACACAGGATCCTTAGTTGCAGCATGTGGGATCCAGCTCCCTGAACTGCCAGGCTCCTCTGTCCACAGAATTCTCCAGGCCAGAATACTGGAGTGGGTAGTCATTTCTTTTTCCAGGGGATCTTCCCAACCCAGGGGTCAAACCCAGGTCTTCCTGTTCAGGGATCAAACCTGGGCCCCCTGAATCTTAGCCACTGGACCATCAGGGAAGTCCCCCATGGTATTAGCTTCATGCTTGGTGAAATCATGGTCATAGGACAGCTGCTGTCATTTCAAGCATGATAGGCACACACCAAAGTGTCCAAAGAAGGGAGGGGCTATCTCTTCTATTGTGTCCCTTTACATTGGTAATGACACCTATGCCTAAAGCTGCAGAATATTTATCACATATCTTTGGCCAGAACAGCCTTAAGTCACAACTCTAAACCAATTTCAGGCAAGGAGTACCTCAATGGTAGATTCAGACTAACAAGGACTTCTTCCTAGAGCTAGTGGTGGTTTAGTTGCTAAGTTGTGTCCGACTCTTTCAATCCCATGGACTGTTCAATCCCAGAGTTTGAACCTGAGTAGGTCAGTTGGTAAAGAATCTTCCTACAATGCAGGAGACCTGGGTTCGATTCCCAGGTCGGGAAGATCCCCTGGAGAAGGAAATGGCAACCCACTCCAGTATTCTTGCCTGGAGAAACCCATGGACAGAGGAGCGTGGCGGGCTACAGTCCACGGGGTTGCAAGAGTCAGACACAACTTAGCGACCAAACC
This sequence comes from Ovis canadensis, assembly GCF_042477335.2. Lineage (NCBI taxonomy): Eukaryota > Metazoa > Chordata > Mammalia > Artiodactyla > Bovidae > Ovis > Ovis canadensis. The sequence continues at coordinate 183,791,345 of NC_091247.1, read as the reverse complement.
ATTCAGGCCTGGAGCTGGGGACTTTGTCGATAAGGATGAAGGAAGAATGGCCTTGGTAGTGGGCGGGGAACACCATCTGATGGCAGAATTGCTGTGGACCATTCGCATACTGGTTGCTTTTCAGAGAATAATCAGGCCTCCCAGGATCACTTTCAGTGGAAGGGTACACAGCAAGTGGCCTAGGAGTGTTTTATAAACAAATATTCAACAATGAGCTGCTTTTCTGAGCTCTGGGTGATAAGGGAACAGACTTGGAAATACTGCCTCAGGCTATTTCCTGCTAGATGTGCATTTCTGGCAATGCACCAGAAATTTTCTGTGCACAATGGATACTCCAAACTTCCCTTAAGATCCCCTGGCAGGAAGAGTCAGTTACACTACAAATTTAGTGTGAGATTGTGACTTATAAAAAGCAATCTGTATTTAGTCTTTGTCCTTTAGAGCACAAAGTTCCAAAAACCCTCAGAATTCCCTGAATGATTTGAAATGTCTTTTGTTATGTTAATGAAATGGCTTTGGCCTGCACCTAGGGTTGGAGGCTGATTACCAGGAAACCAACTGGGTTACTAGAGGGTTGGAACTCTCAGTAGCCCCCTGACCTCCAGGAAGCAGAGAAGGGTTAGAGGTTGAATCTGTAGCCAAAGACTGGTGCCTTATTCAACAGTGCTTATGTAAAAAAAGCCTCCATAAAAACCCAAAGTGTGGGGTTCAGAGAGCTTCCAGGCTGGTGGGCACCTGGAGGTGCTACAAGAACCTGGATGCTCTGTAACCTGCCCCCCATACCTGTCCTATGTATCTATTCCATCTGGCTGTTCTTGAGTTGTATTCTTTTACAAGAAACCATTGACTTAGTTTTCTTTAAAGCTATGACAAACCTAGATAAATGTATTACAAAGCAGAGACATCACTTTGCCAGCAAAGGTCTGTATAGTGAAAGCTACGGTTTTTCCAGTAGTCATGTATGGGTATGAAAGTTGAACCATAAAGAAGGCAGAGTGCTAAAGAATTGATGCTTTTTGAGTTGTGGTGCTGAAGAAGACTCTTGAGAGCCCCTTGGACTGCAAGGAGATCAAACCAGTCAATCCTAAAGGAAATCAACCCTGAATATTCATTGGAAGGACTGATACTGAAGCTGACGCTCCAATACTTTGGCAACCTGATGCAAAGAGCCGATTCATTGGAAAAGACCCTGATGTTGGGAAAGATTGAGGGCAGGAGGAGAAGTGAAGGCAACAGAAGATGAGATGGTTGGCTGTCATCACTGACTCAATGGACATGAGTCTGAGAGAGCTTCAGGAGTTGGTGATGGACAGGGAAGCCTGGTGTGCAGCAGTCCATGGGGTCCCAAAGAGTCGGACACGACTTACCAGCTGAACAACAACAAAATGGTACAACCAGTATCAAGGCCATGCCTCAGAAAGAGTGTGATTAGGAGGCCACTCTGGGTCCTGTCATCCTAACGTGTTAGCTTTCTTTAATTTCTGAGCCTACACTGCTGCCATACCAGCTTTCAGTGGTCACTGGAACCATCTCCAACTGACCTGAGTGTCTGCTTTCACTCTCTCAGATGTCAGAGTCTTTGATGGGGACATTTGATTGGCTCAGCCTAAGTCACCTGTTCATGCCTTAGTTCCCAGAGAGTGCTGGGAGGGAATATCTGCTCTGTGGTAGGTATTTGGATATTTGTCCTAGTTTTGGCTACTCAGTTCATTTTGATCACTTTGTAATCTCTGAGTAATCTACTCCCTCCCCAACAGGTCCCATCTTCTCAAAGTAGAAATCTGAAAAATAATTTTTCTGGATTCCTTCTAAGTCTTGGCCCAGACCTGTGACCTCAGCTCTACCCATTGACAGAGGACAACACAAGGAAATGGGTTCTATGTGGAGCTTCCATTTTGTGGAATGTTAAGAACCATGCAGAAGTGGCATCTGAACTGTAGCAAGAAGTCTAGCTCCTAACAGGGGCATAAGCTCTAGAATCGAAGACTCAACGGCAGCTCCAAAGTTTCCTTACTGGACCAGCTCTCCAGCACAGTTTGGTGCATGGTCATCTCTGGGGCCCACTTCTTTCACCCTCCCAGTGATCTATAAATGACCCCACTTTGCGTTGATCACGATCAAGATCCCTGCCTGATGATGTATCCCTCTGCAGTTTCTACAGCTGAAGTCTGGAACTTGCCTCCTACCAAGACCAAAATAATAGGGGTTTCCCCCAAAGAAGAATGGGATTCTGATCCTGGGAAGCAGAAGATTAAAAAAGATGTGTTATTACTAGGACTGCACTCTCACATACATTATCTCAAACTCTCTTGGAGGTCTCTACATTTTCTGTTTGTTGTTGCTGTTGTTGTTTAGTTGCTTAGTCATGTCCTACTCTTTTGCAACCACATGGACTAGAGCCCACCAGGCTCCTCTGACCATGGGATTTCCCAGTCAAAAGTACTGGACTGGGTTCCCATTTCCTTCTCCAGGGGATCTTCCCAACCCAGGGATCAAACCTGAGTCTCCTGCATTGGCAGGAGGATTCCTTACCACCGAGCCACCTGGGAAGCCAAAGGTTGCTATTAGTATACTCACTTCAGAAATTAAACCAAGGCTCAAAGAGATAAAGCCACTCGAGTGAAGTCACGTAAGTCAGCAGAGCTGCACCTAAAGCCCATCAAGTTCTGATTCCCAGAGAGCATTCAAAGTCAGTTCTTTCTAATTCTTGTATAGTGTGGTGCATGCATGCTCAGTCATGTCTGACCCTGCCACCCCATGGACAGGGCCCACCAAGCTCCTCTGTCCATGGAATTTTCCAGGCAAGGATACTTCCCTGGAAATAGGAATGGGTTGCCATTTCCTATTCCAGGGGATCTTCCCAATTCAGGGATTGAACCCACGTCTCTCGTGTCTCCAGCATTGGTAAGTGGATTATTTACCACTGGCACCACCTGGGACACCCATTACTATTTTTTCATGATAACACATGAAACACATTTCTTTTTGTTAACAGAAAGTAAAATGGCACAAAATGGCACCAAACACAAAAGCCAGCATCCATAAAAACCCCTTCCCTTCAGGGAAGGCCCATTCTTCCTAGTAGCAAATTTTGAGAGTTTTCCAAACAGAGTCCTTAGCTAGGAAGATTTCATAGGGTGACAATGTCCTTGGAGAAGGAAATGGAAACCCACTCCAGTATTCTTGCCTGGAGAATCCTGTGGACAGAGGAGCCTGGTGGGCTGCCGTCTATGGGGTCGCACAGAGTCGGACACGACTGAAGCTACTTAGCAGCAGCAGCAGCAATGTCTTTACCAAGACGTTCACAGCAAACACGTGGGGATCTGTTCTGTGGGTTCCTGAGGCAGCACTGCATCAAGTCTAGCTTTTTTTTTTTAAAGCTTTTTAATAAAAATTATTAACTTATTTTGGCTGTGCTGAGTCTTTGTTGCTGTGTGCAGACTTTTCCCTAGTTGCAGTGAGGAGGGGCGCTCTCTAACTACAGTGCTTGGACTTTTCATTGCAGTGTCTTCTCTTGTGAAGCACGGCCTCAGAGCACACAGGCTTCAGTAGCGGTGGCACAAGGGCTTATTTCCCCCAAGCCAGGTGGAATCTTCCCAGACCAGGGATCAAATCTGTGTCCACTGCTTTGGCGGGCAGATTCTTAACCACTGGACCACCAGGGAAGTCCCAGCAGACCATTCCTAAGAGCACAGGGTGGGGAGCCACACACACCTGACTCTGAACCCTGCCTGTGTCACTGAAGCTGTGGCATCCCAGATGCATTCCTTAACCTCTCTGAGCTTCATATTAGTCTTCTGAGCAACAGGGATAATAATAGAACCATCCCCTTTGTCATGAGCGTTGAAAGATAATGCTTTTAAAGCACTTAGGGAGCACAATATCTGACATAGTATTAAACTCTCAACAAAGGTTGGCTATTCTTATCCTTGGGTGACCTTTGCTAAAAGGCAAAGGCATTGCACAAGGAGCAAGTCAGCAAAGGGCTCAGAGGGAGACTGTAGTGATGTGGCTGAAGCCTCACGTTGGTCCAACTTGATCCTGAATCTCTACAGGAGCAAATTAAGGCTGAGTTTTGTTTTATTTTTTCCCCAGGGAGATAATAACATCCACCCTCCCTGATTCACAGAGTCATTAAGCAGACAAAATAAGATAATGTATGTGCAAAAAAAGCACTAGGCAAAGAGTTAAGCGCCATCAAGTTGCAAGGTATTGTTGTCCTTGCGGCTGTTACCACTTTTGGAAAGCTTTTACCACGGTAAGAAGACTTGCCCTTGAAAGCCCTTAAATACGTAAGGTCCAAGTATGTGACCAAAAAAGGGAAAAAAGTTTAAGGGATTTAAATTAGTCTAGCAAAAGGAAGGTTGAACGGGGTGATTTAATTATTTTTTTGTAACACGAATATTGACTCCACAGGGGAAGGTTGCGACCAAATCATCTGGTTTCCACCAAGGTCTTAACAATAGGAAATAAGTTGCAAGTGCAAGTGGAAGAGATTAGGTTAACTCTAACAGATTTTATTGGAAGGATTAAAACTGTCATATGAGAATGCTCTCTGTATAACCATAGGGGCTTTCTAGTACCAGGAGCCCAGGTGAATGATTGGACAAAAATTAAAGGTTTGTAAAAATGAGATCATGGCTTTTATTCTAAAGGTAAGCAGAGATGGGACAAGAGTTTCTCAAAATGGAAACTCAGATTTGAGCAATATATTGGAGGTGGTCCCGGTAAAGCCAGATTACTGAAAGGTCATCCCGTTCCCACAGGGAAGGAGATGAATGAGGATGGGATGAGAGATACTATTAGAAACTATAATAGGGAAGAATAAATCTGACTCCATACCAGATCTGTTACTTTAACCTGGTATTCTATTGCTTTTGCTACAAGTTAATCACTAAAGATGGACTTTCCAGGTGGCACAAGTGGTAAAGAACCCCCCTGACAATGCTGGAGACAGAAGAGATGCATGTTCAATCCCTGGGTCAGGAAGACCCTCTGGAGGACAGCATGGCAACCCACTCCAGTATAATCCCATGGACAAAGGAGCTTGGTGGGTTGCAGTCCATAGGGTCGCAAAGAGTCAAGCACAGCTGAAGCAATTTAGCATGCATGCATGCACACAATCACTAAAGACAGGTTGCCTATAAGTTACACATCATATGGCCCATCTCCGGGAACCCTGCCTCCCAGGTAATGAGCATTAAGCTGAAATACCTTTGTTTAGCTCACAGGAAACATCCTGACCAGGTCCACCTGTGAATGACTGCTGCTGCTAAGTCGTGTCCGACTCTGTGCAACCCCATAGACGGCAGCCCACCAGGCTCCCCCGTCCCTGGGATTCTCCAGGCAAGAACACTGGAGTGGGTTGCCATTTCCTTCTCCAATGCATGAAAGTGAAAAGCGAAAGTGAAGTCACTGAGTCGTGTCCAATTCTCAGTGACCCCTTGGACTGCAGCCTACCAGGCTCCTCTGTCCATGGGATTTTCCAGGCAAGAGTACTGGAGTGGGGTGCCATTGCCTTCTCCGTGAATGACTGCAGACAAGAAGAAATGAATACATCCCCTCCAAATGCAGACTAGAGCCAAGAAATGTTTGACTTTACTCCTTCCTCTTTCAATATAAAAGAAGCCTGGATTCTAATCAGGCAAGATGGTTCTTTGGGATATTAGTCCACCATCTCAGCCTGCTGATTTTCCAAATAAAGTTGCTGTTCCCTGCCCCCACAATGCTTCTCTTGATTTTTTGGTCATTGTGTGGTGAGTGGTACAAGCTGGGATTCAGTATCAAAGCCAGCCCAGTTCAGAAGCAAAGACACATTGACAGCTTTCCAATAATCTCTCTGCTTAGGATAGTGTGTTCCCAGCATATGATTTAAGGAGGTAAAGTCGATCTTCCAGCACAAATGAGAGAAATGCAGAGGGAAGACCATCACCAAGGGTAAAGCTGGGTTTCCCCACGTCTCCTTAACAGGCAAAACTGAAAGACAGACAGAGTGATAGGATTTTGCTGGAGAAAGTTCCAAAGCTGTGCTGACTTGGATCAGCATTCATTTGTGTTAAGTTCAAGGGACCACACTGCTCCTTGGCAATGCACGTATTCATCTTTTGTTGATTCTCCCAAATGCCCTCAACAGCTGTCCATGTCCTATTCCTTTCTGAAAGACTCTCCCTCCTACTCACTAACCTCCAACTGCCCCGGCCTTCTTTCAGTCCTTCAAACCTGCCATGTTCTCCTGCCTCCCTGCTTTGTACATGCTCTTCCTTCAACACGGAATAGCTTGTCTTCATTCATTGCCTGAATTACTTCTACTGCAACCTAAATCACCCTTCCTTGGGAAGATCATCCTGAACTCTGACTTTGGGCCTTTTCCCATTGTACCAATTTGGTTTCCTTTTTAGTATTTCCCTAATTAACAATTATGTATATTTTTTGTTTTTACTTAGCGTTTGTCTCTCCAACCTGATCATACTCTCCATGAGGCCCACAAAAAGTCCTGGCTGAACACATGTTAAATATCTTCATCAGAAGTAACTTCCACCAGCAATCAGCACATACTAGGTTGGGCAGGAAAGAGTTAATTCATTACCACATTTGTCTCAATGGAAGGGTGAATCCAAAGCAACAACCAGGCTAATTGTTAGACTAATCTAACTGGCTTTGCTGTGATAATCTGAGCACTAAATAGGTCTTTTTGTATTCTTCTTATGTTCCCTTGAAGTGGATGATTATTCTGAGAGAAGATGCAATATTTGAATTCTCACAACCTGCTTCCATTGGGAAGTTGGAATATACACTTTTCACTAAATTATAGCAACAAGCAAATCCTTCAGCAGGTGATGCTCATAAACAAAGTGCCTCATAACCAAGCACAAGAAAATAATAAGCTGTGATCCTCTCTCTTGTGAGCATGGAATAGCTTTGATTGGTCACACATTGCCTTTTGTGACTTCTTACAACACAACAACATGGAAAAGTGGGCCTCACAGTTGAGTTATTATTTCTACCAACTACACAGCTGTTGGTGAGATGGAGAGGCAAACAGTCATGGGTCAGCTTTATTGAGGCAATTGAAGCAACAGGAGCTTGAATTCATAGGTAGACCCTTCCTCTGTTTGAGAAAGTCTAGGTCTCAACTCATGAGAATCTGAAAGGTATAGTCCCTGCAGGTACATCAGTATAAGGATGTGCAGTGAAGGAACAGCTAAGAACCTTTGCCTGCTTCTCTTGTTCAGACTGTGGCTTCCCTGGTGGCTCAGTGGTAAAGAATCCACATGCAGTGCAATGCAATGCAGTGCAGGAGATGGGTTTCATCCCTGGGTCAGGAAGATCCCCTGGAGGAGGAAATGGCAACCCACTCCAGTACTCTTGCCTGGGAAATCCCATGGACAGAGGAGCCTGGCGGGCTATACAGTCCAAGGGGTCACAAAAGAGTCAGACATGACTTAGCAACTAAACAACAAAAGCAGCTAGTTCAGAGTTTTGGAGAGCCAGGTGGCAGGGAAAGAGAAGATTCATTCTCAATCCTCAGCAAGCCATATGTGACCCAAGTCGGCCAAGGAGGGGACATTGGGTGAGGAGCTAAGTATGCCTACCAATCTCTGCCCAGCTGTAGATCTGGAAAACAATTCCAAGCTACCACTCTTGAGGCTTGAGCTAAGGGAAATCCATCATCAGTGTACTGGTGAACACTGTGTGTAGGTGGATGTGTTCTTATTTGAGGATAAATAAGCAGAAAGCCGCCAAAAAGCACCACAGAATAAGGGAAAGGTGAGGATTCAAGGAAAGAGGAGTTCTCTCAAAATGATTTACTGTTGGAAATAAAGTAATACTTTAGAACCTACCTGACATCCATAAAACTGGAGCAGAAAGGCCAAGATGTCAAGGCAAAGAAAATGAAGTTAAAGGAGAGACAGATGACATAAATAAGAATTGTAAGGAGAACAACAACAACAAAAAAGAAAATACAAACAAAAACATTAAAATTTACAACGAAGCAGTGAAAAACAGAAGTGAACATATGGAAATGTGGATCAGCGCAAGGGAGGACAAACCAGGATAGCCCTCTCTGAAGGTATATGTCAATGGTAGGGTGCTAAAAATAATGAGATGGTGAACGGTATCTATGTTAGATGACACACAGGGACAAAAACATAGGGAACTAGCCTGCCTCTTTAGCCACCTCTTCCCTAGCCATTATTCAAGTTGTGAATAACCTTTCAAAAGCTCCTGCAGCTCTGTTTTAGTGGCTCAGAGATGTACCTCCAAATTCAAACCTTAGTCTTGTTATGATCTTAATCTGTTTTTGTGATTGCACTTTATAGAGGCAATATGGCAGAGTGGTTAAGAGCACACGTGTTTGTGCTCATTCAGTCGTGTCCAGCTCTTTTCCACCCTGTGGACTGGGGCCGCCAGGCTCTTCTGTCCATGGGATTTTCCAGGCAAGAATACTAGAGCGGGTTGCCATTTCCTCCTCCAGGGGATCTTCCCAACCCTGGGATCGAACCTGTGTCTCTCGTGTCTGCTGCATTGCAGGTGGATTCCTTACCACTAGTGCCACCTGGGAAGCCCAGACTCTAGAAATAAATCATGTGTGTTTGGATTCCCGTTCATTATTGCTAATTGTGTAAGCTTTGGTAAGTTATATGACTTCTTTATGTCCTACCTAATCTGTAAACTGGTCATGATGATGATAGTAGAGATGTGCCCTGCTGTATGAAAGAAGGGCATTCCCGTGTCACCTTTTGTAAACTGACCTTAGGACGCATCTTGCTAACAGATGCACAACATAGATGGAGATGAAGCCTAGATGCTCACAAACGTGGTTCAAAGCTATGGAGGCTTGAAGCAGAGATGTCGAATGTATCTCCCTGGGAAGGAGCTCACAGGGCTGCTCTCACAGCTTGGGGTCCAGGCTCCCTGCAAAATAAATGCGGAACACTGTTTTCGTTTTTTTGCCCTTTTTCATAGAAACAAAAATCCTCTTTCGATTTCTTTTGGTTAGCGAAAACAGGTACTAATGTAGGGCCTCCATAAAAGAGAGGTGGTGTAAAGTGAACTTTGAAAATGTGTTATAATATAATATAGTATTCTCATAAGATTTAGTAGGATTAAATGAGCCAATGCATGAAGGTGTTTTGAACATTGCCTAGTGGATTGCAAAATCCATGCCAAGTCATTATTCATATCTTTTGCCTTGTCCCTGGTTTCTTTTTTTAATTAATTTTTTTATTTTATATTGGAGTATAGTTGATTTACAATGTTGTGTTAGGTTCAGGTGTACAGCAAAGTGATACATATACATATATCCATTCTCTTTCAGATTATTTTCCCATATAGCTTATTACAGAATATTGGCTAGTGATCCCTGTGCTATGCAATACGTTCTTGTTGATTATCTATTGATTGTCTATATATAGTAGTGTGGGCTTCCCTTGTGGCTCACTGCTAAAGAATTTCCTCAGTGTGGGAGACCAGGTTTTGATCCCTGGGTTGGGAAGATCCCCTTAAGAAGGGAAAGGGTACCCACTCCAGTATTCTGGCCTGAAGACTTCCATGGACTGTATAGTCCACGGGGTCACAAAGAGCTGGACAATGACTGAGCGACTTTCACTATGTACTAGTTTGCATACTTTCTGGAGAAGAAAACGGCAACCCACCCCAGTATTCTTGCCTAGAGAATCCTGTGGACAGAGGAGCCTGGGGGGCTGCCGTCTACGGGGTCACACAGAGTCGGACGTGACTGAAGCGACTTGGCAGCAACAGCAGCAGTTTGTATATGTTAGTCTCAAACTCCTAATTTATCCCTACCCACCACCATGTTACCCCGTTGGTAACCACAACTTTGTTTTTGAAGTTTGTGAATCTGTCTCTGTTTCATAAATAAGTTCATTTGTATTATTTTTTTTTTTTTAGATTTCACATATAAGTGATATCATATGCTATTTGTCTTTATCTGACTTCCTTCACTTAGTATGGTAATCTCTAGGTCCATTCGTGTTGCTGCAAATGGCATTATTTCATTCTTTTTTTCTCCTGCAATTGGGTAACATTCCAGTTTGCTTCCCAGGTAGCTCAGTGGTAAAGAATCCACTTGCAAGACAGAAGACACAGGTTTCATCCCTGCATCAAGAAGATTCCCTGGAGAAGGAAAAGGCAACCCACTCCAGTGTTCTTGCCTGGGAAATCCCATGGATAGAGAAGTCTGGTGGGCTACAATCCATGGGGTCACAAAAGAGTTGGCTAGATGACTAAACAACAGCAACAACAATTCCAGTTTATTATAATTAAATGAATAAATGCATGAAAGTGTTTTGAACAGTGCCTGTGGGCACGTTAAGTCACTTAAGTCATGTCTAACTCTGCATCTCTGTGAACTATAGCCCATCAGGCTCCTCAGTCCATGGGATTCTCCAGGCAAGAATACTGGAGTGGATTGCTATGCCCTCCTCCAGGGGATCTTCTCTACCCAGGGATAAAACCTGCATCTCTTATGTCTCTTGCATTGGCAGACAGATTCTTTATCACTAGAAAAGCTTTATCACTGGAAAACCCCTCTGAATAGTGCCTATTGGTTTGCAAATCAATGGTAAATCATTATTCACATCTTTTGCACTGTCCCTGATTTCTTCTGCTCTACTCAAACCTGACTGGTATTTCAGGGTTGACACTTCACTTGAGGGTTTCAAAGTAAGTTCTGAACTTCAGGCTTTCCCTTGGTTCTACACTTTGAAGCCCTTGGAGCTCTGGGATCACCCCAAACCTGTCTGGGGTTGGTATCCCAGACCCCCACACAGGGAAGTCAGACTAGAATTATTAACATGTTTCTTTTTTTGCAAAATAAATGGAATAAATAAGACGTAGGAACCAAGAGTTTGGAGAAGGCAACGGCAACCCACTCCAGTACTCTTGCCTGGAAAATCCCATGGGCGGAGGAGCCTGGTAGGCCACAGTCCATGGGGTCACGAAGAGCTGGACACGACTGAGTGACTTCACTTTCACTTTTCACTTTCATGCATTGGAGAAGGAAATGGCAACCCACTCCAGTGTTCTTGCCTGGAGAATCCCAGGGACGGGGGCTCCTTGTGGGCTGCCGTCTATGGGATCGCACAAAGTCGGACACAACTGAAGCAACGTAGCAGCAGCAGCAGCAGCAGCAGGAACCACGAGTTAGTAAAAAATACACTCAGATATACTCGGTGGAAGTAAATTGGTTAATATGTAGGTATGGGGAAAGGCCAGTATTAGGAAGCTGAAGCTAGTAAGTGGGTTTTGTAGTATTTCAGGTGACAGATAAAAATCTGAGGTAAGGCAGTAACAGTTTAGACGAAGAAGTGGGAATGGATTTGAAGGATATTTTGAGGGCAGGATGGCCAAGAATTGGGGACTGAGGAAAAACAGTGGATGAGTTGAAGAAAAGTTAAAAATTTAACCCATCATCTTTTATTAGTAATATTTCTTCTCTGTAACTTGTCATATGCTATAAAAGAACAAGAATTGTTTATTTTTATTAAAATCCTCAATGGTCAACATAATAACTGACACACGGTAGGGATTCAGATACTCTTTGTCAAATAATTCTAGACCCAACTTACATTCCCAGTTTCTGATCCCTTAAATAAATGTATCACCTTAGCCAATCACACCTTTCGCTTAACATCTTTGTCGCTTCTCAAAGATTGAAACTTCTTCCTTTTACATACGGTCCACTCTTGCTAGATCTTCAGCCCAACAAGAACCTCCTGCTTTTAGATATTTCCCAAAGACTAGATGAACCATGTTTCTCTCTCTTCGAGATTCACAGCACTGCTTATCTTTACTTCATCTTTTGACAACACTCAATGACAACCCTTTATATTGACTTAATGTTTGCAAAGTCATTTAACTCTTCAAAGTAAATGCTTGACTCCTGAATTGAGAATTGGAGGTTCTCAGTTGCAGGACTCGCATCCACCTTCCCCACCACTCCCAACCCCATAGAATGCATAGAATGGTAGTAATGTATGAATACTAGCTACTTATAACCCATAGGCTACACCATTCTAAACACTCAGGTTACATGTTTTGATTTCTTAAGTGAGCAATTTAAAAAATTGTTTAAGATGAGAAATCTTTGACTTTCTAGAAATCTTTGTCAGTGGGTAAAAACACTGTCAGAAATATCCCTTCCATAGCTTCTGTGCATACCCTAATCTCCCATGAGAAAGGAGACTAATTTGAGGCTTGGGTCTGGAGTTGAACTGGGACAGCAACGACTTGACCCATCCATACAGAGGCCATCAATCTAAATTCCCTAGATGTGTGACCATAGCCTCCTCAAGTCCAAACATACAGGAATAAAAGCCAAAGGTCAATTGACATGGTGGAGAAAAGAGTTGTTACGGGCACTTTGAGTCATCAGCAGCTCTCAAGTCAGATTCTTGCCACAATGTACATCTGCAAAGGTCAAAGCAAAGGTTCTGGAGGCAGCATCCAGCCCCCATGACAGAAATACTGGAAGGAACTACGGGGCAGGGGTGAGGATGGCTAAAGGACCAACCAAGCAGGCCAGGTCTCAGGATTAGCTTCAGACTCAGTGGGGGATTGGTGTGTTAAATAGATCCTCAGGCAAAGCGGAGTTGTGGTTCAGGAGACCAAGCATGAATGACCGGTATTAGGTGATGTGTGAGAACTGCAGGTTAATGCTTATAAGGCATGTAGGTCTCTATTCATGCCAAGCATAAAATAGCAAATGATTTCCAAACCAAATTTCACTCTTGGGAAGAGGGGGAGCACTTGAACCCTTTGAGGATCAGCCGTCATTGCATCCAGGAATAAGGAGGATGAGATCTGCTCACTTTCATTCACTGGAGAAGGAAATGGCAACCCACTCCAGTGTTCTTGCCTGGAGAATCCCTGGGATGGGGGAGCCTGGTGGGCTGCCATCTATGGGGTCACACAGAGTCGGACACGACCAGTGTGACGTAGCAGCAGCAGCAAGACCTTAAGTAATAATCTCACAGAATGAGAAGTCTCAAGGTGGGCAAGTCCAGATTTGGTGTGACAGCTCAAGGACACAAGATTTTTTTTTTTGAAGATTGATTTATTTATCGGTGCTGGGTTTTTGTTGCTATGTGCAGGTTTCTGAGTCTTTGGACAGGAAGTCTTTTTATCTATATTGGTTAGGATGTTCTTGGATCCAAGTGAGAGAAACAACTAAAATTTACACAGTAGGTGGATTTATTGACTTATGTAAATGAGGAATTCAGAGTGAGGGTGAGTTTCAGGGTTGGTCCTATTCAGTGGCTCAGTGGTGTCAACAAGTGTCAGACACTATTAGTCTGTACCCAAGAGCCACGTCCTCTCTTTCTTTGCTAATGAAACCCCAAAATGTTCTATTTCTAGAAGGTGGGTCATGATTAGCATAAGTCAATCCTAAGAGGGAAATATAGCAAAAGAGGAAATACTTTCTGCCTGTCTTTTTCTTTCTGCTTTGGTTGTTGGTGCGAGAACATGATGCTTGGAGATCCTGCAGCCATCTAGTGACCCTGAGGCAACCCATAAAGCCAATGCAGCTGATAGCACATTGGATCTATCCAGTAGCAGACTGGATATAAAAATCCTGGGTCCATGGGGCTTCCCTGTTGGTCCAGTGGCTGGGAGTCTGCCTACCAGTGCAGGGCACACGGCTCAGTCCCTGGTCTGGGGAAAATCCCACATGCCTCGGAGCAACTAAGGAAGGCCCTGTGCCACAACCACTGAGCCTAAGAGCCCATACTCCACAAGAGAAGCACTGCGATAAGAAGTCTATGCGCTATAATGAATCGTAGCCCCCGTCTGCTACAACTATAGGAAACCCACACACAGCAACGAAAACCCAGCACCGATAAATAAATCAGTCTTAAAAAAAAAAAAAAACCTTATGTCCTTGAGCTGTCGCACCAAATCTGGACTTGCCCACCTTGAGACTTCTCATCATGTGAGATCATTACTTAAGGTCTTGCTGCTGCTGCTACGTCACATTGGTCGCGGACGACTCTGTGCGACCCCATAGACGGCAGCCCACCAGGCTCCCCCGTCCCTGGGATTCTCCAGGCAAGAACACTGGAGTGGGTTGCCGTTTCCTTCTCCAGTGAATGAAAGTGAAAAGTGAAAGTGAAATCGCTCAGTCATGTCCACTCTTTGAGACCGCATGGACCGTAGCCCACCAGGCTCCTCGGTCCATGGGGTTTCCCGGGCAAGAGTGCTGGGGTGGGGTGCCATTGCCTTCTCTGACTTAAGGTCCTATGAGCTGGGTATTCTGTCACTGGCAGCTCAAAGCAATCCTAACAGACACAAACTAGGTTTTCTGTCTGTGTGCTCTGCTGTTCTCCATGTCAGTCTTATCCTTTGTGGCAGCAAAATTACTGCAGTTTTGTATCTGTGGATCACGTGGTCCAGAGGTGAGAGAATCTTTTCAGTAGTCCAGCATCCCAAAGTCCCAAGAGTCACCTTGATTGAACCAGCCTAGATAATCTACTAGGCTTTGCACCAAGATGGTCCTCAGGAGTATGGAATGCATGGAAGAGCTTATGCTATTCAGGGTCTACTCCTGGAGTGAAGGAGAGGTCAGGTCAGGTGCAGAAAATAATCTGGATTCTTTTTAGCAAAGGCTGTTGGTACTTTGCTCATCTCTCCTAGACCCATCTCCTTGGGGATCGCCTCCATCTGTGATGGACAGTTTCCATATACGCTGAAGGTTTCCTACTTAGGCACCTGTGACTCTCTGCTGTGGGTATGCTCTGACCAGGGGAGCATGGTGCAACTACTAGGAACTGACCAATTTCCAGGAACAACCTTCAAGAAGGAAGAGATTTGGAAGATAAATACCCCTCTAGATTTCTTGGTCCTTAATGCGGCAATTCCAAGTTATTTTCTATACCTACTCTGTCCAACACAGTAGGCAATAACCTCATGGCTATTTAAATGTAAACTGATGAATACTAAAATAAAAGATTTAGTGTCTAAGTCACACGAGTCTCAGTTCAAGTACATAGTACTCACAGATGGCTAGTGGCTGCCATATTGGACAGGACAAACAAATAACATTCTCATCACAGATAAGTAGGGTTTCTTTTTTTTTTTTTTTTTTTTTGGACAATGGCATTCTACACAGGGGATTCCCAGGTGGCTCAGGGGTAAAGAATCTTCCTGCCAAGCAGGAGACATGGGTTCCATCCCTGGGTAGGGAAGATCCCCTGGAGAAGGAAACAGTAACCCACCCCAGTATTCTTGCTTGGGAAGTCCCTCTGTCCATGGGGTGCTGGTGTGCTACATTCCATGAGGTTGAAAAGAGTCAGACACAACTTAGTGACTAAGCAACAGCAGCAATACTCTACACAATCTTTTAGGGGGTCCTTACCAGAAGAGCACCATTGACAATTTATTGATTCATCCCTTATTGGTCTTCCTCCCTTTCCTATTTAATTTCCTCACTCTCATTGAAGCTTCCAAATAAGTTTCTTGCCCCTAAACCCCTGTTTACTTTTTGGGGAGCACTGCTAACATTATACCCTTGGGATAAGAAAGGGGACATAGGATGTGGTTGACTACCAACAACAGTCCTCTACAGCCTTTCTACTTAAAGCTTGGTCCGTGGACAGGAACTAGATGCCAAGGCAGAAAGTTGGGCCCCACACCATGCCTGCTGAATCAGTGTTAACCCTTTAATAAAATTCCCACGTGATCTGTAGGCACGTCGAGGTTTGAGATGTCCTGATCTGTGAGTCCCTTAGACAGAGAGAGGGAAAAAAGGCAGGACCTGATAAAATATACCCACACAACTATGACAGCTTCTTAAACAGAGGTTTTCTGCTTAAAAGTCCCCAAAGGCATGTGCTATCGTCTTTTATTTCAGGACTTCAATTTCTTTACCAATGTTTGATTTTTTATTTTTTTGCTTCTTTTGAGGGTCTTGTGATCCGTTAGCTTGAGGTCCCCTTATCTTTATGGGGGCCATGATCTCAGGAGAAAAACTCACTCTGTGCTTTATCTTTTTTTTAAACCCAAATGTATTTTATTGAGATGCAAATTGTAAAAAAAATCTAGTATTTTATTTCACTTTGTCATCATCTATATTACAAGTGATAATAAATTTTCCTATACTTCTCCCTTCCAAAAGTTCAAAAAAATTTTCCCTCTTTTAAAAAGTTAATTATTTTTCTCAAAAACCTATCATCAAGGCCAGAAAGCAGATTCAGTCAGAAGCTCCCTAGAGTCTAAAACTGAGGAAAAACACTTTAATACTGAGGAAGGTCTTGTTTGTAACTGCCTCTAGATTTAATGTAAACTCAGTGGATAAAGGAGTATATTAGGACTTTCCACAAAATTTATTCTTTTATTCTCTTATTTCAAGTGCACATTTGTAATGACCCACAGTAATAGTGTGGGGTGTTTTCCGTTCCATCTTAAAACAATTCAAGGATAATGAATTAGTGCCTAAGTAAAGGACCATTGTTACTCTTGTACTTTAAATTCGTCTCTTTAGCACTGATGTTTCCTTCCTGTCTTCAGAGGGGCTTTGGGTTCCCAGTTGAGCAGTTTGTCATAAGGTGATCAAGGTGCTATATACCTGACAAGGTTTTCCTCTAATGGATGTTCACAGTCAGTGAGTGAATAAACTCTCTCTCCTAAAGACAATAGGATTCTCCATCTAAAACCAAATTTGTTCTCATTAGCTGGCTCTGAGGCTTCCAGTGGCAAGTTTTCTGGATGTTAATAATGCTATTTTGAGAATACCTGTACCTTACCTACTTAATGAACATGATGATGGAAAAGCAAACTATTTTCCATTCCACTAAGAAAGGCTTCATGCCCATTCCCTGTCTCATGTTTCAGTTCTAGACTTGCTTTGCTTTTTGTGAAATTATGTTCAAATCACACTTCCATTAGTGTTAATTTGGTGGCTTTTGCAATGCTCTTTAATTCTTCAGCTAGCAAGTAGCTTGTTCCCTGCTTATCCTTGATGGAGGCGTTTTGTTTGGCTCAGGAATGTCTTTTGAATACTGGCTTCAGTGACAGAAGAGTGTCACAAACGGTGCTTAAACTTACACTTGAAATGTATCTGGAGAGGACATCTGTTGTATCAGCAGACTATTTCTACAGTACTGGTTAATTAAAGGATAATCAGGCTTCTCCATATATGTGCAACCTGAGTGCCGTTTGATTCTTGGTCCTCATAAAAGACATCTTAACCTTATTTACTGGGAAGATGTGGGAAATACCTTATGTGACAGCTAAGGATTTGGAAGCCTTGAAAATGTGATTGCTAGATATTAAAGTCTAGGAAAAATTTGGGGCAACTTTATATATGGTCAGGCTGATATTCAGCTGTTTTGACAAATGAAGCATTATTTGTTAAAATACTGAAATACTTCCACATTGGCTGTTAAGCGTTTCCAGAGGTAAGCTCCCCGCCGCCATACACCATTCCTGCTATACCCTGCCTCACACCCCAGCAGCCACTGTTTTTCCCCCAAGGAATCTCCATATTCCTCCCACCTCTAAAATTTTACCATTAAATCCACTAAAGATTTAACACCTGGCCTTCCAGGTTCTTCTGATCTCGAGGAGACAGCAGTGAGCAATGGCTTGGAGCAAGATCTTAGTTCCCTGCCCAGGCAATGTACTTGAGAAGTCTGGGTGAAGAAACCAGAAATCCTAGCCACTAGACCTGCAAGGGTTACAGGCTAGAGGCAAAGTTTCCCTGGCTTTTGCTCCATTTGAAAGCAAAAATGTTTCAAGGAAGCAAAAACTGTAAAAACAAGTAAAAAGTTTGTTATTAGAGACATAGCCTAACAAGTTGGAGAGGGCACAGAGAAACAGTTTATTGAAGACAGAAGCAAGGCAGAAATGCACACCCGGAGAGAAAAGGGTGTAGGCATCCTCCCTAGTGGGGAGGAGTGCCCCAGAGAGGTGACCATTACTTACATAGAGCACTTCTTCTGGGCCTGTGTTTCCCTTTGGCCAATTACCTCATTACCTTCACAACATCTGACTTGTCCTAGGTCCCTCCTTGGCATGCATGCATATCTTTTAGCCAAGAAGGATTCCAGCACAGAGGCCTATGGGAAGGTTGACAACATCCCTTATGGGGTGGCACCCCTCCCTTTTGACCCCTAAGGAGACTTTCTGCACATGTGTAGTCGAGAAAGTCTCCTTGACCTGGAGAATGAGAAATACACGGTTTCTTTATCTTTTATTCAAGCAGGACTCAGCTCTTCCTCACTCCTGTCATCACCTTTATCTTGGAGTGTCTGTCCACAGGGGACAGTTTTCATCTTCTCAGCCTGGGGACCTTCTATCTCCAGCCTCACTTCCAGGACTTTGGTTATTGCTAGTGCCCCTATGACTAGCTGGCTTTCCATAAGTTGGCTGGTGGATGTTCTGCTGTACAGGTTGCTTAAAGTTTTTTCATGTCACCCCTCTGAGGATTCATTCATCTTGCTACCTATCACTTGAACATTCAAAGCATTCAGAAAACAGCCCTACAGTCTTAGAAGGGAGGTTCTATTTGGAACAATAAAAATAACTGAGTTGACTTAATGTGGGTAAGACTATCTGGCCACTTTCATCTCAATGAATGCCATATTCCTTTTACTGTTGTATTTTTTGGAGGTAAGCAGAGTGGGGCACATATTCTTCACTCAGCAGTCAAAATGAGACTCTGGTCTTTTAAGACGTAATGCTCAGTTTGCCTCCAAACTTTGCACCATGCTCCTACCTTGTTTTTAGATTCCAATTTCATTAGTACCCAGAAAATAAGACCTGGAAAAACAGAGGTGACAACAGGTTTTTCTCCTTCCTCTTTGAGATGCTTTTAGGGCCCCCTA